>NC_133325.1:463576131-464176131 GCF_042186555.1 Aquarana catesbeiana
AAGAAAGCTCTATTTGTGTGAAAAAAAGGACAAAAATTTCATATAGGTACAGTGTTGCATGACTGAGTAATTGTCATTCAAAATGTGAGAGCACCGAAAGCTGAAAATTGGTCTGGTTAGGAAGGGGGTTTAAGTGCCCAGTTGTCAAGTGGTTAGTCTTTTTGACTCTATACACCACCACAATGGATTTGAAATGAAACAAATGAGATGTGTTTTAACTGCAGACTTTCAACTTTAATTTGAGGATATTTACATCCAAATCAGGTGAACAGTGTAGGAATTACCACCGTTTGTATATGTGCCTCCCATTTTTTAAGGGGCCAAAAGTAATGGGAAAGATTAACAATCATCTATCAAACTTCCACTTTTTAATACTTGGTTGCAAATCCTTAGCAGTCAATTACAGCCTGAAGTCTGGAACACATAGGGGGTCATTTACTATAGCGCTATGGCGCTAATTCGCGCAAATTGCCGCGAATTAGCGCTAATTCGCGGCAATTTAGCGCGAATTAGTGCTAATAGCGCTAATTCACGCTAAAACGGTATTCACTATAGCGCTGGTGAGAAAATTCTCCCAAAATCGAATTTACTATAGCTCCCTGAATCTAAATAGTGCCCAAACCCTTACTCTGCTAAAACCTAGAGAATTGCACATGGAAATAATGTTTAGAGCATGATATAATTGCCTAAATGGTACTGAAATATGCGGTATATTATTTAAAGATAATCTGCTTTTAAACTGTGTGAAAAAGTGATTTCTACACTGAAATATCTTTAAAAGTCTGAAAAGTGAAAAATTCCCCGTTTTGGACAATTAGGTGCCCACACAACTGAGCATGCTCAGACCTGAAAATAGCTCTCATTTTAACTCAAGTGTCTTTTTTACCTGGAGCTATAGTAAATACCAAAATGAGAGCTAATTAGAGAGCATTTTTTGGAAGTTAAAATCTGCTCTAATTTAGTCCAAATGAAGTTTCAGTCACTGATTCTAATGGAACAATTCTAACTTTCACAAAAAAAACATTTTAATGTTTGGATGGAATGTATCTTTCTGTGAAATAAATTTTCCTTTGCAACATTGTTGCTTCTACTTAAAATATTTTGATTTTAAGAATGCTACAATGTGGAATGTTTTGATGTTTTGATAAAATATATTTTTCTCTGTCACTTTCACTTGTTACTCTTCATCTCACAACAATCTTTAACCTAAACTCACACAGGAGTCTTTATAATCCACAAACAATACTATTGCTGATGCAAATTTATGTAGTTATGTGTTGGAGGGTCTCACACATGGCAGCTCCGTGGCTTAGAGGTTAGAACTTCTGCTTAGTATCCCTGAGAGTCTGGGTTCAAATCCTAACCATGTTACTTCATGTAAAGAAGTTGTCTCATCTCCCACGTCCTATAATTATGTCTAAATGTAGTAGTTATGTGTAGGAGGGTTCCACCACCATTGTAAGTCTTTTCCAGATACACTATTTAGCCAAAAGTATTGGGACACCTGCCTTTACACACACATGAACTTTAATGGCAGCCAAGTCTTAGTCCGTAGGGTTAAAATTTGATTTGGTCCACCCTTTGCAGCTAGAACAGCTTCTGGGAAGGCTGTCCACAAGGTTTAGTGTGCCTATGGGAATGTTTGATCATTCTTCCAGAAGTGCATTTGTGAGGCCAGGCACTGATGTTGGATGAGAAGGCCTGGCTTGCAGTCTCTACTCTAATTCAGCCAAAGGGTGTTCTATCGGGTTGAGGCCAGGACTCTGTGCAGGCCAGTCAAGTTTCCCCACTCCAAACTTGCTCATCCATGTCTTTATGGACCTTGCTTTGTGCACTGGTGTGCAAACATGTTGGAACGGGAAGGGGCTTTCCCCAAACTGTTCACACAAAGTTGGGAGCATGAAATTGCCCAAAATGTCTTGGTATGCTGATGCCTTAAGAGTTCACTTAACTGGAACTAAGAGGCCAAGCCCAACCCCTGAAAAACAACCCCACATCATAATTACCCCTCCACCAAATCATTTGGACCAGTGCACAAAGCAAGGTCCATAAAGACATGAATGAGTGATTTTGGGGTGGAGGACTTGACTGGCCTGCACAGAGTCCTGACCTCAACACAACAGAACACCTTGGGGATGAATTAGAGAGGAGACTGTAGGTCAGGCCTTCTCGTCCAACATCAGTGCCTGACCTCACAAATGCACTTGGAAGAATGGTCAAACATTCCCATAGACACACTCCTAAACCTTGTGGACAAGAAGAGTTGAAGCTGTTATAGCTGCAAAGGGTGGGCCAAATGAGTTTTGAACCCAATACTAATACTGGGATGCCATTACAGTTCATGTGCGTTTAAAGGCAGGCATCCCAATACTTAGGCAAATATATTGTATATTGCTTGTGACACTGAGCATGGCTATGGACTTAGGGCTGGTTCACACCACAGAGATGCAGAGAACATGTGTGGGGATGCCTGGTGGGTAAGTGGGTAGCAGTTCTGTCTAGCAGCACCTGGGATATTGGTTCAATTCCCCAACATGCTAATGCTTGTGTTGAAGTTTATATGTTATCCCTGTGTGGGTTTCTCACCACAATCAGACATGCTGGCATTTTATTTGTCTCCTGTCGAAATAGGTTCTAATGTAAGAAAGTTAATTTTGGACTTTATATTGGAAGCTCATTGCAGCCAGGGACTGATGTTAATGTTTATTAGCACTAATCATGCCCAGGGACTTGGACAATTCAAATTTTAGGGTTTACACTGCACGGGTACATATGCTTAGAAAACTGTTGCTTTGTTTATGTGGATGCAAATGGACTTTGATCTTTGTCTTGTAGTTGGAGATTTGATGCACATAGCCAAGGGCTAACAGAGTTGCAAACACTATTATGTGTTCCTGCCCATCAGGTGCAATCACTTTAGACATACATGAAGAGACAGATTGAAAGATACTGGTGGGCGTGTACTTCTATTGGGTGTGTCAGTGTGCTAACAATACAACCTCTCTTATATAAAGGCCTGCAGTAGGGGGTTTGTTTGGCCTGAGAAGGTCAGGTTTTTTGCTGTGATTTGTGGGGGGGGGGGGGGGAGAAGGAATGCTATTGGGAGATTTGATGAAATTCTTGTGCATTTTTTCAATCAAAAGTGGGTTTATGTGGCCATGCTGTCAATGTTGTGTGTGTATTGTTCCTGTCTGATCATGCAAACATCGTTTGGAAGCATCTGCTGACCTACTCTTTTTTTTTTTATCTCGTTTAATCATGTACACTGAAATGCAGCTTCCAGCAGAACATGGTCACCAATGTATGTATGTGTGGATTGTGGGCTGGTGGTGAGTGTTTTGAATAAGTCTTTTGTAATATTATGTGGGAATGCTTTGTAAGAATGACTGTTAAGTATGTTTCTATAATCTTGCAGATAACAATGTGATGTGTTGCCCATTATACACAGAAATTAAAGCTGTGTCCTCTCTAAGGTTTTGTCTAATTTTAGATTGTAAGCTCCTATGAGCAGGGCCCTTAAAATCCCATTGCTAAATGTAGCACCATATATCCTGTCCAAAATTTTTTGAAGCTAGTAAATGTAATTTTTTTTGTTTTTCTGCTGGTAAAATAAAAGTACATTATTGAGCTTTGTTGTGTGTGTGTTTTTTTTTTTTTTTTTTTTTTTTTTTCCTTCTACTTTCTTCTCTTTAGTTTGTGGGTGGTGGTTTTGGGAAAGTGCAATATCTCTTATATTTTATTTCAATATGTATTTGTGCACCAAAAAACTAATCTCTTTGCCCTGGTTCACATTGATGCTACTTTGAAATTGCACTACTTCACTTGAAGTAGCACGATTTCAAAGTAGCAAGGTCAGCGTGATTTTAGGTGCTATAGACATCCGTGTGGCTTCATACACAAATGTCTATTGAAGTCGCACCAGAAATCGGCAAAAGTAGTGCAGGAACTACTTTAGCAAATTGGTGCGGTGCCACAAAAAAAATGTTGCATCGATTGGAACAGTGCCATTGCTGCCAATAGTCATGCGATTTGATCTCTCAAATTGCATGACAAATTGCTCCAATGTAAACCTAGGCTTCTGCACACCTGCAAGTAAATGATAAAGGTAGAATCTTTATAACGGCTGTGGAGAATTGCAGGTAATGAATTCAGCTGGTGGATAGGCAGTGTTTGTATCAGCTTTAGTTCATATTGGTGCGATTTGACATGTCAAAGCGGTGACAATTGCACTGTTTTAATTGGTGTGACTTTGGGGTGCAATTTGTATTGATATCAGTGCAGAAACCTGCACAGATGTCTCTGAAATTGCCCCTGCAGTCAGGACTGACATGCGGGAATGAAAGTGTGTGATTTCAGCTGAACGATTTCCTCCTGCTGCTAACCCAGGGACACCATTTCTTATCGAACGCCTTTAAATATCATAAGTAGAAATACAAATTTGCATGTCTGAAAATAAACAAAAATAATAAAATTCTAATAGTGGTTGCGATCAAATATTTGCAGCAGCGATTAAAAGAGTGTAGTTTCGCCTTCTGACCCAGAAATAAGTCATTGTAATCACCTAGAAGTCCCTGTGCTGGTCAAGATCTCCATCTAGGTGGACATGGCGAGGTCCCTCTTTAGCAAAGAGGAGGTGTGGCTCATTTTCCGGATAAGGGTATGATATGTACTTGTGCTTAATCAATGTGGGGGTGGATTTGGTAGTTAGATTTGGTGTGGGTGGGGTTCATTGATTTGTTTGGCATCCCCACACATTTGCTTCTGGCCCATGTGCACACATCACTTCCTGCATTTGTTCTGCTGATGTAAATGCAAGTATAAATGAGAGCTCCTTTCTATTAAAATATATATGACTTGTTTCACAGTTGGGCGACTTTGGACTGCCGAGTTGCTTGACAAGTTGTACCCCCATGATTCTTAATGAGAACTAGGGATGGGCCGAACATCCCCCCTGTTCGGTTTGCAGCAGAACATGCGAACAGACAAATAAATTTGTGCGAACACCATTAAAACCGCTTCCCGCACGCCGTACGCCAAATGATGTCCTCGGCTTTGAGCGGTGATAGCTGAGTGATGCCTGTAGCTACAGACATCATCCAGATATCGTCTTTTAGAGCCTGCGAATCTGCACACCATAAGAATGATCATAGTGGCTGTTCCACTGCTTGATCATTCTAACAGGAGGCGAGAGGGGATGTCCCCCCCTCCCGCCACGCTCCGGTGCTTGTACCGACTTACCGCTACGATCGGTGAGTCGGTCACAGGATCCGCCAGCCCCGGATGTTTAGCATAGAGATTTCTGGTGGACCAGATGGTCGCCGGAATCTCTATGATCGTTCGGAGGCCGGGCGTGATGTTATGACGTCACGCCCGGCCTCTGTATTAAAAAAAAAACGGTGCCGCTTGGGCTGGGAAGCAGAGATCATTTTTTTTTTTTTTTTTCAGCCTTCTAAGCCTAGAGGTGAGATGTGGGGTCTTATTTACCCCACATCTCACTGTAAAGAGCACCTGTCATGCTTATTCCTATTACAAGGGATGTTTACATTCCTTGTAATAGAAACAAAAGTGATCTAAAAAATTTTTTTTGGAAAAAAAGTGTCAAGCTAAAATAAAAAAAGTAAAATTAACAATAAAAAAAAAAACTTTTAAATTGCCCCTGTCCCTGTGAGCTCGCATGCAGAAGCGAATGCATACATAAGTCCCGCCCACATATGAAAATGTTGTTCAAACCACACATGTGAGGTGTCGCCGCGAACGTTAGAGCGAGAGCAATAATTTTGGTCCTGGACCTCCTCTGTAACTCAAAACATGTAACCAGTAAAAAATTTTAAAGCGTCGCCTAAGGGGATTTTCAAATAGCGACGTTTGATGCCATTCCACGAGCGTGTGCAATTTTGAAGCGTGACATGTTGGGTATCTATTTACTTGGCGTAACTTCATCTTTCACATTATGCAAAAACATTGGGCTAACTTTCTTGTTTTTTTTTTTAAAGCCCAAAACTGTTTTTTTTCCCCAAAAAACGCATTCGAAAAATTGCTGCGCAAATACTGTGCTAGATAAAAAGTTGCAATGACCGCCATTGTATTCTCTAGGGTCTCTGCTAAATTTGTGGGTTCTATGTAATTTTCTAGCCAAAAAATTATGATTTTTACATGTAAGAGAGAAATGTCAGAATTGGCCTGGTAGGCAAGTGGTTAAAGTCTATGGGACACGAACATGAATAATCAAAAGTGCTAATTTTAAAGGCTTATATGCATGGTATTGTCATAAAAAGTGTTTAGGGACCTGGGTCCTGCCCCAGAGGACATGTATCAATGCAAAAAAGTTTTAAAAATGGCTGTTTTTTTCGGGAGCAGTGATTTTAATAATGCTTAAAGTGAAACAATAAAAGTGTAATGTTCCTTTAAATTTCGTACCTGGGGGGTGTCTACAGTATGCCTGTAAAGGGGCGCATGTTTCCCGTGTTTAGTACAGTCTGACAGCAAAATGACATTTCAAAGGAAAAAAGTCATTTAAAACTACTCGCGGCTATACTGAATCGCCGGTGTCTTGCCGAGAAAGTTCCCTCGGCGGATAAGGTCCCCCCTGTACTGCGCAAGTGCTGCGCTTGCGCAGTACCAATGACTAGCAGCCACCGAAAATAGCCAAAAATGAAAATCTTCAATCATCTGTACACGGCGCCTGCGCCCTGGGTCCAGGCTGAAGCCCCACCATCCAAGTGGACCTAGAGGGGGAATAAAAAAGTGCCGAGCAAAGTGAGCCCGTGCCCGAAGCATGGCGAGCGACCCTCTTACAGGCGCCGTGTACAGCTGATTTCTTCTCTATTTCGCTTCGGCTATTTCCGCCGGCTCCTACTGCGCAGGCGCTGCGCCTGCGCAGTAGAGGGGGGTCCTTATCCGCCGAGAGGAACTTTTTCGGCAGAACACCAGCCCGACAATACACATAAAAGTTCATTGATAAAAACGGCATGGGAATTCCCCACAGGGGAACCCCGAACCAAAATTTTTAAAAAAATGACGTGGGGGTCCCCCTAAATTCCATACCAGGCCCTTCAGGTCTGGTATGGATATTAAGGGGAACCCCGGCCAAAATTAAAAAAAAAAAATTGGCGTGGGGTCCCCCTCAAAATTGATACCAGACCCTTCAGGTCTGGTATGGATTTTAAGGGGAACCCCGTGCCAAAATGTAAAAAAAAAATGGCGTGGGGTACCCCCAAAAATCCATACCAGACCCTTATCCGAGCACGCAACCTGGCAGGCCGCAGGAAAAGAGGGGGGGACGAGAGAGCGCCCCCCCCTCCTGAACCGTACTAGGCCACATGCCCTCAACATTGGGAGGGTGCTTTGGGGGTAGCCCCCCAAAGCACCTTGTCCCCATGTTGATGAGGACAAGGGCCTCATCCCCACAACCCTGGCCCGGTGGTTGTGGGGGTCTGCGGGCAGGGGGCTTATCGGAATCTGGAAGCCCCCTTTAACAAGGGGGCCACCAGATCCCGGCCCTCCCCCCTGTGTGAAATGGTAAGGGGATACAAAATTACCCCTACCATTTCACCAAAAAAATGTCAAAAATGTTAAAAATGACAAGAGACAGTTTTTGACAATTCTTTTATTTAAATGCTTCTTCTTTCTTCTATTTTCTATCTTCTTTCATCTATCTTCCTTCGGTTTCTTCCTCCATCTTCTTCTTCTTCTGGTTCTTGTTCTTCTGATTCTTCTTGTTTTTCTGGTTCTTCATCCAGTCTTCTCGTTCGGCATCTTCTTCAGCTGCGCCGTCTTCACTTCATCTTCTTTCCTCGGGCCGCTCCGCATCCACGATTGGATGGGAGGCTCCCGCTGTGTGACGCTTCTCCTCTTCTGACAGTTCTTAAATAACAGAGGGCAGGTGACCCCGCCCCCCTCTGACGCAGGGCGGGTGACCCCGCCCCCCTCTGACGCACGGGGACTTCCCTGTGGCATTCCCCGTGACATCAGAGGGGGGCAGGGTCACCCGCCCTGCGTCAGAGGAGGGCGGAGTCACCCGCCCTCTGTTATTTAAGAACTGTCAGAAGAGGAGAAGCGTCACACAGCGGGAGCCTCCCATCCAATCGTGGATGCGGAGCGGCCCGAGGAAAGAAGATGAAGTGAAGACGGCGCAGCTGAAGAAGATGCCGAACGAGAAGACTGGATGAAGAACCAGAAAAACAAGAAGAATCAGAAGAACAAGAACCAGAAGAAGAAGAAGATGGAGGAAGAAACCGAAGGAAGATAGATGAAAGAAGATAGAAAATAGAAGAAAGAAGAAGCATTTAAATAAAAGAATTGTCAAAAACTGTCTCTTGTCATTTTTAACATTTTTGACATTTTTTTGGTGAAATGGTAGGGGTACTTTTGTATCCCCTTACCATTTCACACAGGGGGGAGGGCCGGGATCTGGGGGTCCCCTTGTTAAAGGGGGCTTCCAGATTCCGATAAGCCCCCTGCCCGCAGACCCCCACAACCACCGGGCCAGGGTCGTGGGGATGAGGCCCTTGTCCTCATCAACATGGGGACAAGGTGCTTTGGGGGGCTACCCCCAAAGCACCCTCCCAATGTTGAGGGCATGTGGCCTGGTACGGTTCAGGAGGGGGGGCGCTCTCTCGTCCCCCCTCTTTTCCTGCAGCCTGCCAGGTTGCGTGCTCGGATAAGTGTCTGGTATGGATTTTTGGGGGTACCCCACGCCATTTTTTAAAAAAAAATTGGCGCGGGGTTCCCCTTAAAATCCATACCAGACCTGAAGGGTCTGGTATAGATTTTGAGGGGGACCCCACGCCAATTTTTTTTTTTTAATTTTGGCCGGGGTTCCCCTTAATATCCATACCAGACCTGAAGGGCCTGGTATGGAATTTAGGGGGACCCCCACATCATTTTTTTTTTTAATTTTGGTTCGGGGTTCCCCTTTGGGGAATTCCCATGCAGTTTTTAATCAATGAACTTTTATGTGTATTGTCGAGCTGGCAATTCAGTATAGCCGTGAGTTGTTTTAAATAACTTTTTTCCTTTCAAATGTCATTTTGCTGTCAGACTGTTCTAAACTCGGGAAACATGCGCCCCTTTACAGGCATACTATAGACACCCCCCCCCCAGGTACGAAATTTAAAGGAATATTACACTTTTATTGTTTCACTCAAAGCATTATCAAAATCACTGCTCCCGAAAAAACGGCCGTTTTTAAAAAAAAATTTGGCATTGATCCATGTCCCCTGGGGCAGAACCCGGGTCCCCAAACACTTTTTATGGCAAAGAACTTGCATATAAGCCTTCAGTGAGAACTTTGGATTTTGCAGGTTCGAGCCCCACTGACTTCCACTATTCCAGCATATGTGATCTGACAGGCATTATTGCCACAATAGCGCTGCTTTCCATTTGCATTAGCGCTGACTTTCTGAGAGTTGAAGTCTTCCTGGCCTTTTTTGAGAGTTATTTTTTGGTACTGCAGGAGAATTTTTTGGCGCTATAGTAAATGACCCCCATAGACATCACCAGACGCTGGGTTTCATCCCTGGTGATGCTCTGCCAGGCCTCTACTGCAACTGTCTTCAGTTCCTGCTTGTTCTTGGGGCATTTTCCCTTCAGTTTTGTCTTCAGCAAGTGAAATGCATGCTCAATCGGATTCGGGTCAGGTGATTGACTTGGCCATTGCATAACATTCCACTTCTTTCCCTTAAAAAACTCTTTGGTTGCTTTCGCAGTATGCTTCGGGTCATTGTCCATCTGCACTGTGAACTGCCGTCCAATGAGTTCTGTAGCATTTTGCTGAATATGAGCAGATAATATTGCCCGAAACACTTCAGAATTCATCCTGCTGCTTTTGTCAGCAGTCACATCATCAATAAACACAAGAGAACCAGTTTTATTGGCAGCCATACATGCCCACGCCATGACACTACCACCACCATGCTTCACTGATGAGGTGGTATGCTTTGGATCATGAGCAGTTCCTTTCCTTCTCCATACTCTTCTCTTCCCATCACTCTGGTATAAGTTGATCTTGGTCTCATCTGTCCATAGGATGTTGTTCCAGAACTGTGAAGGCTTTTTTAGATGTTGTTTGGCAAACTCTAATCTGACTTTCCTGTTTTTGAGGCTCACCAATGGTTTAAATCTTGTGATGAACCCTCTGTATTCACTCTGGTGAAGTCTTCTCTTGATTGTTGACTTTGACACACATACACCTACCTCCTGGAGAGTATTCTTGACCTGGCCAACTGTTGTGAAGGGTGTTTTCTTCACCGGGGAAAGAATTCTTCGGTCATCCACCATAGTTGTTTTCCGTGGTCTTCCTGGTCTTTTGGTGTTGCTGAGCTCACTGGTGCATTCTTTTTTTTAGGGATGTTCCAAACAGTTGATTTGGCCACACCTAATGTTTTTGCTAATTCTCTGATGGGTTTGTTTTCGTTTTTTTCAGCCCAATGATGGCTTGCTTCACTGATAGTGACAGCTCTTTGGATCTCATATTGAGAGTTGCCAGCAACAGATTCCAAATGCAAATAGCACCCTTGAAATTAACTCTGGACCTTTTATCTGCTCCTTGTAAATGGGATAATGAGGGAATAACACACACCTGGCCATGGAACAGCTGAGCAGCCAATTGTTCCATTACTTTTGGTCCCTTAAAAAGTGGGAGGCACATATACAAACTGTTGTAATTCCTACACCATTCACCTGATTTGGATGTAAATACACTCAAATTAAAGCTTAAAGTCTACAGTTAAAGCACATCTTGTTTGTTTCATTTCAAATCCATTGTGGTGGTGCATAGAGCCAAAAAGATTAGAATTGTGTTGATGTCCCAATATTTATGGACCTGACTGTATATCTCCATATGTAGTCTTCATATTCGTCCATATCTGTTTTCTCTTGGTATTTCTACTTGGTCTGCTTTGTCTTTTTGACCTACTCTCATTTTATTACATTTTTTTTATCTAGTTATGATTTTTGACAATAATATGTACACATCTCCACACAGCACAAAATAATATAACATGGACAGTATGTGCAAGCAAGTTGTACAACAGGATATGCAAATACTGAGTATGATACAGGTCAAACTATCATGATTGGACTGTGGCAAAATAAACACTAGGCCCAGTCACACTAGAAAGTCATGCAGGAAACCCACGTTTCATGCTGGTTTCCCTCACCGCATTCCATTTCCACTTCCCTTGCGATTTGCAGTGGGTGTCAGTGCAAAGTTAACGACACCTCAAATGCAGGTTGCAAACGCAGTCCACTTGCAAAAGTAGTGCATGCATTCCTTTTAGTGTGGTGCAGAGCAAATTTCAGCCCATTCAAAATGAATGAGCTGTAATCGCACTGCACAGAACTGCATGTGAATTGCAATTCATATACACTTCCTAGTGTGACTGGGTCCTTAGACATAATACTTACACATATGAATTATCATTCAGTTAGACATGAGCGATAACATTCTCGAGTAACATTTTGCTGGATGTACTGAAGCCCTCACAAAAAAGGGGGAGTGGAGAGAAACCAAGCATTTTCAAAACCTGACAATTTGCACAGTAATAGCGTATAGTGGCATGTGGATGAAAGAGAAAAAAAGGGAGAAGTGGAAAGAGAGGGAAAGAGGGAGGGGAGAGAAACTTGGTAGAGTATAACCAAGTTATGGAAGGGAGGTAGTCGAAGGGAAAGGGAAGAAAAAGGTAAATCTAACTAAACCTTCTGGTTCATGATTTAGCCTGAGGTCCAGTACCTCTTGCTATATTGGCTACATTGAGCCCAGGGCTGAGCCAAGAGAGACAGCCCTATGGGGTAGGGGGTGATGGGAAGGAGAGAATAGCAGAAGGGTAGAGTGCATTAGGAAAAATGGAAAAAAACAATGGTAGGAGGGAAAATCACAAGGTTTTTGTGTGGGTAAATGTTGGCCCTGAGTGTTATATACCTGTGATGAGAAAAAATCTTTTCATCTTAGTTTTTAATTGCCTTGTATGATGATGATCTATGGAAAGCCTCATGCATTTCATGTACAGTTAAAGTGTTGCCATCTGTCAAGTTTGTAATGCATAATGGACTTCATCTCAAAAAAGTAATCCACCCTATCCATCTAGTCTTTCATCAAAGGCACTGTAGGTGTTTTTCATAACCAGGGGATAAAGCTGCATGCTGCATTAATGAGGTGCTTCAGTAAATGTTTAGCTGGAAAAGGGGGCTGTCCTTTATCGGGCATGTAGCAGGTAAACTTCAGGGCAGTATGGGTGTTGGGAACCAATTATTTGCCTTGTAAAGTTATAAAGTTGTGTACTTTTTCCCAGAAATTTTTGTAGGGGTTTGTAGTGCCAGAATATATGACACAGAGTGCCCCTTTCAGCATTGCATCTCCAGCAGATTGAAGAAATGTTAGGGTCAATTGTAAACTAGCGAGGGGGTCCTGTACCAAGTTTTATCATTTTTCTCTGGTGAACTAGTTAGCACATGGTCTGCCACTGGTTCTCAGTGAAGGAGGTCTTCAGCGACCTTTCCCTTTGTTGTTTAAAGGGATATTCATCCCCATTCTCAGAGTTCTGTAATGCAGAATAGATCCAGGAGATCAAGTGGGTCTTGGGGCCTTTATTTATGCATTTTTTTTAAAAAGCAAAAGAGGACATGCATAGCATTGTTTATATTGTGTTTTAATAAAAAAAAAATTGAATCTGTAGGTAGATCCAGCATGGAAAGTTGTTAATGTTTGCCAGTATCTGAATGTCATGTTTTGGGAGAAACGATCCCTGTTCAAAAGGGATCCAAGGGTGGGAAATAATTTCTCCAATAACATGTAAATTCACAGGAGTTTCCATGAGAAAATCTGAGTTTCCAATCAGTGAAGTCAGAGGACTTCACGGTGTTATAAAGGTGGGGGAGCTGCAACACGAATGAAAGACTCGCAGATTTGCCTTAATGAGGGTGTGTGTTTAGAAGTCAGCTGGAAGTTTGTGTATACGGTTTGCAATGGGTAAGTAGACCAGTTTTGTTCAATATTTACCCATGCCTTGGTCTGTGTATGGAGGAACCAATCAGAGATCCTCATCATATAACAGGCATGATAATGGATTCAGTAAAGCTAGGCCGCCGTAAAATTTAGAGAGAAGCAATATAGTTTGGTGGATTCTAGATCCCTTGTCTTGAATGCTGCCTCAGGTTGTTTGAAAAAATTGGTGGAAAGACGTAAAGAAATTGTCTGAAAAATTTAAAGTAGGCGTAAAAGTATGTTAATTTTAATAAGCCTCATCTAGCCTAGCCAGGAAAAAGAGATATTTTTCCTCTTTGGAAGATTTTGTTTTATCTGTGTCAATACAGGTAAATAGTCATACTAGTTTGACACTACCGTCAGGATTTAAATTGGAGATAGCTGAAAATAGATCAAATTCCCCTAAGTAGGCTGGGGCGTGTCTTCTGAACGTTAGTCAAAACAAACAGCATGTCATCTGCATAGGTGGAAGTTTTATGTTTCTTTACATATCCCCTAATGTCTATTTCAGTTCTACCTATCCTCAGAAATGGCTCTAGAATTAAAATAAATATCAAGGGTGACAATGGACAACCTTGCCTCGTGCCATTCCTTATAGGAAAGCTGTCTGATAAAAGACTGTCAACTTTGAATTTTGCCTAAATAGCCTTAATCCATGATAGCATATGAGCCTGCATCCCTATAGCTTTCAGCACCTTAAACATATAGTCCCAAGCAATCCTATCAAAAGCCTTCTCCTCATTGGGTACCAACAGGATCAGCTCTGATTTCTGTGTTTGCCCCATAGGATGGTGTTCAAAGTTTTAATGGCTTCCCTGCCTGGGACAAATACCACTTTGACATTGTGTACCAATGAAAGAATCGGGTGGGGGGCGCGATTCGACAGGATCCACATTCAACAGTGATATAGTTCTATAGCTTGGGCATTGTTGTGGATCCTTGCCTTCTTTGAGTTAAACTACTACACTATGGGGGTCATTTACTATAGCGCTATGGCGCTAATTCGCGCAAATTGTGAATTAGCGCTAATTCGTGGCAATTTAGCGCGAATTAGCGCTAATAGCGCTAATTCGCGCTAAAACGGTATTCACTATAGCGCTGGTGAGAAAATACTCCCAAAATCGAATTTACTATAGCTCCCTGAAACTAAATAGAGCCCAAACCCTTACTCTGCTAAAACCTAGAGAATTGCACATGGAAATAATGTTTAGAGCATGATATAATTGCCTAAATGGTACTGAAATATGCGGTATATTATTTAAAGATTATCTGCTTTTAAACTGTGTGAAAAAGTGATTTCTACACTGAAATATCTTTAAAAGTCAGAAAAGTGAAAAATTCCCCGTTTTGGACAACTAGGTGCCAACACAACTGAGCATGCTCAGACCTGAAAATAACTCTCATTTTAACTCAAGTGTCTTTTTTACCTGGAGGTATAGTAAATACCAAAATGAGAGCTAATTAGAGAGCATTTTTTGGGAGTTAAAATCTGCTCTAATTTAGTCCAAATGAAGTTTCAGTCATTGATTCTAATGGAACAATTCTAACTTTCACAAAAAAAACCTTTTAATGTTGAGATGAAATGTATCTTTCTGTGAAATAAATTTTCCTTTGCAACATTGTTGCTTCTACTTAAAATATTTTGATTTTAAGAATACTACAATGTGGAATGTTTTGATGTTTTGGTAAAATATATTTTTCTCTGTCACTTTCACTTGTTACTCTTCATCTCACAACAATCTTTAACCTAAACTCACACAGGAGTCTTTATAATCCACAAACAATGCTATTGCTGATGAAAATTTAAAATGAATCACAATTTTTTGTGCTTTGTATTATTTCCAAATATTCATAATTTGAGCCCAAAAAATGTGATATGTGTACCAACATCAGAGATCAAAATGTAATTCCCAAAAATTTAAGGGTAATATTATACTCTCACCCACAAAAAAACCACCAAATATCACAGAATAAATCAAGAAGAATAACTCTTGAGTAATGTAATTCCATCACCTGTATGTCCATAGAAATGTAGTATTTATGTGTAGTTATGTGTAGGAGGGTCTCACACATGGCAGCTCCGTGGCTTAGAGGTTAGAACTTCTGCTTAGTATCTCTGAGGGTCTGGGTTCAAATCCCAACCATGTTACTTCATGTAGAGAAGTTGTCTCATCTCCCAGGTCCTATAACTATGTCTAATTATAGTAGTTATGTGTAGGAGGGTTCCACCACCATTGTAAGTCTTTTCCAGATACACTATATAGCCAAAAGTATTGGGATGCCTGCCTTTACACACACATGAACTTTAATGGCAGCCCAGTCTTAGTCCGTAGGTTAAAATTTGATTTGGCCCACCCTTTGCAGCTAGAACAGCTTCTGGGAAGGCTGTCCACAAGGTTTAGTCTGCCTATGGGAATGTTTGATCATTCTTCCAGAAGTGCATTTGTGAGGCCAGGCACTGATGTTGGATGAGAAGGCCTGGCTTGCAGTCTCTACTCTAATTCAGCCAAAGGGTGTTCTATCGGGTTGAGGCCAGGACTCTGTGCAGGCCAGTCAAGTTTCTCCACCCCAAACTTGCTCATCCATGTCTTTATGGACCTTGCTTTGTGTACTGGTGTGCAGTCATGTTGGAACAGGCAGGAAGGGGCTTTCCCCAAACTGTCCCCACAAAGTTGGGAGCATGAAATTGTCCAAAATGTCTTGGTATGCTGACGCCTTAAGAGTTCCCTTATCTAAAACTAAGAGGCCAAGCCCAACCCCTGAAAAACAACCCCGCACCATAATCCCCCTCCACCAAATCATTTGGACCAGTGCACAAACAAGGTCCATAAAGACATGGATGAGTGATTTTGGGGTGGAGGAACTTGACTGGCCTGCACAGAGTCCTGACCTCAACACAACAGAACACCTTGGGGATAAATTAGAGAGGAGACTGTAGGTCAGGCCTTCTTGTCCAACATCAGTGCCTGACCTCACAAATGCACTTGGAAGAATGGTCAAAGATTCCCATAGACACACTCCTAAACCTTGTGGACAAGAAGAGTTGAAGCTGTTATAGCTGCAAAGGGTGGGCCAAATGAGTTTTGAACCCAATACTAATACTGGGATGCCATTACAGTTCATGTGTGTTTAAAGGCAGGCATCCCAATACTTACGCCAATATACTGTATATTGCTTGTGACTAGGGATGAGCCGAACACCCCCCGGTTCGGTTCGCACCAGAACCCGCGAACGGACCGAAAGTTCGCACGAACGTTAGAACCCCATTGACGTCTATGGGACTCGAACGTTCGAAATCAAAAGTGCTCATTTTAAAGGCTAATTTGCATGGTATTGTCCTAAAAAGGGTTTGGGGACCCGGGTCCTACCCCAGGGGACATGTATCAATGCAAAAAAAACTTTTAAAAACGGCCGTTTTTTCGGGAGCAGTGATTTTAATGATGCTTAAAGTAAAAAAAAAAAAGTGAAATATTCCTTTAAATATCGTACCTGGGGGGTGTCTATAGTATGCCTGTAAAGTGACGCGTGTTTCCCATGTTTAGAACAGTCCCTGCACCAAATGTCATTTTTAAAGGAAAAAATCTCATTTAAAACTGCTTGCGGGTTTAATGTCATGTCGGGTCATGGCAATATGGATGAAAATCAGTGAGACAAACGGCATGGGTACCCCCCAGTCCATTACCAGGCCCTTTGGGTCTTGTATGGATATTAAGGGGAACCCCGCACCCAAATTAAAATAAGGAAAGGTGTGGGGCCACCAGGCCCTATATACTCTGAACAGCAGTATACAGGCGGTGCAAACAAGACAGGGACTGTAGGTTTGTTGTTAAGTAGAATCTGTTTGTAATTTTGAACATTTTTAACGTGTTTAGCTCCAGCCAAAAAATCTTTTCTAAGCTTTTTGGAAAACATAGGGAAGGGTTATCACCCCTGTGACATTTGTTTTGCTGTCTTTCCTCCTCTTCAGAAGATTTCACCTCACTTTTTTGTCCCAATGAAAAATGTTTTTTGAAAATTTGGGTTTTTTTGTGGAACAAGGATTGGAAAGCATCAGTGGAAAGGAGAAATTGTTTTCCCATATTAACTCTTACAGGAGAGAATTTCCCTTCCTAGGGGTAGATTTCATCTCACTTCCTGTTGTCTCCTTCCGTTTGCAAGTAGGAGTCGTTTGTAAGTTAGATGTTTGAAAGTAGGGTCCTGCCCTATATACTCAGCAGAAATTTGGGCCTTAGGTGTTGCTGTGGCCACAACACTGTAAGCCCTCACAGGGCCCTGCTGTGAAATATTAGATCAAGAATTGTAATTACATGCCCCTGTTGAACAGGAGCTGAAAAATTAGGCCTTAGGCACTGGTGCTGGTGCCACAACACTGCAACCCCTCACAGACACTCTAGTTGGAACGCAGGAACGAGCCCTGCTGCAAATTATTGCTTCAAAAATTGTAATTACACGCCCCTGTTAGACAGGGGCAGAAAAATTGGGCCTTAGGCACTGGTGCTGGTGCCACAACACTGCAACCCCTCACAGACACTCTAGTTGGAACGCAGGAACGAGCCCTGCTGCAAAGTATTGCATCAAAAATTGTAATTACACGCCCCTGTTAGACAGGGGCAGAAAAATTGGGCCTTAGGCACTGGTGCTGGTGCCACAACACTGCAACCCCTCACAGACACTCTAGTTGGAACGCAGGAACGAGCCCTGCTGCAAAGTATTGCATCAAAAATTGTAATTACACGCCCCTGTTAGACAGGGGCAGAAAAATTGGGCCCTAGGCACTGGTGCTGGTGCCACAACACTGCAACCCCTCACAGACACTCTAGTTGGAATGCAGGAACGAGCCCTGCTGCAAAGTATTACATCAAAAATTGTAATTACACGCCCCTGTTAAACAGGGGCTGAAAAATTGTGCCTTAGGCACTGGTGGTGGCGCCCAGAACCAAAAATGTTCTTACAAGCTATCAGCGTGATGATTGAGGAGGAAGAGGATAATTACTCAGGGATAGTCACTCAGCATCAGCATAGGCAGTCTTTGAAGGGATCTGAGATTTCAAAAAAAATTATTCGGTTACATCAGCATCAGGTGCTTGGTAGCTGGTGGTGATCCAAGACTCATTCATTTTTATGAAGGTCAGCCGATCGACCGAGTCGGTGGACAGACGCACCCTGTGATCGGTTACCACGCCTCCAGCAGCACTGAATGTGCGTTCCGAAAGAACGCTGGATGCAGGACAGGCCAGTAGCTCAATTGCATACTGTGCAAGCTCTGGCCAGTGATCCATCCTCAAGACCCAGTAACCCAGAGGATTTTCGGTGGGAAAGGTGTCCAAGTCTGATCTTGCCCCTAGGTATTCCTGCACCATGTAAAACAGACGCTGGCGATGGTTGCTGGAACCGATCATACCTTGGGGCTGCGGACCAAAAAATTGTCTGAACGCATCGGTCAGACGGCCACCTTCTCCACCGCTCCTTCTTTGACTGACCGAAGCCTCAGCAACACGTTGTCCAGAAACAGGAGTTTGTAACCTCCCAGTCTCTGGGAACGCGTTGCACAGACCTTTCTGCAAGGCCTCCCGAAGATGTTTCATCCTCTGCTCCCTCTGCGATGGCAAGATAAGGTCCGCAACCTTACCCTTGTAACGTGGATCAAGGAGGGTTGCCAGCCAGTATTGGTCCTTCTCCTTGATACCACGAATACGAGGATCCTTACGCAGGCTTTGCAGGATCAGGGAGGCCATGCAGCGTAGGTTTGCTGAGGCATTCGGTCCGGAGTCCTCTGGGTCACTAAGAACGACATGGTCCGCAGCCACCTCCTCCCAGCCACGTACAAGTCCATGTGTTTCTTGGGACTGATCCCTTAAAGACTGCTGCTGATGCTGAGTGCCAGGCTCCACCTCCATACTGACACAATCTTCCTCCTCCTCCTCTTCCTCCTCGTCCTCTTCCTGTGTGATCGGCGGGCACGCAGGAACACTGTCTGGATAAAGGGGGCCTTGAGAGCTAAGGAAGTCCTCCTCTTCCTGCCTCTGTTCTGCCTCAAGTGCCCTGTCCATTATTCCACGCAGCGTGTGCTCCAACAGGTGGACAAGGGGGACAGTGTCACTGATGCATGCACTGTCACTGCTCACCATCCTCGTGGCCTCCTCGAATGGTGACAGGACAGTGCATGCATCCCTGATCATGGCCCACTGGCGTGGGGAAAAAAAACCAAGCTCCCCTGACCCTGTCCTGGTGCCATAGTCGCACAGGTACTCATTGATGGCCCTCTGCTGCGTGTGCAGCCGCTGCAGCATGGCCAACGTTGAGTTCCACCTGGTGGGCATGTCACAGATTAGGCGGTTCTTGGGCAGGTTAAACTCCTTTTGGAGGTCTGTCAGCCGAGCACTGGCATTATATGACCGGCGGAAATGCACACAGACTTTCCTGGCCTGCCTCAGGACATCCTGTAAGCCCGGGTACCTGCCCAAGAACCGCTGCACCACCAAGTTAAGGACGTGAGCCAAACAGGGCACATGGGTCATTTGTCCCTGTCGGAGGGCAGAGAGGAGGTTGGTGCCATTGTCGCAAACCACCATTCCTGCCTTAAGTTGGCGTGGCGTCAACCACCTCTGAACCTGCCCCTGCAGAGCTGACAGAACCTCTGCCCCAGTGTGGCTCCTGTCCCCCAAGCACACCAGCTCAAGCACCGCATGGCATCTTTTGGCCTGCGTACTTGCGTAGCCCCTTGAACGCCTACGGAGCACCGCTGGTTCCGAGGAAGAGGCCATGGAGGAAGAAGAAGAGGAGGGGGTGGAGGAGAGAGGTGTGTCACAATCAGCATTTTGGAGGCGTGGTGGCGGAACAACCTCCAACACTACTGCACCTTGTCCTGCATCCTTCCCAGCTGCCAGCAGAGTCACCCAATGCGCCGTGAAACTTAGGTAACGTCCCTGTCCATGCCTGCTGGACCATGAGTCAGCGGTAATATGCACCTTACCGCTGACCGCCCTGTCCAGCGAGGCATGGACATTGCCTTCCACATGCCGGTAGAGAGCCGGAATCGCCTTCCGTGAGAAAAAGTGGCGTTTGGGTACCTGCCACTGAGGAACCGCACATTCCACAAACTCACGGAAGGGGGCAGAGTCTACCAACTGAAAAGGCAGCAGTTGAAGTGCTAGCAATTTTGCCAAGCTAGCATTCAACCGCTGGGCATGTGGATGGCTGGGAGCAAACTTCTTTCGGCGGTGCAGCAGCTGGGGCAGGGAAATTTGCCTGGTACAATCTGACGTCGGTGTACCAAAAGCAGATTGCCCACAAGTACTTGGCTGTGACACACCTAATTCTACACCTTCATTCCTCTCACTGCAGGTCTCAGAGAGGACTGAAGGTCTAGTGGGGTTGGAAATCTCAGCTGATGAGGAGCAAGGAGAGATCCTCTTTGTTCTTTGGTGTGGGTCTTTTAGATACGCTTGCCAACGAACTGCATGGCAGGTCAACATATGTCTGGTCAAGCATGTGGTACCCAAGCGGGAGATATTTTGGCCACGCGAGATACGCTTGAGACATATGTTGCAAATAGCAGCGGTGCGATCTGATGCACTCGTCTCAAAAAAGGCCCACACCAAAGAACTTTTTGAATAACGCGCAGAGACTGCAGCGCCCTGCACATGTGGAGCTTTGGGGTGTGATGCAGTCAATGTGCTGCCCTTAGGCTGGCCCCTGGAGGGCATCCTGCCTCGTTGGTGATGTGCTGCCGCCTCCTCCTCCTCCTCCTCCTCCTCTCTCCTATCAGGCACCCACGTTGAGTCAGTGACCTCATCATCCCCTCCCTCCTCATCACTGGAGCAAACCTGGCAGTATGCTGCAGCAGGGGGAGCATGACTGCCAGATTGCTGTCCTTCTTGGGCACCCCCTCTGTCCGCGCTCATGTTACTGCCTTCATCGAGCTCAGTATCGTCATCAGAGCCTTCCAAACGCTGGGCATCCTCCTGGAGCATGTACCCAACACTGTGGTCAAACAGTTCAAGGGAATCCTCATGAGGACATGGTGGAGCTAGGGAAGGAGTCACTGATGACATTGAGCTGAGGGAAGAGGCCGCTGCTTTGCCAGACAAAGCACCCTGGGCATGGGTGAGAGAGGATGAGGAGGATGAGGACGGCTTGGTCATCCACTCGACCAAGTCTTCCGCATGTTGCGGCTCAACATGGCCAGCTGCCGAAAAAAAGGCCAAGCGTGTCCCATGGCCACGTGCTGATGAGGATGCACCGTCTCCACGACCAGCACTAGACACAGAGCCTGCTTGCCCTCTCTTATTGGCTTGTGACTGTCTGCCTCTCCTTCTTGGCCTTCCAGACATACTAATGGCCTGTAGCTGCACTAAGCTGGGATAGAACACCTGTAATTTTCTTCAAGTAGCTTTATATACTGTAACCAGACAAGCCTGCCTGTCAGTAGGAAGATAACAGGAACGGATCTAGCTGAACACTGTGAGCAGGACGCACTGTACTAAATGTAAATAGTCTAGCTGCCTGACCGTGGTACTAATAGGATCAAATAGAACACCTGTAATTTTCTTCAGGTAGCTTTATATACTGTAACCAGACAAGCCTGCCTGTCAGTAGGAAGATAACAGGAACGGATCTAGCTGTACACTGTGAGCAGGACGCACTGTACTAAATGTAAATAGTCTAGCTGCCTGACCGTGGTACTAATAGGATCAAATAGAACACCTGTAATTTTCTTCAGGTAGCTTTATATACTGTAACCAGACAAGCCTGCCTGTCAGTAGGAAGATAACAGGAACGGATCTAGCTGAACACTGTGAGCAGGACGCACTGTACTAAATGTAAATAGTCTAGCTGCCTGACCGTGGTACTAATAGGATCAAATAGAACACCTGTAATTTTCTTCAGGTAGCTTTATATACTGTAACCAGACAAGCCTGCCGGTCAGTAGGAATTTAACAGGAACGGATCTAGCTGAACACTGTGAGCAGGACGCACTGCACTAAATGTAAATAGCAGGAACGGATCTAGCTGAACACTGTGAGCAGGACGCACTGCACTAAATGTAAACAGTCTAGAAGATAACAGGAACGGATCTAGCTGAACACTGTGAGCAGGACGCACTGCACTAAATGTAAATAGTCTAGAAGATAACAGGAACAGATCTAGCTGAACACTGTGAGCAGGACGCACTGCACTAAATGTAAATAGCAGGAACGGATCTAGCTGAACACTGTGAGCAGGACGCACTGCACTAAATGTAAATAGTCTAGAAGATAACAGGAACGGATCTAGCTGAACACTGTGAGCAGGACGCACTGCACTAAATGTAAATAGCAGGAACGGCTCTAGCTGAACACTGTGCGCAGGACGCACTGCACTAAATGTAAATAGCAGGAACGGATCTAGCTGAACACTGTGAGCAGGACGCACTGCACTAAATGTAAATAGCAGGAACGGATCTAGCTGAACACTGTGAGCAGGACGCACTGCACTAAATGTAAATTGCAGGAACGGATCTAGCTGAACACTGTGAGCAGGACGCACTGCACTAAATGTAAATAGTCTAGAAGATAACAGGAACGGATCTAGCTGAACACTGTGAGCAGGACGCACTGCACTAAATGTAAATAGCAGGAACGGATCTAGCTGAACACTGTGAGCAGGACGCACTGCACTAAATGTAAATAGCAGGAACGGATCTAGCTGAACACTGTGAGCAGGACGCACTGCACTAAATGTAAATAGCAGGAACGGATCTAGCTGAACACTGTGAGCAGGACGCACTGCACTAAATGTAAATTGCAGGAACGGATCTAGCTGAACACTGTGAGCAGGTCGCACTGCACTAAATGTAAATAGTCTAGAAGATAACAGGAACGGATCTAGCTGAACACTGTGAGCAGGACGCACTGCACTAAATGTAAATAGCAGGAACGGATCTAGCTGAACACTGTGAGCAGGACGCACTGCATTAAATGTAAATAGTCTAGATAGAAGATAACAGGAACGGATCTAGCTAAACTGAATACAGTGTATATATATATATATATGCAACACCTGGGATGCATATATATACACAATACACTGTAAGTGCAGCTAACTGACTGACTGTTCTGCCTAATCTATCTAACTCAAATCAAATGACACTGTCTCTATCTCTCAGCACACCGGAACACACACTACACAGGGCCGCCGTGCAGGCGGCCTTATATAGTGTGGGGTGTGTACTAAATCCCCTGAGCCATAATTGGCCAAAGCCACCCTGGCTTTGGCCAATTACAGCTCTCTCTACTGACGGCGCTGTGATTGGCCAAGCATGCGGGTCATAGTGCATGCTTGGCCAATCATCAGCCAGCAATGCACTGCGATGCGCAGTGAATTATGGGCCGTGACGCGCCACACGAATTTAGCGCGAACGGCCCATAACGTTCGCAATTCGGCGAACGATCGAACAGCCGATGTTCGAGTCGAACATGGGTTCGACTCGAACACGAAGCTCATCCCTACTTGTGACACTGAGCATGGCTATGGACTTAGGGCTGGTTCACACCACAGAGATGCAGAGAACATGTGTGGGTCTGCCCTGGTGGCTAAGTGGGTAGCAGTTCTGTCTAGCAGCACCTGGGATGTTGGTTCAATTCCCCAACATGCTAATGCTTGTGTTGAAGTTTATATGTTCTCCCTGTGTGGGTTTTTCACCACAATCTAAAGACATGCTGGCACCTTATTTGTCTCCTGTTGAAATAGGTTCTAATGTAAGAAAGTTAATTTTGGACTTTATATTGGAAGCTCATTGCAGCCAGGGACTGATGTTAATGTTTATTAGCACTAATCATGCCCAGGGACTTGGACATTTCAAATTTTAGGGTTTACACTGCACAGATTAGAAAACTGTTTCTTTGTTTATGTGGATGCAAATGGACTTTGATCTTTGTCCTGTAGTTGGAGATTTGATGCACATAGCCAAGGCTAACACAGTTGTGAATACTATTATGTGTTCCTGCTCATCAGGTGCAATCACTTTAGACATACATGAAGAGACAGATTGAAAGATACTGCTGGGTGTGTACTTCTATTGGGTGTGTCAGTGTGCTAACAATACAACCTCTCTTATATAAAGGCTTGCAGTAGGGGGGGTTCGTTTGGCCTGAGAAGGTCAGGTTTTTTGTTGTGATGGAGAAGGAATGATATTGGGAGATTTGATGAAATTCTTGTGCATTTTTTCAATCAAAAGTGGCTTTATGTGGCCATGCTGTCAATGTTGTGGGTGTATTGTTCCTGTCTGATCATGCAAACATCGTTTGGAAGCATCTGCTGACCTACTATTTTTGATCTCGTTTAATCATGTACACCGAAATGCAGCTTCCAGCAGAACATGGTCATCAATATATGTATGTGTGGATTGTGGGCTGGTGGTTTTGAATAAGTCTTTTGCAATATTATGTTGGAATGCTTTGTAAGAATGACTGTTAAGTATGTTTCTATAATCTTTCAGATAATAATGTGATGTGTTGCCCGTTATACACTGAAATTAAAGCTGTGTCCACGCTAAGGTTTTGTCTAATTTTAGATTGTAAGCTCCTATGAGTAGGGCCCTTAAAATTCTGTTGCTAAATGTGGTACCATATATCCTATCCAAATTTTTTTTGAAGCTAGTAAATGTAAATTTATTTTTTTTTCTGCTGGTAAAATAAAAGTACATTGAGCTTTTGTTGTGGTGTGTGTGTGTGTGTGTGTGTGTGTGTGTGTGTGTGTGTGTGTGTGTGTGTGTGTGTGTGTGTGTGGTTTTTTTTTTTTTTCCTTCTACTTTTCTTTCTTTAGTTTTTGTGGGTGGTGGTTTTGGGGAAGTGCAATATCTTTTTTATATTTTGTTTCAATATGTATTTGTGCACCAAAAAACTAATCTCTTTTCCCTGGTTCACATGCTACTTTGAAATTGCGCTACTTCACTTGAATTAGCACGATTTCAAAGTAGCAAGGTCAGCGTGATTTCAGGTGGCTTCATACACAAATGTCTATTGAAGTCGCACCTGAAATCGGCAAAAGTAGTGCAGGAACTACTTTAGCAAATTGATGCGGTGCCACAAAAAAAAGTTGCATCAATTGGAACAGTGCCATTGCCAATAGTCATGCGATTTGATCTCTCAAATCGCATGACCAATCGCTCCAATGTAAACCTAGGCTTCTGCACAACTGCAAGTTATATATAAAGATTCCACCTTTTATCATTAACAGCTGTGGAGAATTGCAGGTAATGAATTCAGCTGGTGGATAGGCAGTGTTTGAATGTGTCAGCTCTCGTTCACATTGGTGTGATTTGACATGTCAAATCTGTGGAAATTGCACTGTTCTAATTGGCGCGATTTGTATTGATATTGGTGCAGAAACCTGCACCGATGTCTCTGATGTTGCCCCCACAGTCGGGACTGACATGCAGGAATGAAATTGTGGGAGTTCAGCTGAAAACTTTCCTCCCTCTGTCAGTGTGAACCAGGGCTCAAACTGGGCCTTTTGCCTTTGTAATTCACCTGTTGCTAACCCAGGGACACCATTTCATAGCAAACTCCCTTAAGTTTACCTTCAAATATATGTAGAAATACAGATTTGCATGTCTGAAAATAAAAAATACTAATCATGGTTGAGATCAACTATTCGCAGCTGCAATCAAAAGTGTGGTTTCACCTTCTGACCTGGAAATTATTCATTGTATGCACCCAGAAGTTCCTGTGCTGGTCAGGATCTCCATCTAGGTGGACATGGCGAGGTCTCTTTAGCAGAGAGGAGGTGCTGCTCATTGGCCGGGTAAGTGTAGGATATGTACTTGTACTTAATCAATGCGGGGGTGGATGTCATAGTTAGATTTGGTGTGGGTGGGGTTTATTGATTTGTTTGGCATCACCACACATTTGCTTCCGTCCCATGTGCACACATCACTTCCTGCATTTGTTCTGCTGATGTAAATCAGTAAGGACTATGCAAGTATAAATGAGAGCTCCTTTAATTAAAATATATATGACTTGTTTCACAGCTGGGCGAATTTTCCAGCAAATTTGGACCTCTGAGTTGAATGACAAGTTGTACCCCATGATTCTCAATGACAACCATTCATATCTGTGCTACTTTAAGTCGCACCAACTTCAAAGAAGTCCCTGTACTACTTTGGTGTGACTTGAGGTATATCGGGTACAATATTACACAGGCATTCCCAGAAGTTGGGGCCAAGTTGCAGCGGCAAAGTGGCAGCAAAATAGTGTGACTTTCAGGTCGCAGCAGTGTGAATGAGATTCAAGGATAACACCTTTGAATTTGGCCCTATTGTCACTTGTGCATCCTGAAAGTGTAGCAAATTCGTCCCTGCACTACCTTGGTTTGACTTTGATGCAATTTGAGGTCCATACATCACAAGATTACACAGACATTGCTTCAAGTCATGACAAAGCTGTGCAATTTTAAGGTCGCACAAGTGCAAATGGGGCCTTATTCAAAGGTGTTATCAATTAATCTCATTAGGTTACTTTCACACTTGGGTGACTTTTCATGGAGCTTTGGACCTCAGAGTCACATGAAAAGTTGTCCCCCTTGATTTCCATGCATATTTATTAAAGCTGCACGATTAATCGTCATCGTGATTTTTTTTTTCCCCTTTACGATCTTGAAAAAAGAGTTTCACGATTCTTGCTATGCAAAGAACTCTCTCTGCTCTTCTGAAGCCACAGCCGAAAAACCAGGAAGTCTGCCAAGAATTAGAACATTCTTTATCAGTGAACTTAACTAGAAACCTTGTAACAATTTGTCAATTAAATAGAATTCTGTGTAAGTGAGGAAAGTTTAACTACTTAAACATTAAACATTTTTCTGTTGGTTTCAGGTTAAAATCATTTTTTTTTGCTAGAAAATTACTTAAAACCCCCCAACATTATATATATTTTTTTTAGTAGAGACCCTAGAGAATAAAATGGTGGTTGTTACAATATTTTATGTCACACTGTATTTGCGCCTTTCAAATGCAATTTTTTTTGGAAAAAAGTACTTTCATGAATTAAAAAAAAAAAAAAGAAAAGTTAGCCCAATTTTTTGTGGGATAATGTGAAAGATTTTACGTCACGAGAATCGTGATCTTTTTATTCTAAGTAGGGATGAGCCGAACACCCCCCTGTTCGGTTCGCACCAGAACATGCGAACAGGAAAAAAGTTCGTTCGAACATGCGAACACCGTTAAAGTCTATGGGACACGAACATGAATAATCAAAAGTGCTAATTTTCAAGGCTTATATGCAAGTTATTGTCATAAAAAGTGTTTGGGGACCTGGGTCCTGCCCCAGGGGACATGGATCGATGCAAAAAAAAGTTTTAAAAACGGCCGTTTTTTCAGGAGCAGTGATTTTAATAATGCTTAAAGTCAAACAATAAAAGTGTAATATCCCTTTAAATTTCGTACCTGGGGGGTGTCTATAGTGTGCCTGTAAAGGGGCGCATGTTTCCTGTGTTTAGAACAGTCTGACAGCAAAATGACATTTTGAAGGAAAAAACTCATTTAAAACTACTCGCGGCTATTGCATTGCCGACAATACACATAGAAGTTCATTGATAAAAACGGCATGGGAATTCCCCAAAGGGGAACCCCGAACCAAACTTAAAAAAAAAAAATGACGTGGGGGTCCCCCTAAATTCCATACCAGGCCCTTCAGGTCTGGTATGGATATTAAGGGGAACCCCGGCCAAAATTTAAAAAAAAAAATGACGTGGGGTTCCCCCTAAATTCCATACCAGACCCTTCAGGTCTGGTATGGATTTTAAGGGGAACCCCGCGCCAAAAAAAAAAAAAAAAAAACGGCGTGGGGTCCCCCCAAAAATCCATACCAGACCCTTATCCGAGCACGCAACCTGGCAGGCCGCAGGAAAAGAGGGGGGGACAAGAGTGCGGCCCCCCCTCCCTCCTGAACCGTACCAGGCCACATGCCCTCAACATTGGGAGGGTGCTTTGGGGTAGCCCCCCAAAACACCTTGTCCCCATGTTGATGAGGACAAGGGCCTCATCCCCACAACCCTGGCCGGTGGTTGTGGGGGTCTGCGGGCGGGGGGCTTATCGGAATCTGGAAGCCCCCTTTAACAAGGTGACCCCCAGATCCCGGCCCCCCCCCTGTGTGAAATGGTAAGGGGGTACATAAGTACCCCTACCATTTCACGAAAAAAGTGTCAAAAATGTTAAAAATGACAAGAGACAGTTTTTGACAATTCCTTTATTTAAATGCTTCTTCTTTCTTCTATCTTGCTTCATCTTCTGGTTCTTCTGGCTCTTCTGGTTCTTCTGGTTCTTCCTCCGGCGTTCTCGTCCAGCATCTCCTCCGCGGCGTCTTCTGTCTTCTTCTCCTCGGGCCGCTCCGCACCCATGGCATGGGGGGGAGGCTCCCGCTCTTCTCTTCTTCTCTTCTTCTTTTCTTCTTTTCTTCTTTTCTTCTCTTCTTCTCTTCTTCTTTATTTTTTTCTCCGGGCCGCTCCGCAATCCATGCTGACATGGAGGGAGGCTCCCGCTGTGTGACGGCGCTCCTCGTCTGACAGTTCTTAAATAACGGGGGGGGCGGGGCCACCCGGTGACCCCGCCCCCCTCTGACGCACGGTGACTTGACGGGACTTCCCTGTGACGTCACGGGGAATGCCACAGGGAAGTCCCGTCAAGTCACCGTGCGTCAGAGGGGGGCGGGGTCACCGGGTTGGCCCCGCCCCCCCCGTTATTTAAGAACTGTCAGACGAGGAGCTTCGTCACACAGCGGGAGCCTCCCTCCATGTCAGCATGGATTGCGGAGCGGCCCGGAGAAGAAAATGAAGAAGAAGAGAAGAAGAGAAGAAAAGAAGAAAAGAAGAAAAGAAGAAGAGAAGAAGAGAAGAGCGGGAGCCTCCCCCCCATGCCATGGGTGCGGAGCGGCCCGAGGAGAAGAAGACAGAAGACGCCGCGGAGGAGATGCTGGACGAGAACGCCGGAGGAAGAACCAGAAGAACCAGAAGAGCCAGAAGAACCAGAAGATGAAGCAAGATAGAAGAAAGAAGAAGCATTTAAATAAAGGAATTGTCAAAAACTGTCTCTTGTCATTTTTAACATTTTTGACACTTTTTTCGTGAAATGGTAGGGGTACTTATGTACCCCCTTACCATTTCACACAGGGGGGGGGCCGGGATCTGGGGGTCACCTTGTTAAAGGGGGCTTCCAGATTCCGATAAGCCCCCCGCCCGCAGACCCCCACAACCACCGGCCAGGGTTGTGGGGATGAGGCCCTTGTCCTCATCAACATGGGGACAAGGTGTTTTGGGGGGCTACCCCAAAGCACCCTCCCAATGTTGAGGGCATGTGGCCTGGTACGGTTCAGGAGGGAGGGGGGGCCGCACTCTTGTCCCCCCCTCTTTTCCTGCGGCCTGCCAGGTTGCGTGCTCGGATAAGGGTCTGGTATGGATTTTTGGGGGGACCCCACGCCGTTTTTTTTTTTTTTTTTGGCGCGGGGTTCCCCTTAAAATCCATACCAGACCTGAAGGGTCTGGTATGGAATTTAGGGGGAACCCCACGTCATTTTTTTTTTTTAATTTTGGCCGGGGTTCCCCTTAATATCCATACCAGACCTGAAGGGCCTGGTATGGAATTTAGGGGGACCCCCACGTCATTTTTTTTTTTTAATTTTGGTTCGGGGTTCCCCTTTGGGGAATTCCCATGCCGTTTTTATCAATGAACTTCTATGTGTATTGTCGGCAATGCAATAGCCGCGGGTAGTTTTAAATGAGTTTTTTCCTTCAAAATGTCATTTTGCTGTCAGACTGTTCTAAACACAGGAAACATGCGCCCCTTTACAGGCACACTATAGACACCCCCCAGGTACGAAATTTAAAGGGATATTACACTTTTATTGATTGACTTTAAGTATTATTAAAATCACTGCTCCTGAAAAAACGGCCGTTTTTAAAACTTTTTTTTGCATTGATCCATGTCCCCTGGGGCAGGACCCAGGTCCCCAAACACTTTTTATGACAATAACTTGCATATTAGCCTTTAAAATTAGCACTTTTGATTTCTCCCATAGACTTTTAAAGGGTGTTCCGCGGCATTCGAATTTGCCGCGAACACCCCAAATTGTTCGCTGTTCGGTGAACTTGCGAACAGCCAATGTTCGAGTCGAACATGAGTTCGACTCGAACTCGAAGCTCATCCCTAATTCTAAGCAAAAAAATTGTGATTCTCATTTTCGCCAGAACCGTGCAGCTCTAATATCTATGCAACTTCACCCATGTTCACATAGGTCTGAATTGACATGTCAAACTGTAGGCCAAATCGGCGCCTATTGATGGCAATGGAACTGTCCGAATTGGTGCAACGTCACAATGATTCCCAAAAGTAGTTCCTGCACTACTTTGGGCGACTTCAAGGGGCGATTTCTTACCTCCCAACTTTTTGAGATGGGTATAAGGGACACCTATTAGCAAAAGTGGGTAGGCATAGGACACTTTCTTAAAGGAGAACAGTTGGGACCTATGTGATTTCACTAGACATCTGTGCAGGAAAGTGCACTGATGTCTCTGAAATCGCTGACAAAGTCGGGCTGAGTCACACTTGTGCGACTTTGGACATCAGAGTCGTATGACAAGTCATACCCCATGATTTTTAATGTGTACCATTCATATCTGTGCGACTTCAAGTAACACTGACTTCAACGTAGTCCCTGTACTATTTTGGTCTGACTTTGATGCGAGTTGAGGTCCATAGACCTCAAGTTTACACAGGCATTCCCTGGAATTGCGGCAAAATTGCTGATGCAAAATCATGGGAAAGTTGCGTGTCTTTCCCTGCGACTCCTGTGTCCATAGACCTCAAGATTACACAGGCATTGCTTAAAGTCGCATTAAAATCTCGCAACTTTCAGGTCGCACAAGTGTGAAAGGTGCCTAAGTCACTGTGCTGAGTACTATTTTATACCTAGAATATAAAGTAGTCCCACCATCAAACACTAGTAAACATATGTTCTCAATATAATTGTGCTCAAATGGCTGAAAATCACACAGATGGTATCACCTACTGAAAGCTTGCATTGTACTCAGCAGCATATGCTGAAAAGAGGCAAATGCCTATTAGCCAATGCCACATTGGCACGAGCATGGTTGTTACTATAATATTAATGCCTGAAATGCAAAACATTATTGTATTGAATCAAGCATTAGTAAATGTATTTTCTCTGTAGGTAAGTGCTCAGCTCTGTAGCATAGCGGTATACCCTGCTGCCCCCAAAAGTTCAAGCCATGAATTCAAATCCCACTGACAGCATCACCTCCCAGAAGTGTGCATTGTACTCAGAAGCATAATTAGGCAAAGCACATCAGCTTGCTTTATTCCATATTTTAACTCTTCAAATGCATGCAATGGTATGTACTTATTCAATAATATGGTATGGAATTCCAAAATTCAAGGAAAAAAATGTCGTAGGGTCCCCCCAGTACATACCAGGCCCTTCGGTATGTACTTTAAGGGGAACCCCACACCAAAATGTAAAATAAATTTGATGTGGGGCCCCCAAAATCCATACCAGACCCTTACCTGAGCATGCAGCCTGGAGGTCAGGATAGGGGGGGACGAGTGAGCACCCTCCCCTTCTGAACCTTACCAGGCCACATGCCCCAAAGCACCTTTTCCCCATGTTGATGGGGACAAGGGCCTCTTCCCGACAACACTGGTCGGTGGTTGTCGGTCTGCAGGCAGGGGGTTTATCAGAATCTGGAAGCCCCCTTTAACAAGGGGGCTCCCAGATCCTGCCCCCTATGTGAATAGGTATGGGGTACATTTTACCCCTACCCATTCACCAAAAAAAGCAGTGAAATGTAAAAAAATTAATAGCCGGTTTTTGACAAGTCCTTTATTGTAGAATAGCTCCGAGCTGTCTTCTTCCCTGAGCCATCTTCTCCAGACGCTGTCTCTCCCTCCTCCATCTTCTCCCCGAGCTGTATTCTCCCAGAGCCGTCTCTCCTGCCGCCGCCATCTGCTGTGTTCTTCCTCACCGCTGGTTACCCGCTAATAAAAAAAAGCTGCTCTTCTTCCATGGTGGTCTTCCTCCGCTGTGTTGTCACCCGCTGTGTAGTGTCTCTTACATAGCCATGGAGCGGACTCTCCGGGTGACATTATCGGATGGCCACAGAAGACCGCCACAAGAAGAGTGGCTTTTTTTTTATTAGTGGGTAACCGGCTGCGCTGAAGAACACATCAGTGGGAGAAGATGGTGGCAGCAGGAGAGACAGCTCGAGGAGAAGAAACATCAAACACTAGTGAATGTATTTTCTATGTATTTTCTATGTATGACTGTGCTACACCCAATAGGCTAGCGGTCAACACTTCTACCTTGAAGAACTCATGGGTTCAAATCCCACAGAGAAATACTAAAAGATAGAATTGGTGAAAAAAAAAGCAAATGACTATTAGTCAATTAGCCAAAGCAGCATGTGCTGAAAATAGGTAAATGCCAATTAGCCAATGCACTTTAAATTTGGCTGATTCTATTATATTAACTCTTCAAATGCATGCAATGATATGTAAGTATTCAATACTATTATGGTGTGAAATTCCAAACACCACACACTAACTAATGGGCAGATTACATTTTTTTGTTTGTTCATTTTAATTCGCTTGTGCACTGAAAAAATAAACACAGCTGGGGGATGGTAGGTTGGCTGGTATTTGAACTTGTACCATGAGTGCTGTGGAGACATCTGAACAGACTACTAAGCCATTGTGCTAAGTATGAGATCTGCATAACATACAACAAATAGATAACCTAAATGTTTCCATTTGGCTAAAATGGGCTCTATTATTTGCCATAGTGCCCAGTATTTCCTGGAGTTATAGTAAATGACCCCCTATGAGTTTCCAGTGTTTGGGGAGGATGCATGGTTCCTGCGCTCAGACTATTGTATGCCTTCAAAAAATGAGAAGCAAGTGTTTTGAACATTTTGGAATATTGGGAAATCAGGCCACCTGGTCCTGGGCTTTTTTCTGACCTACTGTCATCTTCATTTTATAAATATACTCTCTCTCCAAAGTTAGCATCTATATCACAGCTAAAAAATCTTGAAGCCCAGCATAACCCAATATGGTTCACTGCTTTTGCAGCTTCTTCAGGGGTATTAAAGTGCTTTTTAGCATGTGATGCGAATAATATATATGGAGTAGGGATGAGCTTCGTGTTCGAGTCGAACCCATGTTCGACTCGAACATCGGCTGTTCGATCGTTCGCCGAATTGCGAACGATATGGGCCGTTCGCGCCAAATTCGTGTGGCGCGTCACGGCCCATAATTCACTGCGGCATCGCTGTGCATTGCTTGCTGATGATTGGCCAAGCATGCACTATGACCCGCATGCTTGGCCAATCACAGCGCCGCCTTAACAGAGAGCCATAATTGGCCAAAGCCAAGGAGGCTTTGGCCAATTATGGCTCAGGGGATTTAGTACACGCCCCACACTATATAAGGCAGCCTGCACGGCGGCCCTGTGCAGTGTGTTCCGGTGTGCTTAGAGAGAGAGAGAGACAGTGTCATTTCATTTGAGTTAGCTAGATTAGGCAGGACAGTCAGTCAGTTAGCTGCACTTAAAGTGTATTGTGTATATATATGCATCCCAGGTGTTGCATATATATATATATATATACACTGTATTCAGTTTAGCTAGATCCGTTCCTGTTATCTTCTAGACTATTTACATTTAGTGCAGTGCGTCCTGCTCACAGTGTTCAGCTAGATCCGTTCCTGTTATATTCCTACTGACAGGCAGGCTTGTCTTGTTACAGTATTTTGAAGAAAATTACTGGTGTTCTTTTGATCCTATTAGTACCACAGTCAGGCAGCTAGACTATTTACAGTTAGTGCAGTGCGTCCTGCCCACAGTGTTCTGCTAAACCTACAAGTTAGTGGGGTGCGTCCACCTCACAGTGTTCAGCTAAACCTACAAGCTAGTGGGGTGCGTCCTGCTCACAGTGTTCAGCTAGATCCGTTTCTGTTATCTTCTTACTGACAGGCAGGCTTGTCTTGTTACAGTAAATACAGCTACCTGAAGAAAATAGCTGGTGTTCTTTTGATCCTATTAGTACCACAGTCAGGCAGCTAGACTATTTACAGTTAGTGCAGTGCGTCCTGCTCACAGTGTTCTGCTAAACCTACAAGTTAGTGGGGTGCGTCCTGCTCACAGTGTTCAGCTAAACCTACAAGTTAGTGGGGTGCGTCCACCTCACAGTGTTCAGCTAAACCTACAAGCTAGTGGGGTGCGTCCTGCTCACAGTGTTCAGCTAGATCCGTTCCTGTTATCTTCTTACTGACAGGCAGGCTTGTCTTGTTACAGTATTTTAAAGAAAATTGCTGGTGTTCTTTTGATCCTATTAGTACCACAGTCAGGCAGCTAGACTATTTACAGTTAGTGCAGTGTGTCCTGCTCACAGTGTTCTGCTAAACCTACAAGTTAGTGGGGTGCGTCCTGCTCACAGTGTTCAGCTAAACCTACAAGTTAGTGGGGTGCGTCCACCTCACAGTGTTCAGCTAGATCCGTTCCTGTTAACTTCTTACTGACAGGCAGGCTTGTCTTGTTACAGTAAATACAGCTACCTATAGAAAATTGCTGGTGTTCTTTTGATCCTATTAGTACCACAGTCAGGCAGCTAGACTATTTACAGTTAGTGCAGTGCGTCCTGCTCACAGTGTTCTGCTAAACCTACAAGTTAGTGGGGTGCGTCCTGCTCACAGTGTTCAGCTAAACCTACAAGTTAGTGGGGTGCGTCCACCTCACAGTGTTCAGCTAAACCTACAAGCTAGTGGGGTGCGTCCTGCTCACAGTGTTCAGCTAGATCCGTTCCTGTTATCTTCTTACTGACAGGCAGGCTTGTCTTGTTACAGTATTTTAAAGAAAATTACTGATGTTCTTTTGATCCTATTAGTACCACAGTCAGACAGCTAGACTATTTACAGTTAGTGCAGTGCGTCCTGCTCACAGTGTTCTGCTAAACCTACAAGTTAGTGGGGTGCGTCCTGCTCACAGTGTTCAGCTAAACCTACAAGTTAGTGGGGTGCGTCCACCTCACAGTGTTCAGCTAAACCTACAAGCTAGTGGAGTGCGTCCTGCTCACAGTGTTCAGCTAGATCCGTTTCTGTTATCTTCTTACTGACAGGCAGGCTTGTCTTGTTACAGTAAATACAGCTACCTGAAGAAAATTGCTGGTGTTCTTTTGATCCTATTAGTACCACAGTCAGGCAGCTAGACTATTTACAGTTAGTGCAGTGCGTCCTGCTCACAGTGTTCTGCTAAACCTACAAGTTAGTGGGGTGCGTCCACCTCACAGTGTTCAGCTAAAGCTACCTGTAGAAGGTTGGTGGTGTTCTCATACTACAGGCAGGCAGTTGATTTTGCTAGCTGCAGTATCAGTACATATATATATATATATATATATATATATATATATATATATATATCCCAGCTTAGTGCAGCTACAGGCCATTAGTATGTCTGGAAGGCCAAGAAGGAGAGGCAGACAGTCACAAGCCAATAAGAGAGGGCAAGCAGGCTCTGTGTCTAGTGCTGGTCGTGGAGACAGTGCATCCTCATCAGCACGTGGCCATGGGACACGCTTGGCCTTTTTTTCGGCAGCTGGCCATGTTGGCCATGCAACATGCGGAAGACTTGGTCGAGTGGATGACCAAGCCGTCCTCATCCTCCTCATCCTCTCTCACCCATGCCCAGGGTACTTTGTCTGGCAAAGCAGCGGCCTCTTCCCTCAATGTCATCAGTGACTCCTTCCCTAGCCCCACCATGTCCTCCTGAGGAGTCCCTCGAACTGTTTGACCACAGTGTTGGGTACATGCTCCAGGAGGATGCCCAGCGTTTGGAAGGCTCTGATGATGATACTGAGCTCGATGAAGGCAGTAACACGAGCACGGACAGAGGGGGTGACCAAGAAGGACAGCAATCTGGCAGTCATGCTCCCCCTGCTGCAGCATACTGCCAGGTTTGCTCCAGTGATGAGGAGGGAGGGGATGATGAGGTCACTGACTCAACGTGGGTGCCTGATAGGAGAGAGGAGGAGGAGGAGGAGGCGGCACATCACCAACGAGGCAGGATGCCCTTACAGGGGCCAGCCTAAGGGCAGCACATTGACTGCATCACACCCCAAAGCTCCACATGTTCAGGGCGCTGCAGTCTCTGCGCCTTATTCAAAAAGTTCTTTGGTGTGGGCCTTTTTTGAGACGAGTGCATCAGATCGCACCGCTGCTATTTGCAACATATGTCTCAAGCGTATCTCGTGTGGCCAAAACATCTCCCGCTTGGGTACCACATGCTTGACCAGACATATGTTGACCTGCCATGCAGTTCGTTGGCAAGCGTATATAAAAGACCCACACCAAAGAACAAAGAGGACATCTGCTTGCTCCTCATCAGCTGAGATTTCCAACCCCACTAGACCTTCAGTCCTCTCTGAGACCTGCACTGAGAGGAATGAAGGTGTAGAATTAGGTGTGTCACAGCCACGTACTTGTGGGCAATCTGATTTTGGTACACCGACGTCAGATTGTACCAGGCAAATTTCCCTGCTCCAGCTGCTGCACCGCCGAAAGAAGTTTGCTCCCAGCCATCCACATGCCCAACGGTTGAATGCTAGCTTGGCAAAATTGCTAGCACTTCAACTGCTGCCTTTTCAGTTGGTAGACTCTGCCCCCTTCCGTGAGTTTGTGGAATGTGCGGTTCCTCAGTGGCAGGTACCCAAACGCCACTTTTTCTCACGGAAGGCGATTCCGGCTCTCTACCAGCATGTGGAAGGCAATGTCCATGCCTCGCTGGACAGGGCGGTCAGCGGTAAGGTGCATATTACCGCTGACTCATGGTCCAGCAGGCATGGACAGGGACGTTACCTAAGTTTCACGGCGCATTGGGTGACTCTGCTGGCAGCTGGGAAGGATGCAGGACAAGGTGCAGTAGTGTTGGAGGTTGTTCCGCCACCACGCCTCCAAAATGCTAATGATTGTGACACACCTCTCTCCTCCACCCCCTCCTCTTCTTCTTCCTCCATGGCCTCTTCCTCGGAACCAGCGGTGCTCCGTAGTCGTTCAAGGGGCTTCGCAAGTACGCAGGCCAAAAGATGCCATGTGGTGCTTGAGCTGGTGTGCTTGGGGGACAGGAGCCACACTGGGGCAGAGGTTCTGTCAGCTCTGCAGGGGCAGGTTCAGAGGTGGTTGACGCCACGCCAACTTAAGGCAGGAATGGTGGTTTGCGACAATGGCACCAACCTCCTCTCTGCCCTCCGACAGGGACAAATGACCCATGTGCCCTGTTTGGCTCACGTCCTTAACTTGGTGGTGCAGCGGTTCTTGGGCAGGTACCCGGGCTTACAGGATGTCCTGAGGCAGGCCAGGAAAGTCTGTGTGCATTTCCGCCGGTCATATAATGCCAGTGCTCGGCTGACGGACCTCCAAAAGGAGTTTAACCTGCCCAAGAACCGCCTAATCTGTGACATGCCCACCAGGTGGAACTCAACGTTGGCCATGCTGCAGCGGCTGCACACGCAGCAGAGGGCCATCAATGAGTACCTGTGCGACTATGGCACCAGGACAGGGTCAGGGGAGCTTGGTTTTTTTTCCCCACGCCAGTGGGCCATGATCAGGGATGCATGCACTGTCCTGTCACCATTTGAGGAGGCCACGAGGATGGTGAGCAGTGACAGTGCATGCATCAGTGACACTGTCCCCCTTGTCCACCTGTTGGAGCACACGCTGCGTGGAATAATGGACAGGGCACTTGAGGCAGAACAGAGGCAGGAAGAGGAGGACTTCCTTAGCTCTCAAGGCCCCCTTTATCCAGACCGTGTTCCTGCGTGCCCACCGATCACACAGGAAGAGGACGAGGAGGAAGAGGAGGAGGAGGAGGAGGAAGATTGTGTCAGTAGTAGAGGTGGAGCCTGGCACTCAGCATCAGCAGCAGTCTTTAAGGGATCAGTCCCAAGAAACACATGGACTTGTACGTGGCTGGGAGGAGGTGGCTGCGGACCATGTCGTCCTTAGTGACCCAGAGGACTCCGGACCGAATGCATCAGCAAACCTACGCTGCATGGCCTCCCTGATCCTGCAAAGCCTGCGTAAGGATCCTCGTATTCGTGGTATCAAGGAGAAGGACCAATATTGGCTGGCAACCCTCCTTGATCCACGTTACAAGGGTAAGGTTGCGGACCTTATCTTGCCATCGCAGAGGGAGCAGAGGATGAAACATCTTCGGGAGGCCTTGCAGAAAGGTCTGTGCAACGCGTTCCCAGAGACTGGGAGGTTACAAACTCCTGTTTCTGGACAACGTGTTGCTGAGGCTTCGGTCAGTCAAAGAAGGAGCGGTGGAGAAGGTGGCCGTCTGACCGATGCGTTCAGACAATTTTTTGGTCCGCAGCCCCAAGGTATGATCGGTTCCAGCAACCATCGCCAGCGTCTGTTTTACATGGTGCAGGAATACCTAGGGGCAAGATCAGACTTGGACACCTTTCCCACCGAAAATCCTCTGGGTTACTGGGTCTTGAGGATGGATCACTGGCCAGAGCTTGCACAGTATGCAATTGAGCTACTGGCCTGTCCTGCATCCAGCGTTCTTTCGGAATGCACATTCAGTGCTGCTGGAGGCGTGGTAACCGATCACAGGGTGCGTCTGTCCACTGACTCGGTCGATCGACTGACCTTCATAAAAATGAATGAGTCTTGGATCACCACCAGCTACCAAGCACCTGATGCTGATGTAACCGAATAATTTTTTTTGAAATCTCAGATCCCTTCAAAGACTGCCTATGCTGATGCTGAGTGACTATCCCTGAGTAATTATCCTCTTCCTCCTCAATCATCACGCTGATAGCTTGTAAGAACATTTTTGGTTCTGGGTGCCACCACCAGTGCCTAAGGCACAATTTTTCAGCCCCTGTTTAACAGGGGCGTGTAATTACGATTTTTGATGTAATACTTTGCAGCAGGGCTCCTTCCTGCATTCCAACTAGAGTGTCTGTGAGGGGTTGCAGTGTTGTGGCACCAGCACCAGTGCCTAAGGCCCAATTTTTCAGCCCTTGTTTAACAGGGGCGTGTAATTACAATTTTTGATGCAATACTTTGCAGCAGGGCTCGTTCCTGCATTCCAACTAGAGTGTCTGTGAGGGGTTGCAGTGTTGTGGCACCAGCACCAGTGCCTAAGGCCCAATTTTTCAGCCCTTGTTTAACAGGGGCGTGTAATTACAATTTTTGATGCAATACTTTGCAGCAGGGCTCGTTCCTGCATTCCAACTAGAGTGTCTGTGAGGGGTTGCAGTGTTGTGGCGCCAGCACCAGTGCCTAAGGCCTAATTTTTCAGCTCCTGTTCAACAGGGGCATGTAATTACAATTCTTGATCTAATATTTCACAGCAGAGCCCTGTGAGGGCTTACAGTGTTGTGGCCACAGCAACACCTAAGGCCCAAATTTCTGCTGAGTATATAGGGCAGGACCCTACTTTCAAACAACTAACTTACAAACGACTCCTACTTGCAAACGGAAGGAGACAACAGGAAGTGAGAATAAATCTACCCCTAGGAAGGGAAATTCTCTCCTGTAAGAGTTAATATGGGAAAAACATTTCTCCTTTCCACTGATGCTTTCCAATCCATTGGGACAAAAAGTGAGGTGAAATCTTCTGAAGAGGAGGAAAGACAGCAAAACAAATGTGACAGGGGTGATAACCCTTCCCTATGTTTTCCAAAAAGCTTAAAAAAGATTTTTTGGCTGGAGCTAAACACGTTAAAAATGTACCCGTTCAAAATTACAAAGAGATTCTACTTAACAACAAACCTACAGCCTGTATACTGCTGTTCAGAGTATATAGGGCCTGGTGGCCCCACACCTTTCCTTATTTTAATTTGGGTGCGGGGTTCCCCTTAATATCCATACAAGACCCAAAGGGCCTGGTAATGGACTGGGGGGTACCCATGCCGTTTGTCTCACTGATTTTCATCCATATTGCCAGGACCCGACATTACATTAAAACCGCAAGCAGTTTTAAATGAGATTTTTTCCTTTAAAAATGACATTTGGTGCAGGGACTGTTCTAAACACGGGAAACACGCGTCACTTTACAGGCATACTATAGACACCCCTCAGGTACGATATTTAAAGGAATATTTCACTTTTTTTTTTTTTTACTTTAAGCATCATTAAAATCACTGCTCCCGAAAAAACGGCCGTTTTTAAAAGTTTTTTTTGCATTGATACATGTCCCCTGGGGTAGGACCCGGGTCCCCAAACCCTTTTTAGGACAATACCATGCAAATTAGCCTTTAAAATGAGCACTTTTGATTTCGAACGTTCGAGTCCCGTAGACGTCAATGGGATTCTAACGTTCGTGCGAACTTTCGGTCCGTTCGCAGGTTCTGGTGCGAACCGAACCGGGGGGTGTTCGGCTCATCCCTAATATGGAGATATAGATGGATAAAAACAAACCTAAATTGGATATATGGGGAGGTGCAATATGCATACGAAGACACAAAGACAAAAAAATAAGTTAAAATAAAAATTAAAAAAAAGTTCTGTTGTGCAAATAAAATGTAAACATTGTTTATTTTTTTTTAATTTGATAATTTTTATTCATGATTAAATACAGTACATCACATTACTCAATATACAGGTTACCAAACAGTAATAAAACCTTCTAATGCCCAATGTGGTGTATAGATTCACACTATAAAAAATACAATTTTACTTTTCACCCCCCCCCCCCTTGCACCATTATATATATCTTGTACCAAACTCTTTTCCTTATATAGAACACCAAACATATTATTACTACTCCAATCTTAAGAACGATATCCTCCCCATCTTCTTCTTACTCTGTTACTCTGTGGGGTGGACTACACTCATCAGCCAAGGATTCCATATTTTTTTAAATTCTTTTAGGTTTCCTGCCCTTACAAACACTGTCCTTTCTTTTCCTATTGTTTCCGACACTTCTCTACGCCAGTCAGCAACCGAAGGGGGTTTCTCAGCTTGCCATCTCTTGGTTATTCCCTTTCTTGCCTGATATAGGCATCTCCGCACTGCTTTTATTTTGTCTCTCCCATTTCCCAAGTTCCCACCCACCCCCAAAATACATAACTTTGGGTCTAGTTTAAGACTCACCTTAAAAAACCTGTTTATATCCTCAATCACTTCTAACCAATAGCGGGATAGTTTAGGGCATTTCCATACCATATGTAACAAATCTCCATTCATTTGGCATCTAGGACATTTGGGATCTACTCTTCTCCCCCATTTAAACAGTTTTTGGGAGGTATAGTATGCCCTATGCAGTAACATTAGGTGTGAAAATTTCTGAGCTGGCGAGACTGAGACCTGGTGGCCCCCCTTCAACACCTCCCTCCACTGGGCATCCGATATTATCCAAAGATCTCTTTCCCACTTCCCCCTACACCTAAGTTTATTTGGTCCTTCCCTGCTATTTCTGAAGATATGTTGGTAGAGTTCCGCTATTAATCCTCTTGACCCCTCAAAACTCTCTATCATCTGAGGGATGGGTGATTGGCTCCATTTCGGACCTTGTTCCCCATACTGGGCCTGCAATGCATGCCTAATTTGGATATACCCAAAATATGACTGCTTTGGGACAGCAAACTCTTCTTTTAGGGAGGCAAAGGATTTCAGATCATTACCATTATATAATTGCTCTAGTTTAGTTATCCCCCTTACCTCCCATGTTTTAATTTTTCCTATCTTTATTAGTTCTTGAAGAAGTTTGTTATCCCAAAGAGGCATATCTCTCACTATTCCCTCCATACCTTTCAGACTTTTAATACTTTTCCAAACTTTTAGCATTAGTTTGATTGTGGGAGTCTTATATGCAAACGAGTTTGCCTCCAACACCTCCAGCACTCGTCTATGGGGTGCACCTGCAATCATTATACCAAGATTATTATTACCCATATGTCCACTACCTGTCCTTAGGTGTTGCAGCTGGGCTGCCAGAAAGTAGCAGCGTGGATGCGGGACCGCCATGCCCCCCTCACCCATTGCAAGCTGTAGGGTCTGCAAACTTATCCTTGAATGTCCCCCCCTCCACACAAGCCCTCTAAACAGCATATCTATTTTTTTGAACCATTTGCCACATATCCAAACTGGTGAATTATGTAAGATATACAATAGTTGGGGCATCCACAGCATTTTAACCAGGTTGCACCTTCCAGCTACCGACAAAGGGAGTCCTTTCCATATATCAACCTTTTTTTTAAATTTCTCCAATAATGGGGCCATGTTATTATTTAAAAAATGGTCTGGATCCCTTGTTACCTGGATCCCTAGATATTTGGTTTTCTCCACTATTTTTAATGGGGTTTCTTCCAGAAAAGTGCCTTGTTTGATGGGGTCTATTGGCAGCAGGACAGATTTTTCCCAATTTATAGTGAGGCCGGAGACCTCCCCAAAGTCTGCAAAGACTCCCATCACCTGTCTTAATGACCCTTCCGTATTCCCCAGGAAAATAAGGACATCGTCCGCGTATAACGCGATCTTCTCCTCCCTGGTCCTTCTCTGAAACCCCTCCACCATCCTATTTTGTCTTACCGCTGCGGCCACTGGTTCCATAGCTAAGGCAAAGATCAGGGGTGAAAGAGGACACCCCTGTCTTGTCCCTCTCTCCAACTGAAATTTGCTAGAGAGTACGTTGTTAGTTCTAACCCTAGCTATGGGATAACTATATAGGATTTTCACCCACCTCCTAAATGAGGGGCAGAAGCCATACACCTTCAGAACCTGCCAGATAAATCCCCATTCAAGACTATCGAAAGCCTTCCCTACATCCAACATCATGACAGCTCTGGTACCCATGTTTTCTGCTGGAATCTGCAGATTCAAAAATAGCCTCCTTATATTCTCACTTGTTGACCTTTGGGGAATAAAACCTGTTTGATCCGGGTGAACTAAGCTATGAATTATCTTTTGAAGTCTAGTGGCCAAAATTTTTGCCAGGATTTTTACATCTGAGCACAATAAAGAAATAGGTCTATACGATCCAGGTTCCAAGGGATCCTTCCCCTCTTTAGGTATCATTATAATTGTGGCCTCCGTCATTGATTCGGGCAACCTCCCTTCCTGGTATGCCCCCTCAAACACCTTGAGAAGTTCCGGTATCAGTATCTCCCCATATTTTTTGTAGATCTCTGCCGGGAGACCATCCGGACCCGGGGATTTCTGATTAGTCAGTTGTTTTACAGCGGCTTTAACCTCTTCTAATGAGATTGGGGCCTCCAGGGTCTCAATCTCCAGCTCTGAAAGGGAGGGCAATTCCATTTTCCTAAAGAATCTATCCATTATCTCTCCTGCCACCGGCCCCTGGGATTTATATAGTTCTTCATAGTATTTCTTGAATGTTTCATTTATTTTATCTGGTTGATATATAGTTTCACCTTCCCTGTTACTAATGGCGGGAATTATTGGGGGGGGAGCGTCCACTTTAGCAATATGCGCTAATATCTTCCCTACTCTTTCCCCCTCTCCAAACATTATATGTTTTTGAAATGCTCTTTTATTTTCAGCTTTCCTAGACATTACCTCTTTATATATTGATTGCTTATTTTCCCACCTTTGATATTTTTCCGGGGATGGGTTTTCCACCAGCTCCCTTTCCGCTACTGGGATCTCATCTCTAGCATTCTCTTCCACAGTCTTTGATGCTCTCTTTACTCTTGATATCTGCTGGATCAATATTCCCCTCATGTATGCTTTCAGTGCATCCCACATCACCCCTCTTGCTACTGAGTCCTCGTTTAGAGCTATAAATTCTCTCAGCTTTGCTATAGTCTTCTTCGGGTCCTCGAGAATCTCGAGCCACACTGGGTTCAGTTTCCAGGTACCCCATTGTTTCCTTATCCCAATATCCATCATAACTGTCACCGGTGTGTGGTCCGAGATTCCTCTTGGATGATAGGTTATATCGCTAACCAACAGAGCGGCCATGTCATTTCCCAAAACTAAGTCTATTCTTGACAGAGAGGAGTGGGTACTAGAATGGCACGAAAACTGTTGTACCCCAGGGTTTTTCACTCTCCACAGGTCCGTCAGCCCAGTCTCTTCAAGAAACTGGCCCATTCGGATCCCACATGGACTCGGTCCCGCTTTTCCTGGGGGAAATTTGTCTAATTCTTTATTTATTACAACATTAAAATCCCCTACTACAATGACAGGGGTCCTCGGTTTGTCTATCACAAACTCCAGCAGGCTATATAAAACTTCTAGTTTAAAAGGTGGTGGGTTATAAATGTTTGCTATTATACATTCCTGATTCCCTATCGTGCAGTGCAAGAAAACATATCGGCCCCCTTCATCTATATTGCTCTGTCTGCAGGAAAACACAATCCCCCTCCTGATCAGCACCCCCACCCCCCTCGAATAAGAGGAGTGTACCACATGGTACTGATTCTGAAATTTCTTGTTCTTAATAATTACTTTTGTCTCCCTAGTCAGATGCGTTTCCTGCAGGCAAGCAATATCTACTCTAAGTGCGTCTAGCAAATCGAATACCTGTGCTCTTTTTAGGGGAGTACCCAGTCCCCTAACGTTCCATGATCCAATCTTTATTCCCATTACCTATTTGCGAATAAGGTTATCACTTCGAGAAACAGGGAAAAAAAAAAAAACAAGCCCCAGTGACCAAGTATGGGAGTATTCTCCTTATTCCGTGAATTATATACATACTTAAATATAATATCAACTATACAATTTCCATTATCCATATCCTTTGTGTCATTATATAGTGTAATATACCTTATACTTAATGTGTTATTTGGTACCTTATATTGCATTTTAATTTTCCTGTGCTCTTTACCCCCTCCCCCCCTCCCCATCCCTCCTTCCCCATCCCTCCCCCACCCCCCCTCCCTCCCTCCCTCCCATGTACTGGTTTATTTGCCCATCCTTCCTCCCTCCCCACCTCCCCATACCACTCTAGGTTACCCCTCCGGGCTTTTTTAATGGCCGACCCATACCCATCAACCCTTCCGTACCTCCCCCCTCCCCCCCCATCTCTCCCCCACACCCACTCCCTCCCTCCCCCTCCACTTTCAAAAAAAAATCTTACTATAAACACACTCCATCTCAAACCTATTTCCATCTACCGTGTCCCCAAACCATCCCCGCTCCATTTGTGTAAATATTAATACAATTAATTCAAATTATACCCAATTAATAAATATTAGTTTTTCGTAGTGTATCCCCTCTATTTCTTAGGTAATTGATCTTTCTTGTCCTCCAGCCATGCTAACACATTCGCAGGAGACTCAAAAAACTGGCTACCCCCTAACGCATTTATCCACAACTTAGCTGGATAAAGAAGGGCATATGAAACATTATATTTCTGGAGGCTACGCTTAACCCCCAGAAATTCGGCTCTGCGTTTCTGAAGGTCCGGGGAGAAATCGGGGAATATTGATATCCTTATATCTTTATACAGGATCTTCCCCATTTCACGAGCTTTATGTAAAAGTTTTATTTTATCCTTGTAATTTAAAAATTTAACTAGAAACGGTCTTGGGGGGTTTCCCGGTGGGGGGGGCCTAAACGGGACTCTATGCGCCCTTTCTATAGAAAACTGCTGAGTAAATGTTTCACCTCCAAATACCCCCAACACTCAGTTCTCCAAAAATACAATAGGGTCCGGGCCTTCACTCCCCTCAGGGATTCCCACCACTCTGACATTGTCCCTGCGAAGCCTATTTTCCATTTCTTCGACTTTCCCTGCAAGCTTTTCAATTTTTTCCCTCCAGATCTTTGCTTCTTGTTTCATAGGGAGTAAATCATCCTCTATTAGACTTATTCTTTTTTCCGCTTCCGTCACCCTTTCAGTTGTCATCTTAAGATCCTGACGTACTAGGGTCAGCTCCTCTTTGATGTCCTTCATTTGCTCTCCCAGTGTCCCCAAAGAGTGGTTGCATGCGCTTATTGCCAGGAAGATATCCTTTAGGGAGGGTTCTCCTTCCACTATGGGGATTGGAGCGGCTAATGCCTCCATTTCCCTGCTGACGGCTCCTGAGCCTTTTGTAGAAGGATTCTTTGTACTGGGGTTGCCTACAGACTGACCCACATGACCCTGGCTTTTCCTGTCCGTTATTGACTTGGTCGGTGCTTGCTGTCCACCCTTATTTGGGGTATGTTCTGCTGCCAGGACCAGTTTCTCTAATTTAGCGGAAGCTGCCACCACCGCAGCTGTTGCCCCCGCCACAGTAAGATGTGGGCCTTTTTCCTTCTCCTTGTCTTTAGCTGACCGCAAGGCTTGAGTTCCCATATTTTCCTGGCTGGGATGCTCCTCTCCCTTTCTTCTCCCTATCATATTGGTTTTCCCCGGGTTGTCTTGTTCTCCTTAAACCTCATATATGTTTATGCACTTGCACCGCCAACTGTTGATATCTTTTTAATTACTCCTTATTACCAGCCTGGTCATTTACTAGAGATTCAAGCTTGTACACAGTTGCCCAACAACAGTCCTGGTCTGGTATCTGACCTCTCTCCCCCTTGGTCCCAGATCTTAATGAGATATCAGTAAGTCATACACAGTTCTTATATATTAGGTCTCCCCCTCCAGAGCTCACAGTCCCCCTTCTCTACTACAGGTCACCTAGGGTCCCTTAATACAGCCCCTCACAGTTCCCAGCAGTAGGGGGGTCAGAACAGTCCAGTAGACAGTAGGGAAAATCAGCTCAGTGTCTTCCTTCCATACTACAAGGGGGCGCTTTAAACTGGTTTTTTGGACAGGGATCAGCCTAGGGGGAGACTTCAGAGGTTTTTCTTCAAAGTTCAGGGTTCCTCCGTTAAATGCTTATCAATATGCAGCATGTAGCTAACAGACACCAACACTGTTCAACCAGGTTACATTTACTGTGTACCTGTTTCTTGCTTGCAGCGGTCTCTCTGAGGCTCCATCTCCTCGCTTGTACTGACAGCCAAACCGAGCTCACGCTCACTTTCTCCTCTCTCGCGATGCTTGTGATGTCAGCGCTAGGCTCTGTATCCTCCCTCAGTCACCGCCGACCTCACACCGCCTCGAGCGGCTTCTCGAGCAACGCCCCCGCACGCCGCGCCAGCGGCCGCTCCAGCAGTCCCAGCAAGCAAGGTCTCTGCAGTCCTCCGAGTCCACCCAGGATCAGGACAGTTCAGCAGGGAGGACAGAAGCCCAACACAGCTCTGCAGGTATCTATGCGGGTAAAGGTGAAGCGGCTAGCCGTTAGCCGCGGGGCTTACAGTGCTTCATGGAGCGGGATGGGATCGCGTACTCACTCCACTCCTCTCACCTCCATCACCTCCATCCGCTTCCGGCCACGCCCCGAAAAAAACATTGTTTATTGATTATATATTTTTATTCATAAGTGAAGATTACCTTGCATTCTCAGATGAGTTTGATTTAAAAAGTTGCTAATCTATGTCACATCCAACTCTATTCTGAGAACTTAGGGAGTTCCTGTCCACCTATGAATGTCTTAGCTCCTCCTGTCACATTTACCATTACATAAAATAAAATAAATACACAACAGGGAAGGTGAGACCTCCAATCATTGTGCAAAATAGGTGTTCAGATCTTAGAATTGAAAGTGAAGAGATCTCACTAACTTTTAAGCCAGCTGCATACATACCAAAAGGCGGCCGGTTCAGCAAGAACCAGACAACTTTCAGTATGTGTGTACTTTTCCCTGTTCAATAGAAGCCAGTTATTAGAGTGATCCAACTGGAAAACCATCTAATGGCTGCGAGCACTGAATAGTGTATTCTGGCGAGCTTGCCGGTGGGCGGATGGGCGACGAGGGTGGAGGAGTCCCCCTGTCAGAATACAAAGACACAGCGGGAGAGATCCCTGCATCAACATTGCTGGTGTTGATGTGGGGATCTATCAAGTTTTTCTGTCATTCAACTTGCCGGTTGAACAAAATAAAAAAACCTCTCTATCAACTACTAAATTATGTCGCTCTGCCAAAAAGTTGCATCCTTCTTTTTCCAATGTCACTTGTGACTTATGGAGCTCTTTATATGGCGTGGGCCTCCTCTTTGGCTTTCCTGTTGGTGCTACATCAATGCTACCCCCTCTCCCCCAAAAAACAAACAAATATTTCTTCTGTTCGTGTAATAAACAGGCAAGTGTACCATTTTTTATACCTCTGGTTCTGAATCAGTAGATTAGATTATTCTGACATGACCATAACTTTCTGTTATGTGAGCGTATCTAGGCACTCCTGTGCCTAGAGCCTCGTAGCTGAATGTCTGCAGTATTAGATCTAAGATGACCACTGCCTCTGACTGCTAGTCTCAGGGGAATTGGGGTGAGCTTTGATGAAATCACTCCTGCGCTGTTCTGACATGAGGAAGCAAAAACCCTGCCTCTACCAAGATGGCCACCTCAACTGAAAGATACAATGCAGATATAAACAAATACAAGCTTAAAAAAAAGTAACATTTAGACAAACCTATGGTCATTTTTTTTTTTCTATTAAAAGAACACTTATCACACCATTGGTAATGAAATCAATTTTATTTTTGAACGGGGCTACAACATATATGTTTGATAACTAAAGTACATGAAATACCCAATTTAATGCTCATCATATAATGTGAGTGGTCACATAAATGTAAACACAATCAGAAAAAATGATTGATACTTCTTTAACAAAGTATAATTATAAATATTCTAGACCAACAGGACAAAACTAAGCACTGTATGATCACCTTTGTTTTATATATATGCAATATATATATATATATATATATATATATATATATATATATATATAGTGGGGCAAAAAAGTATTTAGTAAGCCACCAATTGTACAAGTTATTCCACTTAAAAAGATGAGAGAGGCCTGTAATTGTCATCATAGGTATACCTCAACTATGAGAGACAAAATGTGGAAACAAATCCAGATAATCACATTGTCTGATTTGGAAAGAATTTATTTGCAAATTATGGTGGAAAATTATATTTTGTCAATATCAAAAGTTCATCTCAGTACTTTGTTATATATCCTTTGTTGGCAATGACAGAGGTCAAATGTTTTCTGTAAGTCTTCACAAGGTTGTCACACACTGTTGCTGGTACGTTAGCCCATTCCTCCATGCAGATCTCCTCTAGAGCAGTGATGTTTTGGGGCTGTCGCTGGGCAACACGGACTTTCAACTCCCTCCAAAGGTTTTCTATGGGGTTGAGATCTGGAGACTGGCTAGGCCACTCCTGGACCTTGAAATGCTTCTTACGAAGCCACTCCTTCATTGCCCGGGCAGTGTGTTTGGGATCATTGTCATGCTGAAAGACCCAGCCACGTTTCATCTTCAATGCCCTTGCTGATGGGAGGAGGTTTGCACTCAAAACCTCACGATACATGGCCCCATTCATTCTTTCACATACACGAATCAGTCGTCCTGTTCCCTTTGCAGATAAACAGCCCCAAAGCATGATGTTGCCACCCCCATGCTTCATAGTAGGTATGGTGTTCTTTGGTTGCAACTCAGCAGTCTCTCTCCTCCAAACACGACGAGTTGTGTTTCTACCAAACAGTTCTACTTTGGTTTCATCTGACCATTTGACATTTTCCCAATCCTCTTCTGGATCATCCAAATGCTCTCTAGCTAACCTCAAATTTGCCCGGACATGTACTGGCTTAAGCAGGGGGACACGTCTGGCACTGCAGGATCTGAGTCCCTGGTGGCGTAGTGTATTATTGATGGTAGCCTTTGTTACGTTGGTCCCAGCTCTCTGCAGGTCATTCACTAGGTCCCCCCGTGTGGTTCTGGGATTTTTGCTCACCATTCTTGTGATCATTTTTACCCCACGGGGTGAGATCTTGTGTGGAGCCCCAGATCGAGGGAGATAATCAGTGGTCTTGTATGTCTTCCATTTTTTAATTATTGCTCCCACAGTTGATTTCTTCACACCAAGCTGCTTGCCTATTGCAGATTCAGTCTTCCCAGCCTGGTGCAGGTCTACAACTTTGTTTCTGGTGTCCTTCGACAGCTCATTGGTCTTCACCATAGTGGAGTTTGAAGTGTGACTGTTTGAGGTTGTGAACAGGTGTCTTTTATACTGATAACAAGTTCAAACAGGTGCCATTAATACAGGTAATGAGTGGAGGACAGAGGAGCCTCTTAAAGAAGAAGAGACAGGTCTGTGAGAGCAAGAAATCTTTCTTGTTTGTAGGTGACCAAATACTTATTTTCCAACATAATTTGCAAATAAATTCTTTAAAAAATCAGACAATGTGATTGTCTGGATTTGTTTCCACATTTTGTCTCTCATAGTTGAGGTATACCCATGATGACAATTACAGGCCTTTCTCATCGTTTTAAGTGGGAGAACTTGCACAATTGGTGGCTGACTAAATACTTTTTTGCCCCATAGATAGATAGATAGATAGATAGATAGATAGATAGATAGATAGATAGATATCTGTAAGATAGATAGATAGATAGATAGATAGATAGATAGATAGATAGATCTATATCTATATCTATATATATATATATATATATATATATATATATATATATATATATACAGTGGGGACGGAAAGAACTTGCACAATTGGTGGCTGACGAAATACTTTTTTGCCCCACTGTATAGATAGATAGATAGATCGATAGATAGATCGATAGATCGATAGATAGATCGATAGATCGATAGATAGATAGATAGATAGATAGATAGATAGATAGATAGATAGATAGATAGATAGATAGATAGATAGATAGATAGATAGATAGATAGATATCTGTGAGATAGATACAGTGGGGACGGAAAGTATTCAGACCCCCTTAAATCTTTCACTCTTTGCAGCCATTTGCTAAAATCATTTAAGTTCATTTTTTTTCCTCATTAATGTACACACAGCACCCCATATTGACAGAAAAACACAGAATTGTTGACGTTTTTGCAGATTTATTACAAAAGAAAAACTGAAATATCACATGGTCCTAAGTATTCAGACCCTTTGCTGTGACACTCATGTATTTAACTCAGGTGCTGTCCATTTCTTCTGATCATCCTTAAGATGGTTCTACACCTTCATTTGAGTCCAGCTGTGTTTGATTATACTGATTGGACTTGATTAGGAAAGCCACACACCTGTCTATATACGACCTTACAGCTCACAGTGCATGTCAGAGCAAATGAGAATCATGAGGTCAAAGGAACTGCCTGAAGAGCTCAGAGACAGAATTGTGGCAAGGCACAGATCTGGCCAAGGTTACAAAAATATTTCTGCTGCACTTAAGGTTCCTAAGAGCACAGTGGCCTCCATAATCCTTAAATGGAAGACGTTTGGGACGACCAGAACCCTTCCTAGAGCTGGCCATCCAGCCAAACTGAGCTATTGGGGGAGAAGAGCCTTGGTGAGAGAGGTAAAGTAGAACCCAAAGATCACTGTGGCTGAGCTCCAGAGATGCAGTCAGGAGATGGGAGAAAGTTGTAGAAAGTCAACCATCACTGCAGCCCTCCACCAGTCAGGGCTTTATGGCAGAGTGGCCAGACGGAAGCCTCTCCTTAGTGCAAGACACATGAAAGCCCGCATGGAGTTTGCTAAAAAACACCTGAAGGACTCCAAGATGGTGAGAAATAAGATTCTTTGGTCTGATGAGACCAAGATAGAACTTTTTGGCCTTAATTCTAAGCGGTATGTGTGGAGAAAACCAGGCACTGCTCATCACCTGTCCAGTATAGTCCCAACAGTGAAGCATGGTGGTGGCAGCATCATGCTGTGGGGTGTTTTTCAGCTGCAGGGACAGGACAACTGGTTGCATTCGAGGGAAAGATGAATGCAGCCAAGTACAGGGATATCCTGGACGAAAACCTCCTCCAGAGTGCTCAGGACCTCAGACTAGGCCGAAGGTTTACCTCCCAACAAGACAATGACCCTAAGCACACAGCTAAAATAATGAAGGAATGGCTTCACAACAACTCCGTGACTGTTCTTGAATGGCCCAGCCAGAGCCCTGACTTAAACCTAATTCAGCATCTCTGGAGAGACCTACAAATGTCTGTCCACCAACGTTTACCATCCAACCTGACAGAACTGGAGAGGATCTGCTAGGAGGAATGACAGAGGATCCCCAAATCCAGGTGTGAAAAACTTGTTGCATCTTTCCCAAAAAGACTCATGGCTGTATTAGATCAAAAGGGTGCTTCTACTAAATACTGAGATAGATAGATAGATAGATAGATAGATAGATAGATAGATAGATAGATAGATAGATAGAGTATATATATATATATATATATATATATATATATATATATACAGTGGGGACGGAAAGTATTCAGACCCCCTTATATTTTTCACTATTTGTTATATTGCAGCCATTTGCTAAAATCATTTAAGTTCATTTTTTTCCTCATTAATGTACAAACAGCACCCCATATTGACAAAAAAACACAGAACTGTTGACATTTTTGCAGATTTATTAAAAGAGAAAAACTGAAATATCACATGGTCCTAAGTATTCAGACCCTTTGCTCAGTATTTAGTAGAAGCACCCTTTTGATCTAATACAGCCATGAGTCTTTTTGGGAAAGATGCAACAAGTTTTTCACACCTGGATTTGAGCATCCTCTGCCATTCTTCCTTGCAGATCCTCTCCAGTTCTGTCAGGTTGGATGGTAAACATTGGTGGACAGCCATTTTTAGGTCTCTCTGGAGATGCTCAATTGGGTTTAAGTCAGGGCTTTGGCTGGGCCATTCAAGAACAGTCACGGAGTTGTTGTGAAGCCACTCCTTCGTTATTTTAGCTGTGTGCTTAACGTCATTGTCTTGTTGGAAGGTAAACCTTTTGGCCCAGTCTGAGGTCCTGAGCACTCTGGAGAAAGTTTTCATTCAGGATATTCCTGTACTTGGCCGCATTCATCTTTCCCTCGATTGCAACCAGTCGTCCTGTTCCTGCAGCTGAAAAACACCCCCACAGCATGATGCTGCCACCACCATGCTTCACTGTTGGGACTGTATTGGACAGGTAATGAGCAGTGCCTGGTTTTCTCCACACATACCGCTTAGAATTAAGGCCAAAAAGTTCTTTCTTGGTATCATCAGACCAAAGAATCTTATTTCTCACCATCTTGGAGTCCTTCAGGTTTTTTTTAGCAAACTCCATGCGGGCTTTCATGTGTCTTGCACTGAGGAGAGGCTTCCGTCGGGCCACTCTGCCATAAAGCCCCGACTGGTGGAGGTCTGCAGTGATGGTTGACTTTCTACAACTTTCTCCCATCTCCCGACTGCATCTCTGAAGCTCAGCCACAGTGATCTTTGGGTTCTTCTTTACCTCTCTCACCAAGGCTCTTCTCCCCCGATAGCTCAGTTTGGCCGGACAGTCAGCTCTAGGAAGGGTTCTGGTCATCCCAAACGTCTTCCATTTAAGGATTATGGAGGCCACTGTGCTCTTAGGAACCTTAAGTGCAGCAAAAAATTTTTGTAACCTTGGCCAGATCTGTGCCTTGCCACAATTCTGTCTCTGAGCTCTTCAGGCAGTTCCTTTGACCTCATGATTCTCATTTGCTCTGACATGCACTGTGAGCTGTAAGGTCTTATATAGACAGGTGTGTGGCTTTCCTAATCAAGTCCAATCAGTATAATCAAACACAGCTGGACTCAAATGAAGGTGTAGAACCATCTCAAGGATGACCAGAAGAAATGGACAGCACCTGAGTTAAATATATGAGTGTCACAGCAAAGGGTCTGAATACTTAGGACCATGTGATATTTCAGTTTTTCTTTTTTAATAAATCTGCAAAAATGTCAACAATTCTGTGTTTTTCTGTCAATATGGGGTGCTGTGTGCACGTTAATGAGGAAAAAAAATGAACTTAAATGATTTTAGCAAATGGCTGCAATATAACAAAGAGTGAAAAATTTAAGGGGGTCTGAATACTTTCCGTCCCCACTGTATATATACACACACACAAGATAAAAGTGTACCAGACACATTGACTAATAAAAAAGATGTGTTATTCATTATGACAGTTGAACCCTGCTAGTAAATACATGATACATGATTTCTCTTGAATTCCAACTTAATGCATAGGTAAAGCCTTTTCTACGTTTTGGATACAGTATGAAAGTATTAAAACCTCTATCACGTTTTTATTTTTTTTTTTTTTGCTGTCTGCTTCTTTGGCGTGGATATTTCCTCTCTACTATTCTTGGTGACCATTGTCACAGAAAGTGATGGGAAATCCACAGTCACTAAAAAAGAATAAAGGTAAACTCTTCCAATGGGGACACAGGTTCTACTGAAAAATGTCCCAAAGGGGAAACCCTGTCACTTTAGAGATATTTCCTCTTATAACCTGCTGTTTCTCATTTCCTCAATAGGACATAGACAAAAAAAAAAAAGAAGACCAGGGTTCTTAAACCATCCCTTATTCCGTTTAAAACAACAACAAAAAAAACATTCAGGCTTTACTTTAAAGGCATTGTTCTGATTTGTATATATTCAGTATAATGTGAAGACTATTTAGACTGTATTTTAAAATATGGAAAGATTTATAGCATCATAAATGTGATATGAAATGTAAGTGAAAGTTCTTGCAGAAATGAAAAATAAATTTGATGCAAAAAGTAGAATAAAAATAGGTCAAGTAATAGAATGAGGCAATTTGGTACAAAAGTATGGTTACATTTTAGTTTTACAGGATACCCTTAGTCACTTTAAATTCACAGATTCTTATAAATTAACTGAGATGTAATATTTTTACAGACTGTTTAGTAGGTTCTAAACAAAACAAAGTATTGATTGATTTTCTGCAGCAATATGATACTGACAGGCTCGAAAATAAGTTTTCTTGAAATATTAATGTGCTGCACTGCACATTTAACCGTTTAATGATAATATAATTACTAGGCACGGCATGGACAACACTTCATCCCAGTCCTTTCAGTTACCGTTATCTTAGAACATTTGCTTTTTGATGTAAGACATGACATGATGAGAGACATTGACATACACTCCCATTTCAGGTTCCTTGCTGTATTTCACATATGGAAAGCTTGACACAAACTCAGTTCTAAGAGGATTCTTGCAGACATCAATCAGATTCAAAGGTACCATGGAAGATGTGACTGGTTATACAGGAAGCAGAGAAAAGGGAAGTTACATAGTGAACGCTTCAGGAAATACACTCCCTGCAAACCTGTGAGATTCTCTTTGGATTGCGGCTGCAGTGAATTGCCAATCATTCACTTGTGTACTGGTGTATTTTCCAATTTAAGCAAAGGTGATTTAATCTAGGCAGATCAAGAATGAGTATAAGACTGCAAGGAGGAGCAAGAATTATGAAAGTTATTATGACTACACTAAAAGTGAAGTTACATTTTAAGCTTTTGAGTGCAGATGTAAATATGCTTCTATTCAATCTAATTCTTTACCAAAAAAATATTATTTTCCCCCATGACTTACAGAAAATATTAGTAAGAAAAGTTAATACCACAGCATTATTTTATAAATGCAGTAAAACAATTCAAATATCACAGAAAACATAATCTAGAAAAATCATAATTACATTTTATTGTAAAATAAGTCACTTAATTTCCCTTTACTTTTGAAAATTTCCATTATTGAGTTCCATTACAAAAAAAAGACATGAAATTATGAACAAAGAAGTAAACGGTTTATGTAAATTTAAGGCAAGTCTCTCTGAATGGTTCAGTCACCTTATATGGTTAAATTTGTGGTTATAGACAGTTTACGTTTTACCATTTTTATCAGGGATACATGAGCCATTATTTTTCTTTAAAGAAGTTGTGCTTCCAGATCTTGTTAAATTATTTAAGCTAATTTTCTCTATCTCCATGGGTAAAGATTGCCGTTCTTCATTCTCTGTTTCCCTGTGATAGAAATAATTAAAGTTTGATACGATGACTGGAACTGGGAGAGCAATAGTCAAGACTCCAGCGATAGCACAAAGTGTGCCTACCATTTTACCTCCCAATGTAATAGGGCACATATCTCCATAACCAACAGTTGTCATGGTCACTACAGCCCACCAGAAACCATCTGGGATGCTGATGAACTGAGAGTTAGGCTCATCAACTTCTGCAAAATATACAGCACTAGAAAACAAAATGACGCCAATGAAGAGAAAGAATATTAACAAGCCAAGCTCTCTCATGCTTGCCTTTAAGGTTTGTCCTAAAATCTGAAGTCCCTTTGAATGCCTTGACAATTTAAAAATACGAAATACCCTAACAAGCCGCACAATCCTCAAAATTGCTAATGACATGTTTTGTTGTACACTGGGCTCTGTCTGCTTCACTAGTTCAGTGATAAGTGTTACAAAATAGGGAATGATAGACACAATGTCAATTATGTTCATTATGTTCTGGAAGAACTCTGAGGAACTTGGACAGACAGCAAACCTAACCACGAGTTCGAATGAAAACCATATTATGCAAGTTGACTCTATTAAAAAAAATGGATCTGTGAAGGTGTTCAAGTATGTTGCACTTTCTGAATAATTCCCTGAATTCTTGAAAATGTTAAAATCTTTTTCTTCTCTGAATTCTGGCAAAGTTTCTAAACAGAAGATAAGTATGGAGATAACGATTACCAAAACTGAAACCAGTGCCATTCCTCTTGCAGCACTAGAACTTTCAGGGTATTCAAAGAGCAACCAGAACTGTCTGTGATAATCATTATTTGGTAAAGGTATTTCTGGATCCTTTAGAAAACCTTCATCATCTCGAAATTGATCTAAGGCTTCATTTCCAAGCTCATAGAACACAATTTCATCTGCAAACACATCTATTGGGACATTTGCTGGACGTCTTATTTTTCCACCAGACTGATAATAGTACAGTATTCCATCAAAGCTTGGGCGATTTCTGTCGAAAAAATATTCATTCCTCATAGAATCAAAATAATTAATTCTTTTTTGAGGATCCCCAAGGAGTGTCTCTGGGAACTCATTAAGTGTCTTCAGCTGTGTCTCATATCTTAATCCAGCTATATTAATGAAAACACGTTGGTTTCCTTCCTCAATTCTCATTTGTTCAGACATCAGATTATCATGATATTCCTTAGAATATCTGGAAACATCTCCCTCATTTAAACACTCATTGATAAGCTGCTTCCATTTGGAGTTTTGGTTGGGCAAATCTAAATGTTCTTCTCCTGTTGTTTTTTTACTTGAATCCGTGTTACCATCAGTGCGAGACTCTTCACAACTTATTGAGGCCTCGTGAAGGGATTCCATCTTATTATCTTGAAACCAAATTTCAAAAGAGTACCATCCTTCAATAAACTAGACAATTTCAACTTTCTGCAAAAGAAAATCAGATTAAGAAATTTATAATCTACAGTGAAATATGAAATAACTTGACTTTAGCATTACATTTTAAAAATACATCTTAAACATGCATTTCATATATATTTTTAAAGTGGAATCTGAGCAATGCAATTATGAAGGAAGCTTTGATTAATTTGCAGCTTCCATACTGTTAGTACTGAACACAACACATACCAGTTGTCTGTTTCCTATAACAGCGTTCCTTTCTCTGCCTATTATGAAGCAGGCATCTTATCATATTTGGCAAAGTTAAATTTAGCTTTTGACAGTAGGGGAAGTGAGTAAATGGAAAATAGAATGAACATATTTCAAAGAACATATGGTATAATATTACACATAGCTGTTGCATCCAAATATTATGCAGACACATACTCACATGTACTGTCCATGTGCAAATTGATGGCATGTTCAGTGTATTTAGTCAATGGCTATTGTGAACAGAATATGTTTTTTTTTTTATAAAGTACGGACACTAGTCATCAAGCTTTTTATGTATATATTTAATATATGTGTCTCAAGAAATGAGATAGGTGTTCAGTACATCAAGTGTGATCAATTTTTAATGATTGGCACCATAGCTAAAAAATCCATAGAAAGTACAGGCCGGCAACTTGACAGCTTCTCCATAGAAAATATTTATTTGAGCATTACAGCAATAACATCATCCAAAAAATGCATCATCCAGCATTTTTGGATGATGTTATTGCTGTAATGCTCAAATAAATATTTTCTATGGAGAAGCTGTTAAGTTGCCAGCCTGTACTTTCTATGGAGCTTTTGTGAGCTTAATTAGCCAGAGCACCGACTACTCTACACACCAACTATACTATATAGCGGTAGAGCTTGGGTGACTTTTTCTCTTGCAACTTTAACAAAAACCAAATAATCTAAACTTATTTGGGTTATTTTTACCAAAGATATGTAGCAGTATAAATATGGCCAAAATGTATGAAGAAAAATTACTCATTTGCAAAATTTTATGACAGAAACAAAGAAAAAGATATTTTTTCACAACATTTTCAGTCTTTTTTTAATTATAGCACAAAAAATTAAAAACCCACTAGTGATTAAATACCACCAAAAGAAAGCTCTATTTGTGTGGAAAAAAAGACACAAATTTCATATGGATACAGTGTTGCATGGCTGAGTAATTGTCATTTAAAGAGTGAGAGCACTGAAAGCTGAAAATTGGCCAGGGCAGGAAGGGGGTGAAAATGCCCAGTAGGCAAGTGGTTAATATGTGTTTGTTGTACCATCCCATTGAGGCAGATTGTCCAGAGCTTGAAGCAGGGAAGAAGCCGGAGGAAGATGCCAGAGGAGAAGACCGGAGGAAGATGCCGGAGGAGAAGACCGGAGGAAGAAGCGGGGGAAGAACAAGATGGAGGAAGAAGAAGAAAACCAAAGGAAGACCAGAAGAGGATGGAAGAAGAAGCGGGGAAAGAAGAAGACATTAATAAAGGAATTGTCAAAACCTGGCTATTGTCTTTTTTAACATTTTTGACACTTTTTTTGTGAAATGGTAGGGGTACATTTGTACCCCATTACCGATTCACACGGGGGGTAGGATCTGGGGGTTCCCTTGTTAAAGGGGGCTTCCAGATTCTGATAAGCCCCCTGCCCACAGACCCCCACAAACACCGGGAAAGGGTTGTGGGGATGAGGCCCTTGTCCCCATCAACATGGGGACATCCTCCTCATGTTGAGGGCATATGGCCTGGTACAGTTCAGGAGGGGGGGCTGCTCTCTCATCCCCCTCTCTTTTCCTGTGGCCTGCCAGGTTGCGTACTCGGATAAGGGTCTGGTATGGATTTTTAGGGGGACCCTCACGCCATTTAAAAAAAAAATTTTGGCACAGGGTTCCCCTTAAAATCCATACCAGACCCTTCAGGTCTGGTATGGATTTTGAGGGGGGCCCCCGCGCATTTTGTTTCGGGGGTTCCCCTTAATATTCATACCAGACCCAAAGGGCCTGGTAATGGACTGCGGGGGAATCCCATGCCATTTTTTTTCAATGACTTTTATGTGTATTGCAGAGACCTGACAATTTATTAATAGCCGCAAGTACTTTTAAATTACTTTTTTTCCTCTAGAAATGTCATTTTGCTCTCAGACTGTTATAAACAGGGGAAACATGCGCCACTTTACGGGCATACTATAGACCCCCCCAGGTACGAAATTTAAAAGAATATTTCACTTTATTTATTTCAGGTACTTATATATAGCGCCATCAATTTATGCAGCACTTTATATACATTGTACATTCACATCAGTCCCTACCCTAAAGAAGCTTACAACCTAAGGTCCCTAACTCACATTCATACATACTAGTGACAATTTAGACAGGATCCAATTAACCTACCAGCATGTCTTTGGAGTGTGGGAGGAAACTGAAGTACCCGGAGGAAACCCACACAGACACAGGGAGAACATGCAAACTCCAGGCAAGTAGTGTCGTGGTTGGGATTCAAACCAGCGACCCTTCTTGCTGCTAGGCGAAAGCGCTATCCACTACACCATGATGCCACCCACTTTTATTGTTTGACTTTAAGCATTATTAAAATCACTGCTCCCGAAAAAAAGGGCCGTTTTTAAAACTTTTTTTGCATTGATACATGTTCCCTGAGGACCCGGGCCTCCAAACACTTTTTATGACAATAACTTGCATATAAGCCTTAAAATTAGCACTTTTGATTATTCATGTTCGTGTCCCATAGACTTTAACGGTGTTCGTGTGTTCGAACAAATTTTTTGCCTGTTCGCATGTTCTGCTGCTAACCGAACAGGGGGGTGTTCAGCTCATCCCTATTGCCGACCATCCCCAGTCATTATACTGCGGTATGTTGGCTCATTCCCGTGAATCACCGTAGCTGTATATCAGTCTCTTTAACAGCGCCGACTGCACAGCGGGGGGAGCTGATGCGGGTGGCCGGCAGCCGCGATGTCCGCTGGCCACCCCTGATCGCTCCAGAGAACCAGAACAGGGATCTGTCAATATAAACAAACAGATCCCCGTTCTGACAGGGAAGTACAGAGTGATCACCTGTTAGGAACAGCGGTCTCTCTGTACTCCCAGTCAGTCCCCTCCCCCCACAGTTAGAAACACCTCCCAGGGAACACATTTAACCCCTTGATCATCCCTAGTGTTAACCCCTTCCCTGCCAGTGTCATTTATACATTAATCAGTGCATTTGTATACCACTGTTGTATATCACTGGTCCCAAAAAAGTGTCAAAAGTGTCCAATCTGTCCACCGCAATGTCGCAGTCCCACTAAAAATTGCTGATCACCACCATTACTAGTAAACAAAAAAAATAATAATAAAAATATATCTCTCCCCTATTTTGTAGACGCTATAACTTTTGCACAAACCAATCAATATATGCCTATTGTGATTTTTTTTTACCAAAAATATGTAGAAGAATACATATCAGCCTAAACTGATGAAAGAAATTTGTTTTTTTTTTTTAAAATTGGGGGATATTTATTATAGCAAAAAGTAAACAATATTGTTTTTTTTTCAAAATTGGCGGCCTTTTTTTGTTTATGAAAAACGTAGAGGTGTTCAAGTAACACCAAAATAAAGCTCTATTTGTGGGGAAAAAATTGACATCAATTTTGTTTGGGTACAGGGTTGCACAACCGCGCAATTTTCAGTTAAAGTAACGCAGTGCCGAATCGCAAAAAGTGGCCTGGTCAATAAGGTCCTTAAGTGGTTAAGTAGCATTGCTCCACAGGGAAATACAAACATAAATAATTTTAAAAACACATTTAGGTGCCATATACATGCAAATAATCTTTACAAACATTTTCCACAACCAGCAGGAGAGCCTAAACCCCACTAAAACCAGTTTACTAAAGCTAATAAACAAGAATAGGTGCACATTGTTATGGGCCTTTGCATTAAAGACCCCAGATTTATGCAAAAATAGTGGTCATTGTCCCCCAAACCTTCTAGCTACTAGTACACTAGTGGATCTTTGGGGTGTATTTTGGGTAGTGTGTCTTATTTACTGTTTGTTTCTCTTTTTTGTGTATTTAATTATTTGTCTAACATCTCATTATAGTGGTTCTAAAGCCTTAAGGTTTTCACCTTAATGCATTTCATGCATTAAGGTGAAAAAACTTCTGTGCTGCAGCTGCCCCCCAGACCCCCCATTTTCCTTACCTAAACCCATCCAATCCAGCCATGTGGATGAGCGCAGCAGCTCCTGCCACCGTGTCTCTCCTCATTGGACAGATTGATAGCAGGGGGGCGAATGATTCCGCTACTGATAATCAAATCCGGTGACACGGGGACAGAGTGACATTGTCTGTGTCAATGGACACAGCAGCGGGACTCGGGAGCAAGCATGCACGGGTGCCCCCAGAGAAAGCGGCTTTCCCTGGGGGCACCCAATGAAGGGGGGGCCTGGAGCGCCAGTAGGGGACCCCAGAAGAAGAGGATGGGGGCTGCTCTGTGCAAAACCATCCATACAGCCCTAACATTAATGATTCCCTTAAGCAGTTTAAGACTGAACTGTTTCTTGTCCAACTTCATTGTGTGGCTGTGAGTGTATTTTTAGAGACCTAAGCTTAAAAAGTTTTCTCCCAATACTAGAGTCACTATTCAAAGATTTGTATAAAGTCATCATATCCTCTCTTAAATGTCTCTGCTCCAGAGAGAATAAGTTTAATGTTTATACTTGTCCCTCATAACTGACGTCCTCCAGCCCCCTATTAGCTATCATGCCCTCCTGTGAACTCTCTCTAGTTCAAGCACATCCTTTTTTGGATTGGTGACCAGAACTGGATAGCATACCCAAGATGCAGCTGAACCAGAGTTTTGTAAAGTGGTAGACTTATAGTTTTATCTCTTGAGTAAATACACCTTTTAATGCACGCTAATAGTCTGCTTACCTTGCTTGCTGCAATGTGGCATTGCATTCTATTTCTGAATTTGTCATCTAAACACAATAGGTCCCAGGACAGAGTCCTGGAGCATACCGCTCACAATTCTAGACCGTTCCAAAAATATGCCATTAATCATCCTCTGGACCCATTCCTGTAACCAGTTTTCTATCCAAGTACATACCATGTCATCAAAAGACCTTAATTTGTAAATTGATTGTTTGTGGGATACTATATCAAGTGCCCTAGCTAAATCCAGATACGCTACATCAACAAGCCTTTCTCTATTCAAATTACAGCTCATCTCCTTAGCAAATGTTAACCACTTGAGCTCCTGAAGGTTGTACCCGTAAATATATTTGAAAACCAATCAATTCTGATATACTGATGGCCTATCTTAATTCTCGAGGCCCTAAAATGCTTGGACAGTACAAATACCCCCCCTTTTTGGAAATTAGACAGTCTGAGGCATTTAGTAAGAGGCATGGTGAGTTTTTTCAAGTTGTCATTTTTTGTCACATTTTTTTAAAATTACAGTAATGAAATAAAATAGATTTTTTTCACAATTTTTTTTTTACATACTGTCACCAGTGCAGTACAGCATTATTATAGGAATGATGTGGTGGTGATCAGGGACACTGACTGGTGACAGAATGTTTAAAAAAAAAAAAAAATTTTAATCAATTTTTTTAAACATTCTTTTATTTTTTAATATTTGTTTTCATTTTTTACATGTTTTTTTACCTACTTTCATTGGAATATTTTTTTTTACACTTTATTTGCTGTTACATTGAAGATCATTGTAACAGCAAAGTTTTCAACTGTCAAAAATGGGTTAACCAATCATGACAGCTGTGATCACTAGTTATCTGTGACTGGCTACAACTAATAACATGGTACAAGGTGCTGTGTTTGGCCCAGGTACCATGTGATAGCCGTGGGGCAATCACAGCATAGGAAACACAGCTGTTAAGAAATTAATTCATAAATGCTTTGTTGACATTGTGATCCTAAACCTGTCGCAGACACATGATGCACACGTACATCCTGCCTGCATGTTCTGCCATGCCGCAGTATATATACTGTGGTGGCCTGGCAAGTGGTTAAAAGGTAAGAACGGTTCTTCATAAACCTATGTTGTTTACTACTAATTATACTATTTTCATCAGTAACTTTTTGGATATGGTCCTTTATCATTCCTAAAGATAGTTTACATACTATTGGTGTTAGGCTGTCTGATCTGTAGTTACCAGGCATATATTTCAGCCCTTTTCTAAATATTGGTACCATGTTTGCTTTTCACTAGTCAGCTGGTACCAATATAGTCAGTAAGCTATTCTTAAAAATTAGGAATCTGGCTATGACATGACTAAGTTATTTAAGGACTCTGGGATATAAACTATCTGGTTCTGGTGATTTATTCACATTGTTTTTCTTTACACAGGTCTCTGTCAGCCACAAGGGTGCATTTAATATAACGTTATTAATATTACTGTTTTGTTTATTACACCCCTCCTTTTATTTTAGACTCCAACTTAAAAAAAATGATTAAGCAAGAAAGGGATACATATTTTGCCACTGATTACAGTTAGAAAACAAGAAAAGATTACATATTTTTTAATTCACTTGTACCAGCACAGTGCTTGATCAAGTTAACCAATGGGGAATACATAAATAAACAAATAAATATTTTGTATATAATAAAGTGCCTCATAAGGGTTTTAAGCCCTCATTCACACCGGCATGACTCGTCATGCGATTTGACAGTTCCAAATTACATGACAAGTCGCACCCCATTGCCAGCAATGAAACCGTTCATATTGCCCTGACTCATGTCGCAGCGATTATGAAAATGGCTCCTGCACTACTTTTTACCTATTTCATTGTGACTTGCATAGACTTCTGTTAAATGAAGTCGCAAACCGCAATGAAATTGGCAGTGCAAATTACACTGATGTGTGGCTTTGAAATCGTGCTGAAATATCGCAATTTCAAAGTTGCATGGGTGTGAACGGGGACTAATGCTGGCAATACACTATGCAAAAAATCGGCTGAACCCATTTTTTCGAAAAACGAACATTCGGCCGTGAGAGCAAATGTGTCATCATGTAATGACCGATAAATCATTCAGTGGACATAAATTAATACATTTTTTGTTCGCTTTTTTTACATATACCTAGTGCAAACAGTTCGGACGGGAAGCACATTAACCTTTCAATTTATCGTTCGTTCGACAGAAAATTTCCAAACTTTTCCTTCCTTTTTTTGACTCAAAAATGTCCCAACGATTTTCGATTTTGTGCCCATTAACTGGCCGAAAAATGAACGAACTGGCCAAATGACCAAATTTTGGCTGATTTTTCGTATAGTGTATGGCCAGCATAAGTCTTATAATAGATATTAAAATGTCTACTGCTAACTTATATTTACCGTATATCAGTACTCTAAATTTGGATGAAGACCTAAGAAATTAGCCGATCTTACAAATGGGTTGTTCTAACATTGTAATCGTAATTACCTATTTGCATGTCAGCTTGGAGATTTCTGAAGAACAGAAAAAAATACTCCATCTTTATCATCATCATCCATTCTGGAAAAACAAAAAGAAAGAAAATTACAGCATATAAATAAAAAAAAAAAACTATATGAATGCATTTAGACTTTTTCACATTGCCTGCAAGAAAATTAGGCTAATATACTTAGAACCAACTTGTTATTCTTACCAACAAAATCAGAATCATCTGCTTGCACATCTGTGTTTACACAAATGCAAGTGCATTTGTGTTTGAATAAGTGGAAAATCTCATACACACATGTCCTTGCTCAAGTAGGGTATGTTTTGATACTAGGATTGCTAGAAACACCTTCATAAAAAAAACAAAAAAAGCAATATACCTATTAAATGGTGGTGCCTCGGTAGGCGCTTTGGAGAAGCACCTCATGTACTTAAAGAGGAGTTCCACCTAAAAGTGGAACTTCCGCTCATTGTACTACTTCCCCACATGCTGTCCCCACTTCTGGAAAGCCTCAGCCGTGGGTATTGACGTCACCACGGGGCTCCCTCCTCCTCCCTCCTCCTTTACCTGCTGCCGGGCCAGTAGGAGAGAGGTGTGGCACCTCGCGCATGCTGTAACAATCACCTAATATTGCAAAAGCTTAGAAATGATGATTGTGCAACAAATTTCTGAATTATGTCTGAGTCAGCTTGAATCAAACCGTGTGATTTATTATACACACAAAAATAGGAAAATAAGTACAATAGTTCAAATAAGTTCAAAGATATGAAAAAGTTCTTTGAGACATGTGAGACCATGTGCTTCTGGAATTCAAAAATGGCCAATTAACCCTTTGTGTGCTGAAGAAAGTAGATGTGATGTAGATGGCAGGCAGGAGGATAAGACCCTTCTTCATGACCCTTTGTCCTTTTATGAACTCTGCTTTCCTTGTTAAAATTTGTGTGCCGAAAAATACACACTCTCTTTTCTCTCCCTACTCCTCCCATCCAAGGGTGGGGATCAAGAGTATGTAAAATTTGACCATTATGTCTGATTAGTTCCAGATTCTGAGACACAGGATGAGAGGGTGATGAGAATGACCTTTCACAGCACATCATTTCTAAAACATAAATATCCATTACATAGACATTCCTTCATGAAAATACAATCAGTTATATCAATCAAAAATAATCTGACAGCTTCTTGAAATTGAGAACTCAGTTCACATGTCACCATCTGTAAACCATTAGCTCAATAGACTCACATTCACACTATTAAAGGAGAACTCTGCAGAGATAAATATTTTTAAAACCAAATTAAATTTTGAATAGTAAGAATATAACATTCCACTCTGAAATATAAATAATAATCATATTTTCAAATCAATCCATTCAAAACACATTCATATCACAATTACTCTGACTTTGATCCAATAATTCCAAATGTATTTTTATTTGTAACTGAGTTTGCAACTCCAGAACCCATCCTCCTTTTAAGCTTATTTTGTAACATATCATCACCTGTCTTAATTTCATTTCTAATTTGCTTATATAATTTTTTCATTACACATTAAACATAATTGATATATAATACATAACATAATAATAATAAAAAGAATAACTATAGGATGTGATAAAATATTTCCTGCTGCTGAGGTTATTGAAGTTTTTCCCCAAATTGATACACTATTACTGAATTTTTTCCACCAATTATTTCCTGAAAATTCTGCCCATTGATGAGATATTTCTTGCAAATGACCTTGTTCATGTTTAAACAATATTTCTGCATTCTGAAGTTCCTTAGCTAAAGCTATCAATAAACCTTTATCCTTTTAAATTACATTTGCCCATTTTCCAACAGAAATTCATCTATCTGAGATACATTGTATTGTGTGGGAAGAGCACTTATATTTTTCATAAGCATATTTGTTAAATTTGTCCTCAACCCATTAACACTTATTGCTACAAAGTCTCCTTCTATACAATACAAGCCTTGATTTAGGTTTTCTGTATTTGTACAAGAGGAGAAAAAAGTTTTAACCCTTTCTGTGTCTGACATAATCTGAAAAGAAACCTTATTTTTATCTACAAGAGAAAATAATTCAGAAATAGTTTCAACTTTTTCTATTCTTGCTGAACAAAATGTATGATTATGATAACAAGAATGAAATATACTTTTGTTTTGATTTGGTAAACAGATAACTTTAGGCTGGAATTGTAAACATGATGACAGGTCTAATTGTTCTAATTTAGAATTTTCATTGGTAAATGAAAAATCTCTATTCTGTAATTTATAGTACAATAATTGTATATTGCTGACAGGTAATCCCAAGACAGTGATTGGAACCAAAATGTGTTCTTTCCCTGCTATAGGAATCAAAGAAGAACTATAACATACATCCTGATTGCATCCTATCCATTTATTTACCCATAAATCTGTATGATTTATAGCATATACATATTATCTGGGTAAATTCTGTAAAATGCCAAGAGGAGTTATTCCACTCTGAAATGCTTGCGCAATTATTTTAAAATTAGTGGAATATTCAGTCTGGATCTCTAAACATGCTCTGGCTATATGAGAATGTTGTTCACTTGTCATTAAATTAAGAGTAATATTTTGAAGATGTAAAATAGATGGACCCATTATATTAGCTGTTTTAATAATCATACCTTCTAATATCTCATTTAATTCTCTTTGTATTTTAACACTGTTACTCCCGTGTTTAGAACAATCCCTGCACAAAATGTTATTTTTAAAGGAAAAAATCTCATTTAAAACTGCTTGCGGGTTTAATGTAATGTCGGGTCCTGGCAATATGGATGAAAATCAGTGAGACAAACGGCATGGGTATCCCCCCAGTCCATTACCAGGCCCTTTGGGTCTTGTATGGATATTAAGGGGAACCCCGCACCCAAATTAAAATAAGGAAAGGTGTGGGGTCACCAGGCCCTATATACTCTGAACAGCAGTAAACAGGCGGTGCAAACAAGACAGGGACTGTAGGTTTGTAATTTTGAACGGGTACATTTTTAATGTGTTTAGCTCCAGCCAAAAAATCTTTTTTAAGCTTTTTGGAAAACATAGGGAAGGGTTATCACCCCTGTGACATTTGTTTTGCTGTCTTTCCTGCTCTTCAGAAGATTTCACCTCACTTTTTGTCCCAATGACAAATGCATCAGTGGAAAGGAGAAATGTTTTTCACATATTAGCTCTTACAGGAGAGAATTTCCCTTCCTAGGGGTAGATTTCATCTCACTTCCTGTTGTCTCCTTCCGTTTGCAAGTAGGAGTCGTTTGTAAGTTAGATGTTTGAAAGTAGGGGCCTGCCCTATATACTCAGCAGAAATTTGGGCCTTAGGTGTTGTTGTGGCCACAACACTGTAAGCCCTCACAGGGCCCTACTGTGAAATATTAGATCAAGAATTGTAATTACATGCCCCTGTTGACCAGGGGCAGAAAAATTGTGCCTTTGGTGGTGGTGGTGGTGCTGGTGCCACAACACTGTAAGTCCTCACTCGCTCTTGGTGTGCGCAGAAATGGGCCCTGCTGTGAAATATTAGATCAAGAATTGTAATTACATGCCCCTGTTGAACAAGGGCAGAAAAATTGGGCCTTTGGTGGTGGTGCTGGTGCCACAACACTGTAAGTCCTCACAGACACTCTAGTTGGAACGCAGGAACGAGCCCTGCTGCAAAGTATTGCATCAAAAATTGTAATTACACGGCCCTGTTAAACAGGGGCTGAAAAATTGGGCCTTAGGCACTGGTGCTGGTGCCACAACACTGCAACCCCTCACAGATACTCTAGTTGGAACGCAGAAACTAGCCCTGCTGCAAAGTATTGCATCAAAAATTGTAATTACACGCCCCTCTTAAACAGGGGATGAAAAATTGGGCCTTAGGCACTGGTGCTGGTGCCACAACACTGCAACCCCTCACAGATACTCTAGTTGTAACGCAGAAACGAGCCCTGCTGCAAAGTATTGCATCAAAAATTGTAATTACACGCCCCTCTTAAACAGGAGCTGAAAAATTGGGCCTTAGGCACTGGTGCTGGTGCCACAACACTGCAACCAGTCACAGATACTCTAGTTGTAACGCAGAAACTAAGGATGACATGGTCTGCAGCCACCTCCTCCCAGCCACGTACAAGTCCATGTGTTTCTTAGGACTGATCCCTTAAAGACTGCTGCTGATGCTGAGTGCCAGGCTCCACCTCCATACTGACACAATCTTCCTCTTCCTCCTTCTCCTCATCCTCTTCCTGTGTGATCAGCGGGCATGCAGGAACACTGTCTGGATAAAGTGGGCCTTGAGAGCTAAGGAAGTCCTCCTCTTCCTGCCTCTGCTCTGCCTCAAGTGCCCTGTCCATTATTCCACGAAGCGTGTGCTCCAACAGGTGGACAAGGGGGACAGTGTCACTGATGCATGCACTGTCACTGCTCACCATCATCGTGGCCTCCTCAAATGGTGACAGGACAGTGCATGCATCCCTAATCATGGTCCACTGGCATGGGGAAAATAAACCAAGCTCCCCTGACCCTGTCCTGGTGCCATAGTCGCACAGGTACTCATTGATGGCCCTCTGCTGCATGTGCAGCCGCTGCAGCATGGCCAACGTTGAGTTCCACCTGGTGGGCATGTCACAGATTAGGCGGTTCTTGGGCAAGTTAAACTCCTTTTGGAGGTCCGCCAGCCAAGCACTGGCATTATATGACTGGCGGAAATGCACACAGACTTTCCTGGCCTGCCTCAGGACATCCTGTAAGCCTGGGTACCTGCCCAAGAACCGCTGCACCACCAAGTTAAGGACGTGAGCCAAACAGAGCACATTTGTTAAGAACCGCTGCACCACCAAGTTAAGGACGTGAGCCAAACAGAGCACATTTGTCACTGTCAGAGGGCAGAGAGGAGGTTGGTGCCATTGTCACAAACCACCATTCCTGCCTTAAGTTGGCGTGGCGTTAACCACCTCTGAACCTGCCCCTGTAGAGCTGACAGAACCTCTGCCCCAGTTTGGCTCCTGTCCCCCAAGCACACCAGCTCAAGCACCGCAATGCATCTTTTGGCCTGCGTACTTGCGTAGCCCCTTGAACGGCTACGGAGCACCGCTGGTTCCGAGGAAAAAGCACAGGAAGAGGCCATGGAGGAAGAAGAAGAGGAGGGGGTGGAGGAGAGAGGTGTGTCACAATCATTAGTAGTGGCATTTTGGAGGTGTGGTGGCGGAACAACCTGCAATACTACTGCACCTTGTCCTGCATCCTTCCCAGCTGCCAGCAGAGTCACCCAATGCGCCGTGAAACTTAGGTAACGTCCCTGTCCATGCCAGCTGGACCATGAGTCAGCGGTAATATGCACCTTACCGCTGACCGCCCTGTCCAGCGAGGCATGGACATTGCCTTCCACATGCCGGTAGAGAGCTGGAATCGCCTTCCGTGAGAAAAAGTGGCGTTTGGGTACCTGCCACTGAGGAACCGCACATTCCACATACTCACGGAAGGGGGCAGAGTCTACCAACTGAAAAGGCAGCAGTTGAAGTGCTAGCAATTTTGCCAAGCTAGCATTCAACCGCTGGGCATGTGGATGGCTGGGAGCAAACTTCTTTCGGCAGTGTAGCAGCTGGGGCAGGGAAATTTGCCTGGTACAATCTGACGTCGGTGTACCAAAAGCAGATTGCCCACAAGTACTTGGCTGTGACACACCTAATTCTACACCTTCATTCCTCTCAGTGCAGGTCTCAGAGAGGACTGAAGGTATAGTGGGGTTGGAGATCTCAGCTGATGAGGAGCAAGGAGAGGTCCTCTTTGTTCTTTGGTGTGGGTCTTTTAGATACGCTTGCCAATGAACTGCATGGCAGGTCAACATATGTCTGGTCAAGCATGTGGTACCCAAGCGGGAGATGTTTTGGCCACGCGAGATACGCTTGAGACATATGTTGCAAATAGCAGCAGTGCGATCTGATGCACTCATCTCAAAAAATGCCCACACCAAAGAACTTTTTGAATAACGCGCAGAGACTGCAGCGCCCTGAACATGTGGAGCTTTGGGGTGTGATGCAGTCAATGTGCTGCCCTTAGGCTGGCCCCTGGAGGGCATCCTGCCTCGTTGGTGATCTGCCGCCTCCTCCTCCTCTCTCCTATCAGGCACCCACGTTGAGTCAGTGACCTCATCATCCCCTCCCTCCTCATCACTGGAGCAAACCTGGCAGTATGCTGCAGCAGGGGGAGCATGACTGCCAGATTGCTGTCCTTCTTGGGCACCCCCTCTGTCCGTGCTCGTGTTACTGCCTTCATCGAGCTCAGTATCATCATCAGAGCTTTCCAAACGCTGGGCATCCTCCTGGAGCATGTACCCAACACTGTGGTCAAACAGTTCGAGGGACTCCTCAGGAGGACATGGTGGGGCTAGGGAAGGAGTCACTAATGACATTGAGCCGAGGGAAGAGGCCGCTGCTTTGCCAGACAAAGTACCCTGAGCATGAGTGAGAGAGGATGAGGAGGATGAGGACGGCTTGGTCATCCACTCGACCAAGTCTTCGACATGTTGCAGCTCGACACGGCCAGCTGCCGAAAAAAAGGCCAAGCGTGTCCCACGGCCACGTGCTGATGAGGATGCACCGTCTCCACGACCAGCACTAGACACAAAGCCTGCTTGCCCTCTCTTATTGGCTTGTGACTGTCTGCCTCTCCTTCTTGGCCTTCCAGACATACTAATGGCCTGTAGCTGCACTAAGCTGGGATATATATATTTATATATATATATATATATATATATATATATATATATATATATATATATATATATACTGATATTGCAACTAGCAAAATCAACTGCCTGCCTGTAGTATGAGAACACCACCAACCTTCTACAGGTAGCTTTAGCTGAACACTGTGCAGAGCTCGCAAAAAAATAACTTGTAGCTTTTTTAGCTGCCTGCGGTAGTGATAGGATCAGGAAAACACCACCAACCTTCTACAGGTAGCTTTAGCTGAACACTGTGCAGAGCTCGCAAAAAAATAACTTGTAGGTTTAGCTGAACACTGTTAGGAGGACGCACCACACTAACTTGTAGTTTTAGCTGAACACTGTGAGCAGGACGCACTACACTAACTTGTAGTTTTAGCTGAACACTGTGCAGAGGTCTCACTACACTAACTTGTAGTTTTAGCTGAACACTGTGAGGACGCACTACACTAACTTGTAGTTTTAGCTGAACACTGTGAGGAGGACGCACCACACTAACTTGTAGTTTTAGCTGAACACTGTGAGCAGGACGCACTGCACTAACTTGTAGCTTTAGATGAACACTGTGCAGAGCTCGCAAAAAAATAACTTGTAGGTTTAGCTGAACACTGTGAGGAGGACGCACCACACTAACATGTAGTTTTAACTGAACACTGTGAGCAGGACGCACTGCACTAACTTGTAGCTTTAGATGAACACTGTGCAGAGGTCTCACTACACTAACTTGTAGTTTTAGCTGAACACTGTGAGCAGGACGCACTGCACTAACTTGTAGCTTTAGATGAACACTGTGCAGAGGTCTCACTACACTAACTTGTAGTTTTAGCTGAACACTGTGAGCAGGATGCACTGCACTAACTTGTAGCTCTAGATGAACACTGTGCAGAGGTCTCACTACACTAACTTGTAGTTTTAGATGAACACTGTGAGCAGGACGCACTGCACTAACTTGTAGCTTTAGATGAACACTGTGCAGAGGTCTCACTACACTAACTTGTAGTTTTAGCTGAATACTGTGAGCAGGACGCACTACACTAACTTGTAGCTTTAGATGAACACTGTGCAGAGCTTGCAAAAAAATAACTTGTAGGCTTAGCTGAACACTGTGAGGAGGACGCACCACACTAACATATAGTTTTAGCTGAACACTGTGAGCAGGATGCACTGCACTAACTTGTAGCTTTAGATGAACACTGTGCAGAGGTCTCACTACACTAACTTGTAGTTTTAGCTGAACACTGTGAGCAGGACGCACTGCACTAACTTGTAGCTTTAGATGAACACTGTGCAGAGGTCTCACTACACTAACTTGTAGTTTTAGCTGAACACTGTGAGCAGGACGCACAGCACTAACTTGTAGCTTTAGATGAACACTGTGCAGAGGTCTCACTACACTAACTTGTAGGTTTAGCTGAACACTGTGAGCAGGACGCACTGAACTAACTTGTAGCTTTAGATGAACACTGTGAGCAGGACGCATTGCACTAACTATAAATAGTCTAGCTGCCTGACTGTGGTACTAATAGGATCAAAAGAACACCAGCAATTTTCTTCAGGTAGCTGTAAATACTGTAACAAGACAAGCCTGCCTGTCAGTAAGAAGATAACAGCAAAGGATCTAGCTAAACTGAATACAGTGTATATATATATATATATATATATATATATATATATATATATATATATATATATACAACACCTGGGATGCATATATATACATAATACACTGTAAGTGCAGGCGGCCTTATATAGTGTGGGGCGTGTTCTAAACCCCCTGAGCCATAATTGGTCAAAGCCACCCTGGCTTTGGCCAATTACAGCTCTCTCTACCGACGGCGCTGTGATTGGCCAAGCATGCGGGTCATAGTGCATGCTTGGCCAATCATCAGCCAGCAATGCACTGCGATGCCGCAGTGAATTATGGGCCGTGACGCGCCACACGAATTTGGCGCGAACGGCCCATAAAGTTCGGAATTCGGCGAATGACCGAACAGCCAATGATCGAGTCGAACATGGGTTCGACTCGAACACGAAGCTCATCCCTACTCCCCACTAAACCAGCTGTTTAGAATTAAAGTATTGATATCCATACTATTTGTTATACTCTCAATGCCAATCCCTCCTAAAATACCTTCAGCAATACCAAGCTTATCTGAAATGGATTCGCAGGGACACTTTTCTTATTAATACATGGAGTTTTCCTTGGAGACATTACAACACTTGCCTTAGCACATTTCACCGGATAATTTCCTATTGATATGCAACATTCATACATACCCGTATCATCCAAAGATACACTCATTTGCTGATAAACAAATGTATTATTGATCCAATTCACATTACCAAAAATCTCTTTATGAATTATAATAGTAGAACTGTGAAGAAAGATACCAAAAAATTCACTATTCCTTTTCCAAGTTAACAATGAATTTTGAGGTAAATATACTTCTGTATTACATATCAAATGCAAACTATCTTTGTCTTCAATGATTTTTAAAGATTGTGGAGACACATTAATTTCTGGAACAAACATATCTACTACAGAAATACTAATGAAATACTAATTTTAACCCTTATTTGAGCTAATTTTCTTGCTACTTTAAAACTCCAGGTTCTTACAATGTCCCCTTCTTCATCTCCAACTATATTTAAATGTATATTTAAATGTTCTGGATCTAATATTTTTACAAAAAAATTAAAAAAGGTAATAAAATTGATCTAAGGGATACAGTATTTTCCCAGATCTTGACATAGTATTAGTAACATATCCAGCCCAAATTGTTGAATCATTACCCTTTAAATACATAGACCAGAAACTCCTCCCCAATATATTACATTCAAAAGTTCCAGTTCTGTTGTTTTTATTATGCAAAATAATGATCTTATTGTTGTGTAACATCTGCAACCATTTTGTTTTCTCTATTGATGAAACAAAAGCCCAATATAGGAAATGTGAATAACTGCTCAAAATCAAACAAGCAATTATTTTTTCTCTGATCCAGTGGCACAGACACAGATCTAACATTTTACTTTTACTTCTCTTTATTGGAGAGAAGCAATATGACATAGTCTCGGATCTATCCCAACTAGCTTACTATAGACTGAGCTAGCGAAAACACAATCATCCTATAAACACTGTGCAGACAGTAAATATACCAAGCTGTAGAGACACTGTTGTGCAAAAGGAGCACAAAACACTAAAAAGATACAATGCATGTTGTGATGAAGTGTCATTTTCTGAATGACATTCAATTTATTCTAAATTACACCCTAATATGCCTACTCAAATCACAAGCATTGCAATACAATACAATGAGCAGCAGCACACTAACAATCATTGCTGTGTGCTGCCAAAAAAAATTTAATTGGGAAACACAAGTGGAAAAGTAATTCCTTCTTGTCATTAATTCAAAAGGAGAATACTTTGTAGCTGAAAAAACTGTACTTCTTACACTCATTAAAATAAATGGAACAACATAAACCCAAGTATTTCCTCTGTCTAACAACATTTTTACAATCCTGAATTTGATAGTCCTATTCATTCTTTGCACAACATCTGCAGACTGTGAGTGATATGGTACATGAAATCTCTGTTATATTCCCAAGATTTTACACATTACCTGCAAGATTTTACCTGTAAAATGGGATCCTCTGTCACTACCGAAGTTTGCTGGTATACCCCAGACTGGAAAAACATGATTAATTAACATCCTAGCAGTTATCAAAACATCATCTTTAGTGAATTCCACCTGTAGGTGTTGTGGTATAACAGGATGCAGAAACCCATCTAAGTCATAACACAAGATCCCGTTTTCACAAGCAAAGAAAGATCTTATGACACCCGGAGAAGAAAACAAAAGAAATCACCCCTTCATGTTCCTCTGAAAATGATAGAATCTGTGTGTCTGTTTTCTTCACAACATTAATTGAAACCAATTCAGGTTGAATCACTAATTCTCCATACAAAGCAGCTTTCTTAGCTAATGTGTCTGCTGTTTTATTGCCTACAGCTAACTCACTATTGTCTTAAACAAAATGTATTCAGTTGCTAATTGAATACAAAGCTGCTAATTACCCCCCCCCCCTTTCAGCTGAACTAAACCTCTCAATGTTCCACCAGAACATTAAAAAAAATAAAAATCATAATAATAGCAAGGGAAAAAATAATACTCCAGAGGATTATCCTTGAAAATACTAAAAAAAATCAAGGTCCTCTATAATATTCCAAACATAAAAGCCAAATCTCTGAAACCCACATCATAACCTTATTTATAGCAAAGAAAGATTAACCAGAAATTTTTTACCATCCATGCAGTTCATTTAAGGACTGCTAACATTGTTTTCCCCAATGCTATATTCTACACAGTGATGCCTTTGCTGTCTTAATTGACAATTTTTAGTTTCCAATCTCTGCTTTTGGGTCTTAAAAGGGAAATAGGTTTGATTATTACTGCTTCTATACTTCGAATTACTACACCATCTCGCAAACTTCATAACGTCTTGGTATCGTTTTCGGATAATACAACCTCTTTTGCATATCATTATTTCCCATCAAACAAAACCTGGCTATGTGGCCCTCTCGTTTGCAAACAAAGCATTTAAGAGTCGGTCTTCTTGCATAGACCTTTCTCTGAGCATATTGTGATGAAAACATACATTTCTGCATGATATTACTATTATTGAAGTCAACAGACTTCACGCTTTCATTGTCTGAGGAAATACTAACAATAGACTCATCAGAAGTCTCCACTGTTTCAACTCCTGAATCAATTTCAAGCACATTTACCACAATTTTATGTATCAGATCTCCAACATTGATTCCTACCATAGCGATATTACTAATGCCCTGTACACACGACCGGTTTTGCCGTCTGAATAAACTCTGAAGGTTTTTAAGACGGAGTTCCGATGGAATTCCACTCAAGCTGTCTTGCATACACACGGTCACACCAAATTCTGACCGTCCAGAACACGGTGGCGTAAAACACGTACGTCGGGACTAGAAAACAGAAGTTCAATAGCCATTAGCCAATAGCTTCCGTCTCGTACTTGCTTCAGAGCATGCATCGTTTTTGGTATGCCGGAACAGCATACAGACAAGCGTTTTTTCCGATAGTAATTTGTTCCTTCGGGAAAATATAGAACATATTCTCTATCTAAGTCCATCTGAATTTTCGACAGAAAAAGTCAGATGGGGCATACACACGGTCGGAATATACAATGAGGAGCTCCCATCTGACTCTATCTGTCGGAAATTCTGCTCATGTGTACGCGGCATGACACTCGCATCTGACCTTACTTCATGTTCGAGAGCCTCCATCTGTGCTAAGCACTGAGCATGTGCGGAAGACTGAACTTCCTTTAATTCCTTTCTAAGCAAATTTATAATATTCTCATTTTCAACCTCTTTCTGAGTCAAAAAGGCAATACAACTTTCTCTTTGTTTAAACTGTTCCAATAATTCATTCATTTTCTGTTACAATTCGCATTTCTCAGTCAGTAATTGTTCAATATATAAATTCTCATGTGTTTGTGCATTTTGACCTCCTGACTTGTGCACTACACAAATCATATGATCTTATGAGTCATCATAAACCATTGAATTAAAAACCATAACTACGGTAACTTCATTACATTACGTAATTTCTTTTTTGTTTTAGCTAATGATAATCTAACCTTATCAATTTCAGTATTTGCCTGTAAGCATTGCTGAAACATAGATTTCCACAAAACAGCATCCTATACATGATGGGCTAGACCTTCAAACTCCAAATTACTTTCATTTGCTAAACAATCTACAAAATCCATGATTTTCTACTCACCGAATATAATACTGTTTCCGTTCTGTGCTGAATTCGATTAACCGTCAAGACTTCTGATTTCCACTTGAAATTCTCAGGTCTTCACAATCATCAATCGATCAATTTTTCCTCTAGGTTCGTTCAATATTTGCGAAGTTAATTTCTGTTCATCACCTTCTCCCCTCTGATCAAAGAAAGGAAGTGGAAAAAAAACTTCCTCCAAATTGATTAGTCTGGCTGGCTGAGCCAATATAAAAATTGCCTAATATTGCAAAAGCTTTGAAATGATGATTGTGGGACAAATTTCTGAATTATGTCTGAGTCAGCTTGAATCAAACCGTGTGATTTATTATACACACAAAAATAGGAAAATAAGTACAATAGTTGTACATTAATATAAAATAAATGTAACTTCAAATAAGTTCAAAGATATGAAAAAGTTCTTTGAGACATGTGAGACCATGTGCTTCTGGAATTCAAAGATGGCCAATTAACCCTTTGTGTGCTGAAGAAAGTCTATATGCTGTAGAAATAGATGTGATGTAGATGGCAGGCAGGAGGATAAGACCTTTCTTCATGACGCTTTGTCCTTTTATGAACTCTTCTTTCCTTGTTAAAATTTACGCCGAAAAATACACACTCTCTTTTCTCTCCCTACTCCTCCCATCCAAGGGTGGGGATCAAGAGTATGTAAAATTTCACCTATGACCTTTATGTCTGATTAGTTACAGATTCTAAGACACAGGATGAGAGAGTGATGGGAATGACCTTTCACAGCACATCATTTCTAAAACATAAATATCCATTACATAGACATTCCTTCATGAAAATACAATCAGCTATATAAATCAAAAATAATCTGACAGCTTCTTGGTCCCTGGAGAACACACTCTGACCCAGGACCATAGGAAGAGGCAGCCATTACCAGCACCTACTTTATGCTGTTACCATAAGGTAAGGGGCCACTGCTTACTAGTGTGTGATTTTTTGCATGAAGAAGAAGTCACCAACCCCCCCCCTTCACTCTAGCACCCCACTGTGATACCTACACATTGGAATGATTCACTACTATTTTGCAACTTTTGCACATCAAGGAATGATTTGAACTTTTTTTGTGATATATATCTTTTTGCTGGCACGTTTGCATTGCGGTCTATGTGCTGTGTGCACGGCACACGCCGCAGTGTATTGTACATCCATTTATTTATTTTTTGCACATTTGCACATGAATTTTTATGTATTATAGAGTTTGCACATGTGATTGCATTACACAGTTTGTATTGTTGCACATTTATATTTTGCACATTTTTATTAACCGCTTCTGGCTTTATGTCTTGCACTGTGCACTTTACCATTCATACGTATTTATTATGCTATAGCACTATCTCTTATTTAGCTACATTCAGTGACTTGCAGCTAGTTCCGGGACTGCTTCACCTGTAGTGTGAGACTCCTTTCCATTTTGTACTACTACCTGTAGCAACATACTGTTTTTTTGGAGTAGCGCAGCATTTACCCCCCATCCTTATTGTATTGTATAGATATGATGTCATACAATATCTTTCCATATCATTTATACTAGTGGTACGCCTCCTATCCCGTTGGGATCGTTTGAATTTTAGTATTTATCTAACACTGCTCTGTTACTGGTTTAGCGCAGCACCCTCCCCCCCCCATTACACACATTACAGCTCAATAGACTCACATTCACACTATTAAAGGAGAACTCTGCAGAGATATATATTTTTAAAACCAAATTAAATTTTGAATATTAAGAATATAACACATGCACAGTAGCGTTCCCGGCATGAAGCTGTAAGGCTACACTGCCGGTTTCCCTTACTCGCAATGGAGGCAGCAGCACCTGACAGCTAATGGAAATATCAGCTGTGGTGCCAACATCGCTGGACAGGTAAGTGTCTGATTATTAAAAGTCAGCAAGCTGCAGTATGTGCAGCTGCTGGCTTTTAATTTTTGCAGCGGTGGGTGGACCTCCGCTTTAATATCTTGGACAGATACCACTTTAGTGTTCACCCTTTATAGTCAACTTACTTGTTCATTTAAGAACTTAGTTCTATTCAGCACTGAGTCTGGTTTACATAGAAACATAGAAAAGTGACAGCAGAAAAAAAGAACAAGTGGTCCACCAAGTCTGCCCTACTTTTTAAATTATTTTGACTTTTTTTGTATTTTTTTCTGTTAGCTATTGTGGCAGTGCAAGGCTCTGCCACGGTGTAAAAAGGCAGTCTGGGCCAAGTTTTGTAGACAACTGTACACTGATGGTACAGGTGTGTGCTGGGTTCTTAAGCTGGGCATACATTATACAATTTTTTTGTGCAATTTCCTTTAGATTTCCTTGCAACTATGTAGTACAAGGGCCTGCCTGATTGCATATAAAATTGAAAGTGTTTAGGTGTGACCTCATAGTTTAAGGTTTTGGTAAATCTAAAGGAAAGTTGTAGAAGAAAATTGTATAATGTACAGCCAGCCTTAAAGTAATCAAAACTAGGGTTCTGGGCTCTACCCTCGCAAGGACTCCATGTCTGGTTACAAGCCAACCAGAGAAGTGTGCATATGTGCATGCTGTTGTCTGTGACAGGATAAAAAGAGGCCCGAGCTTGAGAGATGAATGTCAGGTCACCTGAGTCTAGGTGACAGATGCACTCCATAGGAGTCAGGAGTGCACCACTAAGGTAGTGGACCCTAGAACTGACTGCTGCTGATTGAACTCTGGGAGGTTCAGGAAGCAGGTCTACTGGAGCATGAACACAGATCCCAGTGGGAGCTAGAGCATAGATTCCCCAGGGCACAGAGTCTAAGAGCCAGCAGGTGTTCACCAGAGCCTCTAGTGGTGAAGATGGACTGTGCTGCATTCTGGCTCCAGGTCGCAGCCCCCAGGGTGTCACAGCTCATGCTACAGGAGACTACAGGAGAAAAGGGAAGGAAGCAGCAGGCTGGAGCAACAAGGATAGTAAAGGGATAAGCCAAGGTCGGGGCGACTAGCAGACAAGGATAAACATAGAACACGCCAAAGGTCAGGGTCACAAGCAGGCAGGGATAGTATAGAACAGGCCAAGATTGGTAACTGGAATCAGATATGGAAGACACAGCAAGTAGCACACGAAAGCTAAACACACAATGGTTGATCAGCAAGGTTGGCTTGCAATGCACAGGTTAATATAGTGTTCCTATTTAGAGGCTAAGGTGGAGCTATGCTGAGGGAAGATTATATAAGCAGTCAGGTGAGGGTGGCTGGCCTCTAAAGGTGAACACATGGAGGAGAGGTAAGCTGACAGAGAAAGATTACTGCATAATCTTGACAATGAAGCAGCAGAGAGCTGCAGGAAAGTGACAGAGAGCTGACAGAAGTGTGGTGTTTGTGCACAAGCACTGGGGTGTTGTGTTAGATGGTCGGGAGGACCAAGTCACAAATCCTAAGCACCCAAGAGGGCCAGGAGGCTGAATGCTGTGCATTTTGTGTTGATGGTAAAAAAAATCCCTGAGAGGGATACTGAGTGCTGTAAACTTTTTTTCTTTCTTTGGGCAGAAAAAGCCTTGAAAAGGCTTATCTAGCATGAACTGAACTCACTGGGAAGCGCTGCATTTGAGTTAAACATTCCTCAAGTTGTCACACTATTTTGTCTAGCATAACCTAGTATAGATCTATGTTTGTTCCAAGCATGTATGAATCCACTTACTGTTGACTGACCCATTTGCAATATTCCAAGTATCAACTTCCCTTTCAGTAAAATAATACTTTCTAAGATTAGTTTTGAACGTTTCTCTTGCTAGTTTGAAGTCATGCTCCTGTGTTCTTGATCTTGGCTTCATATTGAAAATACTGTCCTCCTGAAACTCATTTACCCCTTTATTTGAAGGTTTCAGTCATGTCTTCCCTTTCCCTTCTTCCCTCCAGACTGTACATATTACAGTATGTGGCTGAAGTCTCTTCTGATATGTTTCATCCCGCAGAACTTGTACAATTTTTGTTAACCTTCTCTGGACTCATTCTATCTTATCAATATCTTTTTGTAAGTGAAGTCTCCAGAACAGTATTTTTTTTTTTATTATTAAAAATGAGGTATAACTACAGACAGGGCCGACACCAGCATAAGGCAACTAAGGCGGCCTCCTCAGGGCACCAGGAGAGGAGAGGGTGCTAAAGTCGTGGGTCCCTCAAGTGCTTATGCTGGCGCTGCACTGCTAGGAAGGAAGACAGCAAGTCCGTGTCAGGCAGCACAACGCCGAGTGCTGTGAACTTCAGCTGCTCCCTCCACACTTTCACTCTCACAGCCTCTCCTCCTCTCTCCCTGATGAAAGGCAGACTTTCATTTCTGCACATCGGTCCCTTGCTGCTTCTCTTCTAGAGCATCTCCTCCCATGCGGGCAGTAGCAGAACTGCCTCCAGTCCAGAACATTCCTCGCTGAACTGAAGGTGAGTGAGAGGGGGGGTGGAGAAGCCTGCAGGCACAGTAAAAGGAATGACACAGATCCTCAGTTAAAGGTAGGGGCACAGTGCCTGAAAACATGCACACAAGTTGACACAAAGGGGTTTGAATGGCAATTAAAGGTAACCATCCTCACCTGTGATCTATTTGCTTGTAATTAGTGTGTGTGTATAAAAGGTCAATGACTTTCTGGACTCCTGACAGACCCTTGCATCTTTCATCCAGTGCTGCACTGACGTTTCTGGATTCTGTGTCATGGGGAAAGCAAAAGAATGGTCAAAGGATCTGTAGGAAAAGATAGTTGAACTGTATAAAACAGGAAAGGGATATAAAAAGATAGCCAAGGAACTGAAAATGTCAATCAGCAGTGTTCAAACTCTAATCAAGAAGTGGAAAATGAGGGGTTCTGTTGAAACCAAACCACGGTCAGGTAGACCAACTAAAATTTCAGCCACAACTGCCAGTAAAATTGTTCAGGATGCAAAGAAAAACCCACAAATAACTTCAGGTGAAATACAGTACTTTCTGAAAACATGTGGTGTGGCTGTTTCAAGATGCACAATAAGGAGGCACTTGAAGAAAGATGGGCTGCATGGTCGAGTCGCCAGAAGAAAGCCATTACTATGCAAATTCCACAAAGTATCCCGCTTACAATACGACAAACAGCACAGAGACAAGCCTCAAACCTTCTGGCACAAAGTCATTTGTAGTGATGAGACCAATATTTTTGGTCACAACCATAAACGCTACATTTGGAGAGGAGTCAACAAGGCCTATGATGAAAGGTACACCATTCCTACTGTGAAACACAGAGGTGGATCGCTGATGTTTTGGGGATGTGTGAGCTACAAAGGCACAGGAAATTTGGTCAAAATTGATGGCAAGATGAATACAGTATGTTATCAAAAAATACTAGAGGAACATTTGCATTCATCAGCCAGGAAGCTGTGAATGGGACGTACTTGGACATTCCAACATGACAATGATCCAAAACACAAGGCCAAGTCGACCTGTCATTGGCTACAACAGAAAAAAAGTGAAGGTTCTGGAGTGACCATCTCAGTCTCCTGACCTCATTATCATTGAGCCACTCTGGGGAGATCTCAAACATGCAGTTCATGCAAGACAGCCCAGGAGTTTACAGGAACTGGAGGCTTTTTGCCAAGAGGAATGAGCAGCTTTACCATCTGAGAAGATAAAGAGCCTCATCCACAAATACCACATAAGACTTCAAGCTGTCATTGATGTTAAAAGGGGCAATACATGGTATTAAGAACTGGGGTGTGTAAACTTTTGATCAGGATCATTTGGCTAGTTTCTGTTGTGATTCTGATTTAAAAAGAGTAAACACAGTTGATTGATAATAAATGGTTTCAGCCAAACACTAACCATGAGTGAAAGAAAAGTTTTGGGGGATTTTGATGCAAAGGGGAACTCGGATGTAAGGAAGGCTCTGGGAACCTAGATTGTCAGGAAAGAATGCAGGGGAACTCTTTTGTAAGGAGGGACTTCTGGAGACCTTGATTTGGGAAAAATCTGTGCACTTTGAAGTAAAGGGAAACTCTGTTGTAAGGGGGGGGGCACTAATGTACAGAGGGAATACTGGGGACTACATTTTGGGAGGGACTCTGTGAACTCTGATGTGAAGGGGAGGCTCTGGTGTAAAGGGGAAAAACTGGAGACTCTGAGGGAAGTAGGGAATCTGGGCACCCTGATATATAGAGTAATGGTGGGGACTTAGATGTAAGGGGGACTCTGATGTAAGAAGGGATTCTGATGTGCAAATAAAGTGTATGCCATATGGGGATGGGGGGTTGCATTGTGAACAGGGGTTGGGGTTTTGGGAGAACGGTGGGAAGGGGGGCACCAAAATGCACCTTCACCTAAGTAGACAAAAATCCTTGCACCGGCCCTGATTACAGATTATAGGGGAATCAGGATGATAGTGATGCATCCTAGAATTCCATTCACTTTTCCCACTGTATGGCCACACTGTATGCTCATTTTGCAATCATCTAAAATAAGTACCAATTTTCCTCTGTAGTGCTGGCCAACACTGTACCCTTACTTTTGTACTCTGTCAATGGATTCTTTTTCCCTATGTTCATTTTTACATTTAGAAACATTGAACTGCAGTTTCCACTCTTTGACCAATCTTCCAGAAAAGCCAAATTATGTTGTGTGTTAAAGACACCTCCAGGGATATTAACCCTATTGCACACCTTTGCTTCATCAACAAAAATTCATACAGTACCTTACCTATCAACCCTTTAGTTATCACCCTCCCTGAAGTCTTCCAGTCTTATGCCACATACACACGTTTGGATTTTCAGACGGGAAATGTTCGATGGGAGTCTGTTGTCGGAAATTCCCACTGTGTGTAGGCTCCATCGGACATTTTCCGTCGGAATTTCCGACAAACAAAATTTGATATCTGGATCTCAAATTTTCCGACAACAAAATCAGTTCTCATAAATTCCGATCTTGTGTACACAATTCTGACATACAAAGTTCCATGTATGCTCTGAATCAGTTATGAGTCGGCCTGGTAAAACTAGTGTTCGTAATGGAGATAGCACATTCGTCACGTTGCAAATTTTTAAATCTTTTAATGCAGCACATTCTCTTCTTCTTTATAATGCTAGAATAATGAAGTTGTTTTGCTGCTGATATTCACACAGAGTTCTGAAAAAATGATTTCTTTATTATTTCTTGTGATCTCCTAAATATTTTTTTTTTCGTCAGATCTCCATAATAATGTTTTTAATTTTTGTTTATAGTGATTTTTTTTTTTTTTATCAAGATCGCCTGCTTTTTTTAAAAAATTTTTTTGTAGTGCTCTCCATAATATTGTTTTTCATTATTATCTTGTATTTTTTTTAACCTCAAGGAGGTTGGTTGGTTTTGGTGTCCCTTTTTAATTTGACATTGTATTTAGGAAATGTACCTGCCTACTTACAAACAAACTGTCCTTTTTTAAGTAAAACACATAGGCAAGTATTTGTGAATCCAAAATAGCTATTTATTATGGGCCATAATAAAATAAAGAGGAAGGCAACGCTGGAGAAACTGGTGAAATTGGGAAGCCTTTGTACCCCAGGGCACACATCAACTATTTTACAGCCAAAATTGGTAGCCTGAGGAGTCCATATCATAGTGAGCACAATCCGGTCCCGGACTACAAGAGATCAGGAACAGCAGCAGATGACATATATGTCCCCAGGCTGTGGTCAACAGCCTGCGTCTTTTGTCAGACCAGACTGAACCCAGGCCATCACATTCTTGTCTTCCTCCCACTGTTCCTTCCAGGCTTGTTTCCAGGCTGTGGTTTTGGAGATGTGGCAGGAGGTGGAGGAGGAGGAGAAGGAGAATGGTCAAACTCACACAGGTGGGTTTTGGTTGTGAGTTGGCCCTCAACCCCTTATTTAGGGTCAGATACATAATTTCCTCACAGATGAAGCATTGGCCCTCCTCCATTTCCTACATTTTGCATGCAGCCATGGAGGAAAAGGCCTCTTGAAGAGTGGGGGTGCTTCTGAGGGCAGCATTAGCCTCCCGAATCAGCTCAAGCACTGCCTCCACGTTACTTCCCTTCCTGAGCTTTTTGGTTAGAAGGCGGAGGTGAGGGACCTGGGATTCGGTCAGGCTACTGGGCCGGGCCACCTCCTGGCTGCCACTTACCCCCACCACCTCCTGGCTGCCACTTTCCCCTGCCACCTCCTGGCTGCCACATTCCACAGCCTCTTCCTGGCTGCCACATTCCACGCCCTCCTCCTGGTTGAGGCTTTCCTGTGTATGAAAAAGGGACATAGTTTTAGTTTTTTATTTATCAATCACACACAATTTTCAGCTCATGACTGTTGCAAGTTGAATGTAAACAAATAGAAAAGACTATCATTCTGACCCCAGCATTTTTTTATTCTTGTCCGAAACATTTTTGGCCACTACTGTCTATTGATATGTAAAACACTTTATTAAATCAGCAATTAGTGATCAATAATAAAATCTAGTTAACATCATTAATTTTATGACAAGAAATAAGTAGAACAATGCTATACCTGGCTCAAGATGGGCTCCTCCACTTCTTCCTGGCTGGAAGGCCCAGGTTAGATGTCAGAAGCCTCAGCTGGGGTGGAAGGAAGCGTGCAAGGAAGAGTGGAAGGAAGGGTTTAGAGTGATTGCCTGACTTCAGTCTGGTCTGACAGAAAACGCAGTCTGTCATAGTACCACAGCCTGGGGACATAGATGGCATCTGCTGCTGCTCCTGATCTCATGGAATCCTGGACCGTATTGCGCTCCCTATTATAAGTGCTCCTCGGCCCACCAATTTTTGCCTTCAAACAGGGGATGGTTGCCGTGGGGATCTGCGGCTTCACAAACTCCAGTAGTTTCTCCAGCACTGCCTGCCTCTTTTGTTTATGATTATAATGCGGATGTTTCACGTGCCACAGACAGGGCAGCTCCCTGTACTTGTCTATGAATAGGGGGAGGAAGTTGTGATCATTGAAGCCATCCATTTTCTCTGCAAGAAACAACACAAGACAAACCCTAATGTCAGGCTAAGCTCTCCTAATCTTGTCCCAATATAGGCCTCAATATAGAAACAGTATAGGCCACTGATGCACCAAGTCAATATTGTACCTTCGTTAGAACGATCGGCGGTTCCACTACTCCTTCCTCCGCTCACAGATTGTACGTACAACGCATGCGCGTTACTTTTTATATACACTCCGCATGTGTGAAACTCCACCCGCCCCAGATGTTCTTTCTAGTCTATTCCCCGCCCCTTGTCTTTCGGTGCAGTGGGAGAGCACATGGCAGAGAAAGAGAAAGTGCATGCAGACAGCAGCAGCAGCAATGACGAAAGGCCAGAGCCATGAACGTCCTGATCCCGGAGAAGATTTAAGGCATCAAATATGTCCTTTATAGAGATGGTGGAGATGGTGGACATCTTGAAGACGGTCGACTATGATGGGAAGCATGGACCTTACCCAAACCCAAATGTCAGAAAGGCCAAGATCACGACTAAAGTTGTGAAAAGTCTGCACAGGAATTTTGGGGTACGACGATCCAAGGATCAATTGAAGAAACGCTAGTCAGACCTGAAATTGAGGGAGCAGGATCAGTACAGTAAGATCAAGAGAGTTCTTCAAAAAAGTAAGTAGTTGTCGTGTGTTTCTATTATTATTATTATTTGCATGCTGCTCCATGTGCTTTTCTTTACTGTTGTACAGTTTAAAATGGCAACTTTCAGGTTCGTGGGCACAGTAATCGTTCATAGTAAACATCGTTCATTCACCCACTAATACAATGTTTTTGGCAGATCCAGGTTAACTACATTTGTTCAGGCCTATTTGTATTCAAAGAAGTTTATGACATAGTTGTCTAGATGGGTTTGTACTAGAATGAAATGCAAACTTGATAAGGAGAGGACACTCAGCAGCTGTTTACACATCTGGATGCAGGAGAACTAGTATGGGACACCAGAACACCCTTTTTTAGAGTGTCCCACACAGGTGCTCCAGTGGATACTAGGGGTGTCTCCATGTGTGAAAATTGTACAAAAAAAAAGGTAAGTATTCCAGCTTTAGAAAGGGATATAATAATATAATGTCTTCAGCTTGGAACTCTGCCAAAAAAGACAATTGTATGGCATTTCCAAGCAATGTTTCATATTACTATTTCTCGCCTCAAATATCTGTGTGCTAAGTATACCTTTTTTCTATTCACATAGGGGAGAAAACACTCGGGACATCTGAGGACACCAGGGACCCCCCACCTCCTAAAGAAAAGGAACTCCCCACACCACAACCAGAAGATGTTGAGGAAGAAGAGGTTTATGAGGTGGACGAAATAGTGACCACAACAGGTGGGTGTCTGAGACTACAACTTCAGGTAATAGATGGATGCCTGCATATTTATAATACATGTTGTGTTTTTGAATTTTAGGTGATGTGGATGTTGTGGAAGAAGAAACTCATTTCGCAAGTGCACAGATCCTCATCGGGGAGATCATGGTGTGCAATCGGGACTTACAGAAGATCAAGGAAGACATCAATGATGTTGAAAAAAGACTCAAAAACATCATTGATGTTTTAGGCAGAATCTAAAACACACCTAAATTCTTCAATTTGTTGTTATTTTGAATATTTTTAAAACTTTTTGGAAGCATATTGAAAGCCAAATTTTGAAGATGCACACAGTGTGTCAACATGTGCTATCTGCCATCACGGGATATCAATGTACGTGTTGTGTGGGTGCAACCCCTTCCTCGCAACTCAAGTAGCTGAGGGGAAGGGGCTGCACCCCCGAAACACGTCCATTGATCCCCCATGATGGGAGCTAGCACATGTTGACATTAGGCATGGAATCAGGAGGGAAATCCCCATTTTGACTCCCAATTTGTGTGCATCTTCAAAATTTGGCTTTCACAGGGGTGACATCACCCCATCCGATGAAGGCAAGATCAACACAGTTTGGACATACTAATGTCTGATATTGCCTTCAATTTATCAAAGTTGAACTTTGTAAGTTCCTGAGTTGTGTATTGTTTTATGGTTTTAAACATGCCTGTTTACCACAAAAAAGGCTATTTTGTAATGTCAAATGCCAAAATGTTATTTTAAAAATATGTTACCCTTTTCTAACGCACATTTGAATGTGCACAGAGTAAAACATTTTTTTTTGCAGTGCACTTGTAGTGCAAAGTGGATTTGCCTTTAGTAAATAACTCCCACAGTGCTTTAAAATTAGCCACAATCAGGCCATTTTCGTGACTCACAAAAATTAATTCATGGTGGTGAAAATGATGAATATTTTTTATCATTAATGCATTACATACATTAACAACAAAAACAAGGTGTGTAGACACACAACATAATAGTTCGCTGAAGAAGAGATTGTCACCTCATGTATCAAATAAATTACATTTGCACTGCTGAAGAAAATGGACAAAAAGAAAAGCCCATTGGATAACCTAGGAGACAACTAAAAGAAACACAAGCAGTAAATTAAAGAAAATCTTATTTCAGTTTAACTAAAAAAATTTGTTTTAAAATGTTTATGAAAGATTTTCTGTCATATCAATGGCCCACCTACCCGCAAAGTACTCCATATATTTGATACAGATCTTGTGGGCACTTTGGGGAGGCAAGCCAGGACGACCAGCTTCAAGCGCCGTCAGGGTTTGTTCGTAAATCCAGCCTCAGGGCCAACTGAGGCAACATAGTACATTGAATTTCTCCTTAAATAGTTGTGGAGAATGCAGCATGAAAGGATTATATGGTTAAGTTTATATTTCGCCATGTTGATTGCCGTAAGGAATAGGCAGAACCGGCTGGCCATTTTACCGAAAGCATTCTCCACCACTCTTCTGGCTGTGGCCAGCCGGTATTTAAAAACCCTATGGTCCAGGGTGAGGGTCCTCATCGGGAACAGCCGCATCAAGTGATCACTCAGCCCAAACGCTTCATCAGCGACAAAGACAAATGGGAGTCCTTCCACGTTCCCTTCAGTAGGTGGGAATCCCAAGCCACCATTCTGGAGCCGTGTGTAGAACTCTGTCTGGGTGATGACTCCACCATCCGACATTCAACCATTCTTCCCCATGTCCACATAGAGAAACTCATATGTCGCCGACACCACCACCAACATCACAATACTATTAAACCCCTTATAGTTGTGATAGTATGACCCCAAGTTGGGGGGTGGGACTATGTGGACGTGTTCCCCATCAATTGCCCCTTCACAGTTGGGAAAGTCTCACTGCTGGGCAAATTGGGAAGCCACAGTCTGCCATTCCTGTGGTGTTGAAGGAAACTGTGGAATCAAACAAGAAAAAAGAAATCAGTAATTTTGCACATAAACATTGCAAGCTGATTAGACACAAACATTCTTGGCCAATATCAGTATAAAATTTATTTGAAGGAGTATTTAAAGACAAAAATATAAGGTCCACTTATCAGATTCCTTGCCCTTTCTGATGGCCCATTGTAAAAAACCTCACCACTTCATTGAGAGCTGAATGCATAAATAATCTGTTTTACTTTGGCCAGCCCCTCCTTACTTACACTATTGGAAGCCTATTGGACAGGTAAGAAGTGTCATAATACAAAAATGCAAGTACCTATCAAGATAATAGGAGAACAAAACTTTAAACAGTAAAATTTGAAAGTATTCTGGCAGGCCCTTTCACTACATGCTTTGGAGAAGTCATACAGAAATCTGACCACAAAATAGGTAGGTATAGTGTGTATGGGTTTGGCAAAGTCAGCAGATAGAGGATTGGTATCGATTGACTTAGTGGTTGGGGAGGGAGGGTTCCAAATGATTTTGTGACCCCCCAAAAAAAACCCTCTGGCACTCTGCATGAATTTAAGGACACAAATAACATTTGGACACATTTTAGGGGGTGTTTAGGGTAAAGCACTACTATGGAGCTGACAAAATACATTGTTAAGTGACTAGGCTAGGTGTGTATGGGCCCAGGATAGCATGCTGGGGAGGTTAGTGAAGGCAAATATGCATGAAGGACAAAAAAGGAAGTTTAAAAACTTCAAGCATGCATGAGAACAAAGGGGACATTCACAGCATATTACAACCATGGTAATTAGGGAATGATGAAAGAAATACAATACATTAGCAAACATTTAGTACATAGAATGTGATGTTAAAGGAGAAAACTTACCCTAATATAGTCCTTCTGCAGGACCTGAATGATGGCAGAACAGGTCTCTGGAATAATGATCCCCAGAGCCTGGGGGGAGATGCCTGTCGAGAACTTGATGTCCTGCAGACTTCTCCCTGTCACCAAGTACCGCAATGTGGTGACTAGCCTCTGCTCGGGAGTGATGGCTTGCCGCATGCAGGTGTCCTGCCTGCTAATATAAGGGGACAGCAAAGCCAACAGTGAAAAACGGGGTCCGTCATCCGGAGATAATTCCTGAAATCATCAGGATTATTCTCATGGATCTCCCACAACAAAGGCATTTGAGAGAATTGGTCACACTGGAGTAACCAATTCTTCATCCATGAACTCCTCCCAGCCTTGTTCATGGACTGGGCTTGGGTCAAAGTAAGAAACCCAACAACAAGCCCCTGCACAGCACAGCACTATGTAACTATGTAACTATGTAACTCTACGATGAGTACGTACCCGCAACATGGCTTCAAAACGGTCGGCTGGTCAGAATGAACTAACAGAATGCACTGAAAATCAGAAAGGCCTGAGAAGAGCGAGCTGAAAATCAGAAATGTGTTGACAAGAACACACTGAAAATCAAATACATACTATAATAATACGCACTGAAAAACAAATGCAAACTGACTACACGCACTGAAAACCAGAGACGAACCCACAAGCACAAACTGAAGAGCAGTAATGATCTGAAAAGCACAAGGCTGAAAAGAGTGAATCGTCTCTCACTAAACTTCTATTAACACGAGATTAGCAGAAGGAGCCCAAAGGGTGGCGCACTGGCTATTAAACTTCCCTTTTTATAGTGCCGTCGTACGTGTTGTACATCACTGCGTTCTTGACGTTCAGTATTTCCGACAAGATTTGTGTGACTGTGTGTATGCAGGACAAGTTTGAGCCAACATCCGTCGGATAAAAAACATGGATTTTGGTGTCGGAATGTGCGATTGTGTGTACATGGCATTATATGCAGAAATGGTCTCATGTCTTACAGAAGTCCATTCCCCTCCCTTGTTGGGAAAAAATATGGACATCTGTTTCTAAGTCATCTAGATGTGTGGTGCAGAGAGAGACTGCTGTCAAGATTTTAATGTTATAGTATAGAACACCTGTCTTACACCTTCATGACCCCTCCATTTCCCATCTTTGCTGGCATTGTGGCTCGGATATCGGTTCACATTTCCATATTTTTTGGCAATGTCCACCGATACAACCTTTTTGGACTAATGTCATGTCCCTCCTTCAAGTTCTATTCAGTGTATCTCTACCACTAGACCCATTACATTATCAATTAGGCTTTCTATTTCCAGGTCTTAAAAAGCAGGTAAAACAGCTGCTTTCTCACATCCTACTGGCTGCACAGAGAGTCATTCCTACGTGTTGGTTATCAGTGGACCCGCCTTCCTCTTCTATATTTCTGAATACTGTGACTGAAATCTGTAGAACGGAGTACCTTACTGCCTCTGCCAATAACACCTTACCACAATTTATTAGAATTTGGAAAATGTGGGACCAATCCGAATATGGTGCTTCTTTGTCCACACCCAGGAGTTATACTTGTACCCTCCCGCCTTCCTTATGGTAAACCATATAGATCTAGCTTGATGTCCCTATTCTCTCATACTGCTGAGTATAATTTACCATTATTGTCTTTATATTACTGCTCTATGTGGCCTGATTTATCTGTGAATTTCTCTTGATATCATTAGGACTGGAAAGTGTATCCAAATTCAAGAATAATATTTATATATTGAAGTCGAATACAAGTCCTTACATTTTGTGGGTGCATTGTTCTTTCATTCTTTCATTCTTTTTCTCTTTTTTTAACCTTTTAAGAATGCCTCTCTATCCTAGGATAACAACGGTCACAAACTACTGTATATATGGAAAAACAAGTGTGTCACTCTAGGAAAGGACTACAGAACATCTCTTTCTCCATAAAAGAGGGAGTCTAGTCTTTAGAGATATCTAAAAGCAATGTAACTGATAAGACTGCAGCACAGACAGAGAGCACAGGAAGTCATCAGCTTACAAGGTTTTTGGCATAATCAACAGATTTTTTTACACTCATTGAACAGATATAACAAAACACTTTCAATGATTATTCAAAAGACAAAATGGGAGAAAAAAATACTTTTATCATTAAATTACATAACCCTTAACATATTTTGTCATATCTGGCCCTGTGATTCATTTTGAAGAATCTGTATTTAAAGGGGTTGTAAAGGTAAAAATTTTTTCACCTTAATGCATTCTATGCATTAAGGTGAAAAAACTTCTGACAGAACCGCCGCCCCCAGGCCCCCCGTTTTACTTACCTGACGCCTCGAAAGTCAGCTTCGCGTTCCCGACATCTGTTCCTCCGCTCACCCTGGCCGCTGATTGGCTGCAGTGGATGGATTGAAAGCAGCGCAGCCATTGGCTCGCGCTGCTGTCAATCACATCCGATGACGCGGCGCGCCGGGGGGCGGGGCCGAGTGATACAGCGAGCGGCTATAGCCGCCGGCTGTATCACGGGAGCGCGCCCGCAAGCACTCACCACCGTGCGAGGGAGCTCGCATTAAGGTGGTGAATGCTTGCGGGGAGGAGCTGAAACAGCCGCCGAGGGACCCCAGAAGACGAGGTTCGGGGCCACTCTGTGCAGAACGAGCTGCACAGTGAAGGTAAGTATAACATGTTTGTTATTTTAAAAAAAAAAAAAAAAACACCTTTACAAACGCTTTAAGCTCTTCTAACTTTTTTTGCTTTCCTATTTATAATTGAAATTAACATAGCTCTTTTTGTAGGAGATGAGGAAGCGGGAAAATGTAAAATAAAGCTTAAAACTCAACCTGCTGGTATAAAGCCACTATACCTTTGATTAAACATTGCTGTCCCCCTGAACCCCCAGTATTTTTGCTACTAGAGACCCTTAGACAAAAATCCATAATCTCCACTCCTTCTTCACCCCTATCCTTTCTTCCTTCATCTCCCTCTCCCCCCTTAATCGCTCTGTTACTTCATTCTCCTCATACCCCCTTTTCTGGCCCCCTTTTCATGGGATAGAAGGCAGCAGACATTTTTTAAGTTTATATATAATAAATTCAGTCATTTTAATTTTGAAATAAATATATTTTATTGGATAAAATATTTTGGCCGCAGCTGTTTTTATTGGTTTAATTTCTAAAATAATTAAAAATAACTTTATTATAACATTAACTTAAAATATAAATAAATAAATAAATAAAATCAACTTAGCCACTATGGCTCAGGCTGAAAAAATTCTCATTTCAGAGTAAACAAAAGCAATTTACCTCAACTGACAGGAAGTCACCTGTCTGTCACCTAACCCCAGCCCATGGCTTTTTCTGTGCATGTCTGGAAATCATTGTTTAAAATATCAAGTTCAATATCCGATAAATGGACACCGTCTCCATGGTATAAACCAGAAATACCACCCTCCAATTCTAAGTATCTAAAACTAAACCCAAAAGTATGCAACAGGAACTTATTAACGGATCTATTCACTCTCTTTCAAATTTTTTCGAAAGGACATAAATAGAAAGAATCAAGCCATCTGAGATGTGGTATAATTTCTGAAAATACAACTTTTAAATCAGGAAAAACCAAATTAATGAGATTAATAGTCTGTTGAATATTAAAAATTAAATCTAAAGTTTTCATCTGACCTATGTCATTACCTCCTAAATGAATAAGTAAAATATCAGGCTTAGGCCAACAATCGAACAATTTATAAAACTCAGATTGCAAGTCATTCCATCGCATTCCTGTCCAGCCACTCCAGTATACTTTAAATAAGAGTCAAGACCCAAATTAGAAGTATAAGATCTCTTCTGAGCCCAATAAATAAAGGAGTGGCCAAGAATCCAAACGACAATCACTTGACCTGTAATAACTTAAACCACAGAATCAGGACATATATATAACTTGTAAGAATCAGATCTCCACCTCCCCAATTTTTTCATAAAATTCGCTTGTAAACCAATTTTAGCAGCTTCAGTGGCTGCTCCTATTCGAAAAGAATGAGAAGTCAAATGAACATTAGTCAAATTCAGCAATTCTAAACATTTGTGAAAAACACGGTTAAACTAGTATCTAGTTAATGGAGAACCATCAACATGAACAAATAAATTATTATTAAAAACCGAACATACCAGAAAATATTGTCTCAAAAGTCCAATAGGACAAATGTCACGCAAAGGACATCGATTCAAATAAATCCAATGTCCTTTGCCATGCCCATCCATCTTTCTATAAGGAAGAAAAATCCTTAATTGGTTATCTAACATAATCACATTTTCGATTTTCATTGGAGAGGGCTTACTTTTTGCAGCAGAGACTACTTCTGATATGCGAAGAGCTCCAAAGAAAAGCAAGGAAAAAACAGAAAAAAGAAGATTTTCATAAAAAGAAAAACATACTTTTTCAGAGATAGAACACAAACTGCATAGTATATCAATATTAACAGGAGAGCGTTTGTCTCTGCAAAGCATAGATTTTCTATATCCTTTTAATGCCTGCTTGACAGAAAAGAAGCTAAGGCAATGTGGCAAAGAATTTAGCTTCATAAAAAATGAAACACCAGCCAATGTTTTGTTGATATGAGACCAAGAATATTTTCGATCCATCAGGTAACTAAGAAATAAAAGAATAACTTATTCAAAAGAAAATTGTATAAAAGTATCATTTTGCAAAAAAAGACATCCACATCTTCCATGAAGAAATATAACTTAACCAGGTAGACTTAGCTAATGAATGTCGAACATGTTCGAAAACTATATTAGATACCATAAATGACAGGGGCATTAACACCTTGTAGATCTGCTTCCGGCATCAGATGATAAAAACGCTCCATCTGGGATCGAGTCCGCCAAACTATTTTCTCTACCAGGAATAAATTTAGCTTCAATCCATACATTCAAAGATAGACATTTAAAAACTAAATATCTTAACAATTTGTTTACCTGTGGAGATTTAGAAGACAGGCAGTTGATAGCATAAAACCACCCCTTTATTATCAGTATTCACAAGCAACCTTCTGTTCTGAAAACCATGACTCCATAATTCTAAGGCAATAACAATAGGAAATAATGCCAACAAAACAACATTTTTGCAAAAACCTTGCACAATCCATTTTTTAGGCCAAGGAGAAGCACACCAGTGCGTCTGCCAAATAGCAGAAAAACCAACAGATCCAGCAGCATTAGTGAAAAGAGAAGATGCATCACTTGAAATAAAATCAAATTGACAAATGGCTTTACCATTAAAATGACGCAAAAATTGTATCCAGATCAACATATCCTCCTTAACGTCTCCCGACAATCGCACATGAGATGAAGGGTTCTTCAACACAGAAATTACAGAATAAAAACGTCTAGAAAAAATTCTACCAACAATCCAAGTAAAGACTGCATTTCTTTTAAAGTCACGTTTTTATGTCTAATAAATGTAAGCAATAATTGAGAAATCTTTTCCAATTTATCTGACGGAAGTCTAAATTCCATATTCAATGAATCAATAGTCACTCCCAGAAAATCCAAACAAGCAACAGGGCCGACATTTTTTTTTCAGCTAAAGGAACATCAAAATACTTAGAAATACCAAAAAATGAATTTAATAAATGACTACAATCCTCATAACCGCATTTATCTAAAAATAAAAAATCATCCAAATAATAGATTATGCAATCCAAACCACAGATTTGATTTGATTTTTACAACCCATTCCAAAAATGTCAAAAATGTCAAAAATGCCTCAAAATAATAACATGCCAAAGAGCACCCCATGGTAATATTCACCTTGAAAATAGATGCCCAAGGAGCAAACAGAATCAGGATATATAGGAAGAATCCTAAAAGCAGACTTAACATCCGCTTTCGCCAACAAAGCACCTTTCCCCAACGAACGAAGGTGTGAAATAGCAAATTCAAAAGATGCATAAGTAACTGAAGACAAAGAAGGGTCAATTTGATAATTTAATTAATCACCATAAGGATATGACAAATGGTGAATAAGTCTATACGAAATTAAAAGTATTTCCTTCTATTTGTCTGGGTAAACCAGAAGCCAAGGCAGCATGTTTTCCATGTTCACTGATGTTCTGGCCTTTACTATTAAACTCTCTAGGTTGTTGTGCAGACTGTGTTAATAATGTACGAAAACATTTCACTACTGGATGCGCACCAGAGCAAAATGCACATTTGTGCTTATACCTGCAGGAATTAAGCCGTTTACAATAGCTATCATTATAAGCGAAACAAATCCCTTTTTTATAAGGCGTGTTAGAATAAGCACTAGAAGAAACAGTGGAAGGGCGAGGTGGAACTGGTCGAGGAGGGAGGAATAAATTCAACCAAACTCCCACATCTTTTACACCCCATTGTAAAGTAGGGTGAATACTTAATTTATGTCTAAATGCCTCATCATAATTAAACCAAGAATAACCACTAAAATTACGATAAGCTTCAAGTATAATGTCAATATGTTGGAAAAGTACAGTACTTTTGGTGGGAAATCTTTCACAAAGAACACTAGAAAAAATTGAGAAAGCCTGAAGCCAATTAAAAATAAAAATTTTCCTTAAGTCTATCCTCTTTTTTTATCCAATTTAGACAGATATACTTTTTAAGATGGCAATAAAGACTTTTCATTTCTTTCATTCCAGTGGAGAGATGTTTCTACTCCTGATGAATTCCTCATGATGTAGAAAAAAAATGAAAAACCAACAACACTTTGGGACATCCTTATAATAACAGTGGTAAGTGAAGTGAAATAACATCTATAAAAACTAGATAAACTTTATGTAAAGACAGGATGACACTCAATATGGTATTGTCAATTTATACCATACCTCATTGTATTATGTCACACAAGACTCTTCAAAAATGGAGGTTCCTGCAGATAAATAAATAATATTAAATATGCCCGAAGATGCAAAATGTATTTCTTTAAAACTATATAAGACATTTAGGCTTGTAATTTATTGATTGGATTGCCTTCCTCAAATGGCATGTATACAGCGCAAAAACTGGCACACCACTTAAAAGTGATATTAAAAGCTTATTTTTTTTAAATAAATAACAAACGTGTCATACTCACCTGCTGCTCTGTGCAGTGGTTTTGCACAGAGCAGCCTCGATCCTCCTCTTCTTGGGTCCCCCACCAACTCCTGCTGCTGCCTCAGCCATTGAGGAGTCAGAGTCCCCAGAGAGCCGAGGCTTAAATGCACATCGCTGGCTTGAGATGGAGCTCAGGTAAGTTTTAGGGGGGCTGCTGCACAGAGAAGGTTTTTTACCATCATGCATAAAATGCATGAAGGTAAAAAACCTTGAGCCTTTAGAACCACTTTAAGAAGTATTCAATGGTATTGGCCATTGTAAATCAACATTGTTGTATCTGCATGATCAAGTTCATTATTTATTTATTTATTTATTTATTTGTTTTCAAAGATAATCTGAAACTGAATAGCCAACACTGTAAACTCATCAACAGACTACAAACATGGGCTGGAAGAAAACAAAAGTGGATCCAGAAAATCTATCTATCTATCTGTCTGAATAACTTCTCCTTTACTTCCTGGTCTCACAGGAGACATAGGCAACCAACGCAAGCCGTTGGCTACTGCAGCTGTCAGTGAAACTTCTGTGATCGGGGAATAGGGGCGGGCTTACCAGCAATGTGTGTCTATAAACACACACTGTCCACATCTGGAGCACACACGCATGGGTGCCTCTATAGCAAGCAGCTTCCTAAGAGTGGCTGTTGGTTGCCACAGCTCTCCTAACGGCTTTTGACTAGGTTTTCAATGGACATGGGTTAAATTATACAGTTTCAGAGCGATAAAATACAGTTTATGATAAAGAAAAATTCATTTTTAGCTTTCGAGTCATGTCTTTTGAGTGACAAATGTGAGAAACAACATTTTTTTTACAAATAGAGTAAATCTTAGTAAATCACAATATTGCAAATACAAGGCCCCCTTTTCATTAGAAACTTTATTTAATGTAGGGAATTCATAGTGATGTTATTGCATTTTCTTTTACTAATTTTTACTGTGGCGGCTGAGGGGTGGTTCACTTGTTCTGAAAGGACGTCATATGACGTTGTCTCATGCTCGTCGCGCTTGAGCGTGTCGGGGCGTGCAGAGTGGCGACCGGTGGCCAGCTTTGTCTCTAGGACATGGCACATTACCAATCTCTGTAATGATGATGTGGCTCTTTACCCATGTGATCAGCTATGTCCAATCACAGCTGATTACTTGCAAACAAGGAAATGCCAGTTATCGACTTTCCTCTCCACACAGCGTGTAAGGAGGGAAGAGTCGAACAATGTCCCTTATTATCAATGCAGCCTCAAAAGTGTCCAGCAGTGATGCCAGTCAGTGCCCATCAGTGATGCCAGTCAGTGCTCAGCAGTGGTGCAAATCAGTGCCCACCATTAATGCCAGTCAGTGCTGCCTTTCAGTGCCCATCAGTGCCTGCTCATCAGTGCCACCCATCAGTGCCATCAATCAGTGCTGCCTATCCATGTGGCCTATCAGTGCCCATTAGTGCCACCTATCAGTGCCCAACAGTGCCGCCTATCAGTGTTCATCAGTGCTGCATATCAGTGCTGCCTATCAGTGCCCATAAGTGCTGCATATTATTGCTTTCTCATCAATGCCCTTCAGTGCTTCTCATCAGTGCCCATTAGTGTCACCTTATCAGAGTCCACCAGTGCAGCCTATTAGTGCCCATCAGTTCAGCCTCATCAGCACATATCAGTGAAGGAGAAAAATTACTTATTTACAAAATTTTCTAACAGAAACTAAGAAAAACTTTTTTTTTTTAGTTATCTGTCTTTTTTCATTTTTTTTTTTACCAAAAAATAAAAAACCCAGTGGTAATTAAATACCATCAAAAGAAAGCTCTATCTGTCTTAAAAAAATGATAAAAATGTAATTTGGGTACAGCGTTGCATGACTGCACAATTTTCATTCAAAGTGTGACAGGGCTGAAAGCTGAAAATTGGCCTGGGCAGGAAGGGGGTGAAAGTGCTCTGTATTGAAGCGGTTAATGTTTGCACGTATCAACAAGTCTCAACATTTTTTCTTATAGTTTTTGCCAGCAAGAAAAAAAGTGATTACTAAAGAAATTACCTGAACTTGTGTTCATGAATGTAACATCTGCTATAAGAATTGCACTGTAATAGCTTTCTTTAGTAAATGTCATTAATAAGCGTTGTTAGAAACTGCAGTGGGTTAAATTATAACCAACATGTATTAATCGCATTCACTTTTCATTATTATTCCACTGTATATTATACCTCATGTATCCTGTTTTGAAACCTTAGCAATTGTTCTATGGTGCCATGTTCTTCATCATCTAAAAGAAAGAAAAGGGACAGTAGGAAGACAAACAAAAAATATACACAGTATAAACTGTCAAAATATCACTTAAAACACAATTTCACTGAAATTAAAAGTTTAATTAATATATATATATATATATATATATATATATACTGTACATTCTTTAAAGTGGCTGTAAACCCGGAAAAATAAAAAAATAAGAAAAACAAACCCTGTAAGACAAAGGCATAATGAGCTAGTATGCATCGCATACTAGCTCATTATGAAATACTTACCTTAGAACGAAGCACCCGCACCGCCTCCCAGTCACCATTGTGACCGGCGACATGTCTCCCCGGAGTTATTTGCGGGTCTGCGGGTTCCAGCGCTGTGATTGGCCGGAGCCGCGATGATGTCACTCCCGCGCATGCACGCGGGAGCCGCCAGTCACGGTATGCTTCTGAAGAAACAGCATGAGTGAGCCGTTTCTTCAATGCGCATGTGCCGATGATGTCGGCGCAAGCGTATATGGTAAATATCTCCTAAACGGTGCAGGTTTAGGAAATATTTTAAGTACCTACAGGTAAACCTTATTATAGGCTTATCTGTAGGTACAAGTGGTGTAACAGGGTTTACAACCACTTTAATGTGACGCAATTCCAAGGATTCCCAGAGCAGTATGAATTAACTAAAGCAACTGTGCTGTCTAGCAATAGGTCTGCAGAATTTCCTTTTAGGCAGGTTCCGTCTGGCAGACTAACACTAATCAATTTTCTTTAGATTTTTTCCTTTAGATTTACCAAAACCATATAATATGAGGTCACACCTAATCACTTTGTATGCAATCAGGCAGCACTTGTACTACATGGTTTAATGTAAATCTAAAGGAAATCAAACAACAAAAGTTGTACAGTGTGTATCCAGCTTAAGTCATCTGTCTGCCAAACTAAGCCATCTGATAAGCGATGAATCACTCCTGTGTGGACTTTTTTACTCAGACAACATTTTTACAACATTACAATAAATAGCACAATGGTTACAATAAATGGTACAATTTATAAAAATCAACCTAGAGCTTCACCCTCTGGCTAGACAGAAGATAAGATAATTATGAAGGAGAACATTTTTTATTGATAAACTGAAATATGACAAAAGCTCCGATTAAAAACTAAAACAAACCATATTTATACAGTATAATCAATAAGTTAACATTTTCCGGCCAAACTTTTTCTCCCATACTAAAATCCATCACAGCAGATCTCAAGAGGTGGCAGTTAGGAAAGTTCCCCTGGTTTAGATGTGCTGCAATAGTCAAAATGGTTATTCTCCCTATACTATTATATTGCATGCATGCCCTCCCTATCAAAATTCCACCTGTCTTCTTTAGACATTTACAACATATACGACAATTTGTCTGGGCCCACGAAAAGCCTTGGATTAACTTTAACATAATTTCCCATTCAAAGGAAGCTGGTGGGATGGGTCTCCCTGATTTTAAGCGTTATTATTATGCTACACACTTTTTAGGAGTCATTGATTGGCATTACCATGATAAGAACAAAGACTGGATAGCTATTGAAAATACTTCATCCTCGCTCCCTCTTAAATTTTTACCATGGATACAGAAAACTATCCACCTAGTCTAGTGTCACACCCTTGTATTGGAGCCACCTTACAAATATTCCACAAAGTCACACTCAACTACAAGTTGGCCTCCACCCCTGATCCCCTTACCCTCACAGCAAATAACCTGGAGTTTACCCCAGGTTTGCAAAAGAATCTGAACCCAACCAAAGAAAATGGTTTATTTAGCATCTCATTCTTTACAATCAGGATTGATTAAATTCAGACAAGAACTTCAAACAGTCTGTAACGGCCAGACACTCCCCCATTGGACATACCTGCAATTGCGTAACTTTCTTTCAAATCGTAAATCCAAATCTCTCTTCTCTAAGGCCCCTGCACAATTTGAGACTTTATGCATTAATGCCTTGGAAGTGAGAAAAAACACCTCACTAACATATGCATGGCTTCAAGCATCTTTAAGTGTGCAACCGGTTCACTTTAAGAGCAAATGGGAAAAAGCCCTGAGAAGAAAAATTTCTGACACCCAATGGAAGAAAGCTTGTATACTCGCCCATAAATGCTCTATTAGCACGAGACTGCAAGAAACTTCCTATAGATTACTCACACACTGATATGCCACCCCTGACAGATTACATAGTTGTTACCCAAATACTAGTAATCTTTGCTGGAGATGTAAAAGTGAAGTCGGTACTATGTTACACATCTGGTGGCACTGCCCTCTGATTGCCAGCTATTGGGATTGCTAGTCAGGATGCACTTTTGGCTTTCACCCTCATGGTAATGGCAGTAATGATCAGCCTCTCTTTCCTCTCACAGCAGCATTTATGATCTTCCTTGGGAACTTGAACCTCTCAAATGTGAAGTAGGAGGAAAAGAGTTTGAACCCGCATAGTATAATATTGCTTTATTTAAAATACAAATAATGTCATAAAACTCACATGTAAAATTGTAAAGAACTGCTTGTGCACATAGAAACGCGGCTGCAGCATGCGTTCCATGGGAACGCATGCTGCTCATGCACCCTGCAGCTTCCATCCACAGACATTTGGATATGGATATTTTAACCAACTGTTCATAAATATGCAGATTCATAAGTTCATCCCCCAGCTTTTCTAAAGTAGCCCTGTGATAGAGCAATCCTTGCTATTGGACACTTCTTCATTGTGTGCCTGTTTATAGTGGAATTCTTCATTGCCAAATCTGTCTCAGACTTGCAACAAATTTTACAGATGAATAAAATAAGATAGGCTCTTCCTGCAATTTTATTCAACTATTAATAGTACAGCTGCTTCCATGATGTCCCCACCCCTCCTTAATGCATTTCACCATGATTGGCTTGATCAGAAGGATATGGGTGGCCAAGTAAGAGGAGGAATTTATATGCTCCTTAATTAAAATATCCAAAGCTTCCAAGCTCTTATCACAGGTGTGCTGCTTGCTTCCATATTCATAGCAGCTCACAAGGCTATGAAAACTATTCCTCCATAGCTCAAAAAGCAACCCACATAACATAAGCACTAACATAATTAGGGTGCTTCTAAAAGACCAAGTGATCCTAAAGTGTTAACACTAACAGAATCTTTCTCCCGATGGGGAACACTTTCAAGACCCTCAGATAGATGCAAAGTGATACGCCCACAACCATTCATCACCCTTAGCTCAAAACACTGCCACACTTGCAGGTTTAATCAAGTTACATACAGTGTTACATTCTCACTCTATCATTATATATCTGAAATCATTGGATGAATGTTAAATTCTACTACAGCAGCACACCGGTGCTTAAGCGCTGGGAAACCCCAGCAACCTGTAACGTATACAAGTCACTAAAGTTGATTTACATTTCATGTCATAATATCAATATGAAGCATACACATGTATGCATCAAACATGAAAATAAAACATGAAATACTTTACCAATTTATGTCTAACACAATCCCAAAAAAGACATCACCTTTTATATGTATTAATGCTAAAAAATAAAATCTATGTATGCTAAAACCAGATAAAACAGAATCACAATTAATATTAAAAAGTGCTATACTGAATATGAACAGTCTTGATGAAATGAAAAAAGTACTATATCTGTCAAAATTGACTAAACATATATAGAGAAGAAATTATATGAACTATGAATAGAATAACATACATAAACCTAAAAAAAACATCATTCATAACAATACATCAGATTCTATTCAAAGCTCATCCCTTTGGGTATCTAAGCATCAAGCTTAAAGTTCCTATACGATAAATCAAGATATAAAAATCTAACATTTATAATAATACATCAGGTCCCATTTAAAATTCATCCATTTAGGTATGCGAACATCAAGCTTGACCACTTCAGTACAGGGCACTTGAACCCCTTTCCTGCCCAGGCCAATTTATAACTTTCAGCGCTGTCATACTTTGCATGACAATTGTGTGATCATGCACAACACTGTACCCATGTGAAATTTGTATCATTTTTTTTTTCACACAAATTGAGCTTTCTTTTGGTGGTATTTGATCACCACTTTTTTAAAATAAATAAATAAATGAAAAAAGACTGAAAATTTGGAAAAAAAACATGTTTTTTTAGTTTCTGTTAAAAAATTTTGCAAAAAAATAATCTTTCATAGACTTAGGCCAAACTGTATTCTGCTACATTTCTTTGGTGATAATAACCCAAATCAGTGTTTATTATTTAGTCTGCAGGAAAGTTATAGTGTCCACAAACTATAGGAAAAAGTGCCTTGAAAAAGTATTCATACCCCTTGAAATTTTCCACATTCTGTCATGTTACAACCAAAAATGTATTTTACTTTCAATAAATTTTTATTGTTAATAATATGCGACATTACAACAGAAAACAGATGATGAACAAAGTCGTCAAGGGGTAACACAATAATGGTACAGAATGTAGATTACATTGGCTCATATTTATTATAAAGGGCAGCTGTCGATGAGAGATGGTAATCCATATGCTTGGCGAGAGATGAATCCCACCAGTCCTATGCAAGGATAGACCACATTTTCATCTCCACCTCAAAAATCCCGAACATAGTTAAGTCATCCATTAGAGACACAGTTTGGTCAGATCACTCTATAGTCCTTCTCACACTAAATAGGAGCTATTATCGCCCCATTTTCCAACACTGGAGACTTAATGAATCCATACTCAGTGACCCGATTAGGGTTCTAGAAATTGAGAAAGCTATAAAGCAATGCTTCATAAATGTGACCCCAAGATAGTCCCCATGGCTAAACTAGATGCTCCTCGTCTATCCCTCAATCTAGTTCTCACAGCCCAGGCCGAAAAGAGTATTAGATGTAGTGGGGCTAAATTTTATCATTAGAGGAATAAAATTGGTTCCATGTTAGCCGCTAAACTATCGCCTCAACAATGAATTTGAGCTTTACCTAATAATAGAGTAGCGGGGAGGTCCCACACGCTGAATCCTCAAAGAATCATGGAAACGTTTCATACTTTCTATGAGCAATACATACGAATCTGGAAGAGCGTCAATGGGATATAACGGAGACCCAGATAACGAAGGAAGAAGTGCTTTTGGTAATTAAAAACCTTAAACAGGGGTCTGCCCCTGGCCCAGATTGCTTCTCCATGCCTTATTACAAAACGTTTGCACAGAGCTTAGCTCCGCACCTGGCACACTTCTTTAACGCCAAAATGAAAGGGGAATCTTAGAGAGACAACTCAATTCGGCATTCATCTCGGTAATACCCAAACCAAACAAAGACCAGGGGGAGGTACGTAACTATAGACCAATATCTCTGCTCAATAATGACATGAAGATCCTGACCAAGATCCTAGCGAATCACATGGAATCTTTTATTAGTCAGTATATCCATAAGGATCATGTAGGATTTATTCCTGGCAGACAGGGCCTGGACCAAATCAGGAGAGCAATCAACATCATCTCTCTTCTACAGACGGGATGGGACAAAGAGAGGCATCACGAAGGCCTGCTCCTTTCTACCGTTCTCCAGAAAGCTTTTGATTTGGCATCCTGGCCCTATATGTTTCATATCATGAATAGATGGGGTTTTGGACAGAGGTATTAATATTTGCAATAGCAATAGAAACCCTGGTGATAGTCATACGCAACCAGACATTCAAGGGGTTAACTACGGTCCACACACACATAGGTATGCCCTATTTGCGGACGACCTACTGTTATTGTTACTTCACCGACGACCTCTCTCCCGAACATCTGCAACCTCCCCAAATACAAAATTCCACGCATGGTCAGAATCAAGCAGAAGAGCCGCACTGGCTATTGAACTTCATTCTTTTTGGCTCATTGTACATGTTGTACGTCACCGCGTTCTTGACATTCGGAATTTCGGAGAACATTTGTGCAACCGTGTGTATGCAAGACAAGTTTGGGCCAACATCAGTTGGAAATAAATCCAGGATTGTGTTGTCGGAATGTCCGATCGTGTGTACGCAGCATAAGAGGTTTTCTTCTAAGATTGCCCTGTATTTAGCTCCATCCATCTTCCCATCAACTCTGACAAGCTTCCCTGTCCCTGGTGAAGAAAAGCATCCCCACAACATGATGCTGTCACCACCATGTTTCATGGTGGAGACGGTGTGTTCAGGGTGATGTGCAGTGTTAGTTTTCGCCACAGACAGCATTTTGCTTTTAGTCCAAAAAGTTCACTTTGGTCTCATCTGACTAGAGCAACTTCTTCCACATGTTTGCTTCTTCCCCCACATGGCTTCTTGCAAACTGCAAACAGGACTTCTTATGTCTTTCTTTCAACAATGGCTTTCTTCTTGCCACTCTTCCATAAATGACAGATTTGTGGAATCCATGACTAATAGTTGTCCTGTGGACAGATTCTGCCATCTGAGCTGTGGATCTCTGCAGCTCCTCCAGAGTTACTATGTTCTCTTGGCCGCTTCTCTGATTAATGCTCTCCTTGCCCAGCCTGTCAGTTTAGGTGGATGGCCATGTCTTGGTAGGTTTGCAGTTGTGCCATACTCTTCCCATTTTCGGATGATGGATTGAACAGTGCTCCGTGAGATGTTCAAAGCTTGGGATATTTTTATAACCTAACCCTGCTTTAAACTGCTCCACAACTTTATCCCTGACCTGTCTGGTGTATTCCTTGGCCTTCATGATGCTGTTTGTTCAATAAGATTCTCTAATAAACCTCTGAGGGCTTCACAGAACAGCTGTATTTATACTAAGATTAAATTAAATTCAGGTGGACTCTATTTACTAATTAGGTGAATTCTGAAGTCATTTGGTTCCACTATATTTTAGTTAGGGGTATCAGAGTAAAGGGGGCTAAATACAAATGCACACCCCACTTTTCAGATATTATTTGGTAAAAAAATTTCACTTCAATTTCAATTATGTGCCACTTTGTGTTGGTCTATCACATAAAATCCCAATAGAATAAATTTACATTTTTGGTTGTAACATGATAAAATGTGGAAAATTTCAAGGGGTATGAATACTTTTTCAAAAATTAATCAGTCCTGATGTACTGATGACCTATCTCATTTCTTAGGGTCCGAAAATGCCAGGACAGTACTAATATCCCTTAAATTACCCCATTTTGGAAAGTAGACAGTCCAAGGTATTTAGTAAGAGGCAACTTTGTAAAGTTGTAAATTTTTGTCATAATTATTTGGAAAATTAAGAAATTAAAAAAAAAAAAATCACAATTTTTTTTTTACATACTATCACCAGTGCAGTACAGCGTCATTATATACATTATATACAGTGGTCGTAAGTTTATATACCCTGGCAGAATTTATGATTTTTTGACCATTTTTCGGCGGCTGTAAGTGAGAGAGCCGCCGGGCGGCTCCATAGGTGGGAGAGCCGCCGGGCGGCTCCGTGAGTGAGAGAGCCGCTGGGCGGCCCCGTGAGTGAAAGAGCCGCCGGGCGGCTCCGTGAGTCAGTGAGAGAGCCGCTGAGCGGCTCCGTGAATGAAAGAGCCGCCGGGTGGCTCCGTGAGTGAAAGAGCCGCCGGGCGGCTCCATGAGTAAAAAAGCTGCCAGGCAGCTCCGTGAGTGACAGAGCTGCTGGGCGGATCCATAGGTTAGAGAGAGAGATGCCGCTGACATGTGCCGCTCGATGTGTTTGTGGGTGGGCTGCTGGCCAATCAGGGAGCCGGCGGGGGGGGAGCAGAGAGATGACATCATCTCTCACCGCCTGGTGCTCGCCCTGCATCCCTGCAGTTCCCCTCCACCATGCAGCAGCTGCGGCAGCAGAGAGATTACATCATCTCTCTGCTGCCTGTCTCTGGGACACAAGAGACCACCTTAGCAGGTGGCAAGTGACAATCTTCATCTGGTGACAGGCGACGTGGCAAGTGACAATCCGCAACATGTGGCAGGCGACGTGGCAAGTGACAATCTTCATCTGGTGACAGGCGACGTGGCAAGTGACAATCCGCAACATGGGGCAGGTGACGTGGCAAGTGACAATCTTCATCTGGTGACAGGCGACGTGGCAAGTGACAATCTGCATCTGGTGACAGGCGACGTGGCAAGTGACAATCCGCAACATGTGGCAGGTGACGTGGCAAGTGACAATCTGCATCTGGTGACAGGCAACGTGGCAAGTGACAATCCGCAACATGTGGCGGGCGACGTGGCAAGTGACAATCTGCATCTGGTGACAGGTGACGTGGCAAGTGACACACTCGGGGCTCCCACTGATTCTGCATTATGGTGAGTTAAACTATTTCATTTTTTATAACAATGTAATAATAGTAATAATGCGCTTCAATCATCCTGACACCATAACAACCATGGTGCCGTGATGATTGAAGCGCCAACACCAGCCATTTCCCCGATAGATGTACCCCAAAAAAATATATTTTCTGGCAGTGCCCCTCCCGAGACTAGACTCTGGATCCGCCCCTGTGACAGTGTGAAGTCTTTTGTGGTATTTGTGGATAAGGCTCTTTATCTTTCAGATGGTAAAGCTATCCATTCCTCTTGGGAAAAAGCCTACAGTTCCTGGAAATTTTTGGGCTGTCTTGCATGAACTGCACGTTTGAGATCTCCCCAGAGTGGCTCAATGATATTGAGGTCAGGAGACTGATATGGCCACTCCAGAACCTTCACTTTATTCTGCTGTAGTTAATGACAGGTTGACTTGGCCTTGTGTTTTGGATCATTGTCATGTTAGAATGTCCAAGTACGTTCCATGCGTAGCTTCCTGGCTGATGAATGCAAATGTTACTCCAGTATTTTTTGATAACATACTGCATTCATCTTGCCAACAATTTTGACCAAATTTCCTGTGCCTTTGTAGCTTACACATCCCCAAAATATCAGCGATCCACCTCTGTACCTTTCATCATAAGCCTTGTTGACTCCTCTCCAAATGTAGCATTTATGGTTGTGACTAAAAAGCAACATTTTCTTCTCATCACTCCAAATGACTTTGTGCCAGAGGGTTTGAGGCCTGTCTCTGTGCTGTTTGGCATATTGTAAGCTGGATACTTTGTGGCATATGCGTAGTAATGGCTTTCTTCTGGCGACTCGACCATACAGCCCATCTTTCTTCAAGTGCCTCACTTATGGCGCATCTTGAAACAGAAACACCACATGTTTTCAGAGAGTCCTGTATTTCACTTGAAGATATTTGTGGGTTTTCTCTGGATCCTGAACAATTGTCCCGGCAGTCGTGGGTGAAATTTTAGTTGGTTTACCTGACCATGGTTTGGTTTCAACAAAACCCCTCATTTTCCACTTCTTGATTAGAGTTTGAACACTGCTGATTGGCATTCTCAATTCCTTGGATATCTTTTTATATCCCTTTCCTGTTTTATACACTTCAACTACCTTTTTCCGCAGATCCTTTGACAATTCTTTTGCTTTCCCCATGACTCAGAATCCAGAAACGTTAGTGCAGCACTGAATGAAAGATGCAAGGGTCTGTCGGGAGTCCATAAACGCATTGATGCATGTTACCTTTAATAGTCATTGAAACCCATTTGTGTCAACTTGTGTGCATGTTATTAGGCCAAAACCACCAGGGTATTTACACTTTTGATCAGGGTCATTTGGGTAGTTTCTATTGCCATTTTGATTTAAAAAGAGTAAACACAGTTGATTAATAATAAATGACTTCAGCCAAACATTAAGCATGAGTGAAAGAAATGTTTTTGTGTTATTCATATTCTCTAAAAAATGGCCAAGAAATCATAAATTCTGCCAGGGTATGTTAACTTATGAGCACAGCTGTAAGTGGCGTGGCAGTGATCAGGGACATTGACTGGTGACAGTATGTAAAAAAAAAAAAAGTTAGACATTTTATTTTATTTTTATTTATTTTTTATTTTTTTTGTAACACACTGACCAGAGCAATACAGTGTTACCATAGTAACATTGTACCCCCGGGGGGAAGTGGTCAGGTTTTTTTATATTCTACACATTATGATTTCTCATGAATTTCACTGGTATATACCTTCAGTGTGTATTGTTGTGATTAGCTGTGATTGACTACAGCTAATCACATGGTACAGATAGGCTGTGATTGGCCCCAATCTGTACCATGTGATCACTGTGACCAATCACAGCTAGCAACACAACAATATATGAAGTCCACCTGGAATCATTTCAGACCACCAGCCATCATTTGACAATAGGCTTGGTGGGAAGTGGTTAAAGATCCAATATACTTCTCTTCTGTTTGACCTCCCTAGCAGTAATCCCGAGTGTGGCTCAGGGTGAATTTTCAGTACCAATAGCAGTAACCCCGAACCACACTCAGAATTGCATTGCAGTATCCAGGTACAGTTACCCACCTTGTCCCTAGGATCCTGTGATGTCCTCCCACTGTGTCCTCCAGCGGATCTTCCGCACAAAGCATCAATGTTCTGGGCTCTGTTCCCTTCGAACGTCGCGACGCATGGGGCGGAGCCCGGGGGCAAATTAAAAAAGTAAGAAAAACATAACACACACAATACATTGTAATCTGTAGATTACATTACTATATCAAATAATTTCAACTCAGTTTTGTGACTAGTGCTTTGTCCAGTGCCCTGCATGCACTTTCATATTATATATACCATTCTTTCTGCCTAGAAACTTGAGAATGTCCATGGCATCCATAAAGAGCCCCTCTACGTCAAAAGCGGTTTGAGACCAGCTAGAAAACAGCGATAGTAAATTAAAATCACTTGCACAATTGAGCGATAGTGATTCATGTGGAAATTCGTCATCAGCCACTGAAAGTGACGACAGCGAAAATCCTGTGACTGAGCTCAGTGATGTGTGAACTTGGTGCTTTATTGATTGTGGTACAGATCACGAAGCACTGAGCTCAGTCGCAGAATTGTCGCTGTCATCACTTTCAGTGTCTGATGATGAATTTCCCTACGAATAACTAATGCTCAATTCTGCAAGTGATTCTAATTTACTATCATTGTTTTCTAGCTGGTCTAAAATGTCTTTTGACATAATGGGACGCTTTCCATTGTCCTTATTTTGACGTCAGACTTTGTGCAGTCCCATGTTTCAACATTTTTTAAACCCGGGATGTTTACTAAACCAATATGCAGTGTCTAGTATTACAGTGACTAGTAATATTGCACCCTTGTTTGGACAAATTTCAGTGTTTTTGATTTGATTACATTATTGAATAAAATGTATTATTATTTTTAGTAATTATTTATAGTTATTTATTATATTATAATTTATTATTTCGTGTTTTAAACTTTATCATACCCGGAATGTCTACTAGACTCTTGTTTGGACAGATTTAAGTGAGTTATTCCTTAGAATTACAGGCCTACAATATAAAATGCCAAATTTCATGCAAAACAATGTGCCGCTTTGACATTCAAAAACCAGACATAATCAGACCACCAGGGAGGTTAGCAAGGAAATATGATTACCTCCTCTTTTGTTGTTGACCCCACAGGCGGCACATACCGCTTCTAAGACAGATTGGTGACTGTTCAAGTTGGATCCAGTGATAGCTAGAAGAGGGATTAACCCCTTATGATGGTCTCCAATGACCAGAGGATAGCCAAAAAGCAAAGTAACGAAGAGTGAATGACAGGTTAAACCTGGAAAAAAACTATAGAAGAGACTGGAAGAAACCATGATCCTCTATCTATTGAGCTAAAGCCGAATCTACTCCTTTCTAGGAGCAACAAAGTTTTCTCCATACAAATCACCCAGTAGGTGTCGGTCGGCAGAATTATATGAAAAGTTGGACATCGGATTCAGGATCCGTGGGTCCTGTGCATTGAGGAAGTCATTGGAATTTCCATTCCTCTCCAACTCATATCATTCCCTCCTTAACTCCTTAGCGCAATTAACGCTTGAAACAAGTGTTACCACATCTTGTTCAACAATCAACCACCTGTCCAAAGTAGATGTCAAGGATTATGCTATGCATGGTTCTTAGTCGTAAAGCAGACTGGGGCATGAGGCAGAAAGGATGAAGATACAAGAACTTCATATAGAGTCATTGTAATTAATTGCTCAAACCATCAGGTAAGATTGTAGGTCATCTTAGACCTAGCAGATGTGTTTTTGTGTGTGTGTGTGTGTGTGTGTGTGTGTGTGTGTGTGTGTATATATATATATATATATATATATATATATATACACACATGCCAATACACCTGTGCTGCTGTGAGTATCTTCACAGATACTGAAGTCTGTTCATCTGACAGACTTCAACCTTTCCACATACTCTGGGCATGTTCCAGGGCATTACACCCAGTAGTGGCTGTCTTGCATGAGCAAGGGCTACAGGTATTCCTTGTCTGGCAACAGTCTCCTGGATCAACGTCCTCCAGGTACTAATTAAACTTGGATCAAATTTAGATGAGTCATCATCAGAAAAAGGCCAACTAATCTCATTACAGTAATGACATTCCTGGAAGCAGTTCTAATAACTCAGAAGAATACGGTAGAGTTACCTCAAAGGAAGCGTCCGTATGGGTATCTCACTTGAACAAGTCAGAGCTCTTTTCCATCTATTGCAACCCAGGGCATCAATGGTACTGAAGTAATCTGTAATAATCCATGAGGTCCAATGGGTTCAATAGAAGGTTGAGAACTTTATTAACAAGTGTCTATAGTAATGGAAGGTTTGCTTCCTGTACCAGGAACAGTGAATTCATGTAGGAGACAAGTCCCCTTGAGAGTGGCTAAACCAGTTAGTCTTTACAGCCTTATCAGCTTCCTGACATACCAATCATCGCAATCTGTTTTACTTTTATTGGGTACTCATACCAATGGAGGAGACTAATGTCCAACATCAGAGTTGCAGTGTTTCTCAGGCTAAAGATGCTCTAAAAACACAACAAAGAGCCTCAGCTATGCTCCAAAGAGTCATCAAAATTGTAAGGTCCTATCTTCGCTGTCAAGAAGCAATGCAAGCCTAGTCGACATCTGGGGGAGTTATCTCCCATTCAGAGTTTGCCATCCCTCCGGGTTCTGGTTTCCTATAACTTCCTGGCAGACACTGTAAGGTACAAAGCCGTCAAGGTTCAAGGGATGGCCTCCAAACCAACAAGTCACTCAGGGGATCTACAACAAATAAGACTATCAGGATATCAACCTATCAACAGACTCAATGGCTTCCCAGAGGGGGAAACAGTGGGACTACTGACATCCAGCTGGGTCTGCAGATTAGCCAATATGTATATCCAACAAACCTTGTGGTCTCCAGGATCCTTATTGGGATCTGCAGTCGTCCAATGATGAGGAGGGCAAATATTGCCCAGTGGCCTACAGGCCATGATATCCTCGGGTACAGTCTCTGATCTGGGAACTTTCAATTCTCCTTCCTGAGATCCAAAACTTCACACAGCGTGGCCAACTGTGTCATCCAAGTTCAGACAAGTTATATCTAAATGCTGGAGACCAAAAGCAAAGGCTCGCCTGGAAGTCTAACCTTTTAGAGTTTGAAACCCTGTTAAAGTGGAAGTGATCAGGATTTTTCTTTTCTTTTTTAGACGTTATGATTGCTTATACCAGTGAATTTCGCTGGTTTAAGCAACCATTTTTACTGAAGGAAATTGAGTCATTCAGTGTGTATTGTTGTGATTAGCTGTGATTGGCCACAGCTAATCACATGGTACAGATGGGCTGTGATTGGCTCTGTCTCTACCATGTGATCACTGTGACCAATCAGCTAGCAACACAATTGTACAAAATGAATGGCATGAAAGGAAGCCATTCTTTGTTTACAATTGTGATGTGATCTGCTGTGATTGGTCACGGCAAACACATGGTACCAGCAGTCATAGGCAGATCCACTCGGCTGATCCATCATAGAGGTCCCCCCGGAATAACAAATCTCCCTCCCAGCCATCATTTGACAATAGGCTAAGTGAAAAGTGTTAATATTCCTAAAATTCTTACCCAACAGCATCAATTCTCAGTAAAATAAGATAAACAGGTCAAGTAAAGAGTTCAAGTAGTCTAAAGGTAAAACATTTTATAGCATAATCCATTCCTTACATTAAGGTAAAAAACATTTTGCCACTTGCTGTGCCTTTTCCCCCTCCCAAATACCTACCAGTCCTGTATCGATCCAGTGGTGTGCCTGTGTGCCGTCCAACTCTCTTTTCTCCCCTCTCTCACATGCTTGGCTGACAGTCAGTCAAATCCTGTAAACAGAGAGCAGGGATGGGGCCAATCTGCACTGTGTATGTGTCTATGGTAACACACAGCCCAGCTCAGGATTGAGCCTGCATGTCTGCCCTTGAGAAAGGGCTTGCTATGGGAGCAGGCACAGAAGAGGAAGAACCAAGATTGCCAGTAGGAAACCACAGAAGAGAAGGTTCAGGACTGCTCTGTGCAATATAGTTGCATGGAGCAGGCGAGTTTTACATGTTTATTTTTTTAATTTTAAAAATTGTCTTTAAAACCACTTTCAGTTATGAAGAGTTACACCTAAGGTATGCCTTTTGGAAGGAAACAGAATTGCAGAGACTGTGAAAAAATCCTACTATGGTGGTCTCAGGGAAATACAGGTCAGCAGGTGATTGAAGCCACTGATGTATACAAAAATCAGTAATTAGAACTTGGTTAGCGTTAGTGTTGCGTGAAAGGTTCGCCTCAAACCTGTGTTTCCCCGCTGACAGCTGAATAAAAAAAAATGTTGGTTAAAAAAAACGGCACGGGATCTCCCCCAAAATCCATACCAGACCCTTATCCGGGCATGCAGCCTGCAGGTTAGGAAAGTGGGGAGGGGGGAACGAGCGAGTGCCCCCCTCCTGAACTATACCAGGCCACATGCCCTCAACATGAGGGGAGGGGTGGGTGACCCGAGAGGGCTGGTATGGATGGGGGTGCACACTGTTTTTTTCTTTCAATAGCCGAGTGCCGGAAATTGCAACCGCGAGTCATTTTAAATTAATTTTTTCTTCAGAAATGTCATTTTTGCTGCAGCATGTTCTATATGTGCTACAGATGAGCCACATTATAGGCAGACTAAGGGGACCCCCAGGCACTATATTTGAAGGAATTTTAAATTTTTATTGTTGCACTTTAACCACATGCTGACCAGCGCACGACAATATACTTCGGCACAATGGTATGGCTGGGGAAATGGGCGTATAGGTACATCCCCTTTAAATCGATGCACCGTACTCTGTGACCGTGCCCGTGGGTCCCGCATTTCCCTGTTCTGCCTAGCAACATGACAGATCTACTGCTCCCTGTCATCGGTATCAGTGATCTCTGTCATGTTCTAGTGAGGCAATCCCCCCCACAGGTAGGGCTCTTTCACACTGGGGCGGTTTGCAGGCGCTCCTGCCCATTGAAATCAATGGGACAGCGCAGCTATACTGCTGGCAAAGCGGCTCTGCAGAGGCGCTTTGCGATGGTTTTTAACCCTTTCTCAGCCGCTAGCGGGGGTAAAACCATCCCGCTAGTGGCCGAATACCGACGGTAAAGCGCCGCTAACAATAGTGGCACTTTACTGACAACGCCGCCCCCGCCCCAGTGTGAAAGGGGCCTTAGAATCACTCCCTAGGACACACTTAACCCCTTGATCGCCCCCTAGTGTTTAACCCCTTCCCTGCCAGTGTTATTTACACAGTAATAAGTCCATTTTTATAGCACTAATTGCTGTATAAATGACAATGGTCCCAAAATAGTGTTAAAAGTGTCCAATGTGTCCGCCATAACGTCACAGTCATGATAAAAATCACAGATCGCTGCCATTACTAATAAAAAAAAATAAGAAGAATGCCATAAATCTATCCCCTATTTTTAGCCCTTTTTTTTAGTCCTTTTTTTTTTTCAAAATTGTCACCCTTTTCTTTGTTTATAGCACAAAAAATAAAAACCGCAGAGGTGATCAAATACAACCAAAAGTAAGCTCTATTTGTGGGAAAAAAAGAACATCAATTTTGTTTGGGTACAACGTTGCACAACCGCGCAATTGTCAGTTAAAGCGACGCAGCGCCATATCGCAAAAAGTGCTCTGATCAGGAAGGGGTCAGGAAGGGGATCCTTCCGGGGCTGAAGTGGTTAAGGACCATTAAAACCAATGCTCCTGGAAAAAATATTGTTTAAAAAAAATGGTTTGCATTGATACTTTTCTCCAAGGCAGTACCCGGACCCCCATACCTCTTTTATAGCCAATTACTTGCATATAAGCCTATAAAATAAACATAGGACAGTGATCATGGGAGTTTAACCGCTTGCTGACCAGCCGCCAGGTTGGTTCTTCTGCTCAAATCGCCGTAGCTGAATCCAATTGAGCATACATTTCACTTGCTGAAGATAAATCTGAAGGGAAAATGCCCCAAGAACAAGCAGGAACTGAAGACAGTTGCAGTAGAGGCCTGGCAGAGCATCACCAGGGATGAGACCCAGCGTCTGGTGATGTCTAATGATTTGCAACCAAGTATTAAAAAGTGAAAGTTTGATGGATGATTGTTAATCTGTCCCATTACTTTTGGTCCCTGAAAAAGTGAGAGGCACATATACAAACTGTTGGAATTCCTACACTGTTCACCTGATTTGGATGTAAATACCCTCAAATTAAAGCTGAAAGTCTGCAGTTAAAGCACATCTTGTTTGTTTCATTTCAAATCCATTGTGGTGGTGTATAGAGCCAAAAAGATTAGAATTGTTGATGTCCCAATATTTATGGACCTGACTGTATGTTATTTAAAGATTGATCATGTACTTGTTTACAAAATACTATTATAATATGAATTTCATTACTATATGTATTTTTTCATGTCAGATCTCCTAATATATATCTATTATATCTGGATATTGATTCTATGTATTTGTGTCAATCATGGAATGTGTGCCAAATTGCCAATCATGGAATGTGCAATAAATTACTATTTTTGATTTTATCCAATTTCAGTAAGTAACCTGCCTCATTTAAAGTCCCATGATCACTGTCCTATATTTGTATATACAATTAGGGATGGAGGCACGTTACTGTGTAGGCCTCAGATCATATTCTCTCTTATAAACTTTCAAAATGGGCACTTTTGATTTTACCTGTTTGGCTCCCACAGACTTCAATGGGGTTCGCCGTTCAGGTTAGAACTTTTCTCCTGTTCGGGAGTTCTGCTGCAAACCGAACGGGGGGTGTTGGGCCCATCTATAGTCAGCGTTGCTCTCCAAGCTTAATTCTGAGAAGTTTGAAAAGACACGGTCTGTATGCATGCATTTAGTATTCCAGGACACTTGATTTTTTTTAGCACCGTTGTGCAACATTTCAGTGGAAGTCCTGGGCTACATTCCTAATCAAAACGGAAAAATTGGTTTTGAAATCCAACTGACATAAAGCACATTTTTGTTTGCTAAGTTCTGCCTACTTTTTCCTTGCTGTGTCTTCTTTGGTGCAGAGTACATTTCCTCCACTTTGCGTGTGAAAAAGTTTATGAACAATAGTTCATGACCACAGGGGATAGAAGTGACAGTTACTAGTTTGTTCAACTTTGTTTGGAAATGCCGACGCCTGAATTATCGACACATCGAAAATCTACTCTCATTTTTTACCATACTGTTTCAAAAAAGTATCACTAATTCGTTTTATGGAAAATCAGATTTGGATACTAAATGCCTTGTCTAAATGTTACAGTTGCACTGACAAATATAGAATAGACACCATCTGGTAGACATCATCAACTTTCTAGGGAGATCAGACAGGTGCAATGAACAAAAGGGTATATGAAAAAGATGTTGGCACAGATCAAGTCTAATGATTCTCTTAATGATTCCTCACTTCTACTCTTTCACTATTTAAATGTTTAATGAAAGATTTTTTTTTTTCCGTATCTTGCAGTCTGTTTGTAAAGTCATTCTCTGCAGTTAAATAGAAAGTAAATTGTTATATAAGGAAGCTGATTTCTTCAGTATATCCCCATTTTTACTAGCATTTACAGTTCCTGATTATATTTGTTTACTTGCTCTGTGCTATTTATATAGCATGGGTTTTAACACAACATTAAATGTTACAGCAGCAAAAAAATGAATAATCTGTGGCATAGCCCGTGACCCACCGCCATCCCTAAATATAGACATAGGAACAAGAAAATGTTCATGGGACTTTAAATGCGGTGGGTCACAAGGTAAGGTAAAACATTTTTGTGGTTACCAAAAATGTAAAAATACATTACAAATATAATACAAATATAATATATATATATATTAAAAACAATAATCATATAGCCATCTGCAAGAAAATGGTCATAAAAGAGTCCATATATGGTAAAACATTACATACATAATATTCATGAAATGTCATAATAAGGTACATGATGATATATAATGGAACAGAGATTGTGTAGCATCTATGAAACTCAACGTGTTTCATAAATTGTATTAATGTCCACTCATCAGGAGTTTGATGCAGTTAAATATCTGTGCATAAATAGGAATAATAATCTCATGTAGGTCTGTATGAAAAAAGAAAAAATGTAATGAATTGTTCTCCACAAATAAATGGGAGAATATCAATGATGGATAACTTTACTACTCACATGCCACCTCAAAGAAAGGGCTCAGCATCTGGGAGGAGAAATGGAGGCGCCGAGACAGACGCCTATTCCAGGGTTGAGGCGGGAAAGAACCGCCCCAAAAACAAGCCGAGAGGAAGCAGCCAGGACTTCAAGTGTGATACGTGGAGTGTGTAGACACATGTGAACCAAACAATTCTGAAATAAATGTATATAATTGTAAAAATGTGTTCAAATATATAGCATAACAAATGTTTATGTGGTTCTCAAATAATGTGTTCAATAGGCCCAAAAGAGACATCAAATTAATAAAGTGAGGGGATCATGTGAAATGGACATAAATATGATCAATGTATAAAAAATGAATAATAAAAGATAAAACATGAGTAACCACCCAACAATAAAATACCTGTGTGCCACAACAGGTGCCGAGTGTGGGTCCTGAAAGCCACCATAGAGGCGGTGTGCAAAGTGAAGTTCTGGCTGGTCTATTTTTAAATGACATGCTAAAGATAACTAGGCAATATATTAAATATTATCCATAATACTTATATCATTCATATTATTACTATAAACTAGCCTGTCCATTAATTATGTATTATAAAAAGACTATCAATGTATTAACACAAACAGTGCACTACAGTTGACATAGTCAATAGACATGTATAGCAGGAGTGATTAAATAATGGCTGTAAGCCAATGTGCCATATCAGCATGTCAGAGCTGTGCCTTTATGTCTTAATCCCTACTGTACACATCAAGGTCACTACATTTTCTTTGACTGATGCTCTGTATGGAATTTAAATTGTTTAGACAGCTTCATATTAATTATTTATTTTTTCTCTGCAAGGAGAGAGAGAGAGAGATATGATGTATCTCTCTCCTCCATTCACAGAGAAAGAAGAAAACACGGTGACTGATCACTGTGATAGCCAATCAGAGGCTATCACAGCGATCAGGTGATCCAAAATCGTTAGTATGATCGTCACGGATTGTGACGGTGAGACCCCGTTCTCTGCGCTGGGAGCACGCCGTGAGGTGCACTCCCAGAACAAAGGGAAATATGCATATATGTGGCTTCACTGAAAAAGGCCCAGTCCAGTGAGGCCGCGTATTTGTGTTACGTCGGCGTAATATTGACAACATTTTCAATGCACATGCATCAAATACAAAGGAGTTTACATGAGTCATTGTAAAAGGTTTTGTCAGATTCAGCTAGGAATAAATAAGAGAATAGATATTGCTATCCTTATGAAATTTAATGAGATAACTTGCAATGCACCGACTATGCAAACCTTTTTTTTTCCAATTTGTATGCTCAACAGTACAGTAGGCATTTCAAAGCTGTGTAAGGTTCATTCAGATGTAATTTAACATAAGGTATTTTTCCTTCCCGGGAGCTGCGATGCGCACTTGGGACCCTCCCCTTCCCCCTCCGCCCTAGTTGACGCGGGCGATCGGGTGGATGTCCTCACTGCGCATCGACGCCACGCACTCAGGGTCCCGCGTGTGACGTTGCGATGACGTCATGACGCTGCGTGCCGCTGTTTCTATCTGGGCGGCTCTTGGTGGGGAAATTTGGCGCCTTATGCCGGGCGGACGTTTTCCGCTCGGGTACGGATGCCTCCTCCCCCAGTCAGCCGTCCTGCGTGACGTTGGCGGACACCCATTGGACACCTGGGACTACATCTACACTCCACCCCGTGTGGAATGGTTGGATCCCTGTTGAGCGGTGTCTACCGCTACAGCATCACTTTGAATTGATCTCAAAGTTTTAAAAGATTGTATCTATGGAAGCCCTGCCCACATAAGGGAGATAGCAAAGGACTAATTACCAGTATTGTCTGTGGTCTCCCTGCAGCTAATCTTTCCTTTATTATTGACTTACAATACCTTATTCTGCACTGTATCTCCATATGGAGGCCATCTTGGTAGAGGTAGGGCTTTGCTTTCTAATATCAAAGCTCCCCACCCTGATGATTGGTGTACTGATGACTAATAGAGGAAAAAGCAAGAAGCAGCAGAATAGTTGCACAAAACACAGATCCACAGAATTAATAAAGTAAAAGCAGGGAAATCCATGCATTACATGTTCTTAGGTACATCTTTCTCTCCATCAAGGAAAACAGTGAGCAGCACCATTGTGATATTACCAATGATGAGCTACTGATGCAGTCTGAACCCTGATTAACTAGAAATTCAGCTGTTACAAGATTTGGAATGACCAAACAGAATTCTAGATTGTAAGCTCTAACGAGCAGGGCCCTCTGATGCATCCTGTATTCATTTGTATTGTAAGTGCTACTGTCTGCCCTCATGTTGTAAAGCGCTGTGCAAACTGTTGGCGCTATATAAATTGTGTATTATAATAATAATAACAATAATAGGTACAACCTCCAGCTGCATTCTAACAACCAGTGGCTTATCCACACCTGGTCCATTCAGATTCCAGCTGAGGATTCAAAGCTGGTAGGTGAATGTACACAAAAGGTGTGGGGTCATGCCAGACTACATGCTTAGATAAAGGTTTGGTACAGATTTTGGGGGGAACCCCATGTTTTTTTGTTTTTTTTTGCATGGGGTTCCCCCTTTAAATCTATACCAGGTCTGAAGTATGGCTTTTAAGAGAAATCACATGCAAAAAACAAGAAAAAAACATGAAGTCTCACTAAAATCCATACCAGGCTCTTATCCAAGCATGTAGCCTGGCAAGCCAGGAAAGGGGAGGAGTGAGCTTGAATCCCCTCTCATAAACTGTACCAGGCCACACACTCTCAATATGGGAGGGTATCCTACTAGGGAGGTCCTTTTCTAGCAAAGAAAATTGTACCCTCTTAACCACAAAAAATATGTGAAAAGTGTGGCGTGAATTTATATTCTGCCCCCCTGAGTCAATACTTTGTAGAACCCCCTTTTACCACAATTACAACTGCCAGTCTTTTTGGGTATGTCTCTACCAGCTTTGCACATCTAGTGTGAATTTTTTGCCCATTCTTCTTTGCAAAATAGCTCAAGCTCTGTCAGATTGGACAGAGAGTGTCTGTGAACAGCAATTTTCAAATCTTGCCACAGATTCTCAATTGGATTTAGGTCTGGACTTTGACTGAGCCATTCTAACACATGAATATGCTTTGATCCAAACCATTCCATTGTAGCTGTGGCTGTATGTTTAGGGTCGTTGTCCTGCTGGAAGGTGAACCTCTGTCCCGGTCTCAAGTCTTTTGCAGACTCTAACAGGTTTCCTTCTAAGATTGTCCTGTATTTGGCTCCATCCATCTTCCCATCAAATCTGACCAGCTTCCCTGTCCCTGCTGAAGAAAAGCATCCCCACAGCATGATGCTGTCACCACCATGTTTCACAGTGGGGACAGTGTGTTCAGGGTGATGTGCAGTGTTCATTTTCTGCCACAGATAGCGTTTTGCGTTTAGGCCAAAAAGTTCAATTTTGGTCTCTTCTGATCAGAGCACCTTATTCCACATGTTTGTTATGTTCCCCACATGGCTTTTCTTATATGGCTTTCTTTCAACCAGGGCTTTCTTCTTGCCACTCTTTCATAAAGGCCAGATTTGTGGAGTGCATGACTAATATTTGTCCTGTGGACAGATTCTCCCTTCTAAGCTGTGGATCTCTGCAGCTCCTCCACAGTTACTATGGGCCTCTTGGCTGCTTCACTGATTAATGTTCTTCCTGCCCGGCCTGTCAGTTTAGGTGGAGGGCCATATCTTGGTAGGTTTTCAGTTGGGCCATACTCTTTCCATTTTCAGATAATGGATTGAACAGTGCTCCGTGAGATATTCAAAGCTTGGGATATTTTTTGCATAACCTAACCCTTCTTTAAACCTCTCCACAACTTTATCCCTGACCTGTTTGGTGTGTTCCTTGGCCTTCGTGATGCTGTTTGCTCACTGAGATTCTTTAGCAAACCTCTGAGGGTTTCACAGAACAGCTGTATTTATAGTGAGATTAAATTACACACCAGCAGGCTCTATTTACTAATTAGGTGACTTCAGAAGGCAATTGGTTCCACTAGTTTTTAGATAGGGGGTTGAATACAAATGCACGCTTTTCAGATATTTATTTGTAAAAAAAATGTGAAAACCATTTATAATTTCCACTTCACGATTATGTGCCACTTTGTGTTGGTCTATCACATAAAATCTCAATAAAATGCATTTACGTTTTTGGTTGTAACATGATAAAATGTGGAACATTTCAAAGGGTATGAATACTTTTTTAAGGCACTGTAAATGGTCATGTCCCTATTTGGTCAATGATGTCACTTCGGTGACCTTGCACTATAGTTTACATTTCACAGAGGGGAACGGGAGCTGTCATTCATCCAGAGTGGATTTTGTCGGTGGGTGGGTTTTTTCATTCAGCGAGTCAGTGGACATCGTTCAATGTGATTGATGTGGATCTGCATTACTGGGTGACATGGTTGAAAAGCGATTTGTATTATGGGGCTTTTTGGGGGGGTTGTCAAAAAATGTGTGTCACAATTTACACTTTGCACTTTTCTATGAATGTGGAGGGGTACTATTTACCTTTTACTCTTTCATGTGGAGGTAGGCAGTAGGAGGCTTTTTAAAGGTAGTTTACAGATAATGAAAAGATTCCCACCCACAGACCCCCACAACCGCTGAGCCAGGTTGTTGGAAAGATGCCCTTGTCTTTATCAACATGGGGACCTTTCCCATGTTGAGGAAATGTGGCCTGGTATGGTTCAAGAGAGGGGGGCCCACGCTCATCTTTCCCTTTCCTGGCCAGCCATGCCGCATATGAGTCTGAATTCTGGGATAATGCCTATTTTTGTTCTTTTTGTAGATAATCTAGGATCTAGGATAAGGGCCTGATATAAATTAAGGTAATTCCTGGCCATTTGTTTTCAAACAAAACAAAGCAACTGGAGCTGTCATTTAGCAGCAATTTGAACAGCAATTTTCCTTTGTAAATATCAGTTTTGCTGCAGTATTATTATCATTAATATTATTATACAGGATTTATATAGTGCCAACAGTTTGCACCGGCGCTTTACAATATAAAGGGAGACAATACACAAAAAGTACAATTCAAAACAAGAGGGTTAGAGGGGCCTTGCTCCTGCAAGCTTACAATCTAAGAGGGAGGGTCTGGTGAACCAAAAGGTAGTGACTATGAGAGAAGTAGAAGATTCGGTTGTTAGCTGGAGGCAGGATAGGCCTCCCTGAAGAGATGAGTTTTCAGGGAACGCCTAAAAGTGGACAGAATAGGAGATAACTGGACAGATTGGGGTAGTGAGTTCCAGAGAATGGGAGATGCTCTGGAGAAGTCCTGGAGACGAGCATGGGAGGAGGAAACAAGGGAGCTAAAGAGCAGAATGTCTTAGGAGGAGCGAAGAGGGTGGTGTGGGTGATATTTGGAGATAAGATTGTTGATGTGGCTTGTGAATGGCTTTGTATGTTATTGTTAGTGTTTTGAATTTTATTTGTTGGGCAATGGGAAGCCAGTGGAGGGATTGGCAGGGAGGAGTGGCAGACACTGAATGGTTGGAAAGGTGGATGAGTCTGGCAGCGGCATTAATGACAGACTGAAGAGGGGATAGCTTGCGGAGAGGTAGGCCAATGAGGAAGGAGTTATAATAGTCAAGGCGAGCGAATAAGTTGCTTAGTGGTGTCATTGGTTCAAAAGGGGTGTATTTTGGAGATGTTTCGGAGGTGAAGTGCACGATTTGGACAGTGATTGGATTTGGGGCTGAAAGGACAGGTCAGAGTCTAGGATTACACCTAGTACCCTGGCATGAGGGGAGGGACTGATGGTTGTATTATTGATCTTGATTTAGATGTCGGGGGGGCACGGGCTGGAGAAAAAGTTATGAGCTCAGTTTTAGAAAGATTGAGTTTGAGGAAGTGGTGTGACTTCCATGCTAATATCTCAGTTAGTAAGTTAGTAATGTGAGAGGAGACTGAAGGAGTGAGGTGAGGAGTAGAGAGATAGATTTGTGTGTCGTCAGCATAGAGGTGGTACTGGAAGCCATGGGAGTTTATTAACAGACCAAGGGAGGAGTAGTGAATGGAGAAGAGAAGGGGTCCCAGGACAGCACCTTGCGGTACCCCTACAGAAAGAGGAAATGGGGAGGAGGAAACAGGGTTAAAGGTCACACTAAAGGAGCGCTGATATAGGTAGGAAGAGAACCAGGCGAGAGCAGAGTCTTGAAGGCCAAGAGAGTGGAGTTTTTTGAGGAGGAAGGGGTGGTCAGCAGTATCAAAGGTTGCAGAGAGGTTGAGTAGTATGAATATGGAGTAGCGACCATTGATTTTAGCAGTTAGTAGGTTCTTTTTAATGTTACTCTTTAGGCAATATTAAAATCACTGCTCCCTGGCAAATGGATTTTTTAAGAATTTGTTTTTGCATTTGTATATATTACCTAGGTCAATGCCCAGCCCCCCATGCCATGCTCATTCACATTCAGTTCTCATTGACATGGTGTCTGGGTTCAGCAACCAAACTTTCAGTAACTCACCCTAAATCTGAACCCCTGATAATCAAATCATCACTAGACACCAAACTTCACTCTAAATCATGGAAGACAAGCAGTGAGAGCCACAGTACCTTTGATATCACACTGTAGATATATACTGATATATGGCTGAAGATACAGAAGTGCCTAGGCACAGGAAGTGCACTTTCAAGAGAAATTCTAAAGAAAGATACATGTGTAAACAAAAGATAAATCTAAGAATCAGAAAATCCTTTTTGTCTTCCTCTTTGTTATGATTTCCAACTTCATGATCATCATTATCACTATTATCATAACTACTATCATCATTAGCATTATTTTCACCACCTTCATCATCGCTGTCGTCGTCATCGTCACTGACGTATAAAATCCACCTTATCCATTTAAATGCATAATTGACATATTGCTGACACTGACACAAAATTGCTATAATAAGCGCTATGTAAACTGTTGGCGCTATATAAATACTGTATAATAATAATAATAATTTCTTCAAATGTCTCTTTGCACGGCATTATTATTTGTATTTCTTTTCATGGTGGAAGGCATACAGTATACAATCCTTATTCCCTAAGCTAGATGAGTGCTCTACCTGTGCAAATTGGTTTTAACATCTATAACACCATCAATGGCACTTTAAAATTACATTAATTCTTTTCTTCTTCAAAAAAAACAGGCTCTGTTTAGGTTTACAGACATTTCCCAAGCTTTATATATTGAATCTGTACATCAATACAAAGAGAGAATACAACAACATGGAATCTAAATATAAAACATTAAAACAAGGCTAGCCAGAACGTTGTGGGTTTTGAGATTGACAAGAAAGTATTCACATTCAGGTATACCGTGGTGCTTTCACAATATCGAAAAACTGCTTTTGTCATGGATTGCGTTTAGTTTTAATAATTATACTAGTAGCTGACAAGAGGTAGGATAAAAAAGGGCTTACAAAAGTATTTGTTTTTGAACTTGTTTCGTAATAATGAGATTACCCAGCCTATTATTAATAATGAGATCATCCAGATAGTCCAGCTTTAGTACTACTGAAAATTCTAAATACTAACTAAAATACCACTTCATAATTACTCGTGAATCACAATTGCATACCTCCTTGTGTGACCAGCTTTACACTAAGCACAGACAGGATTTGCTGATGGCAGCAATTTTTACCATATGACTTCTATGGGCCAAGACCAATGTGTAATGTTCATTTATCTTTATGTAGCCTTTTATGTTGTTTATGTAAAAAAAACTTTAAACAAACCTCCATCTAAAAAAAATGTATCTTGTTAAAAATAAAATCATAAAAATATAATTTAATATATGTATAACTGTATTTTTTAATTAAAAAAAATATTTAAAACATGTACATTTTCAGGAAACTTTTTAAGCTATGTTCTTGCAATCCTATTGTCTGACTTATACTGTACAACACAAAAAAGAACTGAACATAATATTTTGCTTTAGATTCTGCTACTACATTACACATAAACTAAGAATACATGAGCAGATCTTTCTTTTTTTTTTTTTTTTTTACCAAATAAATTCCATTTTGTTTAAGACCTGTTAATGGGCATGATCTTGTACTTTAATCACAAACAATAGTTCTGGAAAATGTTTGTGCAACAGAATTTTTTTTTTTTTTTTTGCAAAAAATATATTTCTATATTATGTTCTGCTAAGAATTCCCAGCTTGATGGAAGATTTGGGTAAACAGGGCTGCCCTAAAAATTGCTATCTGAAAACCCTCATTATTACTTATTTAATGTGGTCTTACTATAAATTATACAAGAATATTTGGAAACTTTGGCATATAATAATACTGCTTTTCTGATCTTAGTTTGATACATTCTGATGTAATATATCTGCTTTCTATACGTTCTAAAGTCACCAGTGTTTTTGGGAATTCACATGTTATTTTCGCATGCAAATATATTCCACAAAGGAAGTTTAGCACTTCAGCTTTCTTTTTAGGCATGTATACATCCTTAACAAAACTGTGATTATACATTTTTACCACTTACCTAAGTGTTTCTTTCTTTAGTTCCCCAGAAATCAGACCCAAGAAATATTCAGGTTAAGGCTTGTCAATGCACTGACATGAATCTAGTTAAGTAGTAGACTGAAAAACAAAATGTGTTTGACTCCAGGAAGACTCAGATTCAGAAATCCTACCCTTGAATGAAACTCTATCTTGCTTTGTTGTATCTGTTCTCGGAGTGCCTGCACACAGTCAGGTAAACGTCTTCGATCTGTTTTAAAGGGAAAGGGGTATACAAGGTTGCAATTGCTAGCTCCTAAACTAAAAATCCATAAGGGGGTGCTTGGACAGACTGAACCTCAGTCCTTTTGCAACTGCTTACTGGTACACAAAGGGTGTATACTGAGACTCTACATAATGTCAGAGTTCAAAAAGAGTACGTATCATGATCTGCCAGTGAAAAACATAACCTCTCCAATACTGCCTGCTGGGTAGTGGGTTCTGGAAACGGAACTTTTGAAACCTTTTTGCAACCAGAAGTCAATGATAGCTGGATGCTTAGACCAAATTTAGAAGCATTAGTATGTCAGATAACTTGACTATAACCCTATAACTAGCCTACCTATATCATGTTTTACACAGTTTTTAAAGACATACAATGCTTTTTATTTGGTACACTGCTGTAATAAATAACATAAGATTTTTATTATAAGCTGACAAATTTACAAAAACATGCAAAGAAATGCAATTTACACTTAACAGCTTAACAAATATATATATATTTTTTCAAATATTGAATTTTACTATCACTTTTACAGCTGCAAAAGTGCCTCGTTCTGTGTAGTGCATGATTAGAGATAAGAAAGCTGGTGCTGATTGGTTTGTTAACAAAGCCATGTAATCAAAGTCATTGGCCGTCATAGTGATCAGATGATTGGGAACCCTGATGATTGGTTCTTGATCACTGTGTCTGGCAGGGCAGCTGTCAGATACAGTGTTATCACAGAGTTTGCAGCCAAGTGTCTCTGTTAATTGAGCCATAGAATGTGCTGAGAACCATTAGAGTTATGCCCCGTACACACGATCAGACATTCCGACAACGAAATCCTTTCGTTTATTTCCGACGGATGTTGGCTCAAACTTGTCTTGCATACACACAGTTGCACAAATGTTTTTCGGAAATTCCGATCATCAAGAACGCGCTGACGTACAACACGTACAATGGCACTATAAAGAGGAAGTTCAATAGCCAGTGCGCCACCCTTTGGACTCCTTCTGCTAATCTCGTGTTAGTAGAAGTTTGGTGAGAGACGATTCGCGCTTTTCAGCCTCGTGCTTTTCAGATCATTACTGTTCTTCAGTTTGTGCTTGTGGGTTCGTATCTGGTTTTCAGTGCGTGTAGTCAGTTTGCATCTGGTTTTCAGTGCTTATTTTTATATTACGTATTTGATTTTCAGTGCGTTCTTGTCCACTCATTTCTGATTTTCAGCTCGCTCTTCTCAGGCCTTTCTGATTTTCAGTGCATTCTGTTTGTTCGTTCTGACCAGCCGACCGTTTTGAAGCTATGTTGCGGGTACGTACTCATCGTAGAGTTTGTGCTGTGCAGGGGCTTAGTGTTGGGGCTCTTACTTTAACCCAAGCCCAGTCCATTAACAGGGCAGGGGGGAGTTCATGGAAGAAGAATTGGTTGCTCCAGTGTGACCAATTCTCTCATATGCCTTTGTTGTGGGAGATCCATGAGAATAATCCTGATGATTTCAGGAATTATCTCCAGATGACGGACCCCGTTTTTCACCGTTTGTTGGCTTTGCTGTCCCCTTATATTACAAAGCAGGACACCTGCATGCGGCAAGCCATCACTCCTGAACCAAGGCTAGTCGCCACATTGCGGTACTTGGCGATGGGGAGAAGTCTGCAGGACATCAAGTTCTCGACTGGCATCTCCCTCCAGGCTCTGGGGATCATTATTCCAGAGACCTGTTCTGCCATCATACAGGTCCTGCAGAAGTACTATATTAAGGTAAGATTTCTCCTTTAACATCACATTCTATGTATTTAACATTTGCTAATGTATTGTATTTCTTTCATCATTCCCTAATTACCATGATTGTAATATGCTGTGAATATCCTCTTTATACTCATGCATGCTGGAAGTTTTTCAAGTTCCTTTTTTGTCCTAAATGCATATTTGCCTTCACTAACCTCCCCAGCATGCTATCCTGGGCCCATACACACCTAGCCTAGTCACTTAACAATGTATTTTGTCAGCTTCATAGTAGTGCTTTACTCTAAACACCCCCTAAAATGTGTACAAATGTTATTTGTGTCCTTAAGTTCAGGCAGAGTGCCAGAGGCTTTTTTTGGGGTCCCAAAATCATTTGGAACCCTCCCTCCCCCCAACCGCTAAGTCAAATGATCAATCCTCTATCTGCTGACTTTACCAAACCCATACACACTATACCCACCTCTTTTGTGTTCATATTTATGGATGAAAAGCATGTAGTGAAAGGGCCTGCCTGAATACTTTCAAATGGTACTGTTTAAAGTTTTCTTCTCTTATTATCTTGATAGGTAATTGCAGAATGTAAAAATGTGCTTCAATTTGTACAGTGTGTATTTATATTTTTGTATTATGACACTTCTTACCTGTCCAGTGGGCTGCCAATAGTGTAAGTAAGGAGGGGCTGGCCAAAGAAACACACATTATTTATGCATGCAGCTCTCAATGAAGTGGAGAGGGTTACCTGTCCAAAACATCCTCCCCCCTAAATATAAAAAAGGAGAGGGAGATGGGGCACAATTACCCCAGGGATTTTTAAGGTGCATAAATATCAAGATAATCAAGATCAAGAAGTATGTATGCAAAATCTATCCATATAAAAACATTTGTTTATTTAGTACATAATAGAAAAAAGTTAATTCATTAAAAACACGTTTCACAATAACCATAATTGGCTTTACAAAAATGTTGGCAGAAATAAGCACTTAGTAAATACCACTCGACATGTTTCGCTCTTTTTTAAGCTTCATCAGGAGTTCTGGTAGTATGTGGTATACTGAAAGTGAGAAACAGAATATATGTCATATATTTATGCAATTAGAAATAAAACCTAGAATAACAGTTCCAAGGATAGAATATTTGTTGCATACATCAAATAGCAAAAGCATCTGTGGATTTGTATACACATAATGAAAATATAACCAATTAATCAATGGAAAATAAGGAATAAAAATAATGAAAAATAAATTCCACATGTAGCAATTACATAGTTATAATTAAGACTGTCTTACCAAGCCAAATGAGTACATACAGGTGAAACCAGATGTTGTAGTTTGTGTGAATGTAAATAACATTCACATTAAATTGGATGAAACTCCCATGCTACGGTCTCCCAGATTGTTGGTCATAGAGGAACAGAGTATAAATATATCCTTACTGTAAATTGAAAATAACAAATAAAAATAGAGTTACAAACAGTAGCCTGCCAGACATTCAGGATTAAAAATCCAAGAGTCAGGCAAAAAATAGTACCTTGAGTTGAATCAAATGTACATTGCTGAACGGCTAATAATAGCCTAAATTGCAAAGTAGGCACAAGCACTTCCCATCTCCCAGATGGGAGGTAAGGTAGAGACTGTTTGCCAATTGTATGTAAAACACAAATATGATAGAGGATATATGCACTTCTGTGAAAAAAATAATAAACAAAACTATATAAGCAAATGTGCTAACCAACAGCAGTGAATCGCTCTGTCAGTGAGCAGACACAATGTGTGGAGACACAGTTACCTGGAGATGGAGTAAATGCAGGCATGCAGTGGAGGGGAGAGAGATGTCCAACCTCCCCTATCCTTGAAGGAGCCACCGACAGAGAATGGCGGCCGATTGCCGCATACTTATAGTTCCTCCATCCCGGCGGCGTCTGACGTCACAGCCGGGATGCGGACGTGCAGTGAGGTGTTCCACGCATTGGGTAAATTAAACGGGGTCAGAGTATAACAGCAGGACGTCAGATACGTCCGCTTGTGTACTGCGCATGCGCCAGGGGATCCTGATGCTGGTTGGACGTATATTCACACTGCGCCTCCATTAGAGGAAAAAATGTAAATAGATGAAATCATTGCCGGCCCGGGGCCAGTATTGCCATCTTTGAAAAGGGAACAGAGAGGGACGGTAGCCCATAAGATGAACTTAAGTCTCCGCACCCTATCCACAGGGAGGCGATATAATAATCCTATACTGGAGTAGGAAATGAATTAAATTATGTCAACAATACAAATAATTATTGAAAAAACATTAAAATAAAATCAAATTAGGATGGGAAAAAAAGAAGAAAAAATAATAAAAAAATAATATATATATGAAAATATAAAAAAATAAAAAAATATATAAAGAAAAGGCCCCGTTTGTTATAATACCCCACGTGGAACTGGCACCTCTAGGGCTCCCACGGGTGAGTGATTGATTACTCACACATCCCGTGAGTGCCCCTGGCGTCTGTATGAACCAAAGGAGGAAGTCTGTGTAGTGAGGGCATCCAATTTTATTACTTATATATTCAAAATCATGATAACGTTCATTATAAACTAATAAACAGTATACAGCTTTTAGAAGAGAGTCAATTCAAAGAATAGGGGGATCATTGCATGTGCATAGATTGTATACATCTTATATCATACAGTGACAGCAATTGGTTACAAGCCATTAGTATGTGTATAAAGAACATGTATAAATTCTTTGAAAAAGGAAATCAACTAAAATGAGAAAGATTAAAAAGAGGGAGAAAAGAAATTTAAAGGGCCTGAGTTGATGTTTACTGTAATCAAAGAAAGGGTTTGAAGCTGAAAGCATCATTGAGGCCTGGATGTTTTAAAGCCGATAGATTGTGTATCCAACGAGCCTCTCGTTGTAGCAGTAACTTGTCATAGTTACCACCCCTCTCACCAGGTGGGATATGCTCGAGAGCAAAAAAGTGCATTTTACCGCTATCAAATTTGTGATAGAGGCCTATATGTCGGCTGATTGGGGTTTCCATTCGTTTTTTTTGTATCAGGGACACATGGTCCCTGATTCGACAAAAAAAGGGGCGCTTTGTCTTTCCAACATAGAATGCTTGGCATTCGCATACCATGATGTAGACAATGCCAATGGACTGGCAAGTGACACAAAAATTAGGTTTGAAAAAACGACCATTGGGAAGCACGATTCCTCCTGCAGCGTGGATAAATCTGCAGAATTGACACTTGTGACAGGGCCTGCTGCCTTTGCGAGATTCAACAGGTATTGTAATTGAAGCATCATGGTGACTATGCACCAAGGTGTCTCGAAGAGACCGAGAACATCTAAAAGTGATCTCTGGATAAGGCTTGAGGTGTTTGGACACTTTTTCATCTCCCATTAGGAGGTACCAGTACTTTTTAATTATGTCTTGTATCTGTTGTTGTTGACCTGAAAATCTAGTAATTATCTGAACCCCTGAACTCGCTTCTCTAGATTTAACATTGTGTATGAGTGAAGCTCTATTTTGATTTTTGACTTTCCAGTAGGCTCTCTTTAAGCATTTGTTGCTGTAACCTCGTAGGGCAAGTCAAGATCGCAGCAACTTAGCTTCTTTTTCAAATTCTGAATCTGCACTGCAGTTTCTCCTGACTCTTAGATATTGTCCATAAGGTACATTCCTGATGAGAGAAATAGGATGGGAACTAGTAGCGTGCAATAGAGAATTGCCCGCTGAAGGCTTTCGGTATAAAGAGGTTCCAATGCTTCCATCCTCGTTTCCTCATGGCTGGTCTGCCGTTCGTCTTTGTCCCTGATGAAGCGTTTGGGCTGGGTGATCACCTGATGCTGCTGTTCCCCATGAGGACCCTCACCCTGGACCAGAGGGTTTTTAACTAAGAGAGTCAGAAGAGTGGTGGAGAATGCTTTTGGGATAATGGCCAGCCGGTTCCGCCTATTCCTTGCGCCAATCAACATGGCGAAATATGAACTTAACCATATAATCCTTGCATGCTGCATTCTTCAATTTTTTAAGGAGAAATTCTATGAACTATGTGGCCTCAGTTGGACCTGAGGCAGGATTTCAAGACCAAACCCTGACGGCGCTTGAAGCTGGCCGTACTGGCCGTACTGGCTTGCCCCCCCGCGAGGTCTGTCTGAAATATACTTTGCGGGTAGGGGGGCCATTGATATGCCAGAAAATGTATAAGAAACATTTTTAAAATAAATTTGTATTTTAAACAGAAAAATATTTCCTTTGATTTACTGCTTGTGTTTCTTTTAGCGGTCTCCTAGGTTATCCAGTGGGCTTTTCTTTTTGGCCATTTTCTTCAATAGTGCAAACGTAATTTTATTTGATACATGCGGTGACAATCTCTTTTTCAGCTAACTGGGTCTGATACACACCAACACAAAACAAAAAAAAAAAAACTACACACACACACCTTTTTTTTGTTGTTAATGTATGTAATTAGGGATGGGCTGAACACCCCCAGTTCAGTTCGCAGCAGAACATGTGAACAGGCAAAAAATTTATTCGAACATGCGAACACCGTTAAAGTCTATGGGACATGAACATGAATAATCAAAAGTGCTAATTTTAAGGGTTAATATGCAAGTTATTGTCATAAAAAGTGTTTGGGGACCTGGGTCCTGCCCCAGGGGACATGTATTAATGCAAAAAAAAGTTTTAAAAACGGCCGTTTTTTCGGGAGCAGTGATTTTAATAATGCTTAAAGTGAAACAATAAAAGTGAAATATTCCATTAAATCTCATAACTGGGGGGTGTCTATAGTATGCCTGTAAAGTGGCGCATGTTTCCTGTGTTTACAACAGTCCGAAAGCAAAATTAAATTTCTGAAGGAAAAAAAAGTCAGTTAAAAGTACTAGCGGTAGCGCCGGCTACTATAATGAATTGTCGGGTCTCTACAATACTCATAAAAGTCATTGAAAAAAATGGCCTGGGATTCACCCACAGTGCATTGCCAGGCCCTTTGGGTCTGGTATGAATATTAAGGGGAACCCCGAACCAAAATTTAAAAAAAAAATGCGTGGGGTCCGCCCAAATTCCATACCAGGCCCTTCAGGTCTGGTATGGATATTAATAGGAACCCCGTGCCAAAATTTTTAAAAAAAGGCGTGGGGGTCCTCCTCAAACCTCCCATGGATGCAGATCGTCTGGAGAACGAAGCAGGGAAGACGAAGCTGGAGGAAGATGCGGACAAGAAGACTGAAGGAAGAAGCAGAGGATCGGAGGAAGAAGAGGAAGAAGCAGAGGAAGAACCGGGGAAGAACAAGATGGAGGAAGAAAACCGAATGACCAGAAGGAGATGGAAGAAGAAGCGGGGAAAGAAGAAGACATTAATAAAGGAATTGTCAAAAACCGTCTATTGCCTTTTTTAACATTTTTGACACTTTTTTGTGAAATGGTAGGGGGTACATTTGTACCCCATTACCATTTCACACAGGGGGGGCCGGGATCTGGGGGTCACCTTGTTAAAGAGGGCTTCCAGATTCTGATAAGCCCCCCATCCGCAGACCACAACAACCACCGGGCAAGGGTTGTGGGGATGAGGCCCTTGTCCCCATGAACATGGTGACATCCTCCCCATGTTGAGGGCATGTGGCCTGGTATGGTTCAGGAGGGGGGGCACTCTCTCGTCCCCCCCTCTTTTCCTGCGGCCTGCCAGGTTGCGTGCTCGGATAAGGGTCTGGTTTAGATTTTTAGGGGGACCCCCAGGCATTTTTTTTATTTTGGTTCGGGGTTCCCCTTAATATTCATACCAGACCCAAAGGGCCTGGTAATGCACTGTGGGAGAACCCCATGCCGTTTTTTTTCAATGACTTTTATGTGTATTGCAGAGACCCGACAATTCAATATAGCCGCAAGTACTTTTATATGACTTTTTTCCTTTAGAAATGTAATTTTACTCTCGGACTGTTGCAAACACGGCAAACATGCACCACTTTACAGGCATACTATAGACACCCCCCAGTTATGAGATTTAATGGAATATTTCACTTTTATTGTTTCACTTTAAGCATTATTAAAATCACTGCGTTCGAAAAAACGGACGTTCTTAAAACTTTTTTTTGCATTGAAACATGTTCCCTGGGGCAGGACCCAGGTCCCCAAACACTTTTTATGACAATAACTTGCATATTAACCTTAAAAATTAGCACTTTTGATTTCTCCTATAGACTTTTAAAGGGTGTTTCGCGGCTATTGAATTTGCCACGAACACCCCAAATTGTTCGCTATTTGGTGAACGATCAAACAGCCAATGTTCGAGTCGAACTCATGTTTGACTCAAACAGACAGCCCATCCCTATATGTAATGCATTAAAGATAAAAATATTCATCGGCACCATGATTTAAATTTTTGGAGTGACGAAAATGGCCTGATTGTTGCAAAATATAAAGCACTGTGTGTGTTATTTACTAAAGGAAAATCCACTTTGCACTACAAGTGCACTGGAAAAGTGCACTTGAATGTGCACTGAAAGTGCACTGAAAGTGCACTTGTAGTGCAAAGTGGATTTGCCTTTAGTAAATAACCCCCATTGCCACTGTAAACACCAACTTAAGCAAAAAACTGCTATTGGGCATTGAAAGAAGAAGCGACGAATTGTTGAGTAGAAAAATTTTTAGAAAAGGGATTTTGAACAAACCAACATATTTTTGGATTTTTTTTTTTTGGATAGTAGAAATATCCTTTTTTGTGTTAAACAGGCATTTTTTTTAAAACATAAAACAATACACAACTCAGGAACTTACAAAGTTCAACTTTGATAAATTGAAGGCAATATCAGACATTAGTATGTCCAAACTGTGTTGATCTTGCCTTCAGCAGATGGGGTGATATCACCCCTGTGAAAGCCACATTTTGAAGATGCACACAAATGAGTCAAAATGGGGATTTTCCTCCTGATCCCATGCCTAAGGTCAACATGTGGGGATCAATAGACATGTTTTGGGTGTGCAACCCCTTCCTCTCATCTACTTTGGTTGTGAGGAAGGGGTTTCACCCACAAAATACGTACATTGATATCCCATGATGGCAGATAGCACATGTTGACACACTGTGTGCATCTTCAAAATTTGGCTTTCAAAATTTTAAAGAAAAGTTTGAAAAAAACAAACAATTTGCTAAATTTTGGTGTGTTTTAGATTCTGCCTAAAATATCAATGATGTTTTTGAGTCTTTTTTTCACATCATTGATGTCTTCCTTGATTTTCTGTAAATCACGATTGCACACCATATCTCCCCAATGAGGACATGTGCACTTGCACTTGTGAAATGTGTTTCTTCTTCCACAACATCCACATCACCTAAAATAAAAAAACACACCATGTATTATAAATATGCAGGCATCCATCTATTACCTGAAGCTGTGGTCTCAGACACTCACCTGTTGTCGTCACTATTTCGCCCAATTCATAAACCTCTCCTTCCTCCATATCCTCTGGTTGTGATGTGGGAATTTCCCCTTCTTTAGGAGGTTGGGGGTCCCAGGTGTCTACTGATGTCCCGAATCTTTTCTCCCCTATGTGAATGAAGAAAAGGTATACTTAACACACATATATTTGAGGGCAGAAATAGTAATATAAAACATTGCTTGGAAGTGTTGTACAAGAGTTCCAAGCTGAAGACATTATTTTTTCCCTTTCTTAAGCTGGAATACTTACCTTTTTTGGTCAAGTTTCACACATGGAGACACCCCTAGTATCCACTTGAGCACCTGTGTGGGACACCCTAAAAAGTTTGTTCTGGTGTCCCACACTAGTGCTCCTGCGTCCAGATGTGTAAACAGCTGCTGAGTGTTACACTGAATCAAGTTTGCATTTAATTCTAGTTACAAACCCATCTAGACAACAATGTCCTAAACTTCTTTTAAGACAAATATACTTGAACAAATGTAGTTAACCTGCATCTGCCAAAAACATTGTATCAGTGGGCAAATGAAGGATGTTTACTATGAACAATTACTGTGCCCATTAATCTGAAAGTTGCCATTTTAAACAGTACAACAGTAAAGAAAAGCACATGAAGCAGCATGCAAGTAATAAGAATAATAGGAACACAGGACAAATACTTACTTTTTGAAGAACTCTCTTGATCCTTCTGTACTGATCCTGCTCCCTCAAGTCCAGGTCTGACCATCGTTTCCTCAATTGCTCCTTGGATCGTCGTACACCAAAATTCCTGTGCAGACTTCTGACAACTTTAGTCATGATATTGGCCTTTCTCACATTTGGGTTTGGGTAAGGTCCATGCTTCCCATAATAGTCAGCCCTCTTCAAGATGTCCACCATCTCCACCATCTCTACAAAGGACATATTTGGGGCCTTAAATCTCCTCCAGGATCGGGACATTTGTGGCTCCAGGCTTTTGTCGTTGCTGCTGTCTTCATGCACTTGTTCTTTCTCCACCATGTGCTCTCCCACTGTGCCGAAAGAGAAGTAGCAGAGAAAATACTAGAAAGAAGGTCAGGGGCGTGCAGAGTTTAACGCATGCACAGTGTATATAAAGCGTAACACGCGTGGGTCGTACGTACAATCTGTGAGCGGAGGAAGGAGTTACAGAAGCACCGAACGTTCTAATGAAGGTACAATTTTAACTTGGGGCATCAGTGGCCTATACTGCTTATAGATTGAGGCCTATATTGGGACAAGATTAGGAGCGTTTTGCCTGACATTAGGGTTTGTCTTGTGTTGTGTCCTGCAGATAAAATGGATCGATTTAACGATCATGATTTCCTCCCCCAATTCATTGATTTGTACAGAGAGTTGCAATGTCTGTGGCAGACAAAACACCCCTTTTATACAAATCGACTAAAGAGGAAGGCAGCACTGGATAAATTGCTGGAATTTGTGAAGCCGCAGATCCCCACGGCAGACATCAACTATTTGAAGTGCACAATAGGTGGCCTGAGGAGCACTTATAATAGAGAGCACAAGAAGGTCCAGGATTCCCAGAGATCAAGAGCTGCAGCAGATGACATTTATGTCCCCAGGCTGTGGTACTACGACAGACTGCAGTTTCTGTCAGACCAGACTGAAATCAGGCCATCACTCTGAACCCTTCCTTCCACTCTTCCTTCCACCCCAGCTGAGGCTTCTGATGTCCAACCTGGGCCTTCCACCCAGGAAGAAGATGTGGAGGAGCCCAGCTTGAGTCAGGTATAGCATTGTTAAACAGATTTCTCTAAATTGTGTGTGATTGATGAACAATAAACTAAAACTATGTCCCTTTTTCATACACAGGAAAGCCCCAGCCAGGAGAAGGCTGTGGAAAGTGGCAGCCAGGAGGTGGCAGGGGAAAGTGGCAGCCAGGAGGTGGAAGGGGAAAGTGGCAGCCAAGAGGTGGCAGGGGAAAGTGGCAGCCAGGAGGTGGTGGGGGTAAGTGGCAGCCAGGAGGTGGCTGGGCCCAGTAGCCTGACTAAATCCTAGGTCCCTCCCCTCCGCCTTTAACAAAAAAGGCCTAGGAAGGGGAGGGGCGTGGAGGAGTCAGCACTTGGGTTAATTCGGCAGGCTTCTGCGGCTCTCAGAACCCCCCCAGTCTTCTTGAGACATATGCCTGCATGGCTGCCAACAAAATGTAGTAAATGGAGGTGGGCCAATGTCTCTTGTGAGGAAGTAATATATGGCTCTAAATAAGGGGTTGAGGGGTGAACTCACAAGCAAAACCCATCTGTGTAAGTTGGACCATCCTCCTCCTCCTCCACCTCCTCCACCTCCTGCCACAACTCCAACACCAGAGCCACAGCCTGGAAGCAAGCATGGAAGGACGTATGTAAGGAAGACAAGAGAGTGATGGCCTGGATTTGGTCTGGTCTGGCAAAAGACGCAGGCTTTTGTAAGACCACAGCCTGGGGACATATATGTCACCTGCTGCTGTTCCTGATCTCTTGGAGTCCTGGACCGGATTGTGCTCCCTATTAATGGACTTCTCAGGTTAACAATTTTGCATGTCAAATGTTTATGTGTGCCCTGGGGTACAAAGGCTTCACTAATTTCACCAGTTTATCCAGCACTGCCTTCCTCTTTATTTTGTTATGACCCCTTAATAAATGTCTATTTTTTTTACAAAAATCATTGGCTATGTGTCCTAATTAAAAAAGGACAGTTTGTTTGTGAGTAGGCAGGTACATTTCAAAAATACAATGTCAAATTAACAAGGGACACCAACATCAACCAATCTCCTTGAGGTTAAAAAATACAAGATAATAATGGTGTTGTGGTAACTTGACACACAAAACGAAAAAAAAAAAATATTATGGCGATCACTAGAAAAAAAAGGGAGATCTTGATAAAAAAAAATTTTAAAAAATCACTATAAAAATAAAATCGAAACATTATTATGGAGATCTGACAGAAAAAATAAAAAATATTATTCAGGAGATCACGAGATATAATAAAGAAATCAGTTTGTGAGAACTCTGTGCGAATATGAGCAGCAAAACAACTTCATTATTCTAGCATTATAAAGAAGAAGAGAATGCTCTGCATTAAAAGATTATTAAATTTGCAGCGTGATGAATGTGCTATCTCCATTACGAATGATCGTTTTACCAGACCGAGCGCTTTTGTCTCGTACTTGATTCAGAGCATGCATGGAATTTGGTGCATCGGAATTGTGTACACATGCTCGGAATTTCCGACGAGGGATTTTGTTGTCGGAAAATTTGAGAGCCAGCTCTCAAATTTTTGTTGTTGGAAATTCCGACAAAAAATGTCCAATGGAGCCTACACACTGTAGGATTTACAGACAACAAGCTCCCATCGAACATTTGTTGTCGGAAATTCTGATCATGTTTACGCGGCATTAGACTGGCTTCTGTTGAACAGTCCTTCTGGAAAACCATCACTCTAATGCCCCGTACACACGGCCGAATTTTCCGACGGAAAATGTGCGATCGGAGCGTGTTGTTGGACATTCCGACCGTGTGTGGGCTCCATCGGACTTTTTCCATCGGATTTTCCGACACACAAAGTTTGAGAGCAGGCTATAAAATTTTCCGACAACAAAATCCGATCGCGTTAATTCCGACCGTGTGTGGCCAGTTCCGACGCACAAAGTGCCACGCATGCTCAAAAGAAATTCCGAGACGGAACAGCTCGGTCTGGTAAAATTAGCGTTCGGAATGGATACAGCACTTTCGTCACGCTGCAATGTTTTAAATTGTTTAATACAGCGCACTCTCTTCTTCTTTATAATGTGAGAAGAATGAAGTCGTTTTGCTGCTCATATTCACACAGACTTCTCATAAACTTATTTCTTTATTATTTATTGGGATTCCCTCAATATATTTTGATTTGTCACATCTGACCAAATTTCTATTTTGTTGTTTTATTTTTGTTTTGTCTTTTTTTCAAGGCTGTTTTTATTTTTTTTTTGGGTTTGTATTTTTCCAAGGCTGTTTTTATTGTGTGTATTTTGTGTTTTACTCCAGAATATTTTTGTGTGTGTTTTGTGTGTCAAGTTACCACAGCACCATTATTATCTTGTATTATTTAATCTCAAGGAGATTGTTTGGTGTTGGTGTCTCTTGTTAATTTCACATTGTATATTCAAAATGTACCTGCCTCCTCACAAACAAACTGTCCTTTTTGAAGGAAAACACACATAGGCAAGTATAATTGAAACAAAACATTCCTTTATTAAGGGCTCACAACCAAACAAAGAGGGAGGCAACGCTGGAGAAACAGCAGAAATTGGCGAAGCCTTTAACCCTTAGGGCAGACATCAATTATTTCCAGGCAAAATTGGTGGCCTGAGGATTCCATATCTAAGGGAGTGCAGTCTGGTCCAGAAGTCCCAGAGATCCGGAAAGCAGCAGATGACATCTGTGTCCCCAGGCTGTGGTCATACAAGAGACTGCATCTTTTGCCAGACCAGACTGAACCCAGGGTCATCACTCTCTGGTCTTCCTTCCACGCTTCCTTCCACTCTGTTGCTCTGGTGTTGGAGATGTGGCAGCAGGAGGAGGAGGAGGGGGATGGGCCAACTCACTCAGGTGGGTATTGGGTGTGATTTCGCTACTCACCCCCTTAGTTAGGACTTTATACAGAAGGTCCTCACACAGCTTGCGTTGACCCACCTGCATGCCCTGCAGTTTGGTGGCAGCCATGCAGGCAAAGGCCTCTTCAGGAGTGGGGGTGGCTCTGAGGGATGCAGAAGCCTCCTGAATGAGCCTGAGTGCTGAATCCTGAACGTGACTCCCCTTCCTTGGTCTTTTGTATGGAAGGCAGAGGGAGGAACCTGCGATTCGGTCAGGCTCCTACTGGGCCCAAGCTTCTCCTGGCTGCCACTTAGCCTCCTCCTGGCTGCCACTAACCCCCGCCTCCTCCTGGCTGCCATATTCCACAGCCTCCTCCTGGCTGCCATATTCCAGAGCCTCCTCCTGGCTGAGGTCTTCCTGTGTATGAAAAAGGGACATCGTTTTAGTTTTTTATTCATTAATCAAACACAATTTTCACCTCATGATTGTTGCAAATTGAATGTTAACAAATATAAAAGACTATCATTCTGAGCATTTTTCATTCTTGTCCCAAGTATTTTTCAAAACTACTGTCTATTGATATGTAAAACACTTTATGAAATCAGCAATTAGTGATCAATAATAACATCTAGTAAACATAATTTCTTTATTGACCAGAAATCTGGAGAACAATGCTATACCTTACTCCATCTGAGCTCCTCCACTTCTTCCTGGCTGGAAGTCCCAGGTTGGACATCAGAAGCCTCAGCTGGGGTGGAAGGAAGAGTGGAAGGAAGGGTTGAGAGGGATTCCCTGACTCCAGTCTGGTCTGACAGAAATTGCAGTCTCCGGATCTCTGGGAATCCGTGACCTTCTTGCGCTCCCTAAGATAAGTGCTCCTCAGGCCACCAATTTTGGCTTTTAAATAGGGGATGGTTGCTGTGGGGACCACCGGCGTCACCAACTCCAGCAGTTTCTCCAGCGCTGCCTGCCTCTTTTGTTTATGATTATAATGTGGGCGTTTGACCTGCCACAAACAGGGCAGCTCCCTGTATTTGTCTATGAACAGGGGGAGGAAGTTGTGGTCATTGAAGCCATCCATTTTATCTGCGAGACAAAACACGAGACAAACCCTAATGTCAGGCAAAACTCTTCTAATCTTGTTACAATATAGGCCTCAATGTAGAAGGAGTATAGGCCCAAGTTTAGATCTTACCTTCGTTATCACGATCGGCACCTCAGATACTCCTTCCTCCGCTCACAGATCGTATGTACTACGCACGCGTGTTACGCTTTATAAACACTGCGCATGCGTGTAACTCCGCCCGCCCCTGACATTCTTTCTAGTCTATTCCCCGCCCCTTTTCATTCGGCGCAGTGGGTGAAGAGCACATGGCAGAGACACAGCAGAGACACAGCAGGTGCGTGCTAATTACAGCAACAAGGAGGAGGAAAGCCCGGAGCCTGAAACGTCTGGATCCAGAAGGAGAAGATTTAAGGCCTCAAATATGTCCTTTGGGGAGATGTTGGAGCTGGTCGATATCCTGAAGAAGGCCGACTATGACGGGAAGTATGGACCTTACCCCAACTCCAATGTCAGAAAGGCCAAGATCACGGTGAAAGTGGTCAAGAGTCTGCACCGGAATTTCGGGGTACAACAATCGAAAGATCAGCTCAGGAAGCGGTGGTCGGACCTAAAATTAAGAGAGCACGAGCAGTACCGAAAGATCCGGAGAGTGCTGCAAAAAAGTAAGTAGTTGTGCTGTGTTCCTATTCTTTATTTTTATTACGTTCGTGCTGCTCCATGTGCTTTTCTTAACTGTTGTCCAGTTTAAAATGGCAACTTTCATGTTCATGGGCACATTATTCGTTCGTATCAAACATTCTTCATTCAGCCTAGAAAACACCATAGTTTTGGCCATATGCATTTGGCCACATTTTTTGGGGCCTACTTGTCTGAAACTAATTTGGTTGGGTAGATGGGTTTGTAACTAGAATGAAATGCAAACTAGATTCTATGTAAGGAGAGGACACTCAGCAGCAGTTTTCACACCTGGACGCTGGAGCACTAGTGTGGAATACAAGAATACCCTTTTTATTAGGGGGCCCACACAGGTGCTCCAGTGTATACTATAGGGGTGTCTCCATCTGTGAAGCTTGTACAAGACAGGTAAAGTATTCAAGCTTGACAAAGGACAAGAAAAATGCTACATCTTGGAACTCTGCCCACAAAAAAAATTGTACCCCATTTCCAAACAATGTTTCATATTTATAGTTCTGCCATCAAATATCTGTGTGCTAAGTATACCATTTTTTTTTTACATAGGGGAGAAAAGACTCGGAGGACACCCCTCATCCGAGGAGACCAGAGACCCCCCACCTCTGGAAGAAGGGGAAATCCACCGAAGACAAACAAAGCAGGAGGAGGAAGACGTGGTCGAAATTGGCACCACAACAGTGTCTGCGACCACAGGCTGAGGTAAGAGATGGATGCCGGCATATTTATAATACAGGTTTTTTTTTTGTTTCTATCTTTTTAGGTGATCGTGATGTTGTGGATCCTGATCCTTTCACCTCGGAAAGTGCACAAATCCTGATCGGGGAGATCATGGGGTATAATAGGGACTTGGAAAACATCAAGAAAAACATCAATGATGTTCTTCAAAAAAATAAGAACATCATTGATGTTTTAGGGAGAGTTTGAAACCCCTCCAAATCCCTTTGTTTTTTGGTGTGCTACAACTTTTTAACATTTTTTGACAAATTGTAGAAAAGCCAAATTTTGAAGATGCACACAGTGTGTCAACATGAGCTATCTGCTATCACGGGAGATCAATGGACGCATTTTGGGGGTGCAACCCCTTCCTCAATAATAAAGTAGCTGAAAGGAAGGGGTTGCATCCCCAAAACACATCCCTTGATCCCCCATGATGGCAGCTAGCACATGTTGACATTCGGCTATTTGTGTGCATCTTCAAAATTTGGCTTTTCCTGGGGTGACTTCACCCCATCTGAACACAATATCAAACACAGTTTGTAAATACTCATGTCTGATATTGCCTTCAAGTTCTACCAAATGTGAACTTTGTAAGTTCATGATTTGTGTCTTTCTTGTTGGTTTTAAACATGCCTGTTTTATCTTAAATGGACATTTCTACTTTTTCTAATGTGACCCCAAAAATTGTTATACAACAAACATGTTGGTTTGTTTTAAAAACCTTTTCTAAATGCACATGTGATTGTGCTGGTATTAAAAAGATTGTTAATCAAGAATGTGTGGATTATTGTCTAAACGCTACAACACTTTTGTGGTGCTGTAATTGCTGTTTTCTGTGACAATGGGTGTTATTTCCTAAGGGCAAATCCACTTTGCACTACAAGTGCAGTTTCAACTGCACTTGTAGTGCAAAGTGTCTTTGCCTTTAGTAAATAACATCCAACAGCGCTTTGGAATGTTACACATTTACTCCATTTTCAGGACTCACCACATTTCTCTCAGGGTCAGCTAAAACAAACACAAGCAGTAAATGTCACCAAAGATTTGATTATTTTTTTGATTTGAAAAAGGTTTTAGACATTGTCTGGCATATTGATAGCTCCCCTACCCGCAAAGAATTCAAGGTATCTTAGCCGGACATCACGGGCACTCAGGGGGGGCAAGCCAGGACGGCCACTTTCAAGCGCCGTAAGGGTTGGTTCATTTTGAATTCCAGCCACAGGCCCAACTGAGCCAGCGTAGTTGGCAGAATGTTGCCGTAAAAAGTTGTGTAGAACACAGCATGCCAGGATAATATGATTCAGTTTGTACTTTGCCATGTGTATGGGTGTAAGAAAAAGGCGGAACCGGCTGACCATGATTCCAAACGTGTTCTCCACCACTCTTCTGCCCTGGCCAGCCAGTAATTAAAAACCCTCTGGTCCGCGGAGAGGGTCCTCATCGGGAATGGCCGTATAAGATTGTCCCCCAGCGCAAATGCTTCATCCGCAACAAAGACGAATGGGAGTCCTTCCACATTGTCTTCTGGAGGTGGCAAGTCCAAGCTGCCATTCTGGAGATGCCTGTAGAACTCGGTCTGGGCGATGACTCCACCATCGGACATCCGGCCATTCTTCCCCACGTCCACATACAGGAACTCATAAGCAGCCGACACCACCGCCAACATCATAATACTATTGAACCCCTTGTAGTTGTAATAGTACGACCCCGAGTTGGGTGGTGGGATGATGTGGACGTGTTTCCCATCAATTGCCCCTCTGCAGTTAGGAAAGTCCCACCGCTGGGCAAAGTGGGAGGCCAAAGTCTGCCATTCCTGTGGCATGGAGGGAAACTGTGGAGTCAAAACAAAAAAAAATTTGTCATTTTGCACATAAACAGGGAAAGCAGATTACACACAAACATTCTTGGCCAACATCAAGATAACATTTTTTGGAGGCAGTTTTTAAAGACCAAAGTATAAGGTACACCTATCATATTCCCCCTCCCCCTTCTCATGGGCCATTTCTAACATTATAGGGGGGAGCTCTTGGACAGGTAACCCTCTCCACTTCATTGAGAGATGAATGCCTAAATAATGGGTATTACTTTGGCCATCCCCTCCTTAGTTACACTATTGACAGCCCACTGGACAGGTAAGAAGTGTCATAAGACAAAGATATAAATACACACTGTACACATTTGAGGACATTTGGAAATTCTGCTATTACCTATCAGGATAATAATAGTATACAAAAAATTTAAACAGTACCATTTGAAAGTATTCAGGCAGGCCCTTGCACTACATGCTTTGGGGAATTCATCCATAAATCTGACCACAAAAGAGGTGGGTATAGTGTGTATGGGCTTGGCAAAGTCAGCAGATAGATGATTGAGGATAGATAGAGAATTGTTATCAGCTGACTTAGCAGTTGGGGGGAGGGAGGGTTCCAACTGATTTGGGGAACCCCCCAAAAAAAAGCCTCTGGCACTCTGCCTGAATTTAAAGCACAAATCACATTTAAAAACATTTTAGGGGGTGTTTGGGGTAAAACACTACTATGGAGCTGACAAAATACATTGTTAAGTGACTACATGAGGTGAATATAGGGCCAGGAGAGCATGCTGGGGAGGTAAGTGAAGGCAAATATGTATGAAGGACAAAAAAATAATTACATAAAAATCCAGCCTGAATGAGGACAAAGGGGACATTCACAGCATATTACAATCATGGTAATTAGGGAATGAGGAAAGAAATACAAAATATTAGCAAACATTATATACAATAAAATGTGATATTAAAGGATAAAAATCTTACCTTAATATACTCCTTCTGCAGGACCTGAATGATGGCAGAACAGGTCTCTGGGATAATGATCCCCAGAGCCTGGGGGGAGACGCCTGTCGAGAACTTGAGGTCCTGCAGGCTTCTCCCCATTGCCAAGTACCGCAGGGTGGCGACCAGACTCTGCTCCGGAGTGATGGCTTGCCTCATGCAGGTATCCTGCCTGCTGATATAAGGGGTCAGCAAAGCCAACAAATGGTGAAATACGGGGTCCGTCATCTGGAGAAAGTTCCTGAAATCATCAGGATTATTCTCACGGATCTCACGGAGCAAAGGCATATGACAGAACTGGTCACGCTGAAGCAACCAATTCTTGGTCCATGAACTCCTCCCCACCCTGTTCATAGACTGGGCTTGTGTCAAGGTCAGGACCCCAACACCAAGCACCCACACAACACGAACTCTACGAGGAGTACGTATACGCAACATGGCTAGAAAACGGTCGGCTGCTCAGAACGCAGTAACAGAACGCACTGAAGAACAGCAAGGCCTGTGAAGAGCGACCTGAAAAACAGTAACGAACGAACAAGAACACAATGACTGAGTCACACGTAGCTTGCTGCATGCACTGAAGAGCAGATACAAACCCACAAGCACAAACTGAACAGCAGAAAACGATCTGAAAACCACGAGTCTGAAAAAGCGCGAATCGTCTCTCACCAAACTTTTACTAACATGAGATTAGCAAAAGGAGCCCAAAGGGTGCCGCGCTTGGTTCTGAACTGGCCTTTTCTAGTCTTGTCATACATGGTGTACGTCACCGTGTTCTTGGCGATCAGAAATTCCGACAACTTTGTGCGACCGTGTGTACACAAAACAAGTTTGAGCCAATAGCTGTCGGAAAAAATCCATGGATTTTGTTGTCGGAATGTCCGATCAATGTCCGATCGTGTGTACGGGGCATAACTGTGCTTACAGCCAATGCTGCAGCGCTAATCTGTACAGTGGGGAAAATTAATTATTTGATCCTCTGCAAACTTTGTAAGATTGCCTACTTATCATAGGTGTACTTTAACTGATAGAGACAGAATGTCAACCAAAAATCCAGAAAAAACATTTTACACAAATGTTATAAATTGTGTTGCAGTTCAGTGAGTAAAATAAGTATTTGATCCCCAAGCAAAACATAACTTAGTACTTGGTGGAGAAACCCTTGTTGGTAAGCACAGCGGTAAGACGTTTCTTGTAGTTGTTTACCAGGTGTATACACATCTCAGGAGGGATTTTAGTCCACTCTTTTACAGATCTTCTCTAAATCCTTAATATTTCTTGGCTGTCACTTGGCAACTCAAAGTTTCAGCTCCATCCATAAATTTTCTATAGGATTATGGTCTGGAGACTGGCTAGGTCACTCCATGACCTTAATGTGTTTCTTCTTGGGCCACTCCTTTGATGCGTTCACGAAAGAAGGTTCTCATCCAGGATTTTACAATACATGGCCTGGTCCATTGGCCCCTTAAAGCATGTACCTTTAGCAGAGAAACAGCCCAAAGGCATAATGTTTCCACCTTTGTGCTTGACTGTAGCAATGGTGTTCTTAGGGTCACAGTCAGCATTTTTCTTCCTCCAAACATGGCAAAGTCGAGTTAATGCCAAAGAGCTCAATTTTGGTCTCAATCTTTCTCTGAATCATTTAGATGTTTATTGGAAAACTTCAGATAGGCCTGTACATATGTCTTCTTAAGGACCCCATTTTGAAAAGCAAACACCCCAGCGTATAATCTTTGAGTCCTTTGAACATGTCATTTGTTTCCAAAAGTTTTTGGAAAATGTGGAAAGAAAAAAAACTTTTTTTTTTTTTACACATGTTGTCAATTTATAAGATTTTTTAACACATAGCATGTACATAGCAAAAATGACCCCCCCCCCCCCAAATACATTCTGCTACTCGTCCCAAGTATGGTGATACCACATGTGTGAGACTTTTCCACAGCCTGGCCCAACATGCAGGGAGCACCATCAGGTGTTCTAGGAGCATAAATTACACATATAATTTCATGACTACATATCACACTTTTGCAGGCCCTGGAACACCAGGACAATGGAACTACCAACAAAATGACCCCATTTTGGAAAAAAAACACCCCAACGTATATTCTATGAGGCATGGGCTGAAGATAGGTACTCATGTATTCCAAAAGGCTGCATATAGGCACTCGGGTATTTTGATGGGCCTCAGATAGGTACTCAGGTACTCTGACGGGCTGGAGACAGGTACTTGGGTACTCTGATGGGCTGTAGAAAGGTACTCTGGTACTCTGATGGGCTGGAGATAGGTACTCTGGGCTGGTGACAGGTACTCAGGTACTCTGGGCTGGTGACAGGTACTCGGGTACTCTGATGAGCTGAAGACAGGTACTCGGTACTCTGTGCTGAAGACAGGTACTCAGTTACACTGGGCTGGAGACAGGAACTTGGGTACTCTGGGCTAGTGACGGGTACCTAGGGACTCTGATGGGCTGGTGGTAGGTACTCAAATACTACGATGGGCTGGTGATAGGTACCCGGGTAATCTGGTCTACAGATAGGCACTCGGGCACTTTGAGCTGAAGACAGGTACTCGGGTACTCTTGGGTGGTGACAGGTACTTGGGTACTCTGGGCTGGAGACAGGTAATCTGATGGGCTGCAGATAGGTACTCAGTTACTCTGATGGGTTTGAGATGGGTACTCTGGGCTGAAGAAAGGTACTTGGGTACTCTGGGCTGGAGACAGGTACTTGGGTACTCTGAGCTGGAGACAGGCACTCAGGTACTTTGGGCTGGAGACAGGTACTCAGGTACTCTGAGCTGGAGAAAGGTACTCTGATGGGCTGGTGATAGGTACTTGGATACTCTGATGGGCTGTAGATAGGTACTCGGGTACTCTGATGGGCTGTGGATAGGGACTTGGGTACTCTGGGTTGGAGACTGGTACTCGGGTACTCTGATAGGCTGAAGACAGGTACTTGGGTACTCTGATGGTCTGCAGATAAGTACTCGGGTACTCTGGGCTTAATACGGGTACTCTGGGCTGGAGACAGGTACTCGGGTACTCTGATGGTCTGCAGATAGGTACTCTGGGCTGAAGATGGGTACTCTGGGCTGGAGACAGGTACTCGGTACTCTGATGGGCTAGAGACAGGTACTCGGGTACTCTGGGCTGGAAACAAGTACTCGAGTACTCTGGGCTGGAGACAAGTACTCGGGTACTCTGAGCTGGAGACAAGTATTGGGGTACTCTTGGCTGGAGACAGGTACCCAGGTACTCTGATGGGCTGGTGATAGGTACTTGGGTACTCTGGGCTGGAGACTGGTACTCGGGTACTCTGATGGGCTGGTGATAGGTACTCGGGTACTCTGATGGGCTTCAGATAGGTACTCTGGGCTGGTGACAGCTACTGAGGTACTCTGATGGGCTGGAGACAGGTACTTGGGTACTCTGGGCTAGTGACAGGTACCTAGGGACACTTATGGGCTGGTGGTAGGTACTCAGGTACTCTGATGGGCTGCTGATAGGTACTTGGGTACTCTGATGGTCTACAGATAGGTACTAGGGTACTTTGGGCTGAAGACAGGTACTTGGGTTTATGACAGCTACTGAGGTACTCTGATGGGCTGGAGACATGTACTCAGGTACTCTGGGCTGGAGACAGGTACTTGGGTACTCTGGGCTGGAGACAGGTACTTGGGTACTCTGATGGTCTGCAAATAGGTACTCGGGTACTCTGGGCTGAAGATGGGTACTCTGGGCTGGAGATAGGTACTCTGGGCTGGAGACAGGTACTCTGGGCTGGACACTGGTACCTGGGTACTCTGACGGGCTGGAGACAGGTACTCGGGTACTCTGATGGTCTGCAGATAGGTACTCAGGCTGAAGATGGGTACTCTGGGCTGGAGACAGCTACTTGGGTACTCTGAAGTGGTTGAGACAGGTACTCTGTTACTCTGATGGGCTGGTGACAGGTACTCTGATGGGCTGCAGATAGGTACTCGGGTACTCTGATGAGCTGGAAACAGGTACTTGGGTACCCTGGGCTGGAGACCGGTACTCGGGTACCCTGGGCTGGAGACCGGTACTCGTGTACCCTGGGCTGGAGACAGGTACTCGGGTACCCTGGGCTGGAGACAGGTACTCGGGTACTCTGGGCTGGAGACTTGTACTCGGGTACTCTGATGGGCTGGAGATAGGTACTCGGTTACTCTGATGGTCTGCAAATAGGTACTCTGGGCTGGAGACAGGTACTCGGGTACTCTGGGCTGGAGATAGGTACTTGGGTACTCTGGGCTGGAGACAAGTACTCGGGTACTCTGGGCTGGAGACAGGTACTCAGGTACTCTGGGCTGGAGACAGGTACCCGGGTACTCTGATGGGCTGGTGATAGGTAATTGGGTACTCTGAGCTGGAGACTGGTACTCAGGTACTCTGATGGGCTGGTGATAGGTACTCGGGTACTCTGATGGGCTGTAGATAGGTACTCTGGGCTGGAGACAGGTGCTCAGGTGTTCTGAAGGGGTGGAGACAGGTACTCGGCTACTCTGGGCTAGCGACAGGTACCTAGGGACTCTGATGGGCTGGTGTTAGGTACCCGGGTACTCTGATGGGCTGCTGATAGGTACCTGGGTACCTTAATGGTCTACTGATAGCTACTCGGTTACTTTGGGCTGAAGACAGGTACTTGGGTAATCTTGGGTTTATGACAGCTACTGAGGTACTCTGATGGGCTGGAGACATGTACTCAGGTACTCTGGACTGGAGACAGGTACTTGGGTACTCAGGGCTGAAGAAAGGTACTCTGGGTGCTCTGATGGGCTGGAGACAGGTACTTGGGTACTCTGATGGTATGCAGATAGGTACTCGGGTACTCTGGGCTGAAGATGGGTATTCTGGGCTGGAGACAGGTGCTCTGGACTGGAGACTAGTACTCGGGTACTCTGATGGGCTGGAGCCAGGTACTCGGGTACTCTGATGGTCTACAGATAGGTACTCTGGGCTAAAGACGGGTACTCTGGGCTGGAGACAGCTATTCGGGTACTCTGATGGGCTGGAGACAGGTACTCAGGTACTCTGATGGGCTGGAGACAGGTACTCGGGTACTCTGGGCTGGAAACCGGTACTCGGGTACTCTGGGCTGGAGACTGGTACTCGGGTACCCTGGGCTGGAGACCGGTACTCGAGTACCCTGGGCTGAAGACCGGTACTCTGTTACTCTGATGGGCTGGTGACAGGCACTTTGATGGGCTGCAGATAGGTACTCGGGTACTCTGATGGGCTGGAGACAGGTACTCGGTGTTATGGAACTTTTAGAACTTCTCCTATAGGCAAATAATTCCGTTGTGCTGAAAAGCACAGTTATAGCTTTCTTGTATAATGTTGGGAAAGCACTCTTGTATATCTCCAAGTAACACAGATAGACGCTGGTATCACGTTGAGCTTAGCAAAATCCTGTCTTACAATGACAAGTCTTGTTTATTTATAGTGTAACACAGTGATAACAAAAGAGGGTGATGGCTCCAGAATCAGCCAATCAGACACTTGTATTCCTTCAAAAGAACCAATCAGACACATGTACTGTATATATTCAAATAGAATTCCAGTAGTGACGCGTGCAAACGATCGTGTGCAGATCCATGTGGGCAGTTTCCTGTTGAGACACATTGTGAATACTACAAACATGGCTCCAATCACGGCTGATTGAGCTATAATTTCCTATGTTTCCATGTACACAGATCTGTTTGCTAGGAGCGTTAATGCAGTCGCACATGAGGTGGCCAGTCTCTTGGTGAGGGATAAACGAACATCCCTTAAAAGGCGAACAGATCTGCCGTGTCCACGGGAAGGTTTTCGCAACCAAAAGTCTTCAACTGACGTCTTTATTTGCGAATACGCTCCCATGAGCGTATTGCAGCAAAACTGACACTAGGGGACATCTGACAACATACACTAATAAAAATTTCCACAACAGTTTGTCATATGCTCCTTGATGAATCTTGATCATTTTCTTACACCTGGAAATGAATCAGTCCTTACAGTCCATATGAGTCCATAAAAAGGAAAACACGGCTTGACTTGTAGACTCTATTCTTCAGGGGGATGACTTAAAGGAGGAAATGAAGGCCAGTCAGTCTAGGATCCTCTGTGTTGTACGTGGGCTGGGCTTCGGGGCGTCTCATTTCAGTGAGGAAGATGTGGTCATCTGCTTGGGCTCTGTTCACTCGTCCAATCAGGCTACAGTAGCACCTCATCACGGCATATAGAAGGATTAGAAATAAAAACATGAGTATATATACCCCTACTTCCTTCAACCATGATCTGATGAAAAATAAAAAAAAATCCCCAAAGATTCCCAGACCCTTAAAAGGATTCCAACCTTCACTAGTAGGGATGAGCTTCGAGTTCGAGTCGAACTCATGTTCGACTTGAACATCGGCTGTTCGCCAGTTTGCCGAACAGCGAACAATTTGGGGTGTTCGCGGCAAATTCCAATGCAGTGGAACACCCTTTAAAAGTCTATGGTAGAAATCAAAAGTGCTAATTTTAAAGGCTTATATGCATGGTATTGTCATAAAAAGTGTTTGGGGACCTGGGTCCTGCCCCGGGGACATGGATCAATGCAAAAAAAAGTTTTAAAACGGCCGTTTTTTCGGGAGCAGTGATTTTAATAATGCTTAAAGTGACCCAATAAAAGTGTAATATCCCATTAAATTTCGTACCTGGGGGTGTCTATAGTATGCCTGTAAAGGGGCGCATGTTTCCCGTGTTTAGAACAGTCTGACAGCAAAATGACATTTCAAAGGAAAAAGCGGCTATTAATGAATTGCCGGTCCAACAATACACATAAAAGTTCATTGATAAAAACGGCATGGGAATTCCCCACAGGGGAACCCCGAACCAAAATTTAAAAAAAAATGACGTGGAGTCCCCCTAAATTTCATACCAGGCCCAAAAAGAAGATGAAGACAAGAAGATGAAGAGAAAAAGATGAAGAGAAAAAGATGAAGAGAGAAGCGTCACACAGCGGGAGCCTCCCTCCATGCCATCATGGATGCGGAGCAGCCCGAGGAGAAGAAGACGCCGCGGAGGAAGATGCCGGACGAGAACACCGGAGGAAGAACCAGAAGAACCAGAAGAAGAAGAAGATGGAGGAAGAAACCGAAGGAAGATAAAAGATAGAAGAAAGAAGATGGAGGATAGAAGAAAGAAGAAGCATTTAAATAAAGGAATTGTCAAAAACTGTCTCTTGTCATTTTTAATATTCTTGGCAGTTTTTTTGTGAAATGGTAGGGGTACTTTTGTACCCCCTTTCCATTTCACACAGGGGGGGAGGGCCGGGATCTGGGGGTCCCCTTGTTAAAGGGGGCTTCCAGATTCCGATAAGCCCCCCACCCACAGACCCCCACAACCACCGGCCAAGGGTTGTGGGGATGAGGCCCTTGTCCCCATCAACATGGGGACAAGGTGTTTTTGGGGGCTACCCCAAAGCACCCTCCCAATGTTGAGGGCATGTGGCCTGGTACGGTTCTGGGGGGGGCTCTCGCGTCCCCCCCTCTTTTCCTGTGGCCTGCCAGGTTGCGTGCTTCGATAAGGGTCTGGTATGGATTTTTGGGAGGACGCCGTTTTTTTTTTTTATTTTGGTGCGGGGTTCCCCTTAAAATCCATACCAGACCTAAAGGGTCTGGTATAGATTTTGAGGGAAACCCTACGCCATTTTTAAAAAAATTTTGGCCGGTGTTCCCCTTAATATCCATATCAGACCTGAAGGGCCTGGTATGGAATTTAGGGGGACCCCCCACGTCATTATTTTTTAAAATTTTGGTTCGGGGTTCCCCTGTGGGGAATTCCCATGCCATTTTTATCAATGAACTTTTATGTGTATTGTTGGACCGGCAATTCATTAATAGCCGTGAGTAGTTTTAAATGACTTTTTTTCCTTTGAAATGTCATTTTGCTGTCAGACTGTTCTAAACACGTGAAACATGCGCTCATTTACAGGCATACTATAGACACCCCCAGGTACGAAATTTAAAGGGATATTACACTTTTATTGTTTCACTTTAAGCATTATTAAAATCACTGCTCCCGAAAAAACGGCCGTTTTTAAAACTTTTTTTTGCATTGATATATGTCCACTGGGGCAGGACCCAGGTCCGCAAACACTTTTTATGACAATAACTTGCATATAAGCCTTTAAAATTAGCACTTTTGATTATTCATGTTCGTGTCCCATAGACTTTAACGGTGTTCGCTTGTTCAACTTAATGTTTTGCCTGTTCGCAAGTTCTGGTGCGAACCGAACAGGGGGGTGTTCGGCTCATTCCTATTCACTAGCTATAGCTCGGCTTTGCCTTGCAGGGATCTAACCTTATCCATATAGGCCTTAACCTTGTCACTAGTATCCCCGATCCAAGCACAACAATCTTTACTTATGAATTCACAGAACCCCCCTTGGATACCAACAGATAATCATGGGCCATCTTTTAATAGAAGGGTCTTGATCTGCCATTGTTCCTGTGGGATCTTTCTGGCAGCTTCAACAGTTTCATTGAACATCCCATCCACAATGGATGAGAAATTGTTCAATGGTTTCATAAGCTCAAGCCCCCACCCTGTACAAGCAGAAAACCATGCCCAGACCTGTTTGGGGTTGGCAAACAATTCCCTTCTAGCTCTTCCTGCCATTCTTAACTCTCTCATCAGATTCTCACAATCGACTGGGACGAGTTTCACCAGGATGCATGAACCTCTTGCATTAGGGGGAGTTACCTTATACGCTGTAGACCCGCATAAGTACCAAACTAAAGTTGAAGCACACTTGTGGGCTACCTAGTTGTCCCGATACCCATACTGGCAAGGACCAGAGCTATTGTTAAAACTGTAACTAATTTTACACTCTAGAAATGTATCCTTAAGTTCTATTGACAAGTGTCTGTTTGGAGTTTTTACTCGTTTTTCAAAATTCCTCATACCAATCTGAACATCATAGCATGCACTGCTGTCATCGCTGGGGTACTAAAGCTCAGTGGAGATTGGGAGTAGACCCAGCAATTGGTCCTGTTTGCTTTCTTAGCTAGTTGGAGAATACATTAAGCTAAAAATTTAAATAAACAAAGATACTCCTCATTCTTTGGTGTGATTGAGCAGCTTCTTGCAGTGGCTGGCATGGATCCAGTTGTCTTGTCCACCAAGCTTCTTTACAATGACCCAGTCACCTGGTTGGAAAGAATGTAAATTGGTTATTGTGTCAGCGTCCAGGAGGGACTCATGAACCCTGTGGTGGATCTTTTAAAGTTGACGTTACAGTAACTGCACCTATCCCATCAGCTGACAATGTAGGCAACAGCTGCTAATGAAAGTACAACCCTCTTTTTGGTTGACCTCCAAACAAACCTCAAATGGAGATAACCCAGACATGTGGGAACTCAATGAACTCTTTTGCACTTTTCACCGACTGTGGTCACTGAACCTGTGTGTGTCTTACCATCTGGGGTGTAATAACCGAAACCATTGACAAAAAGGTTCTTAGCGTCTGGGATGGGAGCCTCCTTCACCGGACTGCTGGTTGCTGATTCAAATTCCATCAAGGAAAGACAATAGTGGAACATGTCATCCTACTAGGTCACAAACTTGATTAGAATTAGAGAGGTTAGTATTATTAGTTTGAAAACTGTCATTCTTACCATTATCCACCCCATTTTCTTCCTCATTACAAACCGAAAGGAAGAGATGCAGGGTTAAGAATGGTGCAAATAAAAAAAAAAACAATGAAACAGCTCAATATAATTTTACCTTCTTTTAGGTGTGTATATTTATGCAAGTCTACAGCTATCTACATATATATGCTTTCTATGTGCACACACTTTCAGAAACTCACTGGACCTGAAAAAGATACTTAAAAACAAGAGTTATTACTCTATCCTTCATCTTTAACCTTCAAAGAAAGGCAACCAATACAATATTCCTGTACATTGGTAAACTTTTACTGACATTCCTCAAAACCGACAACAACAAAACCCTCTGTAATTCTTATGCCCTGTGACTGTGTCTGTAACTCTTATGACACATGATCGGAATTTCCAACGGGAAATGTTCGATATGAGCTTGTTGTCAGAAACTCCGACCGTGTGTATGCTCCATTGAACATTTGCTGTCGGTATTTCCACACAAATGTTTGAGAGCAGGTTCTCAAATTTTCTGACAGCAAAAGAAAGTCTGATTGTGTGTACACAAGTCCGACGCACAAAAGTCCACGCATACTCAGTATCAAGTAGGAGACAGAAGCACTCGGTCTTGTAAAACTAGCGTTCGTAATGAAGATATTACGTACGTCTTGTACGTCACTACATTCGTAATTGTTGGCCAACATTTGTGTGACAGTGTGTATGCAAGACAAGTTTGAGCCAACATCCTTCAGAAAAAAAATCCACGGTTTTGTTGTCGAAATATCCGATCGTGTGCACTCGGCTTTAATTTCATGTTCCTACAAAAATACAATGGCTGCGACTAGGGATGAGCTCAATGTTCACGTCGAGCACAAGTTCGATTTGAACATTGGGTGTTTGCCCATTCGCAAAAAAGAGCAAATATTATGGGGCATTCGCAGAACATTTGAGCGCCGCGGAATGCCCCATAATGCACTGCGAGATTGCAGTGCATTGCTGTATGATGAATAGACAAAGCATGCATGCTTTGGCCAACCACAGCACACTCTGCTAAGAGCCATAATTGGCCAAAAGCAGGGTGCTTTTGGCCAATCATGACTCAGGTTGACTAAGTCCACACCCCACACTATATAAGGCTGCTCACACGGCAGCCATGTGTAGTGTTGTTGGCATGGACAGGGAGCTTAATTTACAATTAAGCAGGCAGGTTATTAATTTAGTGGCAGTGTATTTGAGATATATACAAATGGCATAATAACTGTAAAAAGTCATACAAAAAATTCCAACGCGTTTTAACCATAATATAGTAGCGGTCTTCTTCAGGGTGGGAAGAATATGGACTTAAAAAGGATACAATATAACAATCAGTATATTGAAAACCAAACAATAACATTGATTAACAAAAATTACAGAGTAGGTAATAGGATTTACATTTACCAAAGAACAGCTTTATTTTTAGCCTTCCAGCAGTTCTGCTTGAAATTGTTTCCCAAAGATCCAGACAGTGCAGTGGAACCAGAATGGCGCCCACCCCTCAAGAGCAAGCAACACACCCACCAGGCCACAAAGAGAACCTACAGGAGGTTGCACTTATGGCATGAAAGTGGGTGGGTGAGAGCCAGGATGGTAAAAAGGGGGAGGGGGGAGCGGAAGATGAAAATGGCGAACAGGCACCAGGGGAGGGGCTTGATAGGGTCACCAAGCACCAAAGAGGATCCCAATTCACTGTAAAAATTAGATAAATGTCCAATTAGTAATTACAAAAGTAAACCCATAAATTAAAACAACTGAGTGCAAGTGAGGGAGGAAGAGAGGTAAAAAATGTGAAAGGGTGCAAAAGAGTAAATGTGAACAAAAAAGCTCCAGGAAGACAACAAAAAATGTGTTGTTGACCTGAATAAAAAGAAGAAAAGTGAAGGGGTGCCGGAGCACCAGAAAAATTAGTGGAGTGTGAACAGATGTTGGGGTGAAGGTGAAAGGGAGAAGCGGTGAAGGGAATATGAAGTGCACAAACACACACAAAGTGATTAAAAAAACTCATAAAATGGCCCCTAAAAGGACCGTAGGGGGAAGTGCCCAAAGAAAAGGGTGAACAAGGGATAAGAAAAGGACAGAACCGTGAAGTGGTGAAAAAGGTTGAAAAGTGCTCAATCTTAGAAATACCTTCAATGTGTAAACAGTTATGATTCAATGATGAAAGAACACAGTCCACTAATGACACTCCTCTAAATTGGAGAGTATTAGCAGATGAATATAGGGAATCTATGAATTAAAAATTAAATGATTTAGAAGAAAAGTCCTGATAGACATAGGGAGTAGGTAAGCTGAGTATGCAGCATATCACTTACTAGTGCAGGTGAACCTTCTTTATTGATCCAACCCCAGGCTGTCTGAAAACAGACTGCCATACAAACTGCCTGCTTAAGTAGGAAATAGTTAGACGGGAAATCCTCCATTTGGGCGGGACCACACCCTCACACGTGCATAGGCCACTCCACATTCCCCCCGACCCTCCCCCCAGAACAAAACGCAACGGCATGCCCTCAAAGACCGACAGGGAGGAGTGCCGTCATTCCCGTCACATGATTGTGTGAGGTCATAACGCACCGCACACGTCGCCAAAGTTTTTGCACATGTGCAGTGGGCCAATGACGCTCGGGAAAGTCACGGGACGCCGCCAGTGCAGCCCCCAGTGGCCAAGAAGGAGAAGGCTACCATGGCAAAGCAAAGAAAAGGGGGGATACGCCGGCAAAATTATGTCGGCGTATCTCCCTGTCTGCCAGGAGGTTCTAAAGGGCCTGGAAGAGCATGGTGACCCAGGGGGGGGGGGGGGGGGTGGATGCCAGAGGTGCACATCACGCGGCCGGATCCTAGGAGGGAAAACAAATAGAAGATAGAAGATTTTATTAGCCGAGCTATAACTAATTTCCACAATAATAAAAGTCAAATCTAATTATTATACAACGAGAAATATCAGAGAAGGTCCCATGTTCAAAAATGCATGATAAATATAGACGTATACCAAAAATATATGTAAAAAACACACATCTTTGGATGCTTAAGAAGTTTATTATAGCACACAGATTTAGGGAAAATATTATTGTGTTTTTACCTGAAACAAAACCCTTTAAAAAGGGAATAAAAGTGATGGACTCGTTGAGGCCAGGATATACTGTTGCCTGCAAGTGAAGTATCCATCGTTGCTCTCGCTGTAAAAGGGACTTGTTCCAATCACCCCCCCTGACTGGAATATGAATCCGGTCAAGGGCGGCGAAAGAGGCTTTGAGCATGATGTATTTCTGTGTTAACACCATGTGTCTACCCAATGGTAAGTGTAGATTCTCAATCTGCATTCTGTAAATATGTTGAGCAATATGACACTTGAATTCCTGCCTAGTTTTCCCTATGTAGAATGCTTGACATTCACAAAACATTAGGTAGACTAGGCCGCGGGTGAGACAGTTCGCAAAATGAAGAGGTATAAAATTCTCTCCAATTAAATCAAATCGATCTAGATCAAATTTTTGAGGAACCTGATAAACCTACCATTAACCCTTTGGCAGCCTTTAGGAAAGCTTCTACCAAATTTCCCCTGATGAATAGTAACCCTAATGTATCTATGTTTTTGAAACAAACCATTAGAGATTTATGCAAATTACCACAGAAGACAATCAATACTACCAATCTCACAGCTGATGAAATTAAAGCAATTAATGTTCTACGGAAAAATAAGTCCATATCATAAAGGTGTTGGATAAAGTGGGCAACGTTGTTGTGATGAACAGCTCTCACTACAAGCGTATGTGCCTCCAAATTCTGAGTAGCATTTCTCCACTGTGTATCAGCCAATTTAACAATGAATTCTATGTGTTTGTGGATCAGGCCTTTAGTTCAGGGGATATCACCAGGGAACTTTGGGAGTTCATTAGAACAAAGCACCCTTGGGTTGCTACCTTCTACAGCCTCCCAAAGATTCACAAAAATCCCAGCGACCCCACGGGTTACCCTATTGTGTCTGGAAATGGTAGTATAGCATTGCATTGTTACAATCATATGTTCTTGCTTTATCTTTGTTTACTTAGGACACTATTCATTTTTTACAGAAAATTGAACAAATAGCCCTAACAAAATAATCGATTTTGGTAGCCCTGGACACAGAAGCCTTGTGCAGCTCAATCCCAAATGAGAAAGGTCTGACTGTCATCTCCAGGATCCTCACACATGGTATTTACCATGAGGGATCATTAAATATCTTCATTCTGAATGGTTTGAAGTTTATATTTAACCATCATTGCTTTTTTTTTATGTCTCCTACTACCTCCAGGTGCAGGGCGTAGCGATGGGGACATGTTGTGCTCCATCCAATGCCAATCTGTACCTGGGGGAGTGGGAGCAGTTACTCCTGGGCGATGTTGACCTCATCGAGTACACCAGCCATATCAAAGTATAACTGAGGCAAAACGATGATGTCTTCATTGTCTGGGAAGGGACAGAAACCATGTTAATGAATTTCTACCATCACATCAATGTGAATGATTACAATCTCAAATTCACTCTTTCTTTTGACACTAATACAATTACTTTCTTGGATGTTAAGGTTTTTTCTACCTCTGAGGGGCAATTGCGCAGAACTTTGTTTAGAAAGGAGACAGCGGGGAACACCGTGCTACACGCTGATAATTCCCATCCAGTATTCCTTAAAAATTCCATACCTTTTGGACAATATTTGGGCGTTCGTCGCCAATGACAGCTTTTTCAGGGAAGAAGCTGGAAAATTGCAGGAGAGACTCCTAGAAAGGGGCTATAGTCGGTCCTGTTTACGGAAGGCCTATAACAAAGCGGCCATTCAGCCTCGTTGTGACCTCCTGTTCAGGACCAAATCTAAATGATCCCCTGAATTTAATACCACTAGATTATGATTATGCGTTTCTCCAAACAGCCTCAGAAAATTCGAGAGATCATCCAATGACATTGGCCACTTCTAACCGATGACCCAAAGACCCATCAATTTGTTTTGAATGCTCCCTCAATCACCTTTAGAAGGGCACTGTCAGTCAAGGACCATCTAGTGACTAGCAAATTTAAGGGAGAAGCAACCAAAGAGCACTGTCCCGCTAGGGGTTGTTTCCCTTGTGGTCACTGCTCGCAGTGTCCCCTTATTAAATAAGAGAAAGCATTTTTACTTCCTAATGGAGAGAATTTTGTATCTCTTCATTTTGCAAACTGTCGTACCCGTGGCCTGGTCTACATAATACATAATGTTCTATGAATGTCAAGCAATCTACTTAGGGAAAACTAGACAGGAATTCAAGTGTCGTATTGCTCGCAATATTTACAGCATGCAGATTGGGAATCTACACTTACTGTTAGGTAGACACATGGTGTTAACACACAAATACATCATGCCCAAAGTCTCTTTTGCCGCCCTTGACTGGATTCATATTCCGGTCAGGGGTGTCAATTGGAACAAGTTCCTTTTACAGCGAGAGCAATGATGGATATTTCACTTGCAGGCAACAGTATAGCCTGGCATCAACGAGTCCATCACTTTTGCTCCCTTTTTCAAGGGTTTTGTTTCAGATAAAACACAATAATATTTTCCCTAAATCTGAGTGCTATAATAAACTTCTTAAGCATCCAAAGATGTGTGTTTTTTACATATATTTTTGGTATGTGTCTATATTTATCATACATTTTTGAGCATGGGACCTTCTCTGATATTTCTCGTATAATAATTAGATTTGACTTTTATTATTGGGAAAATTAGTTACAGCTCGGCTAATAAAATCTTCTATCTTCTATTTGTTTTCCCTCCAAGGATCCGGCCGTGCGATGTACACCTCTGGCATCCGCCCCCCTCGGGGTCACAATGCTCTTCCGTGCCCTTTTGAACCTCCTGGCAGACAGGGGGGAAGGCCGGCATAATTTTGCTGGCGTATTCCCCCCTTTTCTTTTCATTGCCATGATGGCCTTCTCCTTCTTGGCCACTGGGGGCTGCACTGGTCAGCCGGCGGCATCCCATGACTTTCCCAAGCGTCATTGGCCCACCACACATGCGCGAAAACTTTGGGGTGGTGCGCCATGACGACCAAGGAGAGGCAGACGCTCACAGGCCACTAAAAGAGGGCAAGCAGCCTCTGTGTCTACAGTCAGCAGTACTGGTCGTGGACATGGTGCATCCTCTGCAGGTAGTGGGGCACGTTTGTCCTTTTTTTTCTGCTGCTGGCTGTGTTATTGAGCCAGAACATGCAGAAGAGTTAGTGGAGTGGATAACAAAGCCGTCCTCATCCTCTGTCACCCAGGCTCAGAGTAGTTTGCCTTCCAATGCAGCTGCCAAAGTGGCTTATTCCACCGACTCCTTGTCCACAGTCACTCCTTCTGTAGCCCCACCATTAAGCACGTTCAGAATTGTTCAATCACAGTGTCGGGTACATGCTGCTGGAGGATGCACAGGGATTTTGAAGGCTCCAATGTTGGTTCCCAGGTTTGGAAATGGAGTAACGTGAGCCTAAAGAGAGGGGGTGTCCAAGAAGGACAAGAAACTGGCAGTCATGTTCCCCCAGCTGCAGCATACTGCCAAGTTTGCTCCAGTGATGAGGGGGGAGGGAATGATGAGGTCACTGACTGTACTTGGGTGCCTGAGAGAAGAGAGGGGGAGGAGGAGGCACAACTCCAATGAGACAGGATGTCCTCTAGAGGGCAGCTTAAAGGCAGCCACCCTATTGCATCACACCGCAGACCCCCGCAGGTGCAGGACGCTGCTGACTCCCCGCTGGCTTTTAAAAGTTCATTGGTGTGGGCTTTTTTCTGACACGTGTGCAGCAGATTGCACCGTTGCTGTTTGCAACCTATGTCTGAAGTGGATCAAGAGTGGCCAGAACAGCAGCCGCTGCTTGACCAGACATATGATGACCTGCCACGCAACAGCACTTGAAAGACCCACATCAAAGAAAAAGGCGGATTTCTCCTTGCTCCTCATTTGTGATCTCCAACCCTACTATACTTCCAGTCCTCTCAAAAACCTGCACTGAGAGGAATGAAGGTATAGCAATAGGTGTTTCAAGTACTTGCAGCCAGCCTGCACCACCACCATCTGATTTTAGCAGGCATATCTCCGTACCCCAGTTGCTGAACCGTAAAAAGAAATTCAGTTCCAGCCACCCTCTTTCTCAGCGTCTAAATGCTAGCTTGGCCAAATTGCTAGCACTGCAACTGCTGCCTTTTCAGCTGGTAGACTCTGCCCCCTTTCAAGAATTTGTGTAATATGCTGTACCTCAGTGCCAGGTTCCAAAATGCCATTTCTTTTCATGGAAGGCCATTCCAGCTATCTACTGGAATGTGGAAGGCAATGTTTTGGGCTTGTTGGACAGGGTGGTCAGCAGTATCTTACTGCTGACTCATGGTCCAGCAGGCATGGGCAGGAACTTTACCTTTCCTTCACAGTGCACTGGGTAACTCTGCTGGCAGCTGGGAAGGATGCAGGACAGGGTTCAGTGTTGTTGAACTTGTTCTGCCACCACGCCTCCAAAATGCTCTGAACCAGCAGTGCTCCTTAAGCGTTCAAGGGGCTATGCAAGCAGTCAGGCTAAAAGATGCAATGCGGTGCTTTAGTTGGTTTGCCTAGGGGACAGGAGCCACACTGGGGCAGAGATTATGTCAGCTCTGCAGGGGCAGGCTCAGAGGTGGTTCACACAATGCCAGCTTCAGCCAGGAATGATTGTATGCGATAATGGCACCAACCTTCTCTCCGCCCTCCGATAGGGACACTTAACCCATGTTCCATGTTTGGCACACATCCTGAATTTGGTGGTGCAGCAATTCTTGACCAGGTATCCAGGCTTACAGGATCTTCTGAGGCAGGCCAGAAAAGTCTGTGGGCATTTCCACCAGTCAAACAATGCCAGTGCTCGGCTGGCTGACATTCAAAGGGAATGCAACCTGCCCACCAACTGCCTCGTTTGTGACATGCCCACCAAGTGGAACTCAACAGGCCAGTGGCTACTGATCAAGGATGTATTCACTGTCCTGTCACCATTTTGAGGAGGCCACAAGGATGGCGAGCAGTGACAATGCATTCATCAGTAACACTGTCAATCTAATCTTCCTGTTGGAGCACATGCTTTGTGGAATCATGGACAGGGCACTTGAGGCAGAACAGCAGGAGGAAGAGAAGGTCTTCCTTACCTCTCAAAGCCCCCTTTATCCAGATAGCATTCCTGCAGGCCTGTCAAACACACAGGAAAAAGAGGAGGAGCAGGAGTAGGATTGTGTCAGCATAGATGTAGAGGATAACACTGAGCAGCAGTCTTCAAGGGATGGTTTTCAGTCCCCAGAAACCCAAGGAGTTGTGCATGGCTGCAGGATTATCTAGGGGCAAAAGCAGACTTGTAGACCTTTCCAACAGAGTATCCACTGGGTTACTGGGTCTTGAGGATGGACCACTGGCCAGAACTTGCTCAATATGCAATTGAGCTACTGGCCTGACCTGCATCCAGCGTGCTTTCTGAACGTACATTCAGTGCTGCTGGAGGGTTTGTAACGGATCAAAGAGTGTACCTGTCCACAGACTCCGTTGATAGGTTCACATTCATAAAAATGAATCAGTCTTGGATCAGCAGCTATCAAGCACCTGATGCTGATGTAACTGTTTGAATTTGCTATGGATGTGGGATCCCCTGAAGACTGCCTATGCTGATTATCCTATTCCTCCTCAATCTTGATAAAGCTAGCTTCAAACAATATTTCTGGTTTAGGGCACCACCACCACCACCCAAGACCCAATTGTTCTGGCCCTGTTTAACCGGGGCATGTAATTACAAATTTTGATATAATATTTCACAGCAGGGCCCGTTCCTGCTCCCAACAAGAGTAACTGTGAGGACTTACAGTGTTCTGGAACCACCAACACCTAAGGCCCAATTTTCTGCAGAGTATATAGGGCTGTTCAGAGTATATAGTGCCTGGGGGACCCCCACGCCATCTTTTTTAAGTTTTAGATGCGGGGTTCCCATCAAAATCCATACCAGACCTGAAGGGCCTGGTATGGATTTTGGGGGTGACATACACGTGGTTTTTTTTTTTTCGTATTTTTATCTATATTGCCGGGATCCTACAATACATTACAGCCGCAAGCAGTTATTCTCAGAGTAAACAGGAGGCATCCACATTGTTGTTGTAACATCTAGATACAGATAGGAAAGAAGCCATAATATTGTTTTGAATAGTGGAGGATTTCACGGTGCTTTGTAGTTGCCTGACGACCACGTTTATAGGGCTGTATATCTTTAGACCACTCGGGCCGTGTATAATAATCGGAATTCTGGGGACCGGTTATAGTGATAAAGACGCAAACAATACCGCTCCGAAAGTAAAGTTCAGGGTTCTCTGGATGCAGAATCCGCCAAAAAAAGTGATTTGAATCGTATGGGCAATGGGCCATCCATGCAGGGGTGGGAATCAGGCACCCCAGTCAGACAGCTGTGTAGTACATGAAATCTGGGTATGGGGCTAAGGCCATTAGACCCCTTAAAGATTGGCATATATGGTCAGGGGCCATAGTAAGGTGTATTCCTTTGGAAGGTGCTTTTGATGTCTGGAGGAACGAGACTCCAGAATAAAAATACCTGGGCAGTAGCTCAGCTGTGGCTTCAGAAATCTGTAATTATGAGTGGGTTGGATGTGTAGTACATGCTTGTGTGGTTAAAATTCTCACGCCTGTTTTTCAACTTGGTGTGGCTGGCCCATGCAAGGTTTTTCGAGCTGCTCTCGTGTTTTTCCTATTGTATTTTTTTCTATTGCTAAAAGAGTGAAGTCATCTTTCCATCTGGTTGTTTTTTTATTTTTGTTTTGCAAACTATGAAATATCTCCCTCACATGTGTATCTAAATGTTTGTCTCATGTTTTAGTCTTCTCATTGTTTGTATGTAGTAATATAAATATATTAGAACCCACCGCAGCGGCCCTCCTATGTGTGGTGGCTAGGGATGAACTGAATTCCCCCTGGTTCAGTTTGCAGCAGAACATGCGAACAGGCAAAAAATTTGTTCGAATGCGCAAACATTGTTAGCCACTTTAGCCCTGGAAAGATTTACCCCCTTCCTGACCAGAGCACTTTTTACAATTTGGCACTGCGTCACTTTAACTGCTAATTGCGCGGTCATGCAATGCTGTACCCAAACGGAATTTGCATCCTTTTCTTCCCACAAATAGAGCTTTCTTTTGATGTTATTTGATCGCCTCTGCGTTTTTTTTTTTTTGTGCTATAAATGGAAAAAGACCGAAAATTTTGAAAAAAATGACATTTTCTACTTTTTGTTATAAAAAAAATCCAACAAACTCAATTTTAGTCATACATTTAGGCCAAAATGTATTTGGCCACATGTCTTTGGTAAAAAAAGTCAATAAGCATATATTTATTGGTTTGCGCAAAAGTTATAGCGTCTACAAACTAGGGTACATTTTCTACACAGGCTGCGTGAAATCAGAAAGAGCTGTGATGCTATTTCTGGTATTTTAAGGCCTCTTCAATTGATAGAGGATGTCTATGGAGCCTCATTGACCTAAAGTGGAGATCGTATCTAGCTTACCATGCATAGCCCAAGGGGTGGCTACACAGCGTGATTTGACACAAGTTAATCACTGTGTCACACGCTCTAAGGTGAGCGCAATCACTTTGGGGGGGCACTGAGGCACATCACGGTTGTCTGTGACACTGGAATTCAGTACACTGGAGGAATTTGGTCATTTATTGGTTTCTACGGATACGGATGCACATTTAATTTGGATATTTTGGACACTATTATAAAGATCTCACCAAATAGAGATCTTATCAATTGTGTTTTAAGACGCACTGTGCACTTATATACAATTTGGTTTAATATTTAAATTGATACTTGCATGTTGCACTTTGAGTTATTGCATGGTTTCAGTCTGTCACTGGATTTTGATATTCAGTATATGCACAATTATATATGTTTTAACACTATTTTAGTTACATGTATGCACATTGCACTTAAAATTGTTCATATATATGTATATTGTAAGCACATTGCATGTGAGAAGTAGTGCGTATAAATATGTTCTTGATGGTTTATTTTTATTTTTCAAGTGATTTTGGGTATTACCCCTTATGGTATATTATCAAGCGCAGCGCAATTTTTTATTTATATTCTTTGCACGGTTATAAGTACGTGAACTGCGTTTGCTGCTAGATATTTATCTCTACTAGTATTATTCTTTAACTGTCTGCACACTGAGCATTGGGTTATTGTGGCTCGCAAGATTTCTACCTTTTGTATCAATCTGGTATAACCACTCAAAGTTGTGAATTGCGTACCTGAAGACAAAAAAATGGTAAACAATAAAACACAGTAAACGGTAAAGTATAAAAAATTACATACCTGAAAAGTAAACATGATAAAACATAATAACAATAAAACATTGCAGAATAGAATACAGTAATTTTTTTTTTTTTATTTTATATTTTTTTTGTGTTTTTTTTTTTTTTTACACTTTTTTTTATAACTGCAACTTTTATAACTGTAACCGGTTCCAGGTTCGGGTCACTCAAAATGCAATGGCATCTTGGGAGACCCTGTGAAAGTGTGTCTAGTCTGTGCAATGCTGTACCCTACGCTAATACTCAACTAGTGTATGGTAGCGTTCAAAACATTCACCAATGCAAAGACCAGGATTGTCAGGACAGGAGGGACAATAATAGTGGGTGTCACGCCTATATCCGCGTTTGCTGTAGACATGACATCTTTTTTGGGGGGGTTCGTTGGGTAGGGGTACTCGGGAGGACATAAAAATGCCTCTCACGCAGCTGACTGCATTTGGTTGGGAATGTGAATGGGGAAGTACGGGTGCTGCAGAAGTGGTGGGTGTCCAATTAGGATTGGCGAATGCAGCAGGAAGGGCACTATGGGCACGATGGGCCTGTGTTTGTCTTCTTCTTGGTGGCAGCGGGACACTACTTGTGCTTGCCACCTCACCAGCTTGAACTGCACTTATGGGACTCGCCATGTCACCAAGTGTTACTGCAGTGCTGGTTTGACTATGACCGGGGTGTACTAGGCCGCTGGTGCTTGCCAGTTCACCAAAACGCTACCAAAAAAACTGTTAGCGATCGCAGGGATCAGGCCTGACTCTGCGAATGCTACAGTTATATGTTTAGTGTTTTGTAAGTGACAGTGATTGATCGATACTGCACTTGGGTGGGCTGAGCTGGGCCGGGCGGAGGGGCAAAACTCAGGTGCTAGCAGGTATCTGGGCTGATCCCGCTAACACTGTGTTTTTGGGTACCCTAAATTGCTGGGGACACTAGTATAGATCTGATCGGATCAGATATTGATCCGTTCAGATACTATACCACTAAGGGAGGTGTACGGTGCGTGCATGGGTGTTAGCGGTACTGGCGCTAACCTGATGCTGCCTGGGGCTGGTGCTTGCCAGTTCACCAAAATGCTACCAAAAAAACTGTTAGCAATCGCAGGGATCAGGCCTGACTCTGCGAACGCTGCAGTTATGCGTTTAGTGTTTTGTAAGTGACAGTGATCGATCGATACTGCACTTGGGTGGGCTGGGCCGGGCGGAGGGGCAAAACGCAGGTGCTAGCAGGTATCTGGGCTGATCCCGCTAACACTGCGTTTTTGGGAACCCTAAACTGCTGGGGACGCTAGTATAGATCTGATCGGATCAGATATTGATCAGTTAAGATACTATACCATTAAGGGAGGCGTATGCTGCGTGCGTGGGTGTTAGAGGTACTGGCGCTAACCTGATGCTGCCTGGGGCTGGTGCTTGCCAGTTCACCAAAATGCTACCAAAAAAACTGTTAGCAATCGCAGGGATCAGGCCTGACTCTGCAAACGCTGCAGTTATGCGTTTAGTGTTTTGTAAGTGACAGTGATTGATCGATACTGCACTTGGGTGGGCTGGGCCGGGCGGAGGGGCAAAACGCAGGTGCTAGCAGGTATCTGGGCTGATCCCACTAACACTACGTTTTTGGGAACCCTAAACTGCTGGGGACGCTAGTATAGATCTGATCGGATCAGATATTGATCCGTTAAGATACTATACCATTAAGGGAGGCGTATGCTGCGTGCGTGGGTGTTAGAGGTACTGGCGCTAACCTGACGCTGCCTGGGGCGACGCATATCACCGCCAGGCGATCAGGGGGCTAAACCTTTATTAGGTAATAAACGGCGGGTGCCCTGACACTATAAAAAATAAACGAACTAACCAGCATCACCTGTAACAGTTATAGGGTGATCAGTGATGAAACGGTTAATTAGGGGCAATCAAGGGGTTAAAACATTTATTAGATAGTATATGGGGGTCCCTGATGCTATAAAACGCTGATGGCGAACCTATATATTTACCTCCCTAACTAGAGTCACCAGTGACACTAATACAACGATCAGAAAAATGATCGCTTAGCGACACTGGCGACGGGGGGGTGATCAAGGGGATAAAACTTTATTCGGGGGGTATCCTAGAGCTAAAGGGGGCTAATACTAACTGCCCTACTACACTAACTGTCACAAACTGACACCATGCAGTAATCAGAAAAAAAAAAAACTGCTTGGTGTCAGTGTGACAGGGGGGAGGGGTGATTGGGGGGTGATCGGGGGGGATCGGCAGTGTAAAGTGTGCCTGGCATGTTCTACTGAGTGTGTTGTGTTGGTGCACTCACATTCCAGTCTTCTCTCCTCGGCGCCGGAACGTAAAATACCGAGCCGAGGAGAGATGACATCATTTCCTTTGCTGCTGTTTAGCATACAGCAGCAGAGGAATGATCTGATTGGCTGGAAGCGATCGCGAGGGGGGGGCCATGAATTGATGGTCTCCCTCTCACGTCTGATCGCTCTCAGACACTAGCCGACCGCCTCGGGCACCGGGGGGGTCCGATCGGACCCCCCGCCCGCGGTAGGCAGATCACGTACAGGTACGTGATTCTGCCTGCCCGTGCCATTCTGCCGACGCACATCGGCGTGAGGCGGTCGGCAAGTGGTTAAAGGCTTATATGTAAGTTATTGCCATAAAAGTGTTTGGGGACCCGGGTCCTGCCCCAGGGGACATGTATCAATGCAAAAAAAAGTTATAAAAACTGACTTTTTTTTGGGAGCAGTGATTTTAATAATGCTTAAAGTGAAACAATAAAAATGGAATATTCCTTTAAATATCATGTCTGGGGGTGTTCTTAGTATGCCTGTAAAGTAGCGCATCTTTCCCATGTTTATAACAGTTCCACAGCAAAATGAAGTTTTTAAAGGAAAAAATGTCATTTAAAACTGATCGCAGCTGTAATGTATTGTCGGGTCTCGGCAATATAGATAAAAATCATTGAAAAAAAGAGCATGTGACCACCCCAGTCCATTACCAGGCCCTTTGGGTCTGGTATGAATATTAAGGGAAACCCCGAACCAAATTTAAAAAAAAAATGATGTGGGGGTCCCCCTAATATCCATACCAGGCCCTTCGGGTCTGATATGGAAATTGAGGGAAACCCTGCGCCAAAAAATGGTGTAGGGTCCCCCTCAATATGCATACCAGACCTGAAGGGTCTGGTATGAATTTTAAGGGGAACTCTGCGCCAATTTTTTTTTAAAATGGCGTAGGGGTCCCCCTTAAAATCCATACCAGACCATTATCCGAGCACGCAACCTGGCAGGCCACAAGAAAAGAAGGGGGGATGAGAGAGCGGGGTCACCTGTTTACGTAAACGGGTGACCCCGCCCCCCTCTGATGCCACGGGAAAGCCATAGAGATGTCCCTGTGGCATCAGAGGGGAGGGGTCACCGGGTGGCCCTGCCCTCAGTTATATAAGAACTGTCACAAGGACAGAAGCGTCACACTGCTGGAGCCTTTCATTGAGGCAGATCGTCCGGAGGATGAAGCGAGGAAGAAGAAGTCGGAAGAAGATGGAGAAGACCGGAGGAAGAAGCAGAGGAAGATGAAGGAAGAATCGGGGGAAGAAGAAGATGGAGGAAGAAGAAGAAAACCGAAGGAAGACCAGAAGAAGATGGAGGAACAAGCGGGGGAAAGAAGAAGGCATTATTAATAAAGGAATTGTCAAAAACCCGCTATTGTCTTTTCTACCATTTTAACACTTTTTTTGTGAAATGGTAGGGGTACATTTGTACCCCATTACCATTTCACACAGGGGGAGGCAGGGATCTGGGGGTCCCCTTGTTAAAGGGGGCTTCCAGATTCCGATAAGCCCCCCACTCGCATACCCCCACAACCCCCGGGCAAGGGTTGTGGGGATGAGGACCTTGTCCCCATCAACATGGGGACAAGGTTCTTTGGGGGGCTACCCCAAAGCACCCTCCCCATGTTGAGGGCATGTGGCCTAGTATGGTTCAGGGGGGGGCGCTTTCTCACCCCCCCTCTTTTCCTGCAGCCTGCCAGGTTGTGTGCTCGGATAAGGTTCTGGTATGGATTTTGAGGCCCCTAAGTTATTTTTTTTTTATTTTGGTGCAGGGGTCCCCTTATAATCCATACCAGACCCTTCAGGTCTGGTATGGATTTTAGGGGGACCCCAATGCAATTTTTTTTTAAATTCTGGTTCAGGGTTCCCCTTAATATTCATACCAGATCCAAAGGGCCTGGTAATGGACTGGGGGGATCCCATGCTCTTTTTTTCAATGATTTTAATCTATATTGCCGAGACCCGACAATTTATTACCGCCACGATCAGTTTTAAATGACAATTTTTCCTCTAGAAATGTCATTTTGCTGTGGTACTGTTCTAAACACGGGAAAAATGCACCACTTTATAGGCATACTATAGACACCCCCCAGGCACGATATTTAAAGGAATATTTCATTTTTATTGTTTCATTTTAAGCATTAAAAAAATCATTGCTCCCGAAAAAACAGTCGTTTTTAAAATTATTTTTTGCATTGATACATGTCCCCTGGGGAAGACCTGGGTCCCCAAACACTTTTTATGACAATAACTTGCATATAAGCCTTTAAAATTAGCACTTTTGATTATTCATGTTCTTGTCCCATAGACTTTAACAGTGTTTGTGTGTTCTGCTGAATTTTTTGCCTGTTCGGTATGTTCTGGTGCAAACCGAACCGGGGGGGTGTTCGGCCCATCCCTAATTGTGAATACTACAAACAAGGCTCCGATCATGGCTGTGTGCACATTCCCTCCGCAACCATTGATGCACGCCTACTCTACCATAGCTCAGTGAGCTATAATTTTGTATGGTTATGCTATTGTTCTCATGTATGCAGATCTGTTTGCTAGGAGTGTTAATGCAGTCGCCATGAGGTGGTCAGTCTCTTGGTGAGGCAAAAAAACGAACATCCCTTAAAGGGAAAACAGATCTGCCATGTCCATGGGAAGGTTTCCGCAATCAACACTTTCACTGATGTCTGTATTGCAGCAAAACTGACACCGGGGGACATCTGACAACATACATTGGTAAAAATTTCCACATCATCGGGTACTCTGGGCTGGAGACAGGTGCCTGGGTACTCTGATGATCTGCAGATAGGTACTCTGGGCTGAAGACAGGTACTCTCATACTCTGATAGACCTGCTTCCTGAACCTCCCTGGGTACCATTCACAGCAGTCAGTCCTAGAATCCACTATCTTAGCGGTGCACTTCCGACTCCTACGGAGTGCATCTGTCACCTGCTCTCAGGTGACCTGACACAGGTACTCAAGTACTCTGATGAGCTAGTGACAGGTACCTAGGGACTCTGATGGGCTGGTGGTAGGTACTCAGGTACTCTGATGGGCTGGTGATAGGTACCTGGGTACTCTGATGGGCTGGAGATGGGTACTCTGGTACTCTGATGGACTGGAGATAGGTATTCAGGTACTCTGGGCTGAAGACAGGTACTTGGATACTCTGGGCTGGTGACAAGTACTGAGGTACTCTGATGGGCTGGAGACAGGTACTCGGGTACTTCTGGCTGGAGACAAGTACTTGGGTACTCTTGGCTGGAGACAGGTACCTGGGTACTCTGATGGGCTGGTGATAGATACCAGGGTACTCTGATGGTCTACAGATAGGTACTTGGGTACTTTGGGCTGAAGACAGTGTACTCGGGTACTCTGGGGTAGTGACAGTTACTGAGGTACTCTGATGGGCTGGAGACAGGCACTCAGGTATTCTGATGGGCTGGAGACAGGTACTCAGGTACTCTGATGGGTTGGAGACAGGTACTCGGGTACTCTGATGGACTACAGATAATTACTCGGGTACTCTGATGGACTGGAAACAGGTACTCAGGGCTCAAGACAGGTACTTGGATATCCTGGGCTGGTAACAAGTACTGAGGTACTCTGATGAGCTAGTGACAGGTACTTGGGGACTCTGATGGGCTGGTGACAGGTACTTGGGTACTCTAATGGGCTGGTGATAGGTACTTGGATACTCTGATGGGCTGGTGACAGGCACTCGGGTACTCTGGGCTGGAGACAGGTGCCCGGGTACTCTGAAGGTCTGCAGATAGGTACTTGTGTACTTTGGGCTGAAGACAGGTACTTGGATACTCTGATGGGTTGGTGACAGGTACTGAAGTACTCTGATGGGCTGGAGACAGCTACTCAGGTACTCTTGGCTGGAGACAGGTACTTGGGTACACTGATGGGCTGCAGATGGGTACTTGGGTACTCTGATGGGCTGGAGACAGGTACTCGGGTACTCTGATGCACTGGAGACAGGTACTTGGGTACACTGATGGTCTGTAGATAGGTACTTGGGTACTCTGGGCTGAAGACAGGTACTTGGATACTCTGATGGGTTGGTGACAGGTACTGAGGTACTCTGATAGCCTGCAGATGGGTGCTTGGGTATTCTTGGCTGGATACAGGTACTCTGATGAGCTAGTCACAGGTACTCGGGTACTAGTGGTGGGCTAGTGATAGGTACTCAGGTATTCTGATGGGCTGGTGATAGGTACTTGGGGTACTCTGATGAGCTGTGACGGGTCCTCTTTATATGGGGGACAATCGGGGCACATCACTGTACTTCTGCAACATTTTTTTTTCAGCAATCCTCCTCACACACTGAGGAACAGAACCCAGTAATGGCACTACAGCCATTTGTTGACATTTGTGACTGGCTGTGACCGATTGGACACAGCCGGTCACGTGGTAAAGAGACAATTTCATTGGTTCTTTACCATGATTGGCGATGGGCTGTGTCCAAGGGACATGCCTCATCCCAAATTGAAGTGCTGCGCGCCCCCCAGGGGTGTGCACAAGTGGCAAGAACGGGCAGACAACATATGATGCCCATCCGGAGAGAGGGAGTGTTCCTGTCGGCGTCATATTACTATATGCTGGTAGGGAAGTGGTTAAAGGAGGCAGAAAAACACATTAAAAATAATTTCATGAAAAGTAGATCACAGGGCCATTAAGTAGTGGATATGTATGAATTATTCTTGAGGAATAAGTATACTGTATTATAATGTCACTTTAATGGTAGCTTTGCATACCTTATGAAGCTTTATTCATACATGGTATGCACATTTACAAATGGTAACAGTGGTTAGAGCTAAATCAAAATCTAAAAATGCAGCATTTGTGACAATAATTGTGGATAAAGTCCATCAGCCAAAAACAGCAAAGCATTTTGTGAAAAAAAGTAAATGTTTCATTTGGAAACAGATAGTAAATTCATGGCACCATAACAGTAACCTTTTTCATTAAAATACTGTATTTTAATTTTGCTTAAAAATTACTCTGATGGGGGGGCATGGCCTAGCGCATGGAGAAGTAAGACGTGCTCTCCTGGAGCTCCCGCACACACCAGACTATCTACAGTTCCCAGCGCTCTTTGGAACCACAAAAAAGGTCGGTAATGAGGAGGAGAGGTGGGGGAGAGGGCCACCAGACCCCCGACCCGCACAAGGAAGGGGAAATCAGATGTTTTTTCACCCGATTAGGGCCGAATCAGCACGGCCCCCCCTCATCCAAGTTGACTCTGTCTTAATCCTCAGGCACACATGCGACCTCACAGCGAGCTACTTCACATCACTCCACACCATACATGAAAAGCAGGCAGAGCACCAGATCCCCAGCAGACTCAGAAAACTGATCCATCCGTTCTGCCTGTCACTCCCCTGAATCACACAGATCCTTCAGTAGCCGGGACATGGAGACTTACATTAAGGCCCTGCCAACCAGACATGATTTTGAAGCCTGTGTGCAGAGACTTGAACACTCATATAAGCAAGAGCTGTCATAGCTGCGCAGAGATGTTACAAACAGGCTGGAATAAGTGGAACACAGTGTATGCACACTACAATCACATGAAGCCATTCTACATGAACATACCCTGCAGATTCAACAAATAATGTACCGCCAAGATGACCAGGAAAACAGGGCCAGACGCAACAATATACGCATCTGCGGGCTCCCAGAGTCTGAAGAGACCAAAGACCTGGCCCCTGCTGTCATAGCCATGTTTAATGAACTGCTCCAAAAAGCCAAAGATGCCCCTCTGGAACTCGTGTGCACAGAGCCCTAGGCCCTAAAAACCCAAACCTGGAACACCCCAGAGATTTGCAGAGTGCACTGGTATATGATTAAGGCTGACATAATGCAAGCAGCACGCACACAAAAGGCCATATACTTTAATGGTGCACAGGTTTCCCTACTCCCAGATCTCTCTAAACTGACCCTGGATATGCGTTGTGCATTGAAACCACTCACAGGAGCCCAGCAAGTAAAGCAAATTAAATACCATTGGGGTTTCCAATTTAACCCTTTTGCCTCCCATGATGGGAAGTCGGCGACATTCTGCACATTGGACGACCTCCCAAATTTCCTTGGACCTTTGAGCTTCCACAAATCCCTATCCCGGATTGCCCACTTCATGCAGCTACCCCTGGACTCCCTATCCCCACAGGCTGGCAGAAAAAATCCAAAAAGAACAAATGTTCCAGATCGGAAGCCTCCAAGCCAACAGCTGGATGAACCTCCACTACCCGCACATTGACTAACTAATTTTCTCTTCACAGGCATCAGACCCGTGAAGACGTCCCTGATTTCAGTTCTGTAGGGACATTACCTTACTAGCCTACCTTTTATTTTCCCCATACAGGTTTTGATTTTCTACTTAGAAATATGTACTCTTCTTAAACGAATCTTACCCTCTGTTATATATTGTTACTCCTCTCCCACTTCGGGACCCCCCCTCCCTCCCACCTCATTATAAGTTATTGTTATATCTAGAGCCAGTAAAAGGACCCTGTATGCTGTTCGATCTACACAGTATCTCCCTAGGACTTGTCCTCCCAGAGACTTACCTACTGCTCTACAAAATGCTCATAGCAATACAGGGCCCTGAGCTATTATGTTCACAAAAGAAGTTTAATGCTGTTGCCCGGTGTGTGCGGGCCCCCTCTATGCACTGGCCGCAAGCCCCTATTTAGGGTTTTCAGCGCCCATAGTGGTCTTAGATGACATGTTGATTACAACGCTAATAGTACGGCCTGTGAGGCCTTGGCTTTCTAATTTTCTCTCTCTTTTTCTCTCCCTACTACCTCTCATACTTACCTTCTACTTGTTCACCACTAGATGTCGCTCTATTCCCTCCCAACTCCCACCTCTCCAATTTCTTGAGACAGCGAGCCTTACCTACACCAATATTCCCCCAACCCAAGCTATTCCCCCCATGGCAACACAAGCCTCCTTGAGAGTCTCCTCTCTAAATTATAGAGGCCTCAATACTCCAGAGAAGAGAAGACAAATATTGCATCATTTCCATAAAATCCTACTCCTTCAGGAAACTCACTTTAGATCTGACACAATTCCACATCTCCTCCATAAGCAATACCCTACTTGGTTCCGCAGCATCAACCCCTTAGCAAAGTCCAAAGAGGTCTCGATTGCCTTCCACGCCTTGTTCACACCAGATGTCCTTGACACCTATATTGACCCACAAGGGAGATATGTTTTTCTAAAACTGTCATAAATTACCATGATCTACACGATAACTAATGTATATTCTCCAAATCAGGATCAATTGCAGTTCCTCTCCTCGATGACCTCACACCTGAAACGATTCGGCATAACCAACATGATCCTGGGAGGTGACCTCAATGCCGCCTTAATACCTCGCCTAGACACCTCGACTGGTAAGTCCTCAATCTCCCCGGCCTCTCTGACCAAAATCCGATCACTCCTCTCTGACTTATCATTAGTAGACGTGTGGAGAATACTACATCCCACAACTAAAGACTACACGTATTATTCTCCCGCACACTCCTCTTACAGTAGGCTAGACTACATTTTCGCCTCTCAATCCTTAATGGATTACTCCCACACCGCCTCCATAGGCCTCACTCCCTGGTCTGACCATGCCCCCATACACATGAGTTTAGGAAGCATCCCCACACATAGGAAGAGATCCTCTTGGAGGTTGAACGACAACTTATTACATGACTCAGTCTGCACTCAAGACGTCATACAGACAATCAAAAACTTTGTAAAGGACCATACACATGATGATAGAAACCCGCTTACAAAATGGAAAGCACTTAAATGTGTTCTCAAGGGCAAATTCATACAACACGGCTCCTGACTTAAACGTGCACGCACGGCAGACATAACACGCCTCCTTAACACTATAGCTTCCCTGGAAGATTCCCATAAACGAACCCCTGACTCCACTGTACAACTAGTACTGACCAACACCAGAAGAGACCTCCTGCTAATCTTTGCAGGACGCTCTATGCTGGCGAGAGATAGAGGGCGATTTGCCCACTACTCTCAAGCCAATAAGTGCGGCAGACACCTCGTAAATACACTCCAACCTCGACAAGCACGGAAACCTATCCCCTTTATTAATTCCTCTACAAAAGGCAAAATACTGACCAATGCGGCTATAGCCGAAGAATTCCACCAATACTATTCCACCCTATACAACCTCACCCCCCAGGTACCATCAACCTTACCCCACACGATTAAACTAACACAAGACTTACTTTCATATATCCAGGAAACCGCACTACCAACCATTCTGACTTCTTAGGCGGAGGAATTCGATTCCGCCCTGTCCGAAGCTGAATTTCAACTTGCCATAAAAAGCCTTAAGAATGGTAAGAGCCCAGGTCCCGACAGGTTTTTACAAAAGGTTTACGCTCATGCTGGCTCTCCTCCTGGCAAAAGCATTTAATGCCATAGATGGGACCCTCACCCCCTCTCCTACCCTACTCCAAGACCCCTCTTTATGCTCCAATTATAGACCAATATCCCTCCTAAATATAGATTTAAAACTATTCGCCAAAATTTTAGCAAATCGCCTTTCACCCCTATTACCCGAGACAATACATAGAGACCAGGTAGGTTTTGTACCAGGACACAAAGCCAGGGACAACACCACCAAGACCATACATCTTGTAGCTTACGCTCAACGCAACCACATACCGACCTGCCTTCTCTCTTGTGATGCAGAGAAGGCCTTTGACAGGGTCGGTTGGCCCTTTCTCCAAACCACCCTCTCCCAGATAGGAAAAGGTCCAAACATGCTTTCACATATTATATCACTATACTCCAAACCTTCTGCCACAATTTTAGTAAACGGAACCCAATCAGAAAAGCTTACCATCACCAACGGCACCAGACAGGGCTGGCCTCTCTCTCTGCTCCTGTTTGCGCTGGTAATTGAACATCTAGCCCAAGCCATCAGAGCAAACCCAAACATCCATGGTATGCAAACCCCCTCCTGTCAATGTAAACTCTCCTCCTTTGCAGATGACCTTCTCCTCTATGTGACTCAACCCCATATCAGCATTCCATCCATACTCACAGAGATCCACCGGTTTGGCCGTTTCAACAATTATAAGCTAAACATCTCCACAACGAAAGCACTGAACCTCTCTTTAACACAATCTACCTTCTCCTCCCTAAAAAACAATTTCTCCTTTCAATGGCAAATGAAATCCATATCATACCTTGGAACAGCTATACCAACACATACAACAGATATATATGCACTGAACTTTAGCCTATTACTCACAAAACTTATGCCGCGTACACACGAGCAGACTTTCCGGCATACTTGGTCCGGCGGACCAGAGTCCGCCGGACAATCCAAACGTGTGTAGGCTTCGGCTGACTTTTTTTTCCCCAAAAGTCCGCCGGACCTAGATTTGAAACATGTTTTAAATCTTTCCGTCAGACTCAGTTCCTGATGGAAAGCCCGCTCGTCTGTATGCTGGTCCGACGGGCCAGATGCGATGCAAGGGCAGGGTATTGCATCTCGCGCTTTCTGCAATAGGAAAAACAAATTTTCTTATTGCGGCGAGCGCGGGGCATACCAGGCCCTTAGGTCTGGTATGGATTTTAAAGGGAACCCCCTACGCTGAAAAAACGGCGTGGGGTCCCCCCTAAAATCCATACCAGACCCCGATCTGAGCACGCAGCCCGGCCGGTCAGGAAAGGGGGTGGGGATGAGCGAGCAGCCCCCCTTCCTGAACCATACCAGGCTGCATGCCCTCAACATGGGGGTGGGTGCTTTGGGAGAGGGGGGCACCCTGATGAGGACAAGGGCCTCTACCCGACAACCCTGGCCGTTGGTTGTCGGGGTTTGCGGGCGGGGGGCTTATTGGAATCCAGGAGCCCCCTATAATAAGAGGGCCCCCAGATCCTGGCCCCCCACCCTATGTGAATGAGTATGGGGTACATGGTACCCCTACCCATTTACCTAGGGAAAAAGTGTCAATAATAAAACACACTACACAGGTTTTTAAAATAATTTATTAGACAGCTCGGGGGGTCTTCCTCCAGCTTCGGGGGTCTTCTTCCGGCTTTGGGGGTCCCTCCGGTTCCTCTTCTCCCGGCGTCCGGTTGGTTCTTCTCCGCTCTCTCTGGCCTCTTCTCCCGGTGTTCCAGTTCTTCTGCCGGCTCCTCCGCTGTCTTCATGCAGCTCTTTTGCCAGCGGAGGCCCGGACTTCTGGCTTCTTGTCTTCTTGGCTTCTTCCCTCTTCTCTTCTCCAGATGTTGACACAACGGTCTCTCCAGCTGGACTGCTCTCTGAGCGCTCCGCTGTGACTTATATAGGCGGAGACCCCGCACCCTTATGCCGTCACAGTCCCTGGGCATGCTGGGACTGTGACGTTTTAGGGGGCTTGGTCAACATCACCCGGTGACCACGCTCCTAAAACATCACAGTCCCAGCATGCCCAGGGAGGAGCCGGCAGAAGAACTGGAACACTGGGAGAGGAGGCCAGAGAGAGCAGAGAAGAACCAACCGGACGCCGGGAGAAGAGGAACCAGAGGTACCCCTGAAGCCGGAAGAAGACCCCCGAAGCCGGAGGAAGACCCCCCGGAGCTGTCTAATAAATTATTTGAAAAACCTGTGTAGTGTGTTTTATTACTGACACTTTTTCCCTAGGTAAATGGGTAGGGGTACCATGTACCCCATACTCATTCACATAGGGTGGGGGGCCGGGATCTGAGGGCCCTCCGCCCGCAGACCCCGACAACCAACGGCCAGGGTTGTCGGGAAGAGGCCCTTCTCCTCATCAACATGGGCACAAGGTGCTTTGGGGTGGGGGGCCCCACTCAGGAAAAAACTACAAGCTGGTATCTAGATGGTATCGTGTGCCAACCAACCTCAGGATCATGTTTCCATCGGTCACCGACATCTGCTGGAGATGTATTCAGACCGTTTTGGGTGCAAATCTTCCAAATTTATACTGAAATATTCAACAAACCAATCATTCCCTCCCCTTCCATTGCCCTCCTTTCCATATTACCTGGCACTGTTAAATCTCAAAAGCACAACCTCCTGAAATTTTTCCTCAGTGCGGGTCGGCAACTAATCCCTAGACACTGGAAAACTACCTCCTCCCCATCCCTTATAAAATGGGTGAGCGAGATAAATGACTTCATGCTGATGGAGGAGATGTAAGCCAAATCCCTAGATAAACAGGCAAAATTTTCCTTTATCTGGAGGCATTACTCTACCTCAGATAAACTGAAGCACAGACTCTCAATGGCGAGTACCCCTTGAGACACTAACCAACCCCAAAACTGAGTTCACATCTCCCGGGATTCGCAACATCTCAGTAGAATGAGGCTAGCTGTCTCCCTCTCCCCTCCCCCCTTCCCCCTCCTACCCCTATAACCCCCCCTTTTTTTCTTCAACTAATCTTTCCCCCTTCCTCTTTCGCTTCTACCTCTTCCCAATATATCTATTTCTGGCTATGAATAGCCATACTAAGAAATCACATGTATTCAGGCTCCCAAATATGAGCACTTAAAACAGTCATGGGACCTGAAAGTACACCTACACCAAAAGCCATACTAAGAAGTCACATGTATTCAGGCTCCCAAATATGAGCATTTAAAACAGTCATGGGACCTGAAAGCACACCTACACCTTTCCTCGGCTTCTGGGGCGCAGCAGGCTCCCATAGGGGCGCCCAGGCCGATAGAAATTGCACTTACACGAATGTTAGTACGATGTTTAAAATTTTACCACAATGATGCATCCTCAGGTTACCTATATAAATTACATAGACTGCACTGTATTTTCTGTATAATTCATATTTGTTATACCAGAATGCCTTTTGTCAGGCACCTGGTCCTGTTCATGTTTCTTTATGTTTAAACTTGTGTTAAAAACAATAAAAATGTATTGAACCTAAAAATTACTCTGCTATCTATACCAAAATGATTTCATATATATAATAATAAACCCTTCCTTATAAATATATTTTGCTTCTATAATTGTAGGTCTACCTCAAAATTCATCAGTAGGCTAAAAATGTGTATTTTTATTCATAGGCAGCCAATAGTAATATTGTAAATTTCAGCATAATTTGATTCTTACATTTATTTTTTCTGAAGGTGTGGTGACAGTGGTATAGTTTGCTTCTCATTGATCACTGTTGTAATGACCATTGTGTATTGACCAATGGTTTTGTTCCAGCTTTTAGGAAAGAGAATCTTGACATTACATCTCCAGTCAGAAATAATGACACGAGAAATACAGATTGTATTCTTACTGTTATAATAGGGATGAAAAAACGTTTCATTATGACACTATATCATATCTGATTCTAGGTGAAGCCTGTTATATTAGTCTGTTGACTAAGGCTAAATCCAATAAAGTCATTAGAAAGTGTGGATGATAGCACTTCACCTTTCTGTGCTCCTCACAAAATCTTCCACAAAATGAGTTATAAATCTGAATCAAAATTCAAAATAAAACATGTAATTTCTACATATTCACTTCACCAGGTTCTCTAGATAGGTGTTTATATTTTTATTTTATTTTATTTATACAGAGCACTGGTAATGTCTAATGGCAACACAATTTATTTTATATATTCAGTTTATTTTCTCTATGCTTTTTTTTTTTTTTATTATGAAGCTTGAATGTCCTTTGCTTGCTGCCTACCCACAGTACATTTACTGTGGACAGGTGGCAAGGCCAGACTAGGCAACAGACTGGTATGTCACCTAACACATGAGCTTTAGCATGCCCCCCGGGGTGCACAGTGGTGATATCCAATGACACGGCAATTCACACGCTTGGTACCCAGCCACTGTGAGCGGCTGGAGCATCGTTTAATTGCCAGTGTACTATGGTGACGCTGAACTACTCTGATAAAAGTATGCAAAAAAAAATACTTAAAAAAATAAATAAAAAAAGAAAAATGTTAAAAAATTAAATAAAGAATGAATTATTTAGTATTATTATTTTGTTACATACTGTAACTGCCACAACATTCATATGATAATACTGTACTGCAATGGTGATAGTATGTAAAAAAATACGACTTCAAAAAACTTGCCATGCCTCTTACTAAATGCATTGGACTGTCTAATTTTCAAAAAGGGGTCATTTGTGAGGTATTTGTACTGTCCTGGCATTTTAAGGCCTCAAGAAATGAGATATACTGTATACCATAGTTTGTAGACTCTCTAACTTTCACAAAGACTAAATATACTCTGATTTGGGTTATTTTTACCAAAGAAATGTAGCAGACTACATTTAAACAAAATTTAATAACAGAAACTCAGAAAAAATGTTTTTTTCCAAAAATTTCTGTAGGTTTTTGTTTACATAGCAAAAAATAAAAAAAACAGTGGTAATCAAACACCACCAAAAGTAAGCTCTATTTGTGGGAAAAAAAAAATGATATACAATAAATCTCATTTGCGTACAGTGTTGCATAAGTGAGCAATTGCCAGTTAAAGTAGCAAAGTGCTGAATAGCAAGAAAAGTCCCGACCATGAAGGGGATAAAACCTTTCCATGGTCAAGTGGTTGAAGTTATTGTCTATCTACAGCTCTTAGCTGGAAATTTCCTTCGCTAGCAGCTATTACATGATAATACAATGGCACCGCTGCTTGTTTCTTTTTTTATAAATTGTATATTTATTACGTTTTTCTCAGAAATACAGGAAAAGAAAAACAAAGTAGAATGTGGAAGTTGCAGTTATCAAAATTGACATAAGTTGTATGCAGACGATATAAAACCGGACATACAATAATACATATATAAAGTATTATATAACTGCAAAACAGTTTAGGAGGGGGAAGGGAAGGAGGAGGAGGGGGGAGGGTGGACCAAGAGAGCATGCATAACAAACAGGCTTCAATATATCACACAAACAAGAATTGTTACTCTCCGGATCAACTATCTGTAAGGTTCCCAGAATACCCAAACTGAAAGACCAAGGCACTCTGAGGCAACTTAACTTAAGGAAAAAAAGAAGGGGGGAGAGACACCATGGAAAGATGATATAAAGAGTTAGGAAGTCTTGGATGACAAGATTGGCAGGGTAACATGAAAGGATGCTGATCATATGGAATGCAATGGTATGGCGTCTGGGTTAAACTCAGAATGATCCCATAAATCCCAAATTTTGGAAAACTGAAGAAGTGAGTCGTGAATTACCGCTGTAAGGTGTTCCATTCTACGGATCTGCGCCAATATCTGTAAAACTTGTGAAAGAGTAGGTGGGGAGGGAGATAACCATCTCAAGGGTATAGCCCTTTTAGCTGCCAGGAGGATGAAGGCAGCTAGTTTTTGGGTGTGCTTGGAGATGCCAGGGAACAGTAGGCCCAATAGGTAATGAATCAGGTCCAGGGATAGATTTATTTTAAATAGGCCTTGTAAGTGGGCTTGGATGGAGGACCAGAATGGTTGGATAATGGGGCAATTTGAAATCACGCCTGGTTTTATTTCAGGTAGCAATGGTTAGAGCTTCTTTGCTGTCATAATAATGGAAGCCGGCATTACATCCCATGGGTTTGCCCATGCCAGGGGTTTGGGAGGTAGTGACCTGTGGGCTCTTTCTAATCGCCAGTCAATGTCAGGGATATTGGGAGCCACTATGTTGAATAAGCTCAGTAGATAGGGACGGAGGTCCTGGTCTTCCACTGTTTCTGGGATACCCCTAATCTGCAGATTTTGTCTGCACTCCCTATTCTCCAGGTCCTCCTGTTGGGCTTGGAAGTGGGTGACAGTATGTTTTTATAGCAGCATTGTCCTCTTCCAGGACCTGCACATACTGTATAAGTTCATCAAACTTTGTCTCCAGGGTGTCAGTGCACTCTCCCAATTGTACAATTTCCCCTCTCAGTTCCTTAGCAAGTTTCCTCACCTCTTGTGCAATGTTGTGAGTGAGTTTCTGGAGCAGAGAATGCAGTTTTACATCTAACACTTCTGCTGTTAGGGGGGTGAGAGATTCCTGAGCTTGAGTGCGGGGAATATCAAAGCGGGTACTTGCCTCAGGAGCGTGGTGTTCTGATGGGTCTGGCGCGTCATCTTGAATACTTGAGGCCAGGGGTGCAGGCCTGAGTAGGTAGCGATCCATGGTGCAGGAAGTCCGTGGCCCGGGAAATGCAGAATAAATGTGCCTCTGATCTCCTATTTTGCCCATGGGATGCACGGCAGTTGCCGGGGTATGGGGAGGTGACTCCCGTGGCTGTTGGTGCTTAGGGATAAGCCGAACACCCCCCTGTTCGGTTCGCACCAGAACATGCGAACAGGCAAAAAAATTGTTCGAACACGCGAACACCATTAAAGTCTATGGGACACGAACATGAATAATCAAAAGTGCTAATTTTAAAGGCTTATATGCAAGTTATTGTCATAAAAAGTGTTTGGGGACCCGGGTCCTGCCCCAGGGGACATGGATCAATGCAAAAAAAAGTTTTAAAAAAGGCCGTTTTTTCGGGAGCAGTGATTTTAATAATGCTTAAAGTGAAACAATAAAAGTGTAATATCCCTTTAAATTTTGTACCTGGGGGGTGTCTATAGTATTCCTGTAAAGGGGCGCATGTTTCCCGTGTTTAGAACAGTCTGACAGCAAAATGACATTTCAAAGGAAAAAAAGTCATTTAAAACCACTTGCGGCTATTAATGCATTGCCGGTCCGACAATACACATAGAAGTTCATTGATAAAAACGGCATGGGAATTCCCCACAGGGGAACCCTGAACCAAAATTAAAAAAAAAATGATGTGGGGGGGTCCCCCTAAATTCCATACCAGGCCCTTATCCGAGCATTCAACCTGGCAGGCCGCAGGAAAAGAGGGGGGAACGAGAGAGCAGCCCCCCCTCCTGAACCATACCAGGCCACATGCCCTCAACATTGGGAGGGTGCTTTGGGGTAGCCCCCCAAAATACCTTGTCCCCATGCTGATGAGGACAAGGGCCTCATCCCCACAACCCTGGCCGGTGGTTGTGGGGGCCTGCGGGCCAGGGGCTTATCGGAATCTGGAAGCCCCCTTTAACAAGGGGACCCCCAGATCCCGGCCCTCCCCCCTGTGTGAAATGGTAAGGGGGTACAAATGTACCCCTACCATTTCACTAAAAAACTGTCAAAAATATCAAAAATGACAAGAGACAGTTTTTGACAATTCCTTTATTTAAATGCTTCTTCTTTCTTCTTTCTTCTATCTTCTATCTTCCTTCGGTTTCTTCCTCCATCTTCTTCTTCTTCTGGTTCTTCCTCCGGTGTTCTCGTCCGGCATCTCCTCCGCGGCGTCGATGTCTTCTTCTCTTCCTCTCCTCGGACCGCTCCGCATCCATGATGGCCTGAAGGGAGGCTCCCGCTCTTCTCTTCATCTTCTTGTAAAGGGGCGCATGTTTCCCGTGTTTAGAACAGTCTGACAGCAAAATGACATTTCAAAGGAAATGTCATGGTTATGCAATAGAGTTTCTTTGTCAGCTCACCTATCTCCATGTATTCCTCTCTAGAGACCAGCTGCCTCTCACCTGACTGCTTTTGTAACTTCTCCTCTAAGCATGGGCCCACCCCAGGCCCTATCAGGAAACCCTATATTAACCTGTGCACTGCAAGCCAGCAGTGCTGATCAACCATTGTGTGTTAGCCTCCGTGTGTACCTGCTGTGTTTCCTACGTCTGATTCCTGTTACCGACTTTGGCCTGTTCTTAACTATTCCTGTCTGCTCGTGACCCTGACCTTTGGCGTGTCCCCGACCATCCCTGTTTGCCTGTGACCCTGAACCTTGGCGTGTACTCTGTTGTCCTTGTCTGCTTGTGGCCCCGACCTTGGCTTGTCTCTTACTTCCTTGTTGTTCCAGCCTGCTGCCTCCTTCCTCTTCTCCTGTAGTCTACCGTGAGCGTGAGCTGTGAGACCCTGGGGGCCGCGACCTGGAGCCAGACTGCAGCGCAGTCCATCCTTACCACTAAAGGCTCTGGTGGACACCTGCTGGCTCTTAGACTCCGCACCCTGGGGAATCTATGCTCTAGCTTCCAGTGGGATCTATGTCAATTATCCAGTAGACCTGCTTCCTGAACCTCCCAGGGTTCAATCCGCAGCAGTCAGTTCTAGGGTCCACTACCTAGCGGTGCACTTCTGACTCCTACAGAGTGCATCTGTCACCTAGCCTCAAGGTGACCTGACAGTTTGATCAGCCATGGACCCGGCTGATGTGCCGCTACCCGCAGATGATCCGTTGAAGAGCTTAGTTGGCAGACTTGAGACCCAGGAATCGCATCAGACCCAAGTGATGCAATTCCTTCAGGATTTGGCATCCCGTTTTGAACAGGTTCAGGCCTCATTAGGACCCCCAGTTCAACAACCTCAACCGCTATCTGCTGCTGCACCTATCGCATCAGTCGCAGCCACACATTCATTACAACTGCCAGCTCCGGCCCGTTTCTCTGGGGACTCCAAGGCTTGCAGGGGGTTCCTTAGCCAGTGCACGATTCATTTTGAACTTCAGCCCCAAAACTTCCTGTCCGATCGGGCGAAAGTAGCCTATATTATATCCCTTCTGTCCGGCGAGGCGCTAGCTTGGGCTGCCCCTTTGTGGGAACTGAATGATCCAGTGGTTTCTAGCCTGTCTGATTTCTTGAAACTTTTTCAGAATATCTTCGAGGAACCGGGTCGTGTCTCCTCAGCGGCTAGCGCTCTTTTACGTCTCCGTCAAGAGTCCGCTTCTGTGGGACAGTATGCTCTTCAGTTCCGTATCCTCACAGCTGAATTGAGCTGGAATAATGAGGCCCTAGTTGCAACATTTTTACGTGGCCTCTCTGATAGAGTGAAGGATGAATAAGCAGGAAGATCCCTTCCTGCTGATCTGGACGGTGTTATCACCTTTTGTAACCAGATCGATATTCGCTTTCAGGAGAGGGCCCTGGAAAAAAGACGCCAGCACTCCCCGTTCCTTAGGCAGCTTGAGCTCCCAGTCCCTTCTCTTCGATCCGAAGAGCACCCCCTGCCCGCTGAGGAACTTATGCAGCTGGGCTGGACCAAGTTGTCTCCTGAAGAACGCGCTAGGCGCAGAACTCTGAGCCTGTGCCTCTACTGTGGGGCCGAAGGTAATTTTTGTGACACTTATTCTCTTCATTGGAAAAAAACGATCAGGGCTAATACATCTGGAAGGTGGAGTATTAGACCCTGAAGTATCACCTTCACCTTCTGGTCTTCTTCTTTCTGTGTTCCTTCATGTCGGCTCTTCCTCTCATTCGGTCTCGGCACATCTGGATTCCAGAGCCGCTGGCAATTTCATGGACTGGGGAACTGCGTCTTCCATGAGACTTACCCTTTTGCCCCTTACAACGCCATTGGTGGTCTTGGCGATTGATGGCACTGTTCTCCCAGGGGGCCCTATCCGCTTCCAGTCCCTCCCTGTTAAGATGTTGGTAGGGACACTCCACCAGGAATATCCTTCCTTATCTTACCTAAGGCTTCGTCTCCTATCATATTAGGTCTTCCTTGGTTACGGCTCCATTCTCCACATGTTGACTGGACTGCTGGACAGATCTTGACTTGGGGTTCCTCCTGTTCCTCCTCAAGCCTACTCAAGGTTACCCCAAAAGAGAATCCTCCTGTTGCCACCATCCCAGTATCTTCTGCTTTTCCCATTGCGTATAGCGATTTCTGGAATGTCTCCTGCAATAGTTGGGCTGAGGCACTCTCTGGGTCATGTGGCACTCTGGATGAGGAGCCTACCTGTGAACCTGAGCCGATCAGTCACTCCAGTTTGCATGGTCATTTCCCTTTGCCTGTCCCTGGACCCCCTTGGACACACACCCAGGCTGACTCGTCCACCAGTTCCACAGTCGCTACGCCCTGTGATGCAATTCTGGTGGTCGCTGCACCTGGCAATGCTGTTCAGTCGGCCTCTGCATCAGTCCAGCCTATGCCCAGTGAGCTTCCTGCTTCTTGTTCAGGAGCTTCTGTAACCTGGCCTCACCCTACTGCTACTACGTCCGTTCAAACCTGTTTAAGAGGCTCAATCCATCCTTTGGATACACTGCCTCATTCGGCCAGATGGGGTTTTCAATCTTTTGTTCAGGGCTCTCTGCATTCTGTTTGTGTTTCAGCTATCCAGCTTAACTCTTTTGACACGTCACCTTTTAACCAACCTGACCTCAGGGATCCACTGACCTCTACCCAGTCTGATGGTCCTGTGTTGGATGTCCAGCACATCTTTAAGGGTCTGGGGGACCCTGCTCAGACTTCTGATGGTCTTCTCGTGCCCTTACCCATTTCTAAAAAGCCTTTAGTCCTCAATAAGTCTTTTTGTCCTCTCCTTACCTCGGTTACGGTCTCTGAGGATAATTTAAAGTATGAGGTTAGTCAAGTTTTGGATTCCCGGCTCCGTAAAGGCATTCTTCAGTACCTCGTACATTGGAAAGGGTTTGGTCCTGAGGAGAGGTCTTGGATCACTGCATCTGAGGTATTTGCTCCTCGTCTATTGAGGAGGTTCCATCTGGAGTCTAAGCCTGGGCACAGGCAGGGCATGGTTATGCAATAGAGTTTCTTTGTCAGCTCACCTGTCTCCATGTATTCCTCTCTAGAGACCAGCTGCCTCTCACCTGACTGCTTTTGTAACCTCTCCTCTAAGCATGGCCCCACCCCAGGCCCTATCAGGAAACCCTATATTAACCTGTGCACTGCAAGCCAGCAGTGCTGATCAACCATTGTGTGTTAGCCTCCGTGTGTACCTGCTGTGTTTCCTACGTCTGATTCCTGTTACCGAGTTTGGTCTGTTCGTAACTATTCCTGTCTGCTCGTGACCCTGAACTTTGGCGTGTCCCTGACCATCCCTGTTTGCCTGTGACCCTAAACCTTGGCGTGTACTCTGTTGTCCTTGTCTGCTTGTGGCCCCGACCTTGGCTTGTCCCTTACTTCCTTGTTGTTCCAGCCTGCTTCCTCCTTCCTCTTCTCCTGTAGTCTACCGTGAGCTGTGAGACCCTGGGGGCCGCGACCTGGAGCCAGACTGAAGCGTAGTCGATCCTTACCACTAAAGGCTCTGGTGAACACCTGCTGACTCTTAGATTCCGCGCCCTGGGGAATCTGTGCTCTAGCTTCCAGTGGGATCTGTGTCATTGATCCAGTAGACCTGCTTCCTGAACCTCCCAGGGTTCAATCCGCAGCAGTCAGTTCTAGGGTCCACTACCTAGTGGTGCACTTCTGACTCCTACAGAGTGCATCTGTCACCTAGCCTCAAGGTGACCTGACAGGAAAAAAGTCATTTAAAACTACTCGCGGCTATTAATGCATTGTCGGTCTGACAATACACATAGAAGTTCATTGATAAAAACGGCATGGGAATTCCCCACAGGGGAACCCCGAACCAAAATTAAAAAAAAAAAACGATGTGGGGGGTCCCCCTAAATTCCATACCAGGCCCTTCAGGTCTGGTATGGATATTAAGGGGAACCCCGGCCAAAATTTAAAAAAAAATGGCGTGGGGTCCCCCTCAAAATCTATACCAGATCCTTCAGGTCTGGTATGGATTTTAAGGGGAACCCCGCGCCAAAAAAAAAAACGGCGTGGGGTCCCCCCAAAAATCCATACCAGGCCCTTATCCGAGCATGCAACCTGGCAGGCTGCAGGAAAAGAGGGGGGGACAAGAGAGCGGCCCCCCTCCTGAATCGTACCAGGCCACATGCCCTCAACATTGGGAGGGTGCTTTGGGGTAGCTCTCCAAAACACCTTGTCCTCATGTTGATGAGGACAAGGGCCTCATCCCCACAACCCTGGCTGGTGGATGTGGGGGTCTGCGGGCGGGGGGCTTATCGGAATCTGGAAGCCCCCTTTAACAAGGGGACCCGCTAGATCCTGGCCCTCCCCCCTGTGTGAAATGGTAAAGGGGTACAAAAGTACCCCTACCATTTCATTAAAAAACTGTCAAAAATGTTAAAAATGACAAGAGACAGTTTTTGACAATTCCTTTATTTAAATGCTTCTTCCTTCTTCTTTCTTCTTTCTTCTTTCTTCTTTCTTCGATCTTCTATCCTCTATCTTCCTTCAGTTTCTTCCTCCATCTTCTTCTTCTTCTGGTTCTTCTGGTTCTTCTGGTTCTTCCTCCGGTGCGTCCACCATCTCCTCCGCGGCGTTGGTGTCTTTTTCCCTTCTTCTCCTCGGGCAGCTCCGCATCCATGATGGCATGGAGTGAGGCCCCCGCTCTTCTCTTCACCTTCTTCTCTTCATCTTCTTCTCCGGGCCGCTCCGCATCCATGGTGGCATGGAGGGAGGCTCCCGCTGAGTGGCGCTTCGCCTTTACTGACAGTTCTTAAATAACGGGGGGGGGCCACCCGGTGACCCCACCCCCTTCTGACGCACGGTGACTTGACGGGACTTCTCTGTGGCATTCCCCGTGACGCCACAGGGAAGTCCCATCAAGTCACTGTGCGTCAGAGGGGGTGGGGTCACCAGGTGGCCCCGCCCCCCATTATTAAAGAACCGTCAGAAGAGGAGAGGTGTCACACATGCCACCATGGATGCGGAGCGGCCCGGAGAAGAAGATGAAGAGAAAAAGATGGAGGAAGAAACCGAAGGAAGATAGAAGATAGAAGAAAGAAGAAAGAAGAAGCATTTAAATAAAGGAATTGTCAAAAACTGTCTCTTGTCATTTTTAACATTTTTGACAGTTTTTTTAGTGAAATGGTAGGGGTACCCCCTTACCATTTCACACAGGGGGGGAGGGCTGGGATCTGGGGGTCCCCTTGTTAAAGGGGGCTTCCATATTCCGATAAGCCCCCCGCCCGCAGACCCCCACAACCACCGACCAGGGTTGTGGGGATGAGGCCCTTGTCCTCATCAACATGGGGACAAGGTGTTTTGGGGGGCTACCCCAAAGCACCCTCCCAATGTTGAGGGCATGTGGCCTGGTATGGTTCAGGAGGGGGGGCTGCTCTCTCGTCCCCCTCGTCCCCCCTCTTTTCCTGCGGCCTGCCAGGTTGCGTGCTCGGATAAGGGTCTGGTATGGATTTTTGGGGGGACCCCACTCCTTTTTTTTTTAATTTTGGCGCGGGGATCCCCTTAAAATCCATACAGACCTGAAGGGCCTGGTATGGAATTTAGGGAGACCCCCACATCATTTTTTTTTTAATTTTGGTTCGGGGTTCCCCTGTGGTGAATTCCCATGCCGTTTTTATCAATGAACTTCTATGTGTATTGTCGGACCGGCAATGCATTAATAGCCACGAGTGGTTTTAAATGACTTTTTTTCCTTTGAAATGTCATTTTGCTGTCAGACTGTTCTAAACACGGGAAACATGCGCCCCTTTACAGGCATACTATAGACACCCCCCAGGTACCAAATTTAAAGGAATATTACACTTTTATTGTTTCACTTTAAGCATTTTTAAAATCACTGCTCCCGAAAAAACTGCCTTTTTTAAAACTTTTTTTTGCATCGATCCATGTCCCCTGGGGCAGGACCCAGGTCCCCATACACTTTTTATGACAATACCATGAATATAAGCCTTTAAAATTAGCACTTTTGTTTTCTCCCATAGACTTTTAAAGGGTGTTCCGTGGCATTCGAATTTGCTGCGAACACCCCAAATTGTTCGCTGTTCGGCGAACTTGCGAACAGCCGATGTTCGAGTCGAACATGAGTTCGACTCAAACTCGAAGCTCATCCCTATTGGTGCTGTGTGTTGGGCAGCGGGAGTCCCGGAGAGTTGGCGAGGGACGGAGCCGGAGTCTCACACTTCCGCAATGATCAGAAGTTGTACATCCAGCTGCTTGTTTCTTTCTTGTATGTTTTAAAGATCACTGATCCTAACTAATCCAGTGGATTTCTAAGGTTGGGGTTGTTGTTTATAAGTCAAAATGAAAAAACACCAAACAGCCTTGTCTCACAAACCAGATTAAGTGATAGGGTGTTTTGGATCTCTCTGTTTTCCTTTAGTGGAGTCACTGTGTCATTTCCTGGATAAAGTGTTTCCAGCCCCATGGCAGCAGAGAGATCTGAAGACTTTTTTTGACTACATCATGGTCTGGACTAAAAACCAGTGGCGTACCAATAGGTTGGCGAGACCAGCGCCCGCCAGGGGTGCAGGCCAAGGGGAGGTGCAAAATGGCAGTGTTCTACTGCTCTTCTAAGCAGGGCTGGACTGGCCTACTGGGATACCGGGAAATTTCCCGGTAGGCTGCCTGCCCTGGGGCCACTTTGAGCTGTGGCTGACTGCAGCGCTCACCTCCCTCGCTCGCTCGCTGTGTAGTAGATGGAACACTGATGGAATCAGTGTTTTGCCTATCACACGAGCCAGTCTAGGAGGATGGGACCTTGCTACAGCACAGCCAAACACAGACCCAGCCAGCTCTGAGACACACACAGCGGGAGATGCCTGTTGTGTCTGTGATCCAGGCAATGCCATAGTGAGTATGTATTGATGGGCTCAGTAAGCCTGCATTCATGCTCAGTGAGGCTGCATTCATGCTCAGTAAGGCTGCATTCATGCTCAGTGAGGCTGCATTCATGCTCAGTGAGGCTGCATTCATGCTCAGTAAGACTGCATTCATGCTTGGTGAGGCTGCATTCATGCTCAGTGAGGCTGCATTCATGCTAAGTAAGGCTGCAGTCATGCTCAGTGAGGCTGCATTCATGCTCGGTAAGGTTGCATTCATGCTCAGTAAGGCTGCATTCATGCACAGTGAGGCTGTATTCATGCTTGGTAAGGCTGCATTCATATGGACACTAAGGCTGCATTTATATGGACAGTAAGGCCCCATTCGTATGGACAGTAAGGCTGCATTCGTATGGACAGTAAGGCTGCATTCATATGCACAGTAAGGCTGCATTCATATGCACAGTGAGGCTGCAATTATGGGAACAGTGAGGCTGCATTCATGGGCACAGTGAGGCTGCATTTGATGGCCGGTGAGGCTGCATTTGATGGACAGTGAGGCTGTATTCACGGGCACAGTGAGGCTGCATTTATGGGCACAGTGAGGCTGCATTCATGGGCACAGTGAGGCTGCATTCACGGGCATAGTAAAGCTACACTTGATGGACAGTGAGGCTGCATTGATGGCCACAGTGAGGCTGCATTGATGGGCACAATGAGGCTGCATTCACGGGCATAGTTAGGCTACATTCATGGGCACTCACGAGCACAGTGAGGCTGCATTGATGGGCACAGTGAGGCTGCATTGATGGACACAATGAGGCTGCATTCACAGGCACAGTTAGGCTGCATACATGGGCACTCACGGGCACAGTGAGGCTGTATTGATGGGCACAGTGAGGATGCATTGATGGGCACAATGAGGCTGCATTCATGGACACTCATGGGCACAGTGAGGCTGCATTGATGGGCACAATGAGGCTGCTTCCAAGGGCACAATGAGGCTGCATTCATGAGCACAGTGATGTTGCATTCATGGGCACAGTGATGTTGCATTCATGGGCACAGTGAGGTTGCATTGACAGCACAGTGAGGTTGCATTGACAGCACAGTGAGGCTCCATTTGATGGGCACAGTGAGGCTGCATTTGATGGGCTCAGTGAGGCTGCATTGATGTGTACAGTGAGGCTGCATTGATGGGCACTGGTGAGGCTGCATCTCTTGTATCATGTCTCCAGTCTCTGACCATCTCTTGTACCATGCCTGCAGCCTCTGAGCATCTCTTGTATCATGTCTGCAGTCTCTGACCATCTCCTGTACCATGTCTGCATTCTCTGACCATCTCTTGTACCATGTTTCCAGTCTCTGACCATCTCTTGTACCATGTCTCCAGTCTCTGACCATCTCTTGTACCATGTCTGCCATCTCTGACCATCTCCTGTACCATGTCTCCAGTCTCTGACCATCTCTTGTACCATGTCTGCAGTCTCTGACCATCCCTTGTACCATGTCTGCAGTCTCTGACCATCTCTTGTACCATGTCTGCAGTATCTGACCATCTCTTGTATCATGTCTGTAGTCTCTCACATGGGGGGGGGGACCCTAGGTACGCCTCTGCTAAAAACACTACACAATATACCTTTTAACATGGATCAAGGTATGTGAGACTAAGAAGAAAGTCAAAGGGAACAAAAAAGACTCAAAAACATGCTGTAGATGGTATATAATATGTGTTACCCTTCAAAAATTGCTGTGTTGTGCTAGTAAAAGAATGTAATTCTTGAAGTCTTCACTGACCCTTCTGTATGTGGATTGAATGTCCTGGGATTCCAGTGCTGCAGTAATTGGGGATTCGGACAACTTATGATATCTGGTATGTATATGTGCTTTTAATCCTTTTGCATCTGCTTCCACTATGTCACTGGCAGTCTGAGATCACATTGCTATTTTTATCTTCTATTGACATTGTATACCCTTGTTTAAGAAACACTGTAGTTGACTCTGCAGATTGTTATATGCAACAGGTCATCTGAAATGATATACAGTAAGAAGCATGACAACATATATTTTTATTGGTATTTCCTAAAGGCCGTTTCAATATTCAAAAGACTATAGGAAAGGTCTTTAATTTGTACTTTACATCTTTTAGATGTCACTAGAGCATACCCTATTGTATTTCTGATAAATGATATACAATATAAATTCACTATTAATACATGTGTGCTGGTAAAATAAATAAAAGAACCAGGGGGATACCATATTGTGAGACGGGAGCAAGGTTATACTATTTTGCTTGCCACCTGTCCAGAGATGTGATCCTAAAAAATAACATGCCAAAGCTCTAAGGTCAGGAGTGAAATAGAATCAATACACAAAGTAATAGGGATACCACACGTCACCTGTTTCATGGTCGAGGTTTGCAGTTTTTTAATTCTCTTCTATTTACTCCATGAAGTATCTAAGACTAAAGATAATGTACAATAACTAGAATCACTGTTACTGGAATGTGTAGGCCTTTCAATACATTATTATGGTTAATATTTCCTGAATGCAGTTCCTTTTTTTTAACCACATAATGGAGCTTCTTCACACAAATACATTTTGATCCTCTTTACGCTGCGGCATTGAATGCTGGGAGATGTCATTTGGGTCAGAAGACAAGCCAATTTCTTTGCAAGTAAGAGAAACGACAAGATCCAGTGTGCCTCGAGGCAGGTTGGGGGGGGTGGTGGTGTGAGATAAATAGAAAAGCCTGGGAAAGCTCGGGGGCAGTTGGGAGTTATCCACCAGTGTGTGAAGAAAAAAAAGTCCTGTGTTAGAGAGAGATTGAGCTGGAAGTCTGGTTAAACACTTAGTTCTGCATTTGTTTCCAGACCTGCACGGCTTGGAGAGCGGGAAGAACAGCTGCAAACCTCTGGACTGAAACAGAAGCGTCTTCTGCTGCAGAAAATATCCTCCCTGAGGCCTATCGTTGGCCGCTGCCCATCGAGGTTCGCAACTGCATCGCATCCACGCCTTATCTTACACCTTTTTATCTTTAAAGGGGGCCCCCATCTGAACATGGAAACTTGATTCTACAGGTACAGAGGGACTATTAACCCATTAGTGATCCCTTACACTGACTTTGTGCCAAATTACCTGGAGAACTTTTGCTGTCCTTCATTCCTACTGTTGTGGAAATTTTATGAAGATGTATTTAATATGTATTGTCATAGTGTCGCCCAGTGTTAGTACTCCCACAGCCCTCTCTAAAGAACTGACTGGGGCAGACTGACGCTGGTTCAGTCCCGTCTGGTAGTGAAAAACTTCCTGGGATTGGAGAGAGGTGTTTGCAGAGTGGGGGTATGTCCGCCAGTGAAAGGGCCCCTGTGCATTGCACAGACATTCCTCTGGGGGGATATGTTCGCTCTGCATGTCGAGATTTGTAGCGTACACCTGCAGATAGCCTCCCATACACAAGGAATGGTAGTATAATCCGGGTATGCATTGTTCTCTGGAACAATGCAGAATAAAGATTCCTATCAGCAGAAATATGAGAGTCTTTGAGTTGTTATGCTCAGAGACAGAGTCCATGTTTGAAAGCCACGCGGCTTCTTTTGTTTAGCTTCCAGGTACAGGGGACAGAAAAAACATGCATGCACCCTTTCTCTGCTCAGACACGCCCATAGGACTCCTTTAGCTATTATTCATTGGTTGTTTGTATTAACTTATCCTGTTGGAAGGATTTCCTGTGATGTCATTTCCCATGAAAGAAGCGATTGTCTGCTGGAGCCATCACTTCCTGTTTGTCAATGCTTTTGTAAATTATGAATAAAAAGCCAAGCACACTGGTCACTGGGCAGTCATGCTGATGGAGCTGAGAACGTAAGCTATGGTGATGACTGTTTACTTGGGGATATACATGAAATAGAGTGATAGGTAAGATGCATTATATCATTAGACAAAATGTGTGTTTATTAGCACAGGAGATATGGTGTGCGCATAGCGTACAGCCGAATTTCCCTGACAAAATGGCAGGCCAGAAACGAGTGAATAGGGCCTCCTTAGCATTGAGATGAGGGAGTGAATGGATCCACATTCCGATGTGTTAGGGATCTTTGCAAAAGAACCAATTTTTCATCTTTTTGAAATAATGTTACTCAGGATTTTGATCGTATGTTTGTTGTGTGAGTGACTGATGCTGTGTAACAAGTTTGTAATGCATATGAGAAATGTATAAATTGTGTATGGTGTTTAACCACTTGCCTACTGGGCACTTAAACCCCTCTCCTCAGCTTTCAGCGCTCTCACACTTTGAATGACAATTATTAAATCATGTAATACTGTACCCAAATTAATTTTTTGTCCTTTTTTTCATACAAATAGAGATTTCTTTTGGTGGTATTTGATCACCCCTGGATTTTTTATTTTTTGCGCTATAAATGAAAAAAGACAGAAATTTTTGAAAAAAAAACAAATTTTTCTTAGTTTCTGTGATAAAATTTTGCAAATTATTAATTTTTCTTTATATATTTTGGCCACAATTTATACTGCTACATATCTTTGGTAAAAATAACCCAAATTAGTGGATATTATTTGGTCTGTGTGAAAGTTAGAGAGTCTACAAGCTGTGGTGCAAATCATAAAAAATTGATCACACTTGATGTACTGGTGTCATTTCTTGCGACCCAAACAAGTCAGGAAAGTACAAATACCCTCCAAATGACCCCTTTTTGAAAGTAGACATTCCAAGGTATTTAGAAAGATGGTGAGCTTTTTGTTGTTTTTAATTTTTTTCCCACAATTCTTTGCAAAATGAAGATTTTTTATTTTCCCCACAAAATTGTCATTGTAATAGGTTATTTCTCTCAGATGGCATGTATATACCACAAATAACACCCCAAAATACATTCTGCTACTCCTCCTGAGTATTACGATACCACATGTGTGGGACTTTTTGACAGCCTGGCCACATAGAGAGGCCCAACATGCATGGAGCACCATCAGGTGTTCTAGGGACATAAATTACACAACTTGTTGACTACCTATTACACTTTTGAAGGCCTTGGAGCACCAGGACAATGACACGTGACACTGACGTGGCACTGATGACAGATGGCACTGATACGTGGCACTGATGTCACTGATGTGGCACTGATGACAGATGGCACTAATATGTGGCAATGATGACAGATGGCACTAATACATGACACTGATGACAGATGGCACTAATATGTGGCAATGATGACAGATGGCATTAATACATGGCACTGATGACACGTGGCACTGATGACAGATGGCACTAATACGTGGCACTAATAACATGTGACACTGATGACAGATGGCACTGATACGTGGCACTGATGACACATGACACTGATGACAGATGCCACTGATACGTGGCACTGATGACACGTGACACTGATAAAAGATGGCACGTGACACTGACAGGTGGCACTAATGACAGATGGCACTAATATGTGGCACTGATGACAGATGGCAGTGGGGACAGATGACAGTGGGGACAGATGGCAGTGGGGACAGATGACAGTGGGGACAGATGACAGTGGGGACAGATGGCACTGACGTCACTTTTTTTCATTTTTAACGCTGCAGTGGTTCGCTCTCCCCCCTCACATGCTGTTTCTGTGTGAGGAGGGAGAGCTGGCGATGAGAGATGATCTCATATGTTTACATATGAGATCACCTCTCATTGGCACCGCCGATCACGCTGAAAACGGCCGCTATGATTGGCCACTTACAGCGATCTGTGACTGGCTGTGTTCAAGGGACACTGCCAGCACAGAACTTACCCAATGCACGTCCGCGAGAACGCGCATCATGGAAGTAAACAGGAGGACCTCCAGGGACGGCCTCCCGGCAATTGGCGTCCACGCTGCAGCCATCTTTTGGCTATAGCGAAGTGGTTAACTGACTATATTGAAGTGGTGTAAGTAACTGAATGAGAAATGGAGACTGTGTGTTGTGTGTGATTGAATTTGTTTGCAAAATGGCTGCTGCCATGCGGCCATGAATGGGGGAGGGGCAGGCATGGTTGTTACAATAGAAAATGTTTTCTGTTGAAAGGGCTACACCCTGTGGGAGGGGAACTCTAATATTCTGAGCAAACAATCAAGCAACATTGTCCTGGTCCTGTGTGTGTGGTGACCTTTCAGAGTGAGATATATGAACTTTATTTGGGAACATGAGTGTATGTTTTAAGTTGTGCTATTTTGTGTTTCTTTAACATTTTTGAATGTGTTGTTTGGTTGGCCAAGGGTCCTAGTTGAAGTAGCCTAAAGTGTTTGTCTGTGGGTTAAGTGTTCATTTTCATGTCTCAGTTGTTAGTCAGTTTTTGTGGGGAGAAGTTTTGGTTTTCTAGTGGACAAGCCTGTGCTGGTTTTGGCGGGATCAACAACTGCTTTTCATGCGTTAATGGCACCATTTTGTCATGGCCTGGCTTTCGTCTGCTATTTTCTTTTGCTGTTGTTACCATGTGGCTGTACTTCGGCTTCCATTGCCCATTTTGTCTTGGTTTCACATTCGTTTGTTGCAACTTCCATTTTGTGTCTGCTATGTTTTGTTTCTGGTGGAATTACGCAACCTTTGGGGCAGGTTTCAGTTAAGTAGTAGGGTCTTTTCTGTGTTAAAAAAAGTAATTTTTGTTTGTAGAGGCGCAGTTTGGTCTTGTTAGAAGAGGCACCATTTTTGTTTTCCTTTGCGTGTGGGAAACCATGTGGTCTTGTATTTTTTTTCTTTTAAGTGAATGCAATCTTTTTAGGTTAGCTGTGTTTGTACTTTTTATCATCAACTTTTCAGTAAAAGAATGGTGTTTTTTGTATTGAATTTTGGTTATGGGTGAGGTCTTTAATTTGCACTGAATTTCCAAGGATAGTGAGATTAACTTTGATTTGAGTTTTGGTTGTTTGGGCATTTCCTTTGAGTTTCTATTGTATAGCGTGCAGTAGAAAATGGCTTTCAGTTTCAAGTGATCTGACTGCCCAGGGGCTGAGGGGGCTCCACTCTCATTTGCAATATGGGGGGTTTATTTTGCCCTTTCCTGGACAAGAGTTTTCAACTTGTTGAAATATATATGATGTTAGCCATAGATTTTTTTAATGTCTTGATAGACATAATATGAAGCAATTCAAGGCTTCCCCTCCGCCTCCCTCTTCCTGTTCAGGTGTGCAACAGGAAGTTGGTGGGAAGAGCTTGGGGTCTTTTGACTTGTGTTTGGAAGGACAAAATCATTTTGATTTTTAAATTAAGGTTTATACTGTAATACAGATTTGGGTAGAGAGCAAACAGGAGGCATCCACGTTATTGTTGTAATATCTAGGTACAGAGAGAAGCCACATCTGTAGAGAAAGCAGGCGTAAGTGTTCTGTGCCGTTTAGTCTGGCGACGCAGTGTAGGTCGTACAGCGCAATGCGCTTGTGTATGCATACACTGTGAGGGGTAGAGACATAATTCAGGGGGTGATCTGTGGTTGTTGACGAATCATTTGGCATAGTTAATAGTTTGTTGTTAAAAGAGTGGTACTCTGTAGTTCTGTGCCAAAATTGTTGGGACAACAAGCCATAGAGTTGACACCTCGTGAGGGTTTCTAGTTGGGGGACTGGACCAGATATAGTGGTTGTAGTCCGTCCATCCACAGTAAAAGAAGGCACCGGACGGTGCTCTCCTAAATGGGTGCAATGGTTTCCCTGGACGCAGGGGTAAGCCGATAAGCCAATTTAAATCGCCATAGGCAATGGCAGCCCGTGCAAGGGAAGGAATGCGAGGCTTCCCATAGTCAGACGGTTGCACAGTACATGAAGTCTAGTTTTGGGGAAAAGGTCATTAGGCCCTTTAAAGATTGTCAGATATGGTCAGAGGGTACAGTAAGGTGTATCCTTTTGGAAGGTACTTTTGATGTCTGGAGGTACGAGACCCCAAAATAAAAATACCTTGGAAGTAGTTCATCTGTGGCTTCAGAAATCTGAAATAATGAATGAGTTGATGGATATGTAGTACGTGTTTGTGTGATTAAAAATTCTCAGGCCTGTTTTTGAACTTTGTGTGGCTGGTCCACACAAGATTCCGAGATGCTCTTGTGTTTTTCCCATTGTATTTTTTTCTATCGCTAAAAGAGTGAAGGTAGCATTCCATCTGGTTGTTTTTGTTTTTTTCATTTTTGTTTTGGGAACTATGAAATATCTCCCCACATTTGTATCTAAGAGCCCATTCACACAGGGACAACACGACTTCCGACGCAACTTTGGGAGGCACCTTGGACACAACTTGAGTATGAATCACAGCACTTTGGGGCGACTTCAGCGTGACTTGGGGCGACTTACAACACGACTTGAAGTCGCCTCCAGGACAGGGAACTGTACAAGTGGCCCATTAGAGCTTATCAGCTCTTGTGACATATTCTTGTTCCTGTTTTTTCCTTGTTCCCCGTTCCCCATTTTTCTGTGTCCAAAATGCTCTCTGTGCGTTACCTAATGTCAGCTGTCATAACAGCTGGTTTGGCAGTATTGATGGAAGAGGAAGAAAAGAAGATGAGGATGAGAAGAAGAAGTTGCTACTGGAACCATCCAATCATTGCCAATAGACCTAACAGAGGTCAGTTATGGGCTATGTATGAGAACTTGCGTGGTTTTGAGGACAAGTTTTTCAACTATACCCGGATGTAGATCGTAAGGCAAGTACATATGCTGTATGTCATTGTCCACTTGCCACGTCAACTGCCACAAGTTGTGGATTGTCCACTTGCCATGTAACTTGCCACGTCACCTGCCATGTCACCTGCCACAAGTTGTGGATTGTCCACCTGCCACGTCACCTGCCATGTCACCTGCCACGTCCACTTGCCATGTCACCTGCCACAAGTTGCGGATTGTCCACCTGCCACGTCACCTGCCACGTCACCTGCCACATCCACTTGCCATGTCACCTGCCACATTACTTGCCACGTCACCTGCCACGTCGCCTGCTACAAGTTGTGGATTGTTCACCTGCCACATCACTTGCCACGTCACCTGCCACATCACCTACCACGTCCACTTTCCCTGTCACCTGCCACGTCACCTGCCACTTCACCTGCCACGTCACGTGCCACGTCACCTGGCATGTCCACTTGCCACGTCACTTGCCACATCACCTTCCACATCCACTTGCCACGTCACCTGCCACATCACTTGCCACGTCACCTGCCACATCAATTGCCACTTCACCTGCCACGTCCACTTGCCATGTCACTTGCCACATCACCTGCCACTTCACCTGCAATGTCCACCTGCCACTTCCACTTGCCACATCACCTGCCACGTCCACTTGCCACATCACCTGCCACGTCACTTGCCATGTCACCTGCCACGTCACCTGCCACGTCCACTTGCCATGTCATTAGCCACGTCACCTGCCACTTCACCTGCCATGTCCACTTGCCATGTCACCTGCCACTTCACCTGCCATGTCACCTGCCATGTCACCTGCCACAAGTTGTGGATTGTCCACCTGCCACGTCACTTGCCACATCACCTGCCACATCCACTTGCCACGTAACCTGCCACATCACTTGCCACAAGTTGTGGATTGTCCACCTGCCATGTCACTTGCCACTTCACCTGCCATGTCCACTTGCCACGTCACTTGCCACGTCACCTGCCCCATCCACTTGCCACATCACCTGCCACGTCACCTGCCACAAGTTGTGGATTATCCACCTGCAACGTCACTTGCCACATCACCTCCCCCGTCAGAACCCCCTAAATCTGGGGCTGCATATTGGCATATGGTTTGCTAAGCGGTAATGTGTGTGTAGCTACCTACCATTGGTTGATATTTCTTATTTTCAATATAGTAAATTACATTCTTTTTTTCGTTTTGTTTTGCAGTTTTGACGAATTGCTTGGTCTGGTTGACATCCATCTTGGGCGACAAAATACATCATACAGGAGGAGTATCTCATCCACTGAAAGACTTATTATTACACTAAGTTAAACTATCTTTTTTATGCACATTAGTAGCATATTTTCCACATTAATAAAGTCCAAACTGCGCTCATTCGGTCTTCTCCAACGGGTCAAATGAGTGCAGCTGCCTTGACTGATGGCAGTTCCAGCCTCTCAGCAAGCCGCTCTCCGCTCCTTCACAGCTCATCGCTCTAATTAGCATGGAGGAGCATAGCAGGAGAGCTGCTGACTGATAGTCAGCAGCTCTCAGCTAATGGAGGGTAGAGAAGTGAGCCATAGACAATGTTTGTTGACTCAGTTCTGTGTGAAGAAGTGGCAGTGGACAGATGTAGCATCGCTGCGATGCTGCATCCACCTAGGTTAATTTGTTTTTTTTTAAAACATATCGTGTAATACACATTTCAAAATTTAGCACACAAACATACCAAAAATTTGGAAAAATCAAAACTTTTTAATATTTATAAAACTATATATAACAAAATATTTTCATATTTATAAAACAGTAGGTTTATAAAAAGTTGAAGCACACTAAACTTTTTAATTTTTTAAAATGTGAACAAGTAGACAACAGCCAAAAAAAAATTAAAACAATTATAATTGGTGGTAGGTCGGCTGATTGAGAGTAGAGCTGGTGGAAGGCCTTGGGGATGATGTGGGTGGCATCTGAAATGATTCTTCACCGAATCTCTGATTCCCTGGTACACCAAGTGTACTTGTAATAGGGGACGGTGATGGATAGGGGTATTTCCTAGATTTTGGGGAATTGCCATAGTCGTCAGTGTATGGACGGAAGAGAGGGGGGTAGTAGTGGTGGGTTCTGGGTGGGGTAGGGTTAGGAAAGTCATAATAAGGGCCTGATGGGGGTGGTGGGTGGTCAAAAATTGGTGATTGGTCAGTGGCTGGATCACTTTGCATGTTTGCCTACAGGATGTCCATGATAGCTTTTTTAACAAAGTTCTTTCTTTCCTGTGGCACTTTTTTTAGCATTCCTGCCACCATACTTCCAAAGCCACTCTCTTCATTCTCCAGGGCGTCCAGTTTGTGATCCAATTTTTCCATCAAGGTTGCAAAATGATCCATGGTTTGGTTAATTCTTCCCCCTATCGGTCTGCTGGATCTTTGAGGAAGAGGCCTTCGTGTAGGTGGTTCCTTGACTTGGGGCTGCTTGACATCTGGCAGGGCAATCTGTGTCAGCTGGACCTCTGGCAGCTCAATCTGGGGAGAAGGTTCTGAAATGTTGGTCTCCTGTGTGTCTTGAGTAGCCTCAAGTGACTGATGTGCAGGCCGACACTGAGACCCTCATTCTACAGCGTTTCCTCCCAACTTAATTGTGTTCTGCATGAAACATATAGTACAATTTTAGCACACCCTTCTGTATAGATCGTTATAGTATATCACTTTAGAAATATGAAAGATGTTATCTTACTCTCTTAGTTCTATGAAAGGCCTCGGGAACTGCAGCTCTTCAGCATGTACATATGGTCCAAATCTTTTTGATCCAGAGCCACTTCTGCATTCGTCCAATCTTAGGTGACACTTGAAGCAGTCCCTCAAACCTTTCCATCTAGTTTGTAAACTTGCCACTGCAAAATATAAACAGAAACATCACTTATGTATTTATTCTTTCAGATACCTGGTAACCAGTCATTCTATAGTAAGCCTTCATTTTGAGTTCATGGAGGGCAAGTCAACAATCAGCTACATCATCCATGAAGCCTGCCAAATTTTATGGGACGCTCTGAACACCATTGTTATGAAGAGGCCTACACAAGAAAATTGGCGGGCTAATGCTGATCTATATTGGAGTTGGTGCAATTTCCCCAATTGTACTGGAGCTATCGATGAGAAGCACGTGCGTGTTATGAAGCCTATCAGTAGCGGTAGTATGTTCTTTAATTACAAAAAATATTGTTCATTTGTACTGCTTGCCGTGGCCATTTCGAACTACTGTTTTACCTACATCTATATTGGATCCTACGGAAGTACCTGCGATGCTCATATTTTTGCTAATTCCTCCTTTGGTCAAAGGCTAAGGGAGAATCAACTCGATCTTCCAGAAAACCACACTCTTCCTGGCACAACTGAACCCCCGCTACCCTATGTGTTTGTCGCAGATGAGGCTTTTGTCTTGGGGGAACACATTATGAGGCCATACTCTAATAGGAACCTGACTACTCCGAAGAAGGTTTTCAACTATTGTTTAACAAGGGCAAGAAGGGTGGTTGGGTGCAGTTTCGGAATTCTTGCCAATAAATGGTGTTTTTTACATACACCTATAGACTTAAATATAGAAAATGCAATTATTGCTGTCAAAGCAGCATGCATGCTGCACAATTATGTCAGGGTACGTGACGAATACTGTTTTGAGGATTCCCTCATGCATGACATGGAAAGTGCACACCTCAGTGCTACAAGGGGATCCAGTGACGGTGCCACTGTGCGCGATCAATTACTTTGTACTTTGTTTCACCGGCTAGTGAAATACAATGGCAAATGGATGCCATTTCATAACTTTATTGCCATTAGGGATGAGCTTCGAGTTCGAGTCGAATTCATGTTCGACTCGAACATTGGCTGTTCGCAAGTTTACCGAACAGTGAACAATTTGGGGTGTTCGCGGCAAATTCGAATGCCGCGGAACACCCTTTAAAAGTCTATGGGAGAAATCAAAAGTGCTAATTTTAAAGGCTAATATGCAAGTTATTGTCATAAAAAGTGTTTGGGGACCCAGGTCCTGCCCCAGGGGACATGGATCAATGCAAAAAAAAGTTTTAAAAACGGCCGTTTTTTCAGGAGCAGTGATTTTAATAATGCTTAAAGTCAAACAATAAAAGTGTAATATCCCTTTAAATTTCATACCTGGGGGGTGTCTATAGTATGCCTGTAAAGGGGCGCATGTTTCCTGTGTTTAGAACAGTCTGACAGCAAAATGACATTTTGAAGGAAAAAACTCATTTAAAACTATCAGCGGCTATTGCATTGCCGACAATACACATAGAAGTTCATTGATAAAAACGGCATGGGAATTCCCCAAAGGGGAACCCGGAACCAAAATTTAAAAAAAAAAATGACGTGGGAGTCCCCCTAAATTCCATACCAGGCCCTTCAGGTCTGGTATGGATATTAAGGGGAACCCCGGCCAAAATAAAAAATAAAAATGACGTGGGGTTCCCCCTAAATTCCATACCAGACCCTTATCCGAGCACGCAACCTGGCAGGCCGCAGGAAAAGAGGGGGGACGAGAGTGCGGCCCCCCCCTCCTGAACCGTACCAGGCCACATGCCCTCAACATTGGGAGGGTGCTTTGGGGTAGCCCCCCAAAACACCTTGTCCCCATGTTGATGAGGACAAGGGCCTCATCCCCACAACCCTGGCCGGTGGTTGTGGGGGTCTGCGGGCGGGGGGCTTATCGGAATCTGGAAGCCCCCTTTAACAAGGGGACCCCCAGATTCCGACCCCCCCTGTGTGAAATGGTAAGGGGGTACAAAAGTACCCCTACCATTTCACTAAAAAACTGTCAAAAATGTTAAAAATGACAAGAGACCGTTTTTGACAATTCCTTTATTTAAATACTTCTTCTTTCTTCTATCTTCCTTCATCTTCTGGTTCTTCTGGCTCTTCTGGTTCTTCCTCCGGCGTTCTCGTCCAGCATCTCCTCCACGGCATCTTCTATCTTCTTCTCCTCGGGCCGCTCCGCACCCATGGCATGGGGGGGAGGCTCCCGCTCTTCTCTTCATCTTCTTCATCTTCTTCTCTTCTTCTCTTCTTCTCTTCTTCATTTTCTTCTCCAGGCCGCTCCGCAACCCATGCTGGCATGGAGGGAGGCTCCCGCTGTGTGACGGCGCTCCTCGTCTGACAGTTCTTAAATAACGTCACTGGGTGGCCCCGCCCCCTGTTATTTAAGAACTGTCAGACGAGGAGCGCCGTCACACAACGGGAGCCTCCCTCCATGCCAGCATGGGTTGCGGAGCGGCCTGGAGAAGAAAATGAAGAAGAGAAGAAGAGAAGAAGAGAAGAAAAGAAGAAGAGAAGAAGATGAAGAAGATGAAGAGAAGAGCGGGAGCCTCCCCCCCATGCCATGGGTGCGGAGCGGCCCGAGGAGAAGAAGATAGAAGACGCCGCGGAGGAGATGCTGGACGAGAACGCCGGAGGAAGAACCAGAAGAGCCAGAAGAACCAGAAGATGAAGGAAGATAGAAGAAAGAAGAAGTATTTAAATAAAGGAATTGTCAAAAACTGTCTCTTGTCATTTTTAACATTTTTGACAGTTTTTTAGTGAAATGGTAAGGGTACTTTTGTACCCCCTTACCATTTCACACAGGGGGGGGGTCGGAATCTGGGGGTCCCCTTGTTAAAGGGGGCTTCCAGATTCCGATAAGCCCCCCGCCCGCAGACCCCCACAACCACCGGCCAGGGTTGTGGGGATGAGGCCCTTGTCCTCATCAACATGGGGACAAGGTGTTTTGGGGGGCTACCTCAAAGCACCCTCCCAATGTTGAGGGCATGTGGCCTGGTACGGTTCAGGAGGGGGGGGCGCTCTCTCGTCCCCCCCTCTTTTCCTGCGGCCTGCCAGGTTGCGTGCTCGGATAAGGGTCTGGTATGGATTTTTGGGGGGACCCCACGCCGTTTTTATTTTTTTTTTGGCGCGGGGTTCCCCTTAAAATCCATACCAGACCTGAAGGGTCTGGTATGGAATTTAGGGGGAACCCCACGTCTTTTTTTTTTTATTTTGGCCGGGGTTCCCCTTAATATCCATACCAGACCTGAAGGGCCTGGTATGGAATTTAGGGGGACTCCCACGTCATTTTTTTTTTTTAATTTTGGTTCCGGGTTCCCCTTTGGGGAATTCCCATGCCGTTTTTATCAATGAACTTCTATGTGTATTGTCAGCAATGCAATAGCCGCTGATAGTTTTAAATGAGTTTTTTCCTTCAAAATGTCATTTTGCTGTCAGACTGTTCTAAACATAGGAAACATGCGCCCCTTTACAGGCATACTATAGACACCCCCCAGGTACGAAATTTAAAGGGATATTACACTTTTATTGTTTGACTTTAAGCATTATTAAAATCACTGCTCCTGAAAAAACGGCCGTTTTTAAAACTTTTTTTTGCATTGATCCATGTCCCCTGGGGCAGGACCCAGGTCCCCAAACACTTTTTATGACAATAACTTGCATATTAGCCTTTAAAATTAGCACTTTTGATTATTCATGTTCGTGTCCCATAGACTTTAACGGTGTTCGCGTGTTCGAACAAACTTTTTTCCTGTTCGCATGTTCTGGTGCGAACCGAACAGGGGGGTGTTCGGCTCATCCCTAATTGCCATTAAGTGCTTTCAAAAAATATTTTTATTTCAGTTGTTTTTTCTGTACAGTTGAATAGAGCCTGCAGGTATTGATTTTCATTTTTTCATGATATGTTATGTTATACTGTTGTTAATGTCTTAAATAAATTTTTGGCCTTAAAATTTTGTGATAATTAATTTGGCTATGGTTATATTGTTCAATCATTACCTACATAAAATTACATTACAGCTGGACATCACTGAGAGACTTCACCAGGGTTCTCCATACTCTGACCCTCTAGTTCTAGAAACCCTGCTTTTTTGCAGCAGGAACGTGGGGGAATAAAGTTCAAGCACCTTTAGTACTCAGTGTATGGGGTGGTCTACTGCTGCAGGCAGGGGAGCTACTTTTTGCTGGCAGGGGATCTACTGTTGCTGGCAGGGGATCTACTGTTGCTGGCAGGGGATCTATTGTTGCTGGCATGGGGGGGATCTACTTTTGCTGGCAGTGGATCTATTGTTGCCAGCATAGGATCTACTGTTGCTGGCTGCAGGGGATCTATTATACTAATTTTCTTCTTAACAAGGTCTATACAAAACCGTGAGTACCACAAATCTCCAGAAGTGGTGGTCTTGGGAGGTAGGTAGGTAGGTAGGTGGGTAACTTGTGGCAATTGACGTGGCAGGTGACGTGGCAGGTGGACAATCCACAACTTATGGCAGGTGACGTGGCAGGTGAACAATCCACAACCTGTGGCAGGTGACATGGCAGGTGGACAATCCACAACTTGTGGCAGGTGACGTGGCAAGTGACGTCGTAGGTGGACAATCCACAACTTGTGGCAGGTGACGTGGCAAGTGGACAATCCACAGCTTGTGGCAGGTGATGTGGCAGGTGACGTGGCAAGTGGACAATCCACAACTTGTGGCAGGTGACGTGGCAGGTGACGTGGCGTGTGACGTGACAGGTGGACAATCCACAACTTGTGGCAGGTGACGTGGCAAGTGGACAATCCACAGCTTGTGGCAAGTGGCAGGTGACATGGTAGGTGACATGGCAAGTGAAGTGGCAAGTGAAGTGGCAAGGAGACATGGAAGGTGATGTGGCAAATGGACATGGCAGGTGACGTGGCAAGTGACGTGGCAAGTGACATGGCAAGTGGACATGGCAGGTGACATGGCAAGTGATGTGGCAGGTGGACAATCCACAACTTGTGGTAGGTGATGTGGCAGGTGACATGGCAAGTGGACGTGGCAAGTGACATGGCAAGTGGACATGGCAGGAGACGTGGCAAGTGATGTGGCAGGTGGACAATCCACAACTTGTGGCAGGTGATGTGGCAGGTGACATGGCAAGTGGATGTTGCAAGTGACATGGCAAGTGGACGTGGCAGGTGACATGGCAAGTGATGTGTCAAGTGGACATGGCAGGTGACATGGCAAGTGACGTGGCAAGGAGACATGGCAGGTGACATGGCAGGTGATGTGGCAAGTGGACGTGGCAGGTGACATGGTAAAGGACGTGGCAAGTGGACAATCCACAACTTGTGGCAGGTGACGTAGAAGGTGACATGGCAAGTGGACAATCCACAACTTGTGGCAGGTGACGTGGCAAGTGGACAATCCACAGCTTGTGGCAAATTACATGGCAAGTGAAGTGGCAAGTGGACAATCCACAACTTGTGGCAGGTGACATGGCAGGTGATTTGGCGAGTGGACAATCCACAACTTGTGGCAGGTGATATGGCAAGTGGACAATCCACAGCTTGTGGCAAATGACATGGCAAGTGAAGTGGCAAGTGGACAATCCACAACTTGTGGTAGGTGATGTGGCAAGTGGACAATACACAACTTGTGGCAGGTGACGTGGCAGGTGACGTGGCAAGTGACATGCTAAATACAAGTACACTGCTGCTGCTACTCACTCTGGTCTCACAAAATGGCTGAAATAGTTAAATAATAATGTTTTTTGAGCCTGTATGGAACTACAACCATTATGCCTAGTCAAAGATAACAGACATAAATATAAAAATGTTTAACTTACATTTGTCACTGCGGTCGGTCTCCGACCTCTGCGAAGGTCAGCCTACAGATATCCAGCCAGGCATTGTCCCTCTTGATATGATCCTTATAATTTGGGTCTTTTTTGTCGTATAGATATTTTCTCTCCCTGATGAACCTGATCAGGGACTCATTGTCTACCACGTCCCTGGCTCTGGTAGACATTCTGTATACAGGATTTTACCTACACAAGTATACAGAGCTCACATCCAAAATGAAAGTACTCTGTGTTTGAGAAGGAGGGGGCTGGCTGATTAGTGAAGTGTATCTGGGTAAATTCCTTTCAGTTTCCTTTCTGTTTCCTGTAAAGTTGCCTCAGTATGAACTGTGATCCGACTTGGAGGCGACTTCCATTGAAATGAATGGGTACAAGTCGCCTAGAAGTCGGATTGAAGTAGTACAGGAACCTTTTCTGAAGTCGGAGCGACTGCAGTAATGTACATTAAGACGGATCCTTTCACTAACATTCATTTTTTCAGCTAGCGCAACTTGAGGCGACTAGGGGCACTTGGGGCGACTTGGAGTCGGATCCAAAGTTGCCCCCTGTGTGAATGGGCTCTAAATGTTTGTCTCATGTTCTAGTCTTCTCATCGTTTGTATGTAGTAACAAGAATATGGTTGAACCTACCGGGAGAGCCCTCCTACGTGTCGTGGCTGTTTTGTTTTAGTAAGAACGTGAAAGTAAGGGTTACAGAGGGTTTAGTTATTGTTGGTTTTGAGGAATGTCAGTGACAATTTACCAGTGTACACGAATGTATTGTTTACCACTCTTTGCAGGTTAAATATGAAGGATAAAGTAATAACTTTTGTTTATAAGTATATTTTCAGGTCCAAGGAGTTTCTGAAAGTGTGTGTACATAGAAAGCAGGTGTATAAGAAGGTAAAAGTATCATAGGCTATTTCACTGTTTTCATTGTTTTTTTCTACACCATTCTAAACCCTACGTGTTTTCCTCCAGTTTGTAATGAGGAGGAAAAGGGGGGATGATAATGGTGAGAATCACAATTTTCAAACCAATAATACTAACCGCACTAATTCTAGCAAAGTTTGTGACAGGTGACTGGGCCATTGTAAAGAAGCTTGAGGGACGGGACAACTGGGTCCACGCCAGCCACTGCAAGGAGCTGCTCAACTACACCAAAGGATGAGCAGTATCTTTGTTTATTTATATTTTTAAAGTGTATTTTCCAACTAGCTAAGAAAGCGAACAGGACACATTATTGGGTCTGCTCTGAATCTCCACCGCGCTTTAGTCCTCAGCGATAACAGCTGTACATGCTATTTATGATGTTCATATCGGTACAAGGAGTTTTGACAAACTAGTAAAGACTTCAAACAGACACTTGTCAATGGAATTTAACGATACATTTCTAGAGGGTAAAATTGGTCAAAGTTTTAACAATAGCTCTGCCTCTTACCAGTTTGGGTATTGGGACAACTAGGTAGCCCACAAGTATGTTTCAACTTTAGTTATTATGCGGATCTACAGCTTATAAGGTAATTCCCCCTAATACAAGAGGTTTATGCGTGCTGGTGAAACTCATCCCAGCATCTTATGTTGCAGCGGATCGTGAGGCTCTGATGATGTGAGAGAAGGTAAGAATGGCAGGGACAGCTAGAAGGGAATTGTTCACCAACCCAGACCAGGCCTGGGCATGGTTTCCTGCATGTACAAGGTGGAGGCTTGAGCTTATGATACGATTGAACAATTTCTCATCCATTGTGGATAGGATGTTCATTTAAACTGTTGAAGCCAGAGCTATAGCTAGTGAAGATTGGAATCCTTTTAAGGGTTTGAGAAACTTTGGGGATTTTTTTATTTTTCATTGGATTGTGGTTGAAGAAAGTAGGAATATATATACTCATGTCATTTTGTTTCTATTCCTTCTATATGTCGTGATGAGGTGCTCCTGTTGCCTGATCAGACGTGTGACCCAGAGCCCGAGCAGATGACCACATCTTCCTTGATGAGACTCCCCGAAGCCCAACCCACGTACAAGACACAAAGGATCCCAGACCGACTGGCGATTACTACAGCTCACCATTTCATCTCTTCTGAAGAACATCTACATGTCAAGCCGTGTTTTCCTTTTATGGATCCATATGGACTGTAAGGTCTGATTCATTTCCAGGTGTAAGAAGAAGATTAAGATTCATTGAGGGATACATGGGAGCATATGACAAAGAGGAGGAACTGTTGTGGAAATTTTATGAAGATATATTTAATATGTATTGTCATAGTGTCGCCGAGTGTTAGTACTCCCAACAGCCCGCTTTAAAGAGCTGACTGGGGCAGACTGACGCTGGTAGTGGAAAACTTCCTGGGATTGGAGAGAAGTGTTTGCAGAGTGGGGGTATATCCGCCAGCGAAAGGGCCCCTGTGCATTGCACAGACATTCGTCTGGGGGGGATATGTTCGCTCTGGAAGGACATTATCAGTTATAGGTGGATGTACGCTCTTGTCTCTGCTATGTCTGATCAGCACATGTCGAGATTCGTAGCGTACACCTGCAGATAGCCTCCCATCCACAAGGAACGGTAGTATAATCCGGGTATGCATTGTTCTCTGGAACAACGCAGAATAAGGATTCCTATCAGCGGAAATACGAGAGTCTTTGAGTTGTTATGGTCAGTCCATGTTTAAAAGCCATGCTTCTTTTGTTTAGCTTTCAGGTACAGGGGACAGGAAAAACATGCATGCACCCTGTCTCTGCTCAGACACACCCATAGGACTCCTTTAGCTATTATTCATTGATTGTTTGTATTAACTCATCCTGTTGGAAAGATTTCCTGTGATGCCATTTCCCATGGAGGAAGCGATTGGCTGCTGGAGCCATCACTTCCTGTTTGTCAAGGCTTTTGTAATTTACAAATAAAAAGCCAAGCACACTGGTCACTGGGCAGTCATGCTGATGCAGTTGAGAACGTAAGCTATGGTGATGTCTGTTTACTTGGGGATATACGGGAAATAGAGTGATATGTAAGATGCATTATATCATTAGACGAAATGTATGCTTATAAGCACAGGAGATATGGTGTGCGCATAGCGTACAGCCGAATTTCCCTGACACTACTGACATCCCCATTGGCTTACTACTGAACTCTGATAGGCCTGCTGGCCTGAACATACATATATACATTCATATACAGGTGCATCTCATAAAATTAGAATATCATCAGAAAGTTAATTTATTTCAGTAATTCTATGATTTGGGGAGCCATGTCATCTGCTGATGTTGGTCCACTGTGTTTTATCAAGTCCAAATTGAGCGTAGCCCTCTACCAGGAAATTTTAAAGTACTTCATGCTTCCCTCTTCTGACCAGCTATATGAAGATGCTGATTTCATTTTCCAGCAGGACTTGGCACCTACCCACACTGCCAAAAGTACCAATACCTGGTTTAATGATCATGGTATCACTGATTGGCCAGCAAACTCGCCTGACCTAAACCCCTTAGAGAATCTGTGGGGTATTGTCAAGAGGAAGATGAGACACCAGACCCAACAATGCAGATGAGCTGAAGGCTGCTATCAAAGTCACCTGGGCTTCCATAACACCTCAGCAGTGCCACAGGCTGATCGCCTTTATGCCACGCTGCATTCATGCAGTAATTCACGCAAAAGGTGCCCCAACCAAGTACTGATTGCATACTATACTAGGAATGGACATAATTTTCAGTAAGCCAACATTTTTGTATTAAAAATCCTTTTTTTTTATTTTTAATTGGTCTTCTGTCATAATCTAATTTTCTGAGATACTGAATTTTGTGTTTTCACTAGCTGTAAGCCATAATCATCAAAATGAAAAGAAAAATGCTTGAAATATATCACTCTGTGTATAACGCATCTATATAAAATATATGAGTTTCACTTTTTGAACAGAATTACTGAAATAAATTAACTTGGTGATGATATTCAAATTTTATGAGATACACCTGTATATACAACCATCATCATATCTCAGAGAATTAACTATCATCAGGCCACTCCCTTTTCAGTTCTTCAAGAAGTCCAATGTTTTCTAGAACCTACTTACTGTTTGCAGGGATATTTCTCCCCCTCACCCCAACAAGTCTTCAAGGGCCCCAACATAGCCAGTATAAAACTACCCTTAAGACTGTACAAAATTCACCCACTATAGAACACAGTTTTCAGCATATTTATCTTTCTCTGTTTCTAGAATGCCAAGGGTTAGCTCTCTCACTCCAAGTGCCCACAGGCAACGTAGCCCTGATCTGCACTGGTACCAGTTTGTTGTTGCCCTATGCTGCTCATTTAGTGAGAAGAGCTACAGTTTATGCTGGTTTGGTGTGATCTTAAGGTAGTACTCTAACTATATCAAGTGAAGCTTTATTATATCGTATTCTGCAAAGAAATCCTGGCTGTTGTATTTTTTTGCTTGTCTGAACATTATTGATATTATACTTTGTTACTTTTATTGTTGTGTATACCGGAGGTGTCAGTGGTGCTGAGGTCTTTGCCAAGGTTGAGGTAAGAGCAGAGGATCCAATATAACCAGTGGCACCTGCAGGGTAGCGCTACATGGACAGCAGCAAAGAAGAGCAAGTGGTTACATAGTTACAGTATATAGCTAGCCATTTTGGAAAAAAAACTAAACACAAAAATAAACAGAACAAATAGAAAACCTGCATATGCAGAATCCTATACCCAGAGTTGCCCATAGTTAATGTAGAGGAAGGCAGAAATACCAAATAAAGCAAGGTAGGAAGGAAGGTAAATCTCCACAATGGGGCACAAATGGATTAGAAACCTAGCTAAACAGAATTACAATTTTTTTTGCAGGAAGACCGAATTTTTTTAGGTTCTACAATCAGATCTCTATATAATTAGCTGCAGACAGCTCAGATATTCGTAGGTGACATATGGATGGAAATAATGGCCAATAATTAATGTATTTAGATATAACTTTTGTATATCTTTTGTAGATAACTCTAGATAACTTTTCCTTTTCCTGAGGAAGAGTTTGAAATGTTTTGGTCAAATCCCATATGTGCTGTCATAATATTTGTGGATCTGTCGATAATCTAATATTTTGTATTGTGTCTCATACATGGAGACAATACTGCTGGTGATATGAGATGTTACACTGTCAGCCTATGATTTTATTGATTGTATACCAATACAATCATTTTGTATTTTAATCATACTTGGTTGTATTATTGCAGTGCTTAACATGTCCCAGTTTGCTTGGTAGTGAACTTGTCTCACACAACAGATATAGAGTTTAATGAAGGGTGCTAGCTGGTCATACAAAGAGACAGAGTTACACTGACCTGCATCCCTGAATATACATGAAAACAAGAAAAATTCTTCTGAGTGAGACTTTTAAGGGACAGTGAACAACTAAACGGTCACAAAGAAGTACAAAAATATAAATTTTAATAGATCAAAGTTAAAAATAGATGCAATACATAAAATTGGTTTCAGATGCAGATACAGGTGTATGCAAATGACAACAGTTGACAACCACCATTGGTCTGTTGAAAAATTAGGTGTAAGCAACAGAGATACCCAATGCATTTCAAGTTTAGGGTATTGGCTCTTTTCTTCAGGGGTAGGAGGTTTACAACGGGACGTTTAATACGTCTAGAATTAGCAAAAGAAAATGTGTAAGGGTATGTATTAATAACAAACAACAAAAATATTTTTTTCTTACACATATATACTAATCATGTACATTGCATAGACATTTATAGTATCTTACAATTTTAAAAATATTGGGGACAGACTGCGACCACCGATCCACCCAGGTTCAAATTTAGACAAATGCAGCTGCATTCAAGACACATCGGGGTCCAAATGAGGTCACCTACAAAGGGCGTCCTATGGGATCCTCTCTATAGGTCCTTGAGATGTATGAAGCAACCAAATCGCTAAGAAAATTAGAAAAGAAAACAACTAGTTCCATGTGATTAAATCTATGCAATTAAATCAGATAGTTGGAAAAAACTTCACCTGGCCATTGTGTATATATATCTTATTCAAATAAAAAACATATTCTAGAAAAGAGTGGGAATTACCTTTCACAGACTTTCATAAAGTTTGAGAGAGGGAAAAACCTGAGACTCACTCCCAAACTGCAAACCACAGCTAGACAGAATTAGTCCTGGATATACCTAGGTAACAGGTAAACCTATAGTGAGGTAAAAAAATGAATGAGTTGGGTGTAAGGTGAAAACATCAGATCACCTCATAAATATTTACAACCTTAAAGTTCATCTCAAAGGTATTGACACAGGATTAAGGGGAGGAGCTAAGGGAACGCCCCCTCGGGACGATGGTGCGTGGACGGGGAGGGAGAGTGACGGGGAGGGAGAATAATGTTCTGGGGCGTAAACACGCCGGACATAGCCTGGTGACTGTCACAAGATTGGCGCATCAGCGCCATACCACAATCAGAAGAGGCCGAACACGTCACAGATGCGTGAACGGCCTCCGTGTGCCGAGCAGGCGACCAATGAACATGTAGCCATGCAGCGCAATGATGTCTGATCAGAGCCTGGGGAGATCAAGTGGCAGAAAAGGGGAGATCAAGTGGCAGAAAAGGGGAGATTAGACAATGTCAGTATTTACACAAACCCAACTGGATCAGTGGGAACAATAATTGTAGAATAATACAAGAGTTTAGAAAGTGTGAAAATAACATAATAAATAAGGAAAAGCAAAAAGCAAAAATATCTAGAATCACTCAAAATGGTAAGTCATGATAATAGCAATACCGAATATATAGGCTATTAATATAGAAAATACACAGGATTTCATGTGAATTCATAAGATACATTCCATTAATACATTAACCTTTTATTATTCAAAAGGAGAGAGAGAGAGGGGAGAAACGTAAGGGAAGAGGACAAAGAGGGAAAAGGGGCAGAGAGGTAATTATCAGGATTGGGGTGATCACACTCACCCCCAGGTAAATCCAGATAGTCAAAAATAAGGGGCACAGTTTTAGCATTGTTGATGATGATTAACTCTATGAGCCTAATCTAGTGAATGTAATTGAGTACAGAATATATATGATGCATGGGTTGTTCAAAGGGGATCATACGGCTCCCATTCAGAGCTCCCTGAGGTGAACCCTTCCAAAAAGGACCTAACAGATATACATCTTTTAGGCTGTAGGTACAGGGGTGCCTAGGCACACTCACTTAACAGGAAATACACTGCTTTTTATCGGGCGGAATTAAAGACATGTATAACTTTCAGGGTACTGCTTAAAGTGGAACTTTACCCATAACAACTTGATAAAAAAATAATGTTCTCATCTTTAGCAAGAAACATACATTCTGCATTAATATGTATGCCACCAAAATGAGTGGTGTGTGCTGTAAATTGCCTTCAGCGTTGCTCCTGTTTCTTCTTGCTGAAGCCTGCCATTTTGAGAAAGCCCAGAGCCCCTGAGCACAAGTAAATCATAAAGCAGAACAAAACCCATTGATTTAACAGTTTAAAAAAATAGTATATTCCTTCTAACAAAACTGTCAAACCATCAAATGGCTAATATCATAACTGATCACATGTGCAGCACAATGGCAGTTGCAGATCAAGCAGATGCAGCATTCTTGGCTTTAAGGCTGTCAGGAGAACAGCCTGCACAAATTCAGCAGTGCCTAAAGGTAAAGAGCAACTGAGCATGTGCAGAGCAGGTTGAGATAGAGTATTACTGGATTATAAACAGTATAGACACTTATTTTTAATGTTTTGCATAACTATACCTGCAAAAGGGACCAGCCTGAAATTTTCTAGCAGCCTTAATTTTCTGACTAAAATTCCACAGCACAATTAACATCTCTAGATGTTCCATGTAAGATAGAAAATATTAACTTTTTGACATCCACTTCAAAACATTTTAAAAGTCATTAAATGTCTAATACGTATTGTGGTTTAGCTAAAAGATTGGCAGACTTTTGTATTACACTTGAGTAACAGAACCACAAGATCACTGCAATTCTAGTATATCATGAAATCCTCCCTGGATCAATGCTTGCCTGTTGTGGTGTTCTGTATCCTTGTAACACAGAGATAAATGTGATTGGCAAGGTACATGATTTTCAATCACACTGAAAGAGAGTAATAAATCTAGACATGGCTGATTTCATCTACACTTACCAGATTTATGTCACCTGGATCTATCAGCTTTAGGTGACAAGATACCTTTTCAAGGAATTGGGACAGGTCCAAGGTGAAAAGCAACACCAGAAAACTCACCCTAACACACCGTAATTGACATAGCACTGATGTTTTTTTCGACAGACCACAGGCTGTAACAATTGTTAAGAATCACATAAAAAATGTATTCAGACTTCTTAGTCAATAACTAGGCCAAAGGGAAACTAACTAAAACCACTACATTCCAGTTACTGAGGTCCATCTGAGCTTGCAGTATGTTACATCGCTTATTATATAAAATTTTATCCTTTTACTTCTTATGGCTGTCTTTGCCACTAGAATGACAGGATATGTCCTATGTCAGGGCTCAAAATTTCATATCCTGAGCTACTCGTCAGGTCTTAAGAGTTACTTGCCACCAGTTACCCTACTCCCTAAATCTGCCCCTAAACAATCCCTCGTAAATTATCATATTTTATCCAGATCATACAGGGGTATGCACAGATCATGCAGGGGTGTGCACAGATCATACAGTGGTATGCCATGATCACAAATGCCCCCCAGCTCTCACAAATGCCCCCCACCTCTCTCACCTCTCACAAATGCCCCCCAGCTCTCACAAACTCCCCCCAACCCTCTCGCAAATGCTCCCCGTCTCTCAAAAATGCCTCCAGCTCTCTCACAAATGCCCCCTGGCTCTCACAAATGACCCCCAGCTCTTACCTCTCACAAATGCCCCCCCATATCTCACAAATACCCCCAAGCTCTCACAAATGCCTTCCCCAAGCTGTCTCATCTCTCACAAATGCCCCCCAACTCTCACCTCTCACAAATGCCCCCTCCAGCTCTCATCATTCACAAATGCCCCCTCCAGCTCTCACAAATGCCCCCCAGTTCTCTCACATCTCACAAATGCCCTCCCAGCTCTCACAAATGCCCCCCAACTCTCTCACTTCTAACAAATGCCCCCTCCAGCTCTTACAAATACCCTCTCCAGCTCTCATAACTGCCCCCAGTAGTCTCACATCTCACAAATGCCCCCCAGCTCTCACAAATGCCCCCCAACTCTCTCACTTCTCACAAATGCCCCCCTAGTTCTCCATGCCCCCCAGGTCTCACCTCTCACAAATGCCCCCCAGCTCTTACACGTCTCACAAATGCACCTCCCAGCTCTCTCACAAATGCCCCCCAACACTCTCATCTGTCACAAATACCCCCCCATTAATCTCACCTATGCCCCCCAGCTTTCATCAATGCTGCCCCCCTGCTCTCTCACAAATGCCCCCCCCTGAGCTCTCTCACCAATGCTGCCCCCCAGCTCTCTCGCTAATGCCCCCCTCAGCATGCTCACCTATGCTGCCTCCCCAGCTCTCTCACCAATGCCCCCCCCAGTTCTCTCACCTCTTTGAAATATAGAATGCAGCCGGTACCATGCTGTTTGTTATTACTGTGCTTTTTTTTTTCTTCAGCATAGTGCCGCTGACAGCTCCAGCTGTCAGAACTGTAGTACAGAATCAAGGAGGGGTTTATCAGCACTTCACTCAGCTCCATGCTACAGTCCTGACAGGTGGGGAAAGGAGCCACCTTCAATGGGAACACACAAAACAAATGCGGGTGGTTGCCTCGCTGGGACCTAAGGCACCCACCATATGGGTGCCTAGCGTTCACACACAAAAACTCTCTCTCCAAGCTAAAATGAGCACAGCTGCAGGATTCCTTACCAGGGGAGCCGCTAAGAGACAGAAAGCAAAAGCGGAAGGCGGAGGGCGTAGCTGGCCTGAAAATTGTGTCATCGGTGCCTGCATTGAGGTGAGAGGGAACAGAGATTGCCGGCAAGCAAGGAGGGTGGGGGGTATGCCCTCAGTGTGGCCGGACACCTCTTCTCCTCCCTCAGCAGGATCCTGGCTGCCTCTGCTTCTGCCTGCTCCACTCACCCTCAGTTTATTTTTACTTGCCAAATACGAGCAGGCGAGTAGACATTTTGAGGGCTGGTCTACATGATGTTTAAAAAAAAAAAAACACAAACTACAAAAATTCTATCAAGGAGTAACCTTAAAGAGCAACTCCACTTACGTGAGAAAAAAAATTAACACATAAAAAGAAAATAATATAGCATATACAATTGCAACACATGTCATATTGTAATTGAATGTTATTAAAAATTACTTTTCCTTTATATTTTACAGCGCTGTCACTTTCTGTCAAATTCAATGCAATATGGCTACCTGGAAGTGTTTTATACACAGAATGTGTACAGAAAACACCCCAGATATGTAATTTCCTGCGTGTTAAGACATGGAAATCTTGTAAGACCAAGAAAAGAAGTGTGAATTTTGAGTCACATCAGCAAAAAGACCAAAAAACTGAATTTAATGCAGTAATGCAAATGGTAATTCCATGCAGTTAATGAAAAGTTAGATCCATTCTCAAAACAAAAATTGCCAAGTTGATGGAATATAGTATTCAGTCATTAGCGACTAGTGATTAGCAGACAGCACACTTGAAATTAAACTTCTCTCCCCTTGGTGGTCCTCATGACTTATACACAATGCTATAGTGCCTGGCCACTATCCTGGGGCAGTCACGAACTGAGCAAAGGAAACAGGTACGTGCAGTTGGCAGACAGCCGGAGTGGTTCATTGACAGTCCAGGTACAAGGCAGGCAAGATTCAGAATACTCAGGGTTGATCCGTAGTCAAAAGATAAAGGCAGGCAAAATTCAGAGAATAGTCCGATATCTGATCTGAGGTCCTCAACAAGGGAATCCAATCTAGCAAAGCAGGGCAGAGAAACAGGGAGCTTGGAACACATGTAACAAATGCAATATCACAAGCCTGAGACTGCAGGCTTGCCAACAGTCAATCAGGTTTGGTCTTCAACCAGAGACTGACCACATCAATCACGTTGCAGGTGGTCAGGCAAAGAGAATGTATCACAGCCAAAACCAGGATGCTGCAACCAGCAGCTATGACAGCACACACTCCTGACATGCTATCTTGTAAGATATTTTCACATGTTGTGATCCTACCATATTTTGACCAACTGAGGCTCACATTTTTCTGCTGCCCTGGGATTGAATAGTTTTTCTATATTTAAAAAAAAAATCAGACAGGCAATGATAATGATCAGCTAAAACAAAAGTCATACATAAATACACACTTATTTATTTATATACACTTGATGAAAAAATTTGATATACCATTAAGTGTTAAAATAAATAAAAATCAGTTTTAGTGCTATACTCACACTCAAATCAAAGCTGTTTCCCAAAGTAAATCCTTTTTGCTACTAAATGCCATCATCCCAGCCTCAGATGCCCCAGCTAAAGTCACATTCCCTCTAACTGGGGGAATCTGGTGCTGCTAAATATAGGAGAGCAGTGTGTAGGTATAGTTGTACACAAAACCAATATCTTCACATCCCATTTAGACTCCTGGGAATCAACATAAAGGTCTATGATCACAAGATAGAAGTTAAATAGAGTATCTATTACTAGCATCATCAAGAGTAGTGATAATCCATACACTTTCCCATTCCTATGATTGCTGATGGAGAATATCACAACATATTTTGAGTGGATATCAACTCGAATGGTTGGACCTCTATGCCACCTGGAGATATAAGATAAACTTTTGGACTTTTTAGGGCAATGTTTAGGAGTATATAAGGGCTACAATAATTTTTTAAGCACACAAGACTAATCTGCTCTTGTAGGCAGAGTGGCTTGGTAGAACACAGCTTGTTTTTAATCCCCTGCAGTCTACCATGAAGCAGTCTACCTAAGCATGGAGTTGCACTGCAATACAGTAGATCTGTATATTTCTCATTCTACTGAGGAAGCAGACTTGTTCTAAAAAAACTCACTGAGAAAAGCACAACCCCCCAACTATTTTCTGACCATCAGCATATTTTGGAAGGAAGAAGTATTGCTCTCCTCAGAATATAATAGCTGGATAGAGGAGGGACTGAGTATAGAATTATATGTGTGTATACTCTATTCCTGTATTGAACAACATAATGGGAGTACTGCTGTACTGCTGTTGGTATTTTAATATGGTATTGTGTATATATATATATATATATATATATATATATATATATATATATATATATATATATATATATAAACATGTTTTTATATATGTTTATATTATTTTTATAAATGTTTATATATATATATGTTTATATATTTTTATATATGTTTATATGTGTGGTAGCATAGCGATAATATGAAATAAGGGATGTGATGTCAGTATTAAAATTTAGGGACCAAGTTATTTGGGTATTTACTGTATGCTTGACTTTTAATAGTTTGTTTTGGCTGAGCTGGTTTGAATAAATTATTTCCATGCTAGAACAGTTAGGTCATTGGGGTTGCTGAAATAGAATGTACTGTAGTAGCTTTGGTTACATACAGCAAGCAAGCGGGACTATAAGAAATTTGTCTTCTGCTGCCAGAGAGTCTTAGCACATCACTGCCATTCGGGAGAAGTTTTGTAGTTTTTCAATTAATACAAGACTTCCTCTGACTGCAGGCAGGCAGATGACATCATGATCTCTAGTCTTTGTTTACTAAATGTGTTGCAGGCCTGTGCTGCAGGCCGTCCCTGCTGCTGCTCCGGTCTCTGTGCAGGCACCCACCTCGAATATTACCACTGTAAGAGGTACTTCTGGTTACGCTCCGCTTCCCCAGCAATTTGGGGGCAATCCAGTTCAATGCAGAGGGTTTCTGAACCAGGTTGGGATATACTGTGAGATGCTGCCCCAGGTGTTCCCCACGGACAGAAGCAAAGTAGGCTTCATCATTTCTTTGCTTTCTGATAGAACCTTGGCCTAGGCAAACCCTCTATGGGAGACACAAAAACCCATTGTCCTGAGTTACCTAGAGTTTGTGGCTTCCTTTAAAAGGGTATTTGACGTTCCCGCATGCTCCACTTCCGCTGCCAAGAGCCTCATGTCCAAAGTATGAGAACTGTTGCCGATTACGCCATTGAATTTTGTACTCTGGCAGCAGAGGTCGTTTGGAACAATGAGGCCCTCGTGACTGCTTTTTCTCATGATCTCTCAGATAACTCATCCTGATTAAGAATGCCTACCCGATTTAGTGGATTACGGAATTATTTCACCACCTCAAGGGAGCAACAGTTTTCACAAAGCTTGATCTGAGAGGGGCATACAATCTTTAGAGGATCAAAGAGGGTGACAAATGTAAAACTGAATTTAACACCAGGACAGGACATTACGAATACTTCATAATGCTGTTTGGCCTTTGCAATGCTCCTGCAGTGTTTCAGGAGTTCATCAACGATGTCCTCCGATATATGTTGCAGCAATGTGTGGTGGTTTATCTTGACGATATTCTCATATATTCTAAAATCCCTAGAGAACCACCTCACAGATGTCTGCTACAGAGGTTGAGAGATAATAACCTGTATTGTACGTTGGAGAAGTGCAAGTTCCATCGTGAACAGGTAAAATTTCTGGGTTATGACATTTCTACTGCCATTTTTTTGATGAACCCAGAGAAATAATCCGCAGTTCCACAGTGGCCGCGACCCGTAGGTCTACATCCATTATAACGTTTTCTTGGCTTTGCCAGTTATTATCGAAAACATATTCAGAACTTCTCTTCTCTGGTCAAACCCCTGACTGATATGACCAGAAAGGACAGTAACCCAAAGAATTGGTCTCCGGATTCCATTAAAGCCTTTGAGTCTCTCAAGGCTGCCTTTGTTTCAGCTCCTGTGTTGGCACATCCTGATCCTACGCTACCCTTCATATTTGAGGTTGATGCACCTGAGACTGGAGTGGGCGCCCTTCTGTCTCAACATCAGACCTCTGAGAGTGCTAATCATCCTTGTGGCTACTTTTCTAAGAAATTGTCTCCTGCATAATGCAACTATGAGATTGAGGACAGAATTGTTAGCTATTGTTCTTAAAGAATGGAGGAATCTCCTCAAAGGTACCACTGTGCTGGTCCTCATTTTGACTGACCATAAGAATCTTTACATTCTTGTCTGAGGCTAAATGCTTATCTCCCAAAAGAGTGCGGTGGGCTTTTTTTCTGTCAAGCTTCAATTACATTCAAGTCTCATTCTTACCCGGTACTAAGAATGTAAGGGCTGACGCATTGTCGCAACAGTTTTCCTCCGCTTCCAAGTCGGTGCCTGTTCCTGTAATACCCCCTGATCACATTCTGGCTACTGTACGCACCAGTCTTACCTCACCTTTGGGGGACAGAATTTGTGCCACTCAGATCCAGTCTCCTCTCAAGAAACCTGTTGACCACTGCTTTGTCCCTGAGAATCTCCACACTGCTTTGCTCTAGACTTACCATTCTCCCAAGGTGGCTGGCCACCCAGGGAAGAATCAACTCATTTGGGCTATTTCTCAACAATTCTGGTGGCCTAGCCTCTGTGCTGATGTAACCGTCTTTGTAGCCGCTTGTTTTGTGTGTGCACAGAGTAAGACACCACGACACCTTCCAGTGGGCCTCCTACAACCCATACCCAATGGAGGGAGGCCTTGGACCCACCCGTGTATGGATTTTATTGTGGAGTTACCCAACTCCCCAGGGCAACACAGTTATTCTTATGGTGGTTGACCGGTTCACGAAAATGTCACATTGTATTCCACTAAAGAAGTTGCCCACATTCACATTTGCTCAGGAGATCTCTCAGTTACATGGGCTACCCAAGGTTATCATCTCTGACAAGGGTAGCCAGTTTGTCTCCAGGTTTTGGCGAGCCTTTTGGGCACAGTTAGGAATTCAGCTTTCCTTCTCCTCTGCCTATCACCCGCAGTCCAATGGGACCACAGAACCAGCCAACCAAGCCTTGGAGCAGTTTCTACGCTGATATATTTCTGACCACCATAACAACTAGTTCCACTTGGGTGCAGGTCCAGGAAGGAGTCCTTGCAACGTGCCAGTGAGAGGTACAGACTCCATGCTGACAGCCGACGCCTATCTGCGCCTACCTACCAGGTTGGGGAGAGGGTCTGGCTGTCATCTCGTAACCTCCAACTCCATGTTCCCTCACTGAAACTGGCACCACGATTTATTGGGCCTTTCCGTATTCTATGTAGGATCAACACAGTGGCTTGCGCATTAGACCTTTCTTCTAAAATCCGTATTTTGAATGTTTTTTATTTCTCCTTATTAAAACATTTGGTGTGCAACCGCTTGACCAGCTAAGTACCACATCCTCGCCCGGTGAAGGTAGAGAACCATGAATATGAGATACAATCGATCACTGGAAAGGGTACGGTCCGGAGGAATGCTCTTGGGTCTCATCCTTGCATGTACATGCTCCTGTCCTCCTCTGTGTTTTCCATAGACGTTTTCCCCTCAAACCTGGCGGTCTTCCGAGGGGGAGGGGTCATTGAGGGGGTACTGTCAGTCCTCTCAGCCCTTCCTTTTCTGTGCTCAGGTTGCTCAGCTGTCGGTTAATTGCCAGTACTCATCGTTCCACGGTGGCTCACCTGTTGATCATCTCCTGCTCGTCAGTCAAGGCCACACCCAGCCCCTTCTGGCTATTTAAACTGCCTGGTTCATTTCATCAATTGCCTTGAGACTCTCTGAAATGTTCCTGTTGAAGACTTGCCTGGCTGACGTTCCTTCTGGTTCCTGATCCTATCTGCTGCCTCTGACTAGGCTGATTTCTGGCTTTCTGATTTCATGGCTTGTTCTGACTACTTGATTTGGCTACCGATCCCTGGCTATGTTTGACTACATTTACCAGTTGTACTATTTTTACCTTTTTATTAAAAGGTGTGATTTTTACAGCATTTTCTGTCTCCCTCTGATTCATGGTTCCTAACAAAAAGTATGTGTAGTGTAAAAAAAAAAATTAGACAGTCCTTCATTTAAAAAATAAAATAAATGTCCCCTAGGTGTAGATCCATTGTCAATCACGACGCTCGACACCACCGCCAACCCGATAAAAGAAAAAAAGATCCACTCCGCAGTCTGACAGTTCTTAAATATCTAAGGGGTGTGGTCACCTTCCATTGGCTAGGGGCATGCTGGGTCGATGGCATGCTGGCAGGGTCATGCTGGGGCGATTTTTTTTTTTACTTTCAGTGCAGGAACTCTGCTGACAGCTGATGACTCATCAGTTGCTAAGGACCCGGCGGCCACCTTCTCCTTAACAACCATGTTGTTTTGTGGTTGTTATAGACGGGGGTGGTGTCCGCTCTTTAACAATGCCTATATATTAAATGTTAATAGTTATGCCAGCTACCACCAAGCATTAATTTACCACATATTTTCACTACTAAAATACCGCATGCCTTCATAAGATAACTCGTGCAATATTTTGTAGGTTTTTTGTGAATGCCAAAAAACTTTTTGAAAAATACTGTGTGGTATCTTACTGCATACTCAGATGCGGTAAGCTACCGCTTTGTGAATGGAGTCTATAACAGCACTAACACCCATGGTGATAAATACCTCCAACCAAACAATTCAAAAAGATCTGTTATAAATATTGACTCCATGTAAGATTTTGAAATGTTAAAGCTACATAAAGCATTAGCAAAGTATGACTTGTTTGTTAACAGATAGAAAAGTCTTGTGTAGCTCTGCATGCAAAGCATTTCACTTAGTTGCCCAAGCTCATTTTATCAGTTAGCACTACTTAAATACTGTGTGTTAATTAACTAGTGAACGTTTTTGGTGGTTCAAGGATAGGATTTGCGTGCCTTGATTTTTGTTTAATAAATGTCATTTAACTTATGGTGGGATCCAAGTAGTCTGATGTGTTCTTTGAACCATCACATGCTGTTTTAGCTGTATTTATTTTTTCTTAAAAAGCAGAGCTGACAACACTGATTGGGATTTTAATGCAGCAGAGGCAGTGTTGTCAGCTCACCTCTGAAAATTAGAAGCACATAGTACATTCCTGCAGATAAACAGGTATTTTTCTGCACTTGTAGCATTTATAAATGGATAAATTATGGTATAATGCATGGATTGCAGAGAAACACTTTTTTTCCCGCAGAGATACAAATACAGTAGTAGTTGTCCATACACAAGACATTAGCATCAGCTAGTGAACCTCTTTCAAACATCCTCAGGCAGGCCATAGATGATGCAATTTTCTTTCCTGCAACCAATGGGTTGAGAAAGTCCCATTCAGTGTTGATGGGGAAGTGTCTCCCACAGATCTATCGTGTTCTCCCAGCAGGGGGGTTGGGGCATGAGAAGCTGTCCCTGGTGGGAGAACACAGTGATTACGACTGATTACGACTCGCAGCTATAGCCTGTAAAATTGCATGTAAAGATTCAACATGCTGGTTGTACCCAAGTTGATCAATGGTTCAGCATGGACTGGCTGAGGTTCAAGCCATCTATGGCCAGCTGTAGTGATAATTAGTCTGTGATTAAATGGGTGCTCTAGGTGCAAAGTCAGAATTTTTTTTTTTTCAATGTGCTTACAAATATTTGACTAACGTTAGATAATCCATCCATTGATGGATCCTTTTACCTTGAATATGTTTTAGCCCTATTTACTAATCAGTCAGGTGTGAGAATTAGGATGGGTAGTGTTGCATAAAAAATCTTTCAGAGTTTAGGTACACTTCTTGTTCCAGAGACTTTATTGTCTCACTAGCCTGACTTACAATTATCAAAGTGAGGAGAAACATAGCACCTGCCAAAGCCTTTTAAGGTTTACATATTGTATCAAGATTAAATGTTAACTAAAATAAGTCAACATTATGCCCTTGATTGCCATCAGCGTGCACACAAAAGGAGTGTTATATATGACACATTCCATTTGAGCTCTTGCATACTGAAAACTGAAGTTAGACTCATCTTCAAATGAGTCTGACTAACACAATACAGTCTGTTTCCATGGAAGCTGTTTGATGCCCTGCTGACTACTAGATATTGCCTGTCACTGGCTGGAATTTCACACCCTGTTAGATAAATAGTAAATCTAGCCATACATTTGTAAGTCAACCCAAGTTAAAACCTTTTAGCCTTGTGCTGGAGAAATATAATTAAGGTAATTAAGCAGATGTCAAACCATTTGAACGTAAGAAAAAAAAAAAAAAAGCTACATTGTGGAATAACCGACAAGTAACCCCCTGCAATGAATTCAAAATGTATTGTTTTAAGTGTGTAGATGACATTTCACTGCAAGGCGGGGTTTACTATTGGCTTTGTATCTAAAGGAGTTAAACTAATAATGCCAGGGTGAATTACACTTTAAGAAATTAAGGTATCTCAATTTAATTACAATGGTTTTATTTTTCCTAAACTTAACAGTATTTTTATTAATTTAAAAGCTACAAATGACAATCCCTTTTTAAACAGAATGGGGATTACAAAAATATGGTTTGGATTGGTTTTTACTTTTAATTTTTTTTTTATATATAGAAAATTAGAAGCAATACAATCTTTAAGTAGAAGAATAATCCCCAAATCCATCATTATCAACATTACAATGTTCCAATTTAAGTTTGTTAGAGTAAATATGCTCACCAATACAGACAGGATGATTGCAATTGGGAACATATCTAATTATATATATATATATATATATATATATATATAAAGAGAAGAAAGCAAAAATTGAAATTTATAGGAACGAATAGAAGTAAATATTTCTGTTTGAGATTTGTCTATCTGTTCCTTAAAGCGGAGTTCCACCCAAAAATGGATCTTCCGCTTTAAACACTCCTCGCTGCCTTACATGCCACATTCGGCATGTCATTTTTTTCCTGTCCCACTTCCCTCTTCCTCTTGGCCACCTAGGCGACTCCTCCTCTCGCCCTAGGTGGCCCCTCCCTGCCAGCAATCTTCTGGGACACGTCACAGGTCCCAGAAGATTGACTGGCCAATAGCAGAGCGCAGAGCAACTCACGCATGCACATTGTGCGCCCAGCCGTGAAGCCGTAAGCTGTCAAGGCCGAGTGCCCACAGTTGCTATAACGCCGCCGCGGAGAGGAGGGAGAGAGGAGCGAGGTTCCAGTCCCCCCGCATCGATGGACCGTGGGGCAGGTAAGTGTCTATTTATTAAAAGTCAGCAGCTACACTTTTTGTAGCTGCTGACTTTTATTAACCTCACTGGCGGTATTCCCAAGTCTGGCTCGGGGTGGAATTTCAGAACCAAAAGTGGTAACCCCAAGCCAGACTCGGAATCACATTGCAGGATCCAGGAAGAGCTTACTTACCTTGTCCCCTGGATCTTGCGATGTCTCCCCGCAATGTGAGCGGCTCGTCCTCCGCTCCTTTCCCTGCAAGCGTTGCGATGCACGGGGATGGAGAACAGCGCCAAATTCAAAAAGTCAAACCCCTTAACTTGGCTCCTGCCCCCACCTATAACTGCTCTTCACAGCAAGGAGCACATGGAAGGGCAAACACATGAAAGACAAAAACAGAACATTCCATAGCTCAACTCACCAACCAGTCTACCAACTGACCAAATTAACCTGTCCAACAGTCTGCGTTAAAAACAGGGGTTTAGTTAGCATGCGTTTGCAAATGCATGCATAAGCTGCAAGGCCTCTTCACGGCACCCTGTGTATGCTTGCAGTCCTAACGCTACTGAATTTATAAGCATCTCCACAATGGAAGCACATGCATTAAATGGATAGATGAGGGGCAGGTGGGCCTGGAGGCAGCCCAATCCCCCTTAAAGGAACAGGAGCACACTGGACACCCAGCAAGAGCACAGTGGCAGCAAAGGTGTACAGTGTGTCCCGCAGACTGTTGGACAGGTTAATTTGGTAAGTTGGCAGACTGGTTGGTGAGTTGAGCTATAGAATATTCTGTTTTTGTCTTTCATGTGTTTGCCCTTCCATGTGCTCCTTGCTGTGAAGGCCAGTTATAGGTGGGGGCAGGGCCAAGTTGAGAGGTTAAGGGGTCAGGGGTTAAGTTGAAGCACACTTGTGGGCTACTTAGTTGTCCCGATACCAAATCTGGCAAGAACCAGAGCTATTGTTAAAATTATAATTAATTTTACCCTCTAGAAATGTATCGTTAAATTCTATTGACAAGTGTCTGTTTGGATTTTACTAGTTTGTCAAAACTCCTCATACCAATATGAACATCCTATATATCATGTACTGCTGTCATCGCTGGGGTACTAGAGCTCGGTGGAGATTCAGAATAGACACAGCAATTGGTCCTGTTCGCTTTCTTAGCTAGTGGGAGAATACACTTTAAACAATAAATTAGGATGCTCTTCATCGTTACCCTTGCCGAAATATACTAAACTAAAAAATATAAATAAACAAAGATACTCCTCATCCTTTGGTGTAGTTGAGCAGCTTCTTGCAGTGGCTGGCGTGGATCCAGTTGTTTCATCCATCAAGCTTCTTTACAATGACCCAGTCACCTGGTTGGACAGAATGTAAACTGGTTATTGTGTCAGGGTCCAGGAGGGACTCATGAACCCTGTGGTAGACATTTTGAAGTTTGTTACAGTGACTGCACCTACCCCATCAGCTGAGAATGTCGACAGCTGCTGAGGAAAGCACAACCCTGGTTATGGTTGACCTCCAAACAAACCTAACTCAATGACTGTGGTCACTGTGTTGGCTTACCATCTGGGGTGTAATACCTGGAACCATTGACAAAAAGGTTCTTAGTATCTGGGATGGGAGCCTCCTTCACTGGACTGCTGCTTGCTGATTCAAATTCCATCAAAGAAAAACATTCGTCCTACTGGGTCACAAACTTGGCTAGAATTAGAGAGGTTAGTACTATTCACAAACTCAGTTAGAATTAGAGCGGTTAGTATTATTGGTTTAAAAATTGTCATTCTCACCACTATCATCTCCCCCCCTTTTCTTCCTCATTACAAACTGGAGGAAGACATGCAGGATTTAGAGTGGTGCAGAAAAAAATAAAACAATGAAACAGCGAAATAGCCTATGATACATTTACCTTCTTAGGCGTGTGTATTTATGCATGTGTACAGCTATCTACATACACCTGCTTTCTATGTACACACACTTTCAGAAACTCATTGGACCTGAAAATATACTTATAAACAAAAGTTATTACTCTCTTACTACACTCTCTCTTACTACTATCCTTCATCTTTAACCTGCAAAGAATGATAAACAATACAACATTCGGTAAATTGTCACTGACATTCCTCAAATCCGACAATAACTAAACCCTCCGTAACCCTTACTTTCAGGTGCCTACTAAAATACAACACCCGTGACACGCAAGAGGGCTGTTGCAGTAGGTTCAAACATATTCTTGTTACGACATACAAACAATGAGAAGACTAAAACATGAGACAAACATTTAGATACAAATGTGGGGGAGATATTTCATAGTTCCCGAAACAAAAATGAAAAAACAAAAAAAACAGATGGAATGCTACCTTCACTCTTTTAGCAACAGAAAATAATACAATGGGAAAAACAAGAGAGCATCTCCAAATCTTGTATGGACCATCCACACAAAGTTCAAAAACAGGCCTGAGAATTTTAATCACACAAGCATGTACTACACATCCTATAACTCAGTGGTCATCAACCCTGTCCTCAGGGCCCACTAACAGGCCAGGTTTGCAAGATAACTGAAATATATCACAGGTAGGGATGAGCCGAACACCCCCCAGGTTTGGTTCGTCGCAGAACTTGCGAACAGGCAAAAAATTTGTTCGAATATGCAAACACCTTTAAAGTCTGTGGGACACAAACATGAATAATCAAAAGTGCTCATTTTAAAGGCTTATATGCAAGTTATTGTCATAAAAAGTGTTTGGGGACCTGGGTCCTGCCCCAGGGAAAATGTATCAATGCAAAAATAATTTTTTAAAATGGCCATTTTTTTGGAAGCAGTGATTTTAATAATGCTTAAAGTGAAACAATAAAAGTGTAATATTCCCTTAAATTTCGTACCTGGGGGGGTGTCTATAGTATGCCTTAAAGGGGCGCATGTTTCCCGTGTTTAGAACAGTCTGACAGCAAAATGATATTTCAAAGGAAAAAAAGTCATTTAAAACAACTCGCGGCTATTAATGAATTGTCGGTCCGACAATACACATAAAAGTTCATTGATAAAAACTGCATGGGATTTCCCCACAGGGGAACCCCGACCCAAAATAAATTTTAAAAAAATGTGTGGGGGTACCCCTAAATTCCATACCCGGCCCTTCAAGTCGGGTATGGATATTAAGGGGAACCCCGTGCCAATTTTTTTTTTAAAAATGGCGTATGGGTCCCCCTCAAAATCCATACCAGACCCTTCAGGTCTGGTATGGATTTTAAGGGGAACCCCGCGTCAAAATGTAAAAAAAAATGGCATGGGGTCCCCTCAAAAATCCATACCAGACCCTTATCCGAGTGACCCGCCCGCTCTGACAACATGGGGAATGCCACAACCACTGGTCAAGGGTTGTGGGGATGAGGCCCTTCTCCCCATCAACATAGAGACAAGGTGCTTTGGGGGGCTACCTCAAAGCACCCTCCCAATGTTGAGGGCATGTGGCCTGGTACGGTTCAAGAGGGGGGGTGCTCTCTCGCCTCCCCCTCTTTTCCTGCAGCCTGCCAGGTTGTGTGCTCGGATAAGGGTCTGGTGAATCGCACCAATGCCTGATTAACCAATTTATCCACCGGGGGCCGGAAGACCATCTCCACCGAATCAATTTTGATGCCCAAAAAGGATAAAACATGGGCAGGGGCCTCAGTTTTAGCAATCGACAGTGGGATGCCCAAGTCACTACAAACCTCCTGAAAGGTGGACAACATGCAAAGACAATCGTCGATACCCGCTGGACCTATAAACAAAAAGTTGTCCAGGTAGTGTAAGAAAGAGTGCAAGCCAGAGAACTGAATCAAAACCCACTCCAGGAAGCAGCTGAAAATCTTGAAATAATAGCACAATATGACACAACCCATGGGGAGGCACATATCAATGTAGTAACTGTCCTGGAAAAAACAACCCAGGAGATGGAAACAGTCCGGGTGGATGGGCAGGAAACAAAAAGCAGATTCTATGTCCGCCAGGAGGGCAGAAGCACCCGCAGACCTAAGCAGACCAAGCGCCGTGACGAAAGAGGCATATTGCACCTGGGACTCCTCTTTGTCAATACCGTCGTTAACAGAAGAACTTGACGGAAAGGAAAGGTTATGGATCAGTCGGAATTTGCCTGGATCTTTTTTGTGTACCATGCCAAGTGGGTAAACCCACAAGTTGTGATAAGGAGGGAGGTCAAACTGACCTGCCAAGTGGCCCATTAGTAACTTTCTCAATTTTATCAGCTGCCACGGACTCGAACTGTGTAGCAGAATTCAAATTAGTGGACATGGTGGGCTTGGACATGGTGGGCTTGTCCGACGGGTGGTCACGCTGGGTGTGCCCCTCCACAGGTAGAACACTCGTGCTTAAAGCGACACAAGGTGTACCACTTACAGTGGCTTTCATTAAACATCCAGCAAATGCCTTTTTTGGATGCTGCCGAAGCTCCAGCAAGAACGCCGGCAGGGGACTGAAAGGTGGTCTGTCTATGTGGGCACATGAATAGCAGCCAAAGACTCCCATCCTGGCAGTCAAAATGCAGGTCTTTCCAGGTAGCCATCCTCTGGTGAAACTGGGTGTCATAATTGAACCAGCACTGCCTGCCATACGTTTTTTACGCCCCCGAAATGAGATCCATGTATCCGAAGAGAGAAGTGCTCCTGAATATTCTCACAGAGCACCCCTGCATAGGCGCAGAAACCCTACAGCCAGTTCCCAAATGTGCGAAGAAGCTGCTTTGTCTTTCCAGCCTGAACATTCACATATATTCGCCTAGATTTATCCACTGTCTCCTTGTCAAAAGGCACCAGCGTCAGTACAGCAATGAACTAACAGTGCCAAATTTTTTCTTTGACGTCCTGTGACAGGTGCAAACCCACTGGTGAAACAGATCATAGGGGGCCACCTAGGTGAAAACCAGACCCTGGGGATGAGGGCACCACCCCTGGCATAATGCCCAAATGCAGCAATGCTGATTTTACTGCAGTAAGGATGTGGTCATCTGCAGAAATAGCGCAAGAATTGCTACCCAAAACCACCCCACAATCATACTCATGCAATGGAGGCTGAGCAGGAGAACCCAACGGAGGTCCATCAGGGGTTATCCTTTGCCGCAGGTGGTCACTAGCAGGAGCTGGATGCGGATGCTGAAGCCTGGGAGATGGACAGCTGATCCTGGGAGGAGGTGCAGAGGGAAGAGAACACTGGGAGAAGCTCAAATCTAAGGGAAGAAACACAGGCTGTTGTTGAGTGTAGTGGCCAGCAGGTGGCAGTGCAGCACAGGAAACCTCACCTAGCAGCGCTGGATCCTCCTGCCTCAAGTGATCAGTGAGCCCTGTCATTTGGGGAGGCATGGGAAGCAGCAGGAGCAGATGAAGAGCCAGGAAGTGGCCCAGGTGGGCCCAGGAGCTGGGAGCCTCTTGCAGATGAGCTGTGCCATCACTCACACAGGTACCAAAGCCCGCGCGCCACGCAGCACCATGCAAGGGGGAGGCATAGATGCTGGAGGAAGAGCCAGGGAGCTGGCGGCAGCCTGCCAGGGAGCTGGAAACCTCCCGCTGTGCGGAGGGGCGAGCCCCGCAATCAATAACGGCGCCCGCATGCTGTGCGGCACTGGGAAAGGGGAGAGAAACATCAGCAGCAGCTCCCGCCCTGCAGGGCGCAGAGCTGATGGCAGGGGACTGGATCCGGAGGGGGCATGATGCGAGCCCAAGTGCCCACCCGACGATGACCCGCAGAGTGCGGTGGGGCTCTGGGGCTCCTAGAGTGGGGAGGAGAGACAATGCTGAGCTGCAGGGGGCGGCCTAATAAGTATTCCGTGATCCACATGCAGCACAGGACTGGGGGTGAGAAGAGGAGCCAGTGGCTCCGCTATCAGTCCTAGAGGCACTAGGAGGGCTGGGGCCCAGTCTGGAGGGTGGGCACATGGCCCTGCGGACCCTGGAAGCTGGCAGCCTGCCAGCCTCGGAAGTATCTATGGGAAGTTAGGTGAGGGCTGGGGAAACAGTCTCACCGATGAGTAAAGGCAGGAGCCAGTCAGCTTGACCTCTTTCTAGCAGATCCCTGACCCTCTCAATCAAGGCGTTAGTGTCCATGGCGAATCCGGCAGGAACGCAGGGGAGGCCAACTCTTGTGACATCAAATTCTCTTGAAAGTAGTGGGATATGCCTCTGCGTAGCCTTTTCTAGAGTTCTTCCTCCACCCCATCACCTCATGCCATTGTAGCCAATCCCAACGGAGCCACTCCGACTCCCATTAGGTTGACGTCCCGCTTAGTTTTCAAGCATTCAGCAGTCAAGGCTCCCTTTCCTTAGAGCGTGGCGGGTCAAGGGGCCTTCATTTTGTTTTGATTCAGCATCTGCTGATAACCAGTATTAGAATTGCAGATTTGTAAGTCATAAGCCTGAAAAGGAGCAATGCAAAGTTTGTTCTTTTTGGCAGGAGGGGATGCCCCTTCCACAAACTCCATTTGTAAAGTGGAACTGTACTACACACTGTGTAACCTAAAACACACACCCTGAACTGTTTTGAGTTATGAACAGCAGCTGTTAAATGTATCAAACTTTAAACTGAAATCAAACACCCTTTAAAATCTTTACACATCTGGCCAAACCAGCCCTGAGCCCTCTTACATTTCAGTAACTTGTAGGTATAACCTACTGAAAGCTATAGCTGGTAATGAAAACTGTTCTTTTGGAACTTAATGAAACATTTTATAAAAAAATATTAGCTGCAATTAGCAATGCATCATGTGTGAAGATTGGTTTGGAGTCTTGGAGGAAGGTGTCTAAAAAAAAAAAAAAAAAAAGAAAGCAGAAAATTAATGTTGTCTGTGTTGCCCACTTGGCTTACACAGAAGGCTGCAAAGACAAAATGTGTGTGGTGCATTAGTATTAAAGATAACCACTGTGTTTAGAAGATCAGGTTGTCTAAACTGGTGGTGGTTCCAACACATATAAACAAAGCTTACATTCAAAAAAAAAGGGGGGACAGAGTTCCAATCAGAGGTAGCCAGAGGCAGTGCCAGTTGCTGTTCAATAGCAGTGGCATGATTGTAAGTCCAAAAGAAGCTAACTGCACAAAAAGGGAGAAGGAAAAAGTTGAACATAAGACTATAGCAGATCATTTCTTGAAAAAACATACTGCAACAAATTGTGTATCTTGTATATGATCCAAGGGGGGCAGCAGGCAAGGTGTTGGCAGCAGTGATGGAACAGGCAGGTCAATAGCAGTGGCGTGATTTGGAGTCCATGAGAACCGCACCAAGAGGGAGTAGAAAAAAAACAAACAAGCATGATAGTATGGCTGTCATTGCTCTATTGCAGTCATTGTCCCCAGAGAGTAGACTGCTTCATTGCATTCATTCATACTGCAATTTGCCCCAGGAGAGTAGACTGCTCCATCACATTCATTAATTTTGCCCCAAATAGTAGACTCCATTCAATTGCATTTATTTATATTGCCCTCAGAGAGTAGTAGACTGCTCTATTGCATTCATTCATATTGCAATTTTTCCCCAGAGGGTAGACTGCTACATTGCTCTCATTTATTATTGCCCCAGTGAACTGCTCCATTGCATGTATTCATAATAGCCCCCAGAGAGTAGACAGCTACATCCATTGACCATTACATTCATTCATTATTGTCCCTGGTACTGCTCCATTGCATGTATTTATAATTAGGCAGGCAGGCTGCCAGTGGCACTGTGGGGCATGGTGATGGCAGGCAGGCACCACCAGGAGGTCAGAGAGAGGCAGAGGGAAGAGCCAAAGAAAAGAGGCAAGCAGGGTGTGCGTAACTGAGATGCAGCAGCTGGAGAAGGCGTGTCCCTCCCCCTGCTTCTGTGATGGAATGGCGCCTGACAGGAAAAGACAGAAAAGGATTATTGGTTGGCACAGCATAAGCACAGAACCGCCTGGCGCACCTGACAATCACAGAGTACCATTTGGCCGGTTTTAGAACTGTGCATGCGGCTGACCTGCTGCCATAATTTTTTACTGGCAGCTGGTGACCATAAGGGATATTTATGGACAGTTTTAAAATCAGCTGTACTGAGTGATAAACTCCAGTGAATTTATTGATTATTCAAATTTGCACATAGAAATAGGGATATTGGAGTTAATTCACTAAAGTTTTTTTACACGCAATATTAAGGTCATGTAACCCATTTTTCAGAAATATCACATGAGATAACAAACACAGTCAACTCATCAAAGTAAAATATCGAATGTGAGGTAAATACTGCACATTTGTTAAAAATGTGAGGTAAATACTGAAAAAAAAATACATCATTAAAGTCAATTCACTAAACACACACATATTTGTTATTTATCACCTGGTGCAGGCATCCAGCATTTTAGTAATGCACAGAATAACAATGAGGAGAACTCTGCACTGACCAGTTAAAAGTATATATTGTACTAAAGAGAAACCTAACTATGTGGAACTTTAGATGAGGACATTTGAAAAGATGTACCTCCATCCCTAATTTGTATACAACAAAAATGAAGAAGGGCGGTTTTTGGGACTTTAGATGAGGCATGCAGCCGGGAAGGTAACACAACAAAATAGTAATGGTGAGAAAATGGATACACCATGCATGCGACCACATCGTATTGCATAAAAACAGGTTGTAAACAGTAGATTAAAATAAATCATGGAGACTTTATTTCATAGTGATATACATAGTAAAAACATCATAAAACAGCATGATAGCATAGCAGCATGTTATAGTCATAATGGTACCATAATAAAAAATCATCAGACATTTTATTGCATGTGACTGCATCATAGTAATAATAGTGTCTGGTGATTGGACCACATCAGTGACCAAATAGCCTGCGTGTAATAACATATATACAGAATAGTATAATAAAGCATATGAGCAAAAGTTCCATAAATCTGATCCATAATAACATAGTGACCTAGCAAAATAGCAGCACGATGTGAATCGCAATGGTGAAGTAAAAAACTCAAACTTATAGTTGTGTGTCTTCACTGTAACATAGTAACCGTGGGTGGGATCCAAACGGCATAATTTAGTAGAAGTATACATAGGTTATTGGTGTGAATAGCATCTAAAAGCTCGACGCGTTTTATGGATCTTTCCAATCTTCAGGAGCAGATGCGATAAAGCTATCTATAAAAATGTATAAGGAGATTTTAGGGACTGACCCCAGGACATGCATGAAAAATTATAATTAGATCTTAAAGTAGTAATGGTAACTAAAGGCCATAATATAATACTTACAATGAAACTGTGTGGATTGGTGGAGGGCACCGAGGGTGTATACCTGCCAGGGATATAGGTCAACAATCCCGGGAACTGAAGCGGCACCCAGAGGGGCAACTGGTAGAGACCCCGAAGGGGGACTTAAAGCATAATAACCACATAATCATGACCTATAAAAATAAATATAAAAATATTGAAAGTGACTATCAAATAGTACGTAGATAAAGTAGAATGGTTGTAATTGTAAATAATTATGTGTGGGTACAAAAATGAAATAGAAGATAAAGCAGTAATGATGTTAGAAGATTTGAGAAAAAAAGGGGGGGGGGAGTGAAATTTGTACAGGTAAGTAGGGATGAGCTTGGGTGCGGAGCGGCCCGAGGAGAAGAAGATAGAAGACGCTGCGGAGGAGATGCTGGACGAGAACGCCGGAGGAAGAACCAGAAGAGCCAGAAGAACCAGAAGAGCCAGAAGATGAAGGAAGATAGAAGAAAGAAGAAGTATTTAAATAAAGAAATTGTCAAAAACTGTCTCTTGTCATTTTTAACATTTTTGACAGTTTTTTAGTGAAATGGTAGGGGTACTTTTGTACCCCCTTACCATTTCACACAGGGGGGGGGTCGGAATCTGGGGGTCCCCTTGTTAAAGGGGGCTTCCAGATTCCGATAAGCCCCCCGCCCGCAGACCCCCACAACCACCGGCCAGGGTTGTGGGGATGAGGCCCTTGTCCTCATCAACATGGGGACAAGGTGTTTTGGGGGGCTACCCCAAAGCACTCTCCCAATGTTGAGGGCATGTGGCCTGGTACGGTTCAGGAGGGGGGGGGCCGCACTCTCATCCCCCCCTCTTTTCCTGCGGCCTGCCAGGTTGCGTGCTCGGATAAGGGTCTGGTATGGATTTTTGGGGGACCCAACGCCGTTTTTTTTTTTTTTTTTTTGGCGCGGGGTTCCCCTTAAAATCCATACCAGACCTGAAGGGTCTGGTATGAAATTTAGGGGGAACCCCACGTCATTTTTTTTTTTTAATTTTGGCCGGGGTTCCCCTTAATATCCATACCAGACCTGAAGGGCCTGGTATGGAATTTAGGGGGACTCCCACGTCATTTTTTTTTTTGGTTCGGGGTTCCCCTTTGGGGAATTCCCATGCCGTTTTTATCAATGAACTTCTATGTGTATTGTCGGCAATGCATTAATAGCCGCAGGTAGTTTTAAATGAGTTTTTTCCTTCAAAATGTCATTTTGCTGTCAGACTGTTCTAAACACAGGAAACATGCGCCCCTTTACAGGCATACTATAGACACCCCCCAGGTACGAAATTTAAAGGGATATTACACTTTTATTGTTTGACTTTAAGCATTATTAAAATCACTGCTCCTGAAAAAACGGCCGTTTTTAAAACTTTTTTTTGCATTGATCCATGTCCCCTGGGGCAGGACCTGGGTCCCCAAACACTTTTTATGACAATAACTTGCATATTAGCCTTTAAAATTAGCACTTTTGATTATTCATGTTCGTGTCCCATAGACTTTAACAGTGTTCGCGTGTTCGAACGAACTTTTTTCCTGTTCGCATGTTCTGGTGCGAACCGAACAGGGGGGTGTTCGGCTCATCCCTACAGGTAAGTAATGACGTAGTGACCAATCAAAGGAAGTGTGGTAAAAAAGAATGAAATCCTAGTGTATATGCCTGTACCAACAAAAAGGGGATAGTAGCAGCAATGGTAGAGGCAAGAAAAGATCCATAATGTTACCTGTGATTCCCAAGAACCCAGATGCCACCTAATTGGCCACCGGTAGAAAGTGTTTGCGGGGAGTGTGTATCCAGCTAGAGGGAGTATAAATGCTCTAATGCCACCAATAGGTAACCGCCAACGCCACGTGGGCGACTAAACACGGAAGAGACCGGCCGCCAGAGCGGAAAGAACTGACCGCCCTGCGGTTGGCTCCTCCTGTAGGCGCTTAGGTATACGACGCACAGTGTCGGCGTGATGGCGTCGAAAGCAACGTCACACGTCAGACACTGGGAGCGTGGCGTCGATGCGTGATGGGATGTCCGCCCCAACCCCCATGTCACATGGACGAAGGGGGGGCCCCCAGCACGCATCTCAGCTCCCGGGATTGCGAACCCCGGCAGGAAGAACATCCCGGAGACCGACCACACCCCCTCCACAGGGTAGTGTCTGCAAGAATGTATAAACTAATAGGGTATTAGAAGATAGTAATGGTCATAAATAGATGCCTGTCCATAAAAGGGGGGCCCCAAAAAAAAAAAAAAAAAAAAATTGTAACAAAAAATGTTTATAAAATAATCAGTTACTAATGATGGAAGATGCCAAAATAATGAAAATAATAATAAAAAACATATGATCCTATCCACAACATAGCTGAAAACCTTGATAAAAAGATACAAGCCTAAATAGCACTTACATTGGATGCCACCATTGTATGTAGTATAACTAGAGTGGCATGCATGTCTCCATCCCCGGTAATGTGAAAAAGAGAAACCTAACTATGTGGGACTTTAGATGAGGACATTTGAAAAGATGTACCTCCATCCCTAATTTGTATACAACAAAAATGAAGAAGGGCGGTTTTTGGGACTTTAGATGAGGCATGCAGCCGGGAAGGTAACACAACAAAATAGTAATGGTGAGAAAATGGATACACCATGTATGCGACCACATCGTATTGCATAAAAACAGGTTGTAAACAGTAGATTAAAATAAATCATGGAGACTTTATTTTATAGTGATATACATAGTAAAAACATCATAAAACAGCATGATAGCATAGCAGCATGTTATAGTCATAATGGTACCATAATAAAAAATCATCAGACATTTTATTGCATGTGACTGCATCATAGTAACAATAGTGTCTGGTGATTGGACCACATCAGTGACCAAATAGACTGCGTGTAATAACATATATACAGAATAGTATAATAAAGCATATGAGCAAAAGTTCCATAAATCTGATCCATAATAACATAGTGACCTAGCAAAATAGCAGCACGATGTGAATCGCAATGGTGAAGTAAAAAACTCAAACTTATAGTTGTGTGTCTTCACTGTAACATAGTAACCGTGGGTGGGATCCAAACGGCATATTTAGTAGAAGTATACATAGGTTATTGGTGTGAATAGCATCTAAAAGCTCGACGCGTTTCATGGATCTTTCCAATCTTCAGGAGCAGATGCGATAAAGCTATCTATAAAAATGTATAAGGAGATTTTAGGGACTGACCCCAGGACATGCATGAAAAATTATAATTAGATCTTAAAGTAGTAATGGTAACTAAAGGCCATAATATAATACTTACAATGAAACTGTGTGGATTGGTGGAGGGCACCGAGGGTGTATACCTGCCAGGGATATAGGTCAACAATCCCGGGAACTGAAGCGGCACCCAGAGGGGCAACTGGTAGAGACCCCGAAGGGGGACTAGTGTTTGTGAAGAGCTTAAAGCATAATAACCACATAATCATGACCTATAAAAATAAATATGAAAATATTGAAAGTGACTATCAAATAGTACGTAGATAAAGTAGAATGGTTGTAATTGTAAATAATTATGTGTGGGTACAAAAATGAAATAGAAGATAAAGCAGTAATGATGTTAGAAGATTTGAGAAAAAAAGGGGGGGGGGGAGAGTGAAATTTGTACAGGTAAGTAATGACGTAGTGACCAATCAAAGGAAGTGTGGTAAAAAAGAATGAAATCCTAGTGTATATGCCTGTACCAACAAAAAGGGGATAGTAGCAGCAATGGTAGAGGCAAGAAAAGATCCATAATGTTACCTGTGATTCCCAAGAACCCAGATGCCACCTAATTGGCCACCGGTAGAAAGTGTTTGCGGGGAGTGTGTATCCAGCTGGAGGGAGTATAAATGCTCTAATGCCACCAATAGGTAACCGCCAACGCCACGTGGGCGACTATACACGGAAGAGACCGGCCGCCAGAGCAGAAAGAACTGACCGCCCTGCGGTTGGCTCCTCCTGTAGGCGCTTAGGTATACGATGCACAGTGTCGGCGTGATGGCGTCGAAAGCAACGTCACACGTCAGACACTGGGAGCGTGGCGTCGATGCGTGATGGGATGTCCGCCCCAACCCCCACGTCACATGGACGAAGGGGGGGGAGGGGGGGCCCCCAGCACGCATCTCAGCTCCCGGGATTGCGAACCCCGGCAGGAAGAACATCCCGGAGACCGACCACACCCCCTCCACAGGGTAGTGTCTGCAAGAATGTATAAACTAATAGGGTATTAGAAGATAGTAATGGTCATAAATAGATGACTGTCCATAAAAGGGGGGCCCCAAAAAAAAAAAAAAAAAAAATTGTAACAAAAAATGTTTATAAAATAATCAGTTACTAATGATGAAAGATGCCAAAATAATGAAAATAATAATAAAAAACATATGATCCTATCCACAACATAGCTGAAAACCTTGATAAAAAGATACAAGCCTAAATAGCACTTACATTGGATGCCACCATTGTATGTAGTATAACTAGAGTGGCATGCATGTCTCCATCCCCGGTAATGTGAAAAAGAGAAACCTAACTATGTGGGACTTTAGATGAGGACATTTGAAAAGATGTACCTCCATCCCTAATTTGTATACAACAAAAATGAAGAAGGGCGGTTTTTGGGACTTTAGATGAGGCATGCAGCCGGGAAGGTAACACAACAAAATAGTAATGGTGAGAAAATGGATACACCATGCATGCGACCACATCGTATTGCATAAAAACAGGTTGTAAACAGTAGATTAAAATAAATCATGGAGACTTTATTTCATAGTGATATACATAGTAAAAACATCATAAAACAGCATGATAGCATAGCAGCATGTTATAGTCATAATGGTACCATAATAAAAAATCATCAGACATTTTATTGCATGTGACTGCATCATAGTAACAATAGTGTCTGGTGATTGGACCACATCAGTGACCAAATAGCCAGCGTGTAATAACATATATACAGAGTAGTATAATAAAGCATATGAGCAAAAGTTCCATAAATCTGATCCATAATAACATAGTGACCTAGCAAAATAGCAGCACGATGTGAATCGCAATGGTGAAGTAAAAAACTCAAACTTATAGTTGTGTGTCTTCACTGTAACATAGTAACCGTGGGTGGGATCCAAACGGCATAATTTAGTAGAAGTATACATAGGTTATTGGTGTGAATAGCATCTAAAAACTTGACGCGTTTCATGGATCTTTCCAATCTTCAGGAGCAGATGCGATAAAGCTATCTATAAAAATGTATAAGGAGATTTTAGGGACTGACCCCAGGACATGCATGAAAAATTATAATTAGATCTTAAAGTAGTAATGGTAACTAAAGGCCATAATATAATACTTACAATGAAACTGTGTGGATTGGTGGAGGGCACCGAGGGTGTATACCTGCCAGGGATATAGGTCAACAATCCCGGGAACTGAAGCGGCACCCAGAGGGGCAACTGGTAGAGACCCCGAAGGGGGACTAGTGTTTGTGAAGAGCTTAAAGCATAATAACCACATAATCATGACCTATAAAAATAAATATAAAAATATTGAAAGTGACTATCAAATAGTACGTAGATAAAGTAGAATGGTTGTAATTGTAAATAATTATGTGTGGGTACAAAAATGAAATAGAAGATAAAGCAGTAATGATGTTAGAAGATTTGAGAAAAAAAGGGGGGGAGAGTGAAATTTGTACAGGTAAGTAATGACGTAGTGACCAATCAAAGGAAGTGTGGTAAAAAAGAATGAAATCCTAGTGTATATGCCTGTACCAACAAAAAGGGGATAGTAGCAGCAATGGTAGAGGCAAGAAAAGATCCATAATGTTACCTGTGATTCCCAAGAACCCAGATGCCACCTAATTGGCCACCGGTAGAAAGTGTTTGCGGGGAGTGTGTATCCAGCTAGAGGGAGTATAAATGCTCTAATGCCACCAATAGGTAACCGCCAACGCCACGTGGGCGACTAAACACGGAAGAGACCGGCCGCCAGAGCGGAAAGAACTGACTGCCCTGTGGTTGGCTCCTCCTGTAGGCGCTTAGGTATACGACGCACAGTGTCGGCGTGATCGCGTCGAAAGCAACGTCACACGTCAGACACTGGGAGCGGGGCGTCGATGCGTGATGGGATGTCCGCCCCAACCCCCACGTCACATGGACGAAGGGGGGGCCCCCAGCACGCATCGCAGCTCCCGGGATTGCGAACCCCGGCAGGAAGAACATCCCGGAGACCGACCACACCCCCTCCACAGGGTAGTGTCTGCAAGAATGTATAAACTAATAGGGTATTAGAAGATAGTAATGGTCATAAATAGATGCCTGTCCATAAAAGGGGGGCCCCAAAAAAAAAAAAAAAAAAAAATTGTAACAAAAAATGTTTATAAAATAATCAGTTACTAATGATGGAAGATGCCAAAATAATGAAAATAATAATAAAAAACATATGATCCTATCCACAACATAGCTGAAAACCTTGATAAAAAGATACAAGCCTAAATAGCACTTACATTGGATGCCACCATTGTATGTAGTATAACTAGAGTGGCATGCATGTCTCCATCCCCGGTAATGTGAAAAAGAGAAACCTAACTGTGTGGGACTTTAGATGAGGACATTTGAAAAGATGTACCTCCATCCCTAATTTGTATACAACAAAAATGAAGAAGGGCGGTTTTTGGGACTTTAGATGAGGCATGCAGCCGGGAAGGTAACACAACAAAATAGTAATGGTGAGAAAATGGATACACCATGTATGCGACCACATCGTATTGCATAAAAACAGGTTGTAAACAGTAGATTAAAATAAATCATGGAGACTTTATTTCATAGTGATATACATAGTAAAAACATCATAAAACAGCATGATAGCATAGCAGCATGTTATAGTCATAATGGTACCATAATAAAAAATCATCAGACATTTTATTGCATGTGACTGCATCATAGTAATAATAGTGTCTGGTGATTGGACCACATCAGTGACCAAATAGCCTACGTGTAATAACATATATACAGGATAGTATAATAAAGCATATGAGCAAAAGTTCCATAAATCTGATCCATAATAACATAGTGACCTAGCAAAATAGCAGCACGATGTGAATCGCAATGGTGAAGTAAAAAACTCAAACTTATAGTTGTGTGTCTTCACTGTAACATAGTAACCGTGGGTGGGATCCAAACGGCATAATTTAGTAGAAGTATACATAGGTTATTGGTGTGAATAGCATCTAAAAGCTCGACGCGTTTCATGGATCTTTCCAATCTTCAGGAGCAGATGCGATAAAGCTATCTATAAAAATGTATAAGGAGATTTTAGGGACTGACCCCAGGACATGCATGAAAAATTATAATTAGATCTTAAAGTAGTAATGGTAACTAAAGGCCATAATATAATACTTACAATGAAACTGTGTGGATTGGTGGAGGGCACCGAGGGTGTATACCTGCCAGGGATATAGGTCAACAATCCCGGGAACTGAAGCGGCACCCAGAGGGGCAACTGGTAGAGACCCCGAAGGGGGACTAGTGTTTGTGAAGAGCTTAAAGCATAATAACCACATAATCATGACCTATAAAAATAAATATAAAAATATTGAAAGTGACTATCAAATAGTACGTAGATAAAGTAGAATGGTTGTAATTGTAAATAATTATGTGTGGGTACAAAAATGAAATAGAAGATAAAGCAGTAATGATGTTAGAAGATTTGAGAAAAAAAGGGGGGGGGGAGTGAAATTTGTACAGGTAAGTAGGGATGAGCTTCGAGTTCGAGTCGAACTCATGTTCGACTCGAACATTGGCTGTCCGCAAGTTCGCCGAACAGCGAACAGTTTGGGGTGTTCGCAGCAAATTCGAATGCTGCGGAACACCCTTTAAAAGTCTATGGGAGAAATCAAAAGTGCTAATTATAAAGGCTAATATGCAAGTTATTGTCATAAAAAGTGTTTGGGGACCCAGGTCCTGCCCCAGGGGACATGGATCAATGCAAAAAAAAGTTTTAAAAACGGCCGTTTTTTCAGGAGCAGTGATTTTAATAATGCTTAAAGTCAAACAATAAAAGTGTAATATCCCTTTAAATTTCGTACCTGGGGGGTGTCCATAGTATGCCTGTAAAGGGGCGCATGTTTCCTGTGTTTAGAACAGTCTGACAGCAAAATGACATTTTGAAGGAAAAAACTCATTTAAAACTACCCGCGGCTATTAATGCATTGCCGACAATACACATAGAAGTTCATTGATAAAAACGGCATGGGAATTTCCCAAAGGGGAACCCCGAACCAAAATTAAAAAAAAAAAATGACGTGGGAGTCCCCCTAAATTCCATACCAGGCCCTTCAGGTCTGGTATGGATATTAAGGGGAACCCCGGTCAAAATTTAAAAAAAAAAATGACGTGGGGTTCCCCCTAAATTCCATACCAGACCCTTCAGGTCTAGTATGGATTTTAAGGGGAACCCCGCGCCAAAAAAAAAAAAATAAATGGCGTGGGGTCCCCCCAAAAATCCATACCAGACCCTTATCCGAGCACGCAACCTGGCAGGCCGCAGGAAAAGAGGGGGGGACGAGAGTGCGCCCCCCCCTCCTGAACCGTACCAGGCCACATGCCCTCAACATTGGGAGGGTGCTTTGGGGTAGCCCCCCAAAACACCTTGTCCCCATGTTGATGAGGACAAGGGCCTCATCCCCACAACCCTGGCCGGTGGTTGTGGGGGTCTGTGGGCGGGGGGCTTATCGGAATCTGGAAGCCCCCTTTAACAAAGGGACCCCCAGATCCCGGCCCCCCCCCTGTGTGAAATGGTAAGGGGGTACAAAAGTACCCCTACCATTTCACAAAAAAACTGTCAAAAATGTTAAAAATGACAAGAGACAGTTTTTGACAATTCCTTTATTTAAATACTTCTTCTTTCTTCTATCTTCCTTCATCTTCTGGTTCTTCTGGTTCTTCTGGCTCTTCTGGTTCTTCCTCCGGCGTTCTCGTCCAGCATCTCCTCCGCAGCGTCTTCTATCTTCTTCTCCTCGGGCCGCTCCGCACCCATGGCATGGGGGGAGGCTCCCGCTCTTCTCTTCTTATTTTCTTCTCTTCTTCTCTTCTTCTCTTCTTCTCTTCTTCATTTTCTTCTCCGGGCCGCTCCGCAATCCATGCTGGCATGGAGGGAGGCTCCCGCTGTGTGACGGCGCTCCTCATCTGACAGTTCTTAAATAACGGGGGGCGGGGCCACCCGGTGACCCCGCCCCCTCTGACGCACGGTGACTTGACGGGACTTCCCTGTGACGTCACGGGGAATGCCACAGGGAAGTCCCGTCATGTCCCGTGCGTCAGAGGGGGGCGGGGTCACCGGGTGGCCCCGCCCCCCGTTATTTAAGAACTGTCAGACGAGGAGCGCCGTCACACAGCGGGAGCCTCCCTCCATGCCAGCATGGATTGCGGAGCGGCCCGGAGAAGAAAATGAAGAAGAGAAGAAGAGAAGAAGAGAAGAAGAGAAGAAAAGAAGAAGAGAAGAAGATGAAGAAGATGAAGAGAAGAGCGGGAGCCTCCCCCGCATGCCATGGGTGCGGAGCGGCCCGAGGAGAAGAAGATAGAAGACGCCGCGGAGGAGATGCTGGACGAGAACGCCGGAGGAAGAACCAGAAGAGCCAGAAGATGAAGGAAGATAGAAGAAAGAAGAAGTATTTAAATAAAGAAATTGTCAAAAACTGTCTCTTGTCATTTTTAACATTTTTGACAGTTTTTTAGTGAAATGGTAGGGGTACTTTTGTACCCCCTTACCATTTCACACAGGGGGGGGTCGGAATCTGGGGGTCCCCTTGTTAAAGGGGGCTTCCAAATTCCGATAAGCCCCCCGCCCGCAGACCCCCACAACCACCGGCCAGGGTTGTGGGGATGAGGCCCTTGTCCTCATCAACATGGGGACAAGGTGTTTTGGGGGGCTACCCCAAAGCACTCTCCCAATGTTGAGGGCATGTGGCCTGGTACGGTTCAGGAGGGGGGGGCCGCACTCTCGTCCCCCCCTCTTTTCCTGCGGCCTGCCAGGTTGCGTGCTCGGATAAGGGTCTGGTATGGATTTTTGGGGGGACCCCACGCCGTTTTTTTTTTTTTTTTTTTTGGCGCGGGGTTCCCCTTAAAATCCATACCAGACCTGAAGGGTCTGGTATGGAATTTAGGGGGAACCCCACGTCATTTTTTTTTTTTATTTTGGTTCGGGGTTCCCCTTTGGGGAATTCCCATGCCGTTTTTATCAATGAACTTCTATGTGTATTGTCGGCAATGCATTAATAGCCGCGGGTAGTTTTAAATGAGTTTTTTCCTTCAAAATGTCATTTTGCTGTCAGACTGTTCTAAACACAGGAAACATGCGCCCCTTTACAGGCATACTATAGACACCCCCCAGGTACGAAATTTAAAGGGATATTACACTTTTATTGTTTGACTTTAAGCATTATTAAAATCACTGCTCCTGAAAAAACGGCCGTTTTTAAAACTTTTTTTTGCATTGATCCATGTCCCCTGGGGCAGGACCCGGGTCCCCAAACACTTTTTATGACAATAACTTGCATATTAGCCTTTAAAATTAGCACTTTTGATTATTCATGCTCGTGTCCCATAGACTTTAACAGTGTTCGCGTGTTCGAACGAACTTTTTTCCTGTTCACATGTTCTGGTGCGAACCGAACAGGGGGGTGTTCGGCTCATCCCTACAGGTAAGTAATGACGTAGTGACCAATCAAAGGAAGTGTGGTAAAAAAGAATGAAATCCTAGTGTATATGCCTGTACCAACAAAAAGGGGATAGTAGCAGCAATGGTAGAGGCAAGAAAAGATCCATAATGTTACCTGTGATTCCCAAGAACCCAGATGCCACCTAATTGGCCACCGGTAGAAAGTGTTTGCGGGGAGTGTGTATCCAGCTAGAGGGAGTATAAATGCTCTAATGCCACCAATAGGTAACCGCCAACGCCACGTGGGCGACTAAACACGGAAGAGACCGGCCGCCAGAGCGGAAAGAACTGACCGCCCTGCGGTTGGCTCCTCCTGTAGGCGCTTAGGTATACGACGCACAGTGTCGGCGTGATGGCGTCGAAAGCAACGTCACACGTCAGACACTGGGAGCGTGGCGTCGATGCGTGATGGGATGTCTGCCCCAACCCCCACGTCACATGGACGAAGGGGGGGCCCCAAGCACGCATCTCAGCTCCCGGGATTGCGAACCCCGGCAGGAAGAACATCCCGGAGACCGACCACACCCCCTCCACAGGGTAGTGTCTGCAAGAATGTATAAACTAATAGGGTATTAGAAGATAGTAATGGTCATAAATAGATGCCTGTCCATAAAAAAGGGGGCCCCAAAAAAAAAAAAAAAATTGTAACAAAAAATGTTTATAAAATAATCAGTTACTAATGATGAAAGATGCCAAAATAATGAAAATAATAATAAAAAACATATGATCCTATCCACAACATAGCTGAAAACCTGGATAAAAAGATACAAGCCTAAATAGCACTTACATTGGATGCCACCATTGTATGTAGTATAACTAGAGTGGCATGCATGTCTCCATCCCCGGTAATGTGAAAAAGAGAAACCTAACTATGTGGGACTTTAGATGAGGACATTTGAAAAGATGTACCTCCATCCCTAATTTGTATACAACAAAAATGAAGAAGGGCGGTTTTTGGGACTTTAGATGAGGCATGCAGCCGGGAAGGTAACACAACAAAATAGTAATGGTGAGAAAATGGATACACCATGCATGCGACCACATCGTATTGCATAAAAACAGGTTGTAAACAGTAGATTAAAATAAATCATGGAGACTTTATTTCATAGTGATATACATAGTAAAAACATCATAAAACAGCATGATAGCATAGCAGCATGTTATAGTCATAATGGTACCATAATAAAAAATCATCAGACATTTTATTGCATGTGACTGCATCATAGTAACAATAGTGTCTGGTGATTGGACCACATCAGTGACCAAATAGCCTGCGTGTAATAACATATATACAGAATAGTATAATAAAGCATATGAGCAAAAGTTCCATAAATCTGATCCATAATAACATAGTGACCTAGCAAAATAGCAGCACGATGTGAATCGCAATGGTGAAGTAAAAAACTCAAACTTATAGTTGTGTGTCTTCACTGTAACATAGTAACCGTGGGTGGGATCCAAACGGCATAATTTAGTAGAAGTATACATAGGTTATTGGTGTGAATAGCATCTAAAAGCTCGACGCTTTTCATGGATCTTTCCAATCTTCAGGAGCAGATGCGATAAAGCTATCTATAAAAATGTATAAGGAGATTTTAGGGACTGACCCCAGGACATGCATGAAAAATTATAATTAGATCTTAAAGTAGTAATGGTAACTAAAGGCCATAATATAATACTTACAATGAAACTGTGTGGATTGGTGGAGGGCACCGAGGGTGTATACCTGCCAGGGATATAGGTCAACAATCCCGGGAACTGAAGCGGCACCCAGAGGGGCAACTGGTAGAGACCCCGAAGGGGGACTAGTGTTTGTGAAGAGCTTAAAGCATAATAACCACATAATCATGACCTATAAAAATAAATATGAAAATATTGAAAGTGACTATCAAATAGTACGTAGATAAAGTAGAATGGTTGTAATTGTAAATAATTATGTGTGGGTACAAAAATGAAATAGAAGATAAAGCAGTAATGATGTTAGAAGATTTGAGAAAAAAAGGGGGGGGGGAGTGAAATTTGTACAGGTAAGTAATGACGTAGTGACCAATCAAAGGAAGTGTGGTAAAAAAGAATGAAATCCTAGTGTATATGCCTGTACCAACAAAAAGGGGATATTAGCAGCAATGGTAGAGGCAAGAAAAGATCCATAATGTTACCTGTGATTCCCAAGAACCCAGATGCCACCTAATTGGCCACCGGTAGAAAGTGTTTGCGGGGAGTGTGTATCCAGCTAGAGGGAGTATAAATGCTCTAATGCCACCAATAGGTAACCGCCAACGCCACGTGGGCGACTAAACACGGAAGAGACCGGCCGCCAGAGCGGAAAGAACTGACCGCCCTGCGGTTGGCTCCTCCTGTAGGCGCTTAGGTATACGACGCACAGTGTCGGCGTGATGGCGTCGAAAGCAACGTCACACGTCAGACACTGGGAGCGTGGCGTCGATGCGTGATGGGATGTCCGCCCCAACCCCCACGTCACATGGACGAAGGGGGGGAAGGGGGGTCCCCCAGCACGCATCTCAGCTCCCGGGATTGCGAACCCCGGCAGGAAGAACATCCCGGAGACCGACCACACCCCCTCCACAGGGTAGTGTCTGCAAGAATGTATAAACTAATAGGGTATTAGAAGATAGTAATGGTCATAAATAGATGCCTGTCCATAAAAGGGGGGCCCCAAAAAAAAAAAAAAATTGTAACAAAAAATGTTTATAAAATAATCAGTTACTAATGATGGAAGATGCCAAAATAATGAAAATAATAATAAAAAACATATGATCCTATCCACAACATAGCTGAAAACCTTGATAAAAAGATACAAGCCTAAATAGCACTTACATTGGATGCCACCATTGTATGTAGTATAACTAGAGTGGCATGCATGTCTCCATCCCCGGTAATGTGAAAAAGAGAAACCTAACTATGTGGGACTTTAGATGAGGACATTTGAAAAGATGTACCTCCATCCCTAATTTGTATACAACAAAAATGAAGAAGGGCGGTTTTTGGGACTTTAGATGAGGCATGCAGCCGGGAAGGTAACACAACAAAATAGTAATGGTGAGAAAATGGATACACCATGCATGCGACCACATCGTATTGCATAAAAACAGGTTGTAAACAGTAGATTAAAATAAATCATGGAGACTTTATTTCATAGTGATATACATAGTAAAAACATCATAAAACAGCATGATAGCATAGCAGCATGTTATAGTCATAATGGTACCATAATAAAAAATCATCAGACATTTTATTGCATGTGACTGCATCATAGTAACAATAGTGTCTGGTGATTGGACCACATCAGTGACCAAATAGCCTGCGTGTAATAACATATATACAGAATAGTATAATAAAGCATATGAGCAAAAGTTCCATAAATCTGATCCATAATAACATAGTGACCTAGCAAAATAGCAGCACGATGTGAATCGCAATGGTGAAGTAAAAAACTCAAACTTATAGTTGTGTGTCTTCACTGTAACATAGTAACCGTGGGTGGGATCCAAACGGCATAATTTTGTAGAAGTATACATAGGTTATTGGTGTGAATAGCATCTAAAAGCTCGACGCTTTTCATGGATCTTTCCAATCTTCAGGAGCAGATGCGATAAAGCTATCTATAAAAATGTATAAGGAGATTTTAGGGACTGACCCCAGGACATGCATGAAAAATTATAATTAGATCTTAAAGTAGTAATGGTAACTAAAGGCCATAATATAATACTTACAATGAAACTGTGTGGATTGGTGGAGGGCACCGAGGGTGTATACCTGCCAGGGATATAGGTCAACAATCCCGGGAACTGAAGCGGCACCCAGAGGGGCAACTGGTAGAGACCCCGAAGGGGGACTAGTGTTTGTGAAGAGCTTAAAGCATAATAACCACATAATCATGACCTATAAAAATAAATATGAAAATATTGAAAGTGACTATCAAATAGTACGTAGATAAAGTAGAATGGTTGTAATTGTAAATAATTATGTGTGGGTACAAAAATGAAATAGAAGATAAAGCAGTAATGATGTTAGAAGATTTGAGAAAAAAAGGGGGGGGGGAGTGAAATTTGTACAGGTAAGTAATGACGTAGTGACCAATCAAAGGAAGTGTGGTAAAAAAGAATGAAATCCTAGTGTATATGCCTGTACCAACAAAAAGGGGATATTAGCAGCAATGGTAGAGGCAAGAAAAGATCCATAATGTTACCTGTGATTCCCAAGAACCCAGATGCCACCTAATTGGCCACCGGTAGAAAGTGTTTGCGGGGAGTGTGTATCCAGCTAGAGGGAGTATAAATGCTCTAATGCCACCAATAGGTAACCGCCAACGCCACGTGGGCGACTAAACACGGAAGAGACCGGCCGCCAGAGCGGAAAGAACTGACCGCCCTGCGGTTGGCTCCTCCTGTAGGCGCTTAGGTATACGACGCACAGTGTCGGCGTGATGGCGTCGAAAGCAACGTCACACGTCAGACACTGGGAGCGTGGCGTTGATGCGTGATGGGATGTCCGCCCCAACCCCCACGTCACATGGACGAAGGGGGGGAAGGGGGGTCCCCCAGCACGCATCTCAGCTCCCGGGATTGCGAACCCCGGCAGGAAGAACATCCCGGAGACCGACCACACCCCCTCCACAGGGTAGTGTCTGCAAGAATGTATAAACTAATAGGGTATTAGAAGATAGTAATGGTCATAAATAGATGCCTGTCCATAAAAGGGGGGCCCCAAAAAAAAAAAAAAATTGTAACAAAAAATGTTTATAAAATAATCAGTTACTAATGATGGAAGATGCCAAAATAATGAAAATAATAATAAAAAACATATGATCCTATCCACAACATAGCTGAAAACCTTGATAAAAAGATACAAGCCTAAATAGCACTTACATTGGATGCCACCATTGTATGTAGTATAACTAGAGTGGCATGCATGTCTCCATCCCCGGTAATGTGAAAAAGAGAAACCTAACTATGTGGGACTTTAGATGAGGACATTTGAAAAGATGTACCTCCATCCCTAATTTGTATACAACAAAAATGAAGAAGGGCGGTTTTTGGGACTTTAGCTGAGGCATGCAGCCGGGAAGGTAACACAACAAAATAGTAATGGTGAGAAAATGGATACACCATGCATGCGACCACATCGTATTGCATAAAAACAGGTTGTAAACAGTAGATTAAAATAAATCATGGAGACTTTATTTCATAGTGATATACATAGTAAAAACATCATAAAACAGCATGATAGCATAGCAGCATGTTATAGTCATAATGGTACCATAATAAAAAATCATCAGACATTTTATTGCATGTGACTGCATCATAGTAACAATAGTGTCTGGTGATTGGACCACATCAGTGACCAAATAGCCTGCGTGTAATAACATATATACAGAATAGTATAATAAAGCATATGAGCAAAAGTTCCATAAATCTGATCCATAATAACATAGTGACCTAGCAAAATAGCAGCACGATGTGAATCGCAATGGTGAAGTAAAAAACTCAAACTTATAGTTGTGTGTCTTCACTGTAACATAGTAACCGTGGGTGGGATCCAAACGGCATAATTTTGTAGAAGTATACATAGGTTATTGGTGTGAATAGCATCTAAAAGCTCGACGCGTTTGTATACTTCTACTAAATTATTTTTGGGTGGAACTCCGCTTTAATACTGCATGAGTTATTTTAACTTAAAGCGGAGTTCCACCCTAAAGTGGAACTTCTGCTCATCGGATTCCTCCCCCCCTCCGGTGCTACAATTGGCATCTTTCGGGGGGAGGGGGGTGCAGATACCTGTCTAATACAAGTATCTGCAGCCACTTCTGGGCTTAGACAGCCGCAGAATATCCGCAAATGCCCGCCCCCCGTTGTGTTCTGGGAAATACACAGTTCTCAGAACACAACGGGGACCAGTGCAGAGGCGCAGCGCGACTCGCGTATGCACGGTAGGGAACCGGGCAGTGAAGCTGCAGCGCTTCACTTCCCGATTCCCTGACCGAGGATGGCGGCGGGGGCAGCCGAGAGCCGAGCGATTGATCGGCTTCGGCTGCCGACATCGCTGGACCCTGGGATAGGTAAGTGTCCATTTATAAAAAGTCAGCAGCTGCAGTATTTGTAGCTGCTGGCTTTTAATAATTTTTTTTTAAGGTGGAGCTCCTCTTTAAAAATGAATGCTGTATTTATCTCTTAGTGAATTGACTCCATGTTTTATCTAGTTTGATTTAACATTTTTTATATTTTGTGGGCTACTATAACTTACTAATATTAGTAAGGTCATGTTTCAGGGAATATTTTAAAGAAAGGAGCATGTCCTTCTAATTGCATTATGTAGAAGTAATTAGCTGTACATGCTTGTACTCATGTAAATGCCAATGCTTTCTTGCTTGTTAAAGTGTTTGGTGTCTTTATTTACCTTTTTGTGAAAGAATAGGGGTGCTTTCTACCTCTCGCTCATTCATATTCATTCCAGATTCTGATAGCCCCCGTCTGCAGATATGCACACGCAACCAGCTAGAGTCATGGAGACGAGGACTCTGTTATCATTAACATAGGGACAAGGAACCTCTCATGTTGAGGGCACATATTTGTCCCATTTCCTCTCCTGTCAGGATACATGTTCAGATAATTGCCTGTTACAGATTTTTGGGGGACTTAATACTGTTTTTATTGTGTTTTTTTTTTTCATGTAGTCCCCCCTGACACCCATAACAGACTCATATAAGGGATAAAGGTCTGTTATGTTTAGGTGGAACCCCATATCAAATGGCATGTGTTTTTCTATGTAAATGTCAGTTGTGCTTTAGTAAGTCATGTACATCTTACAGATGCACCGCTTCACAGGTAGGTTAAGATCATCCCAAGGCATGTTATTTAAAAGAATTGTGCATTTAATGACTTTTTTTGCTTTGGTACATGTTTCCTAGAGCAGAAAGTTTCACTTCAATTATCCAATCCAGTGAAAAGAAAACCCCTGTTTCAGTGTATTTAGATATCGTGCTGCCCTAGGCCTGACTAAACTTGTGCACTCCCTAATTTAAATATGACCCACCCCTTCTTTCAAGGCCACACCCCTTACTGTTTAAATTTTCGCGTGGGGACACTAGTTCCGAGAGCCTGAGGGGGGGGCAATGGATTCCCTTAATTTGCATAGATTTCCTCTCACTTCCTGTTTGGCTATGGGGCAAGAAGTGAAGTGAAATCTCTGCAATGGGACATGGATGCTAAAAAATAATCTGACAGGGGCTATAACCCTCCCTTACACTTTTCAAAATGAAAAAAAAAAAAGTGTTGCCTATAGTTCTACTTTAAACACAAATTTCTGATAATTTTATGGAGAGGACTAAGAAGATATAACCATGCCATTGGTGCAGCAGAAAACATATAGCACAGTGAGGAAGGTTTGTTGTCCAGGATGATAGGACAGTCAAAATTAGAAGCAGCGCCCCCCCCCCCCCCCCAGAAGCAGTGCGGTCGCTTTATGGGGGCGCTAGTCTTATTTGCCTCTCAGCCCAGTCCCCCCCCATAAGACTGGTGCTTCACGAACAAAGCAGGCCAGCGGAGATCTCAAATCAGATTTGCTGCATTTTTAAACTGCATTGAAAGAGATTGGTTCGAAATACTGAAAACTGGTGAAAGGTACAGCAGCTTTCAGTTGTCTCTGGTTCACCTGAATGTTGGGGCTGGGCTGGTCCGATCGGGAAAATCTTCAGCACTGCCTCAATAGTAAAGCTTGTCTACCACCTCACTTCTTTCATTTAATTTAATTCAATTGACTGATTATTTATTAATTAAATTAAATGTATTTGTTTAAATGCTAACTATCAGGGGAATTCAATAAAGTCCCAATGACACTTTTCTGGCAGTATGACCCTTTGAAAAGGCCTGTGCCAGGTTTATAGATTCCCTGCCGGCAGTTTAGGTAGTTTTATCTACACGAGCAGCACATTCAGGTAGTTCTTAATAAGGCCGCTGTTACAAGTTGGCAACATTACTGCACCAAATTACATTTTGCAAAGGAAAAACACACCTTGTGATTAACATGGAAATTATCCACAGATGAAGAGAAAAAATACACGCTAGGAGAGAAAGCACTCAATACAAAAACACAATTATCAAATAAACAACATAAAGAAGTTAAACTCAACATCTGCTTTGCTTGGTTGATATATACTGTATATAGTCAGTGACTACATGACAAAAATAATTTAAAATCACTGTTGTGCACTGGGGTCGGCAGAGGATGATAACGTGGAGCAGTTAGTACTGCTGTAGGCTCCTCTATAGCTCACAGGTCAAGCAGCTCTGCTCTGATTGGCTGATGGACAGGATGAGAAAGATATTATGCAAAACTAAAGTGACAATGGTTAACTATTAAAGACCTAACTCAGCGCAGACTGTCAGATGTTTACAAATTAGCTTGATCTCGGTTAACTCTCACACTCGACAACCCCCCTCCTACAAACAATACACTCTTATTCTTTATTGATCCTCAAATCCTTTTGACACACATTTATGCATATCCCAATCAATGTAATGAGACAAAGGTCTGAATATGCCCCTATATTTTTTTAGTTTGAAAAGCAATAAGGATATATTGGAGACATGAATAAAAAATTGGGCATGTGAACATATTGGGTATTATTACACTATTATTACATAGTAGTCCTGGAAATGGCAAATGATTCAAGCACAGCAAACATTTATCCTAGGAAAACATATTGCAATACATTTAAATTACAATTTTAATTTGCTTAATCAGTGATATGCATCATTGCTATGTCAGTACAAAAAAAAATATTGAGTATGGCTTGCAGAGAAATACAATGACAATATTGCACTTTTTATACTCACAAAGACAAAATTTGTCCAATTTATATTGAAGAAAATAACAAAAAAAAAAAAAAAAAAAACAAGAACACAGAGACTGCTAATTAGTAAAAGTATTTTTTGTCAATATACATGGTAAATGCAAAATTTAAGCTCAGCATACTTTAATATGCATGGACATTGGTTCCAGTGTTGCCATTCGTGTCATAGAGATCCAGGTTACTTGTCAATTATTCAGATTGTTCTGTAACATATCAACTGACCACTAATAATATCAACTGACCATTAGTGCTGTTAACTAACATTTAAAAAGAAAATATATCCCTACATAAAGAAATCAAATAGCTATTTAATATAAACATACTAAAATTTTATAGGTAAAGTTGATCCAGGGAATATCCGATTCCCTATTGGGATCAGGAAGGAATTTTTTTCCCCCGGTGGAGTAAATTGGATCATGCTTTATTGGGGTTTTTTGCCTACCTGTGGATCAACTGTGGGTATAGGATAGTGTATAAGGAGGCTTTCTATTTGTAACGATATGATTATGTATTTTGAAAATATTCCTATTTGCACGGTTTTAAGATTAATGAACACTAATTATGGATCATGCAAAAAATGAAATGTTCTTAAAAAACAAAACTAATTCAGCCACTACATCTAAAGACTGGCAAGCTGACAAATATACACTTTTTAAAGTTTAGTTATAGTTTAAGTTAGTTACTGTACATATATTTTGTGACAGAGCTAGGCTCTGTCCCTATGGAAATGGAGAGAAAACGGACACAGAGTTTGCATGTCTGCTCACTGCAAGACTACAGAGTGTAGATGTTAAATGGAGAAAACTGCTCTGGCAGTTTTCTCTGGATTTTGCTATCGCTGGATGGGACTCTGTAATTTGGAGATTCCTAAGAGTCTTGGGTGGGATGGGATCTTCAACCCTGTATCCAGTGAGCAAACCCAGGGGGGTTGGAGAATCCAGGAGTAGGCCGGATCAGCAAGGAACTGCAAGTCAAGGCAAAGTAAGCCTAGGAGCCAGGTGGCTTGGCATTTTCTCATTTGTTGCATTTGTTGGAGAAGAACCCCTGTGTGGGGGGCGATCCTGTGTATAAACTTTTATTTTGTTCCTTTTAATAAAAATGGGCTGCTACACCCTTAAACCTGACAACTGACTGCTGTAGACGCACTGGAAAAATGCATCTATCACTGAGCTAAACACCTGCAATATCACTATATATATATATATATATATATATATATATATATATATATATATATCAATTATTCAGCACAGCTATCTAATATACCCAGTGTTTTATCTCTTTAACCCCCTTTGTACACATACTGTATGTGGCCTCACAAACGTTGGGTCTTCTTCCATGAGGCCATATATATATGCCACTAATGATTGGAAACTGGGAGGTCCTGTTCCTAAACACCTGATCGCTGTGATAGCCTCTATTGGCGATCAGAGTGATCAGTCACTGCACAGCCCACCCCTGTATTTTTTTTTTTCCTTTTGAATGGACAAAAAGGTGCATTACTCTTTTTCATTGCTAGAGAAAAAAAATATGTAAATAAAGAACAATGTGCATAATAAAATTAAATAAAATAAAAGAAAAATAGCTAGGGTCTAGATCTAGTTCAAGGTTAGAGTTAGGATCAATGTTAGGGTCAAAGGTCAGCGTTTTAGGTAGGATTAAAAAAAAAACATTTTTTTAAGTTTAGCGTCAGTATGTTTTAGGTAGGATAAAAAAGGCAAAATATGCACTAATGTTTCTGGGCCCCACTTATGCCCCGCACACGATATGATTTTCTGACAACAAATGTTGGCTGTGAGTTTGTTGGCTGAAAGTCCGACTGTGTGTATGCTCCATCGAACTGTCATGAAACGGTTTACCCGTTGGGGGCGCTATCGGTCTCTTGGATCGCAGTACCAGTGTCCACCAGTGGGTGTCTTCCAACACCTAGGACCTGTAATAAGAAGACTCACCTGCTGGTGGCACTGTTGCATCCTTGGGCCGTAGTACCGGTGTCCCCCAGTGGGTGTGCTCCGGCAGTGTGGATCAGACAGCACCCTCTGCGCTCAGGTGTTACATGAGGTCAATTACTGCAGCCTTATAAATAGCCGGCAAGCCCTCACAGGCTTGCCTTGGTATCGCTGCTTGTATCCTGACCTTTAGCCCATTCCTGATCTGATCCGATCTCTATCCCGAACCCATCCTGGACCAGTCCCTCCTGTGCCCTGTCTACTTGTATCCCTGCCCTGCAGCCTATCCATCCATCCTCTCCCTGTCCTGTTGGTTTCCCATCCTTACCCATCTGCTGACCTCCCTGTGTATGACCTCGGCCTGGCTTGTTTACGATTCCGGCATCTCCAGTTATTTGTATATATTATTTGTAGTTTGTGGGTCTGTGGTTGGTTTTGCACTGTTTTTATTTCACTTATTTGTCACCTATTTAATAAACACCCTTATTTTTCACTTACATGTGTTTCTGGTTTCCTCTGTGCAGTCCACAGTCTGGTCTACTAAATTCTGTGACACAAACATTTGTTGGCGGACTTTCCGCCAACAAATGTTGGCTAGCAGGTTCTCAAAGTTTCAGACAACAAAACTTTGTTGTCGGACTTTCCGATCGTGTGTACACAAGTCCATTGCACAAAAGTTTACGTATGCTCGGAAACAAGTACGAGCCAAAAGCGCTCAGTCTTGTAAAACTAGCGTTCGTAATGGATACATCACGTAAGTCTTGTACGTCACTACGTTCGTAATTGTTGGCCAACATTTGTGTGACCGTGTGTATGCAAGACAAGTTGGAGCCAACATCCTTAGAACAAAAATCTACGGTTTTGTTGTCGGAAAGTCAGATCGTGTGTACGGGGCATTTGTGTTGAAGCTATACACTCTTTCACTCAGGGCAAAGATTCAGTTTGGCCCCCTTCCCCCACTCAAGAGAGATGTTCTACATCATATATATATATATATATATATATATATATATATATATATATATATATATATATACACACACACAGTATCTCGCAAAAGTGAGTACACCCCTCACATTTTTGTAAATATTTTATTATACCTTTTCATGTGACAACACTGAAGAAATGTCGAATAAACAAAACGAAATAACGAATTTCAACTAATATGAAAGAAATTATAGCGGATATAAGGAATTAAGTCGACATGATTCAGTAATTCGTTAAAGCTCTAATGAAACAAAAGGTCAGCTCAAATAAATCTTACAGTCCAATCAGCTGATTAATTTTGTGCTGGAGGTTGGATTACTGGCAAAGTGCATTCCTGAGAACTGAGTGAAAAGGGTGTTGTATTGTATTTGAGCAGAGGAGAAGAGATATTGTCATTGTGTGTGTTAATAGATTCAATAAACAAATGACTTTCCAAACTACAAATCATTATCACGCACATGAACGTGTAAATGTAATGTAATGGCATCTCAGTCTTAGTCAGTAGGATATTGTTGGCCCATTCTTTGCAACTATAACAGCTTCAATTTTCCTGGGAAGGCTGTTCACAAGGTTTAGGAGTGTGTCTATGGGAATGTTTGACCATTCTTTTAGAAGCGTATTTGTGAGGTCAGGCACTGATGTTGGACGAGAAGGCCTGGCTCACGGTCTCTGCTCTAATTCATCCCAAAGGTGTTCTATCGGGTGGAGGACTCTGTGCAGGCCAGTCAAGTTCTTCCACCCCAAACTCGCTCATCCATGTCTTTATGGACCTTTCTTTGTGCACTGGTCCAAATTATTTGGTGGAGGGAGGATTATGGTGTGGGGTTGTTTTTCAGGGGTCGGGCTAGGCCCCTTAGTTTCAGTGAAGGGAACTCCTAAGGCGTCAGCATATCAAGACCATTTGGACAATTTCATGCTCCCAACGTTGTGAGAACAGTTTGGGGATGGCCCCTTCCTGCGCTCCAGTGCACAAAGCAAGGTCCATAAAGACATTAACCTATACCGAATATATATATATATATATATATATATATAGATAGATATATATCTATCTATATATATATATAGATAGATATATATCTATCTATATATATATGTATATATATATATATATATATATAGATATAGATCGATCTATATCTATATATATATAGATATATAGATATCTATATATCTATATATATCTATATAGCTATAGATAGATATATATAGATATATAGATATATATATATCTATATATATGTGTATATATAGATATATAGATATATATAATATATATATCTATATATATATATATATATATATATATATATATATATATATATATATATATATACGAAAAAAGTTCAAAGGTTGCTGCACTTAAAAATCCAGGGGATTGATAGGATCTTTATGAATCTTTGGTAAAATATATATCACCGGCGTGATTGGATGTTCAGAAGTTAAAAATCCAACAGTCTCATCATCAATAATCTTATTTCCCATTAGAGAGTGAGGAGAGAGGGATTTTTGCAGTGCCACAAAGTAAATTAGTACAATGTAGATAAAAAAATATAAACTTTATTACAATTCATTAAAAAGAAATTCATAAAAAAATACATATAAGGGGAGCGTGATACAATAAAGTATATCAAAATATGAGGCGGTGGTACATTACAGCAGCAAATCAGTGAGTCCCTGCTAGTTTCACCAAAACATTGGCTTCATCAGGGGAGTAGAACATGACAATGCAGCTGTTGCTCCTAGAGGCCCAACGAGGTAGGACAAGCATGCTCCGCCATCAAGGGCGCATTCACCCCAGTACCTCATGCCTGAGGTACTGGCGGCGCTGTATGTTTGGACTATCCTTTCAAAGGCTCTGGCACAATAGTAGTCTCTCATTATTACTTGGTCCACCTGCACTAGCCCCAGACTGTTTCTAATTGAATCCGAAATCCGGGTTTATCATACCAAACCACCAGTGTACCTGCCTTCCCTGGTTTAAATTCTATAGCACTGGCTTCTGCAGCGCCGCTTACACCCCATTAAATCTTGTATTTGTTTTTATTAGGCTCTCCCTTTGGCCCCCTGCAGTCATATATTGGCAGTGTGGGGTGGATGCGCCCTTGATGGCAGAGTGTGCTCGTCCTGCCTCGTTGGGCCTGTAGGAGCAATAGCTGCATTGTCATGTTCTAATCCCCTGATGAAGCCAATGTTTTGGTGAAACTAGTAGGAACTCACTGATTTGCTGCTGTAATGTACCACCGCTTTATTGTATCACGCTCCCCTTATATGTATTTTTTTTTATGAATTCCTTTTTAATGAATTGTAATAAAGTTTATATTTTTTTTATCTACATTGTACTAATTTACTTTGTGGCACCGCAATAATCCCTCTCTCCTCGCTCTCTATTGTATTTTATTATGGGGATGAGGTGCCTTATCTACTAAGGACATACCAACCACCTCCTTTTAATCTTATTTCTCAAAGCTGATGTCAACACACTTTTAATTATTTTTTGTACGCTAAATACTGGACTAATATCTAATTTTTTATAAGTGCCGACATCTGCAAGTTGTTTTAATACTTTCGAATCATACTTTGAGGTATCCATTATTACAGTGGTTCCCCCCTTGTCGGCCAGTTTGATAGTTATATCTCGAATAGCCAGACACAAATACTCAATTAGAGATAAATTAATACAGTTGCCACTTGCACGACACTTTGTAGAAAAAGGACATGCAGTCTCACAATAAAAATACATTAAATTAGAAGGCATTGAAAAAAATAGGAGGGGTGGTGATTGTGAACTTACCTTGAGGAGACGTGAGGTAAATTTGAATACATTTTCTCAACACTATTACTCCAAATGGTTTAAATACAGACTTAGCTTTATATCTATTTATATGAATTTGTGGTATTATTTCAAATATTTTTTCATATAGGTTTTCTTCAATTTATGCTATATATTTTTTATATTTTTTATATATCATTTTTGTATTTATTATTATATTATGTTTTTCATATATATATGTTTTTCAGATTAACATTGGGATAACTCCTGAAGGAATAATGAGATTGTGATCAGCTTAATTAACCATTTTTGTATCTATGGTGTGAAACTAGTATTTAAAGTGAGAATTTAATTGAAGTAGAGAGCAATTGAACCATGTAATTGATTCCACGTGTGATGATATTCGTAAGTGTTTAAAAACACATGATCTTGATGAACTTGTTAGATGCGTTCTGACTGATCTGAAGAAGGGCGTGAACATGAGAGCCCGAAACGGAAATCTCTGTCTGAATGATTTTCTAATGACTTCTGATATGTAATCTTTCTTGAAACATTTGAAAAATAAATGAACGATTTTTAAGTGCAGCAACCTTTGAACATTTTTCGTATATATAAGGTCAGTGGGAAGACCTGTTTGCTGGCACTAACTTTAAACCGGGTGCGGTTGCTCATAAGTTTACATACCCTGGCAAAATGTATGATTTCTTGGCCATTTTTCAGAGAATATGAGTGATAAAACAAAAACATTTCTTTCACTCATGGTTAGTGTTTGGCTGAAGCCATTTATTATCAATCAACTGTGTTTACTCTTTTTAAATCAAAATTGAAAACAAAATCTACCCCAATGACCCAGATCAAAAGTTTACCTTAGTTCTTAATACCGTGTATTGCCCCCTTTAACATCAATGACAGCTTGAAGTCTTTTGTAGTATTTGTGGATGAGGCTCTTTATCTTCTCAGATGGTAAAGCTGCCTATTTCTCTTGGCAAAAAGCCTCCAGTTCCTGTAAATTCTTGGTCTGTCTTGCTAGAACTGAACGTTTGAGATCTCCCCAGAGTGGCTCAATGATATTGAGGTCAGGAGACTGAGATGGCCACTCCAGAACCTTCACTTTATTCTGCTGTAGCCAATGACAAGTCGACTTGGCCTTGTGTTTTGGATTATTGTCATGTTGGAATGTCCAAGTACGTCCCATGTGCAGCTTCCTGGCTGTTGAATGCAAATGTTCCTCCAGTATTTTTTGATAACATACTGCATTCATCTTGCCATCAATTTTGACCAAATTTCCAGTGCCTTTGTAGCTCACACATCCCCAAAACATCAGCGATCCACCTCCGTGTTTCACAGTAGGAATGGTGTACCTTTCATCATAGGCCTTGTTGGCTCCTCTCCAAATGAAGCGTTTATGGTTGTGGCCAAAAAGCTAAATTTTGGTTCCATCACTCCGAATGACTGTGCCAGAAGGTTTGAGGCTTGTCTCAAGAGATGTAACCGTGCTCTTGAGTGAGCATGGCGTAGATCTCAATCCCTACAAGACTTTACCCTCTACAAATCTGCCCTTCTCAAATACAACTCCTGCCTCTACACTGCTAAACAAACCTACTACAACACTCCTTTCTACCCTTAATTCCTTACTTCACCCCCCATTGCCCCCACCCACTGATTCTGTTTTATCCTGGTTCTCCTACGTATCTCAGCGCACTTTCAGTGTCACCTATAACTCCATCTCCTCCGCTCCTCTTCCTCTCTCTGTTGGGGTATCCGAAGGCTCCGTCCTTGGGCCCCTCCTATTCTCGCTCTATACCTCTTCCCTGGGCCAGTTGATAACCTCCCATGGCTTCCAATACCACATTTACGCCGATTACACCCAGATCTACCTCTCCACTCCTCAACTCACCCCCTCAATCTCCTCACAGATCTCAAACTTACTGAATGACATATCGGTATGAATGTCACACAACTTTCTCAAACTCAATTTTTCTAAAATTGAGCTTGTTCCTGGTCCCCCCCCATGACTTTACCATTAAGATCAACAGCACAACCATTTAACCCTCCACACATGCCAGGGTGCTGGGTGTAATCCTTGACTCTGACCTCTCCTTCAGCCTCAACATCCAATCACTGGCTAAATCCTGCCGCCTTAACCTCCGCAACATCTCCAGAATTCGACCCACCCTTCCTGACAAATGACACCACAAAGCAACTTATTCGCTCCTTGATTATTTCCTGCCTTGACTACTGCAACTCTCTACTTAATGGCCTACCCTTATGCAGGCTATCCCCCTTCCCCCCATATAAAATTCAAAATGCTAACCACAACATACAAAGCCATCCACAACATCACCCCCAGCTACATCAACCAACCTCATCTGCAGATATCGCCCTAATCATCCCCTTCGCTCCACCCAGGACCTCCTGCTCTCTAGCTCCCTTGTTACCCCCTCTCATGCTTGCTTTCAGGACTTCTCCAGAGCCTATCCCATCCTCTGGAACTCCCTGCCCCGGTATATCCAATCAGCCCCTAACCTGCCCACCTTTAGGAGATCCCTGAAAACTCACTTATTCAGGGAAGCCTATCCCACACCCACCTAACAACTGTCCCCGAGCCACCCCCATCAAATCATTCTCTGCATCTATTACCTTTTGTACCACCACCCCATAGTTGCCAACATTGTAAAAAAAATTTATAGGGACACTTTTTTGGCTGTAAGCGGAGTCTTATTATAATTAGGGAGCGGGGCATGCGTTTGTAGGCGTGACATAGCAAAAAAAGAAAAATTCGTCGCGCAGCGTGCTGTGCCAAAAAACTGGCATGGTTTACACAAAATAGTGGGCGTGGCTTATATGGGCATGGTTCAAATGGGGGTGTGGTTAGAGTCTGACATGAATGAGAGATGGAGAAAGAAAAGGGAAAAGAGGGAGGGAGGGAGAGAGAAAGAAGGAAAGAAGGAAACAGGGACAGCAGGCCCAGATCCTAGCCCACAATAGAAATGTGTATTCCAGAGTTTAACAAATCAGCAGATAAAGATACTTCAAACACCTGGTGTTAGCACTTCAATCATGCCAGCACCATGGTTGTTGTGGTGTCAGGATGAATGAAGCACATTATTACTATTATTACATTGTAATATAGAATCAAATCATTCAACTCACCATAATCCAGAATCAGTGGGACCCCTGAGCGTGTCGCCTGCCACCAGATGCCATCAGGTGCCCCCAGCAGAGTTTGTCCTTGCATCAGGTACCCCCAGCAGAGTCTGTCCTTACATCAGGTGCCCCCAGCAGAGTCCGTCCTTACATCAGGTTCCCCCAGAAGCAGAGTACCTCCTTACAGATCTGTGTCCCTGGCAGCGGAGCCCCTCCTTACTTCTGGGGTCCCCAGCAGCGGAGCCCTCGTTTACATCTGGTGCCCCCCAGCAGTGGAGAGCCCTCCTTACAGATCTGTGTCCCCCAGCAACAGAGCCCTCCTTACTTCAGTGTCCCCAGCAGCTGGCAGCAGCGGAGCCCTCCTTATAGAACAATCTGTGCCACCAAGCAACAGAGCCCTCCTTACTACAGTGTCCCTGGCAGCAGCAGCGGAGCCCTCCTTACAGAGCGATCTGTGTCCCCAAGCAACAGAGCCCGCCTTACTTCAGTGTCCCTGGCAGCAGCAGCTGAGCCCTCCTTACAGAGCGATCTGTGTCCCCCAGCAGTGCGGCAGCTACAGTTCCCGGCAGTTGCCGGCTTTCTTGTGTGTGTGTTCAGAGGAGAGGGGAGAAGCTAACTGGCTGCCCCTTCCCTCTCCATTGAACACAAGGGGAAATAATCCTTGTGACAGCGGCGGCGGCCATCTTTTTGTAGCCCGCTGGCCGTTTTTTCCTAAGACATTCCCGATTTTCACGAGACAAAGGCAAAATCCCGGAAAATTAATCGGGAAGAGGGTTCCAAAATCAGGATTGTCCCAGGAAAATCGGGACTGTTGGCAATTATGCAACCCCCTCCCTTTAGAATGCAAGCTCTATGAGTAGGGGCCCTCCTGTCCCTTCTGTATTGTACTGTTATGCCCTGTACACACGATAGGATTTTCCGATGGAAAATGTGTGATAGGACCTTGTTGTCGGAAATTCCGACCGTGTGTGGGCTCCATCACACATTTTCCATAGGAATTTCCGACACACAAAGTTTGAGAGCTTGCTATAAAATTTTCCGACAACAAAATCCGTTGTCGGAAATTCCGATCGTGTGTACACAAATCCGACACAAAAAGTGCCACGCATGCTCAGAATAAATTAGGAGATGAAAGCTATTGGCTACTGCCCCGTTTATAGTCCCAACGTACGTGTTTTACGTTACCATGTTCAGAACGATTTCTGACAACTTTGTGTGACCGTGTGTATGCAAGACAAGTTTGAGCCAACATCTGTCGGAAAAAATCCATGGATTTTGTTGTCAGAATGTCCGATCAATGTCCGACCGTGTGTACGGGGCATAATTGTGCTGTCCCCCCTCTACATTGTAAAGTGCTGTGTAAACTGTAGGGGCTATATAAATCACATATAATAATAATAATAATAATAATAATAATAATAAATATGAGCCTCCATCTTGCAATGTCTAAAAAGTAGCACAGAATATTAAATTTTTAGAGACCAAATAGAAAATCAGTCAAAAACAGACCAATTATATGTCTTTTTCTCTTATTAATCTTTGTGTGATGCTGATTTTAAATGACTAATTTCCTTTGAAATACCCAATTTTAGCAATTTTGCATTTTTTATTTAATTTGCAGAAGGCCTTTTTCTACTACAAGGAAAAACACTGTCCTAGCCATGTGCTAGTTATTTGTACAAAGCAAGCAAGTATACAGTGACATCTAGTGGTTATAGTTAGTTTATGTTTTAATATTTACAGATTGGTTCTAGTTTGTCAAATTCAAACGCGTAATCTTCAGTTTCTATATCCTGGAATCTGAAAAGTGAACACAAACCTTTGAGGGCCCCATACATATTCACATCCGCTGACACATTTCATATAGACATACACATTTAAGCATATATATACACATACCTCAAGTGTTCAGCTCAAATGTGCTTTTCATGAGCTCCAGCCTAGCAAGTCAAGTACATTTCAGGGACTTTTGTCCACTTTTATTCAAAAATAAATTTCCTTACATGAGGATTTCTACACAGGGGTATCACCATGAAAACATGGACCCAAGGTTGGAGGCTTCATGCCCAGTCTGCATCCAGGGCCTATCACTGGCGGGTGATCACCGCATGAGTGATTATATGTGAGTGGCTACAATTAGCTGCAGCTGCTTGGGGTATGTAATCGATGTTGGGCCATTTCCCAAGTTTGAATGTGGACTAAGTTCAAGTCTACAGGCTTGAAAAATTCAGCTAGAAATCAGATAGAAATCTGGCTAAAAGACCATATTCAGAGAGTAGGGATTATTGACTCTGATTAGTTTAAGGTTATTAGCGGTGTACCCCAAGGTTCAGTGCTGGGACTCTTACTTTTTAACATATTTATAAATTATATAGAGTTTGGGATTTAAAGTACCAATAAAGTACCATTTTAGTGTTTGCAGATGACACCAAGCTATGCAGTGGAATAATGTCTTTACGGGATGTCGCCAACTTACAAGACAACCTCAATGCACTGATTAAGGTGGTAATTAAGCTCACTTGGTGCCTTATCTGCATTAAATTATCCTCAGAGCCTGTGTAGTTCATATGTGTTCGGGTTTAAGGGATGATGTGAGACCCACATAACGGGCCAAATGCAACTGGTGCTTAAGAAGCCCTGGTTGGGCTGGATCTATCAAGCCCCGTACACTAACAACTCAAGAGGGGTTGCTATCATAATTGCCAAAACTGTGTAATTTCAACTCCACAATCTGCGGTCAGATCAGCAGGGCAGGTTTCTGTTCCTGCATGCCACCATTGGGGGGCTTGAAGTGTTAATTCTAGCCTTTTATATTCCCCCACCATTTCAATTTGCTGCCCTTAAGGAAGGCCTGGCTTTTATGGCTCAGCATCCTGCAGTGCCTGCCATATGGATTGGGGACTTCAACATGGTCATAGACCCCCTCCTCGACAGATTTTGCCCAGCCCAATACAGCACCTACCCAATCTACACTGACTAGATTTGGGAGATTCCTTTTGGAGTTTGCCATGACAGACACCTGGAGACTCAAACACCCCACCATAACTGTGTTCTTCTGCTTCACCCACTCACAGACCGCTATGTCCCACATAGACATGATTTTGATCTCCCCTGCCCTGGTCCCCGGACCTCCTTGAAGCGGGATTCAGGACCAGGGTTTTATCAGATCATTCACCCTATTGGATCACCCTCCGCCTGCCCTCCACTCCTCCGACTCGCACATGGAGACTAAACCTATTCTGTCTCACGGTCCTCATGGACATGGAGGCCGTTCAGCGTGAATGGACCCACTATTTTCTCTCCAATGCGGGATCGGCTTCAGTTGGGTTGGTGTGGGAGGCATTCAAATTACATGCCCGCTCAATCCTTTCTATAAGGGTGAACAGACACAAGGCCTCCTCTAAATTAATCCTGCAGTAGGCTGAGGAATGGCTTGGCTCTCTTGAGCAGCTTTTCCTTGCAGACCCCTCACCCTCTAATTGTGCCCAACTTTGCTTACAATTTAGGCTCACAAACCATCTCCACTTCGAAAAAGCCAAAAGAGGCATATTCTTTAGTAAACAAAAAACATTTGAGCGTGGCAAGCGGGCTGGGAAACTACTAGTATACATGGCCCACTTGGATCATAGCCCTCCTGTGGTGGTTCAACTCCGCTCGGAGTCCAGATCCACGCTTACAGACCCTGCACAGGTAGTTCAGGAATTCAGGCGATTCTATGCTGACCTGTACACCTCAAAGGCTGACTACTCCCTGAACAAACTGTGTTCCTTCCTGCAGAGCATAGACTTTCCTTCCCTTACTGAACCCCAAATAGAGCTTTTAGAAGCACCCATAACCTAGGACTGTATACTGGAAGCGATGGCGAGTCTACCTGCCTCTAAGGCTCCCGGTTCAGATGGTCTACCCCTGGAGTTTTACTCCCAATTTCAAGAGGTTCTTCTCCCTAAGTTGCAGGCCCTATATTCCCATATCTTTGATTCCGGCACCCTCCCACGCTCCATGGGTGAAGCCCTTATCATCCTCATCCCGAAACCAGGCAAGGACCCCTTATACCCTGAATCATATCGCCCCATCTCCCTATTACAACTAGACGTTAAAATATTAGCTAAAATTCTTGCCCTAAGACTTAATAAAGTGATAATGAGCCTTATTCATGCCGATCAGACCGGCTTTATGCCCAACAAAAATACAGCATTTAACCTCAGGAGATTGTTTATGAACCTTCAAGCCACACACGACAATGTTGGGTCCAGGGTGGTGGTTAGCCTGGATGCCGCTAAGGCATTTGATTCGATGGAGTGGGGTTACCTGTGGGAATGTCTCCTCAGATTCGGTTTTGGGCCTAAATTCATCAGGTGGCTCAAACTCCTTTACCAGGCTCCCACCGCCCGGATCCAGGTCAATGGCAAGACATCCGATACTTTTCCCCTGGCTCTACGCGTTAGCCGTAGAGCCTCTGGCTATTGCCATTAGGGCACATCCCGACATCAAGGGCCTCCGCTTGGGACAGGTGACCGAGGTACTCAGCCTTTATGCAGATGATATGCTCTTATATTTAGAGGATGCAGGCCCCTCCTTGACAGCGGCACTACACCTGATTCAGCAGTTCAGCACCTTTTTGGGGCTGCAAATGAACTGGGCCAAATCTCAGATCCTCCCCATAGACCTCTCCGCCCCTACGGCTGAAGAGGTGGCCCTCTCCTTGGTGAGGACTAGCAGTTTCAAATTATTAGGCATTCAGTGCTCACGCTCCCACCGAATACGCACCCCTTAATATTGAACTGATTTATAATCGCCTTAAAAATAAAACCCAAGTCTGGTCCAGACTCCCTCTTGGAATTATGGGCCGCATTAACTTAGTTAAAATGATTATTCTCCCCAAATTGCTCTATTTATTCTGGCACACCCCTCTATACATTCCTGCCCACATATTTAGATCTATGGAATCTATTCTTAACACGTTTGTGTGGGGCTCCTCCCGGCACAAGCTGTCATGGTTGACTCTAAAACGCCCTGTGCACTTAGGGGGCACAGCCCTCCCTGATCTAGCATTGTATTCATTGCCTCTCAGTTATCCCATTTTTATTATCTCAACCGACATGACAAGCTCCATTATTCCACATTGGTGTGCACATCGGTCACCGACGTTGTGGCCCACCCCTTCCAGATACTTTTTTGATGCAAACCATCATCGGGGCTGCCCCCCTACATGCCCACATGCCGATTTGGGATAACCGTCAACTACCTGAATTGATGACTATCCCCGATCATAAGTTGTGGGTAATTGAGAGAATCATATATCTATCCCAACTCACTACTAGTGGTGCAGTAAAGACATTTCAGGCCCTCAAGGAAGAGTTCAACCTACCCAACCGTATGTTCTTCCGCTTTCTCCAGGTCCTCCATGCCCTCCAGTCCCAATTCGGTGCTTCAGTCCCTATTTTAGAGTCAGGTTCCCTGGCAGGTGTGATCCTCAGTGAGGACCCTAAGAAACTAATCTCCACACTATATAATCAACTTCTTCTGCCATCGGCCACCTCACAAGCATACCAATTAAAATCCAGATGGGAGGGTGATCTAGAGGTTGGAAGATGAGGAGTGGGGGGAGGTTCTGAGCTCATGTAAAAGAGTGTCCCCTAAACTTTCAGACCTCCTTACTCACCTCTATATTCTCCACAGGTCATACTTTACCCCTCTTGCTTATGCAAGTATAAGCCAGATGCCAACCCGACTTGTTCCAGATGCGGTAACACAGACAGTACCTTTTACCACTTAACTTGGACCTGCCCACCTATTCAACAGTACTGGTTGCAAGTTGTTAGATTTCTCCACTCCTACTTGGCCTCCTTCTCATCTCTGAGGAGGAGAAATACTTGTCAACATTCCTACAGGAAACTGTCAGGTTCCACACTTACCAGACAGATGAGTCCACGTGGGCAGAGGGTAGGCTCCCTTACGTGTCCGATTTGGGGCCCCTGGTAGAGCAGACAGGAGGCCCGCGAGTGTGGAGTGGTATGAGAGCCTGAAGTTAGAGTCCTGGAGCACAGTGGTCTGGCAAGCAACCGGTAGAGCTTGAGACTTGGTGGAGCAGATGCTGAGCAGGACTTAATCAGACTTGGTCACACACAGGCAGAGGTCGGCAACGGGCTGGCGGCAATGGTACAAGGGAGAAGGCAGAAGCGAGGTCAGACAAGCCGGGGTCGGGTTCAGGCAGCAGTCAAGGAAGGTCCAAAGGTAGCCTGGTCACAACGGGTAAACACTACGGAGATACAGGAACACAGGATGATCACGGGACAAGACACAGAGCTGTTTGATCAGGCAGCACCGGGTCAGTGCAGAGGCAGGCTTCAAATAGGCTGATTGGCGCCAAAACACCACGCACGCGCGCACGCCGATTCGCCAAGGCGCGCCGCGCACCCGTGCGCGCCTGAGCGCGCCCCCGACACCAGCACGCACGCCCACACCGCCGGGCACGTCAAAGGCAGCGCCCACAGGCGGACGCGCGCTAACGCGGACGCGCGCTAGCGCAATCACGCGTACGCACAAACGCCCGGACGCCACCCCGCACGCCACGGCCGGTCAGCCCAGGTGCGCCGGTGCCCACAGGGACACGCGCCCCAGCACGCACAGGGACACGAACGCCAACGCGCCCCGGCGCGCACCGGCGCCCAACCAGGTAACCTCTCTGACAGTGCCCCCTCCTCAAGGGCAGACTCCGGATGCCCAGTTGGGCCATCTTCGAGGCATGAGAGGTTTTAAAGGACTGCAGGAGTTCTCTGGCGTGTAAATTGCTTTCCGGCTCCCACGAATTATCTTCGGGTCCATAGCCCTTCCATTTTACCAGATATTGCACCTGATTGTGTCTTCTTCTACAATCTAGAATAGCTTCCACTTCTAACTCCTCTTCGCCATTAACCACAATAGGTTTGGGTGGACCAATGCTGCGACCAGAAAAGAAGTTAGGAGTGACTGGCTTCAGGAGAGACACGTGGAACACTGGATGTATCCTCAGAGAATTAGGAAGGTCAAGTTCGTAGGCCACATTGTTGATTTTCCTCTTGATCCGGAAGGGACCCAGGTATTTGGGGCCCAGTTTCTTGGATGGGCAGGCCAACTTGAGATTAGCGGTAGACAGCCAGACAGAATTGCCAGGTTCAAGAACAAGTTCCCCCCGTCTCTTCCTGTCAAAGATTTTCTTGTAATCTTCCTGAGCCTTGGTCATGGTCTCCTGCAGCAATTTATTGTTGTTAGAGAAGAAATCCAAAGTTTGGGATACTGCAGGAACAGGACATTCAGGGAATGATCCGGGCAAGAAGGATGGATGAAAACCGTAATTGGCAAAAAACGGAGACTGGTTCATAGCTGAATGTAGAGAGTTATTGTAGGAGAACTCTGCGATGGGAAGCAGGGAGGCCCAATCATCCTGGGAAAAAGCAGAAAAACAGCGGATGTATTGCTCCAAAGTCTGGTTCGTCCTCTCGGTTTGCCCATTTGACTGAGGGTGGTAAGCCGAAGAGAATGACAACTCGATCTCGAGCGCGCCACAAAGGGCCTTCCAGAATCTGGAGGTGAACTGGACGCCCCTGTCCGAGACTATGTTGGTCGGGACTCCATGCAGCCTGACGATCTCCTTAATGAAGATGGAAGCGGTCTCCATGGCTGAAGGGGTGCCCTTCATGGGGAGGAAGTGGGCCATTTTAGACAGCCTGTCAACCACAACAAAAATGGACGAAAACCCTTCTGATGGTGGAAGCTCAACAATAAAGTCCATTGATATCATGGTCCATGGTCTCTCTGGGACTGGCAATGGTCTCAACAGGCCCCATGCTCTTGTTCGGCTAGTCTTGTTTCTGGCACACGTGTTACAGGACTCCACATAGTCCTTGCAATCCTTAGTAAGACACGGCCACCAAACGGTGCGTTGGACGAGGTCGGTTGTTTTCCGAGTGCCGAAGTGGCCAGCCAATTTGTGATCATGACATAAACTTAACACCTGTACCTTTAACTCCTCAGGGACGACAATCTTATTCTTGAACCAGAACAGTCCATCCTTGGTACAAGACTCAACAGGTGGAGACATTCCCATAGAGGCGCGTCTGATTCGGGAAATTAGATCCTCCTGAAGGATTAGGAAATTCCCAGAGGGAAGGATGGTATCTGGGGACACGGTTCTTTCAGAATCGAGAAACATCCGGGAGAGGGCATCAGGTTTAACATTCTTGGATCCGGGTCTGAACGTAATGTGAAAAATAAATCGGGAAAAAAAAAGTGCCCATCTGGCCTGCCGGGGTCTCAATCTCTTGGCTGTCCTTAGATATTCCAAGTTCTTATGGTCTGTGTAGATCAAAATGGGGTGTGGTGCGCCTTCCAGAAGGTAACGCCATTCCTCCAGAGCCGCTTTAATGGCCAAAAGCTCCCGATCACCCACGTTGTAGTTTTTCTCGGAGGGAGAAAGTTTGCGTGAGAAGAATCCCACAGGGTACAGAAGTGCTTTGGCACCCTGTCTCTGTGAAAGTACAGCTCCGACTGCAACCTCAGACGCATCCACCTCCAGGACGAAAGGCAAGGCAGGGTTGGGATGCTTAAGGATAGTGGCTGAAGTGAACAGCGCCTTGAGTTTTTCAAAGGCCTCTTGTGCCTCAGGGGTCCAGCGGAATCGACATCCTTGTTTAGTAAGCTCTGTGATGGGAGTTATGATTGAAGAAAATCCTTTAATAAATTTCCTATAGAAATTGGCAAAGCCAATAAAGCGTTGTACTCCTTTTTTGTCGGTCGGTGCAGGCCAATCCAGAATAGCGGATACTTTCTGTGGATCCATTTTGATGCCATCAGGGGAAATAATCAGGCCCAGGAACTGGATAGATTGGAGCTCGAATTCACATTTTTCAAGTTTGGCGTACAGTCCATGTTGTCTGAGCCGGGAAAGTACATTTCGTACATGCTTACGGTGTTCCATCAGGGAGGCCGAGAAAACCAAGATATCGTCCAGGTAAACGATGACATATAAATCCAATAAGTCATGAAAGACATCGTTGATGAAATGCTGGAATGTCGCCGGTGCATTGCACAGACCAAAAGGCATGACGAGATACTCGTAATGTCCGAATCGAGTACGAAAGGCCGTCTTCCACTCGTCTCCTTCTCTTATGCGGATCAGATTATAGGCTCCACGGAGGTCTAGCTTGGTAAAAACGGTAGCCGATCCCAATCTCTGAAATAGCCCAGGAACCAGGGGTAGCGGGTATCTGTTTTTAATAGTGATTTTATTGAGCTCCCGATAGTCAATGCAAGGACTTAAGGAGTGATCCTTCTTTTCCACAAAAAAGATACCTGCCCCAGCTGGAGACGTGGAAGGATGGATGAACCCTTTCTCCAGGTTCTCATCTATATAAGTTTTCAGGGTGCCCAACTCCTGCTCAGTTAGAGGGAAGATCCTCCCAAAGGGGACTTCGGTGCCTGGTAAGAGTTCTATTGGGCAATCATAGGGTCTATGTACTGGAAGGGTTTCTGCTCCTTTTTTACTGAACACATCCAGGAAATCCCGGTAGGGTTCGGGAAGATCTTGGCAGGGCATAGCTTCAGAATCTATGCGCAGGCATTGGGAGGAAGTTAATGGGGTCCCCCGTAAGCAGTGTTGTCTGCAATATTCCGAGGAAAACTGAATCTTGCCTGTAGACCAGTTGATACTAGGATTGTGGGCCTGTAGCCAAGGTATTCCGAGGATGACTGGGAAGAGAGGAGAGGAAATGACATCTAGGCGTAAAAGTTCCTGGTGTTCCGGGCCAATGGTGGCCAACAGAGGAACCGTTTCTTGAGTGACGGGTCCGGAGCGGAGGGTGGAGCCATCCGCTAAGAAAACTGCCAGTCCTTGAGCTTTAGTCTGAGTGGGAATATGATGGGTTTCGACGAAGGTCCGGTCGATGAAACCACTACAAGCTCCAGAGTCAATGATGACCGGTACTGGGATGCTCCTTCCAGGTAACTGTAATACAATGGAGAAAGTTAAATGGTTACCGGCACTAGGTAGGACAGGTGCACACAATGAAGAAGACGGCAGACACTTACGTCTTTTATTTGGGCATGCTCTTGCAAAGTGACCAGACTCCCCACAGTACAGGCACAGATTGAGTGTGCGCCTGCATGTCTTCTCCTCGGCAGTCAGAGAGGGACAGAGCAGTCCCAACTGCATGGGCTCTGGGGCCTCCGGGCCAGGGGTAGAAGAGACCAGCGGAGCTTGGTTTGGGGCACTAGGAGCCCTAGGCAACATCCAGGTAAGGCGTGGGTGACTGACAGACCTCTCAGAGCGTCTCTCCCTGAGGCGGCGGTCGATCTGGATGGACAGATTAATTAACTCTTCCAGTGACTGAGGTATCCCCACTCGTGCCAGTTCATCTTTTAGAGGATCTGACAACCCCAGCCGATATTGGTGACGCAAGGCTGCGTCATTCCAGTCCGTATCCGAGCTCCAACACCTAAACTCCACGGCGTAATCTTCAGCAGCTCTGCGACCTTGTTGAAGGGCATGTAAAGCGGCTTCTGCCGTGGCTGTTAGCTGGGGGTCCTCATACAGCTGAGACATAGCTAGGAAGAAGGCATTTAGGGAATCAAGAGATTGGGCCTTTTGCTCCAATAAGCGGTGGGCCCAGGTTTGAGGCTCTCCGAACAGGGATATGACGAACCCCACTTTAGTAGCTTCCAGGGAGAATGTTCGGGGCTGCAAAGCGAAGTAGAGCTCGCATGCGTTGCGAAACGCTCGGAACTTACTGCGTTCTGCGGAGAATTTTTCGGGTGTAGGCACCCTGGGCTCTGGTGGAAGCATCACTACAGAAGGTGCTGAGGCAGGGTTGGCAGAAACTGCCCCTGGAGGAGAGGCTGAAAGGGCCTGGACCTGTCCTTCCAATCTGGTATAGCCTTCCTGTAGGCTTTTAACGGCTTGAGTAAGGCCCGCTAGATGCCTGCACAGTTCATCCATGGGGGAGGCCCCCTGCCCGGACTCAGTCATGGCTGCCTGATACTGTCAGGTTCCACACTTACCAGACAGATGAGTCCACGTGGGCAGAGGGTAGGCTCCCTTACGTGTCCGATTCGGGGCCCCTGGTAGAGCAGACAGGAGGCCCGCGAGTGCGGAGTGGTATGAGAGCCTGAAGTTAGAGTCCTGGAGCACAGTGGTCTGGCAAGCAACCGGTAGAGCTTGAGACTTGGTGGAGCAGATGCTGAGCAGGAGTTAATCAGACTTGGTCACACACAGGCAGAGGTCGGCAACGGGCTGGCGGCAATGGTACAAGGGAGAAGGCAGAAGCGAGGTCAGACAAGCCGGGGTCGGGTTCAGGCAGCAGTCAAGGAAGGTCCAAAGGTAGCCGGGTCACAACGGGTAAACACTACGGAGATACAGGAACACAGGTTGATCACGGGACAAGACACAGAGCTGTTTGATCAGGCAGCACCGGGTCAGTGCAGAGGCAGGCTTCAAATAGGCTGATTGGCGCCAAAACGCCGCGTTAACCTTACCCTTCCATATAAAAGAGTCCTCTACTCTCTTTGGGATAGATGGATTGATGATTCCTCCACTTGCACGGATTGAGTTTAAATGTGTTTTTGTTAGCTCACTATGTCTGCCTATTACGTGACTCCGCTACCTGCATCTACAGTGAACATACAAAGCTATGCCTTACTATGCCTTACTTGCATTAAGCAGCTAATCGCACCATATTTTCTGAATGTAATCTCCTGTATGATAATGTATGATTGTCTATACTCAATAAACTTTATTTCTGATAAAAAAAAAGAGGATGATGTGGAATTCCTAGGTTAAGAGCCTGTTCACACTGGTGTGGCTTTGAAATTACTTCAGCACGATTTCAAAGCTGCAGATCAGTGTGATTTGTGCTGCTGATGTCATTGCGGCTTGCAACTTCATTTAACAGAAGTCTATGAAATCGGTAAAAAGTAATGCAGGGCCCTTTTTCATAATCTCATGTTGCGGCGATATGAATGGTTCCATTTCCGGCAATGGCGTGCAACTTGTCATGCGATTTGGAACTGTCAAACTGCATGGCAAGTCACATCAGTATGAACGGGGGCTTAATGTTGATAAATGTAAAATTACGCACTTGGGAGCTAAAAAACATGCATGCATCATTCTAGGAGAACAACTGGGGGAGTCAATAGATGAGAAGGATCTGGGTGTTCCGGTATTTGGTAGACGTAATACTAACTTGCAATGTCAAACTGTGGTTTCTAAAGCTATCAAAAATACTTTCTTGTATTAAAAGTGGTATGGACTCCAGAGAGAGACATAATTTTGCAACTGTACAAAATCACACTCACTGCAGATGTTACAGGTAAAATCAATACATTTAACATATGTTTAACCAAAGAAAAAGACTAAACACTTTATGGGTATGGTCAGATACAGCAGAGGGTTGCTGTGCACCTGGGGGGAGGCTATGCAATGTTTTGGGTGTGCAATGTTTTCACATTTTTTCCCTTTTTTTTGTTTTAAACATTTATATTTTGTTTTTCAAAAGAATAAGAATACAAAGAGCCCATGAAGACAGCAGAAGTAGGCAACAGTACCTTTACAAGTCAAGGCAAAAAGACATTCAACATTGAGTGATTTAGGAAGCAATATTCAACCAACAGATACAATAAAATAGAATAGAAAAGTTTTAGAGCATATAGAAGACATGTACAAAAAAAATAAAGTCAGACTCTACCATTAAGACCTTTAGGAGTGGAAGCAGTGTGGTCAGGAACGAGGTATAGAACCTAGGCTGCTAAGACTCAACCATAGAACAAAGAGAACTATAGGCTGTGTGGTGTATTATATAGATCAAGGGGTCCCTGAGATGGTGGAGGAAGGGGGAGTGAGATGGGCCACAGAGTCAGATGTGTCGAACACTTTGAGTTTACCCAGGGTGTTGGTAAGCTAGTCTCGCAAGTACCAATCTGTGTAGTGAAAAGGTTGCATATGAGAGGAGAGTTCTTCGGGAGGGAAGGAATATTCCGAAAAGCAAAGCCATCTAGCAATGAGGTGTCAAGTGTATTTAAAGTTCTGGATGACGGTGTCTAATTTTTTTTGTATTTGTCATTTTTATATGGTGGTGTATGGTGAATGCAGGCCTGCATGAGAGCCCTGAGAGCCACTAAGAGGCAAATATGGATCTATTGAGGTAGGCTTCTGTTTTTAGAGGATTACGACGAAGCTGCCGCTGGCTCACATCAGAAAATGTACAGCATGGGGTGCTTGGAGATATTGGTCCGATGGACTTGTTCAATATGAATGAGGACTTGATCCCAGAATGTGGAGGCTGAATGTCATTCCCATAGTCCAGGCAATAAAATAGGTCAGAGGGAAGCACCCCAGGCACATGATGCTTGTGAAGGATCCGCAGTGCCAGACCGGAAGGGGCAATAGGCTCGATGTGTTACATGCCACATTTCACAAACTACTAGAGAGCGCACCTTTTGAAAGCCTGCCAAGATCCTTTCAGGAACATCCTCATCACGGAGGACAGAACTCCATGATTTGAAGGGCATGAGATGATACTTGGTCGTTTGGTGTATGCGTGTAGATGTCCAAAATTGAGCATTGGTCATGGTGGAGCACTACCTTGATGAAGGAGCCTTGGAGAGGGTCTTGAGTTGACGAGGGCTGAAGCAGATGTTGAGACAGTTCAGCAATTGGGGATAGTCAAAAACTTGAAATCCGGGAAGAGAATATTGCGTAAACAGGTCAGTGAATGATTTAGAGGAACCATGGGTACCATCAAAGATAGCTGTAACTTTAGTGAGACCACATGTAGTCCACTGGACAAAAGTTCTGTGTTTACATGTATTGGCAGGTAGTGAAAGATGGCTAAGGATAGACCCAGGAGTCTTCGCACCTCCCTCCAGGCAATAATGGTATCTCTGATCAGAAAATTGCATCTCAGAATGATAGACAAAGATTGGAGTTTAGAATGGAGAACAGACTGAAGCCAAGGCTGATTGAGGGAGCGATCGCTCCATGAATCGGTCCATGGGGGTTTCCCCGGACTGTAGTGTGATGGGGGGGTAAACCCAGGGTGCTGGTTGGCTTAAGAAGCAGATTTCGGAAGAGCGCCATGGGAGCTCTATCAGCCTAGCTTCTCTCCATTCGGACCCAAAACCGGAAGTCCCTTTTTTGAGGAGTGTATTATACTCACAAGTTCCCATCAGTGCTCATCAGTGCAGCCTCATCAGTGCCCATCAATGCAGCCTCACTAGTATCGTAAACTTTTCACAAAATAACGAAAGTTCGTTATGATGAATTTATCATTATGAGGGGTTCCCACCATCCCTGTGCTGACTTCCTGGGGTTTTAACCTTTAGGTTCATTAACTTTTCTTAAAAATGACGAATGTTCATTATGATGAATTTATCATTATGAGGGGTTCCCACCATCCCTGTGCTGTGCTGACTTCCTCTGATTGGTGAACAAAACACCAGTCACGTTTCCTTTGTAACGGAATTTGGATCCGAAATTCCGAAATTCGTTAACGAAATTTCGTATTTCATATAAAATTTGTAAGCATAGAAATTCCCATAGGGTTCCCACCATCCCTGTGCTGAGTTCCCGGGTCTGAGTGTACACCCGCTGTGCCCATTATGAGGGGTTCCCACCATCCCTGTGCTGTGCTGACTTCCTGGGGTTTTAACTTTTAGGTTTGTTAACTTTTCGTAACAATTTTGAATGTTCGTTATGAATTTGGATCCGAAATTCGTAAACGAAATTCTGCATTTCGTACAGAATTCATATGCATAAAAATTCGTATTTCGGATTCTTACTAACGTACGAATTTCCGGAAATTCGTACAGATTGAAACTAATCGCACATGTCTAATATCCATATATAACATATAACTTTCGGTGCGCTACTAACATCAAAGATACAATAAATCAATACATAAATAAATGTGAATGTATATTTAAATATTGCACACCCTAATGGTTAAATAACGTCCTAAAAAATCAATCAGTCCTGAAAACACAATGAGTTAGTGCAAATATCTGTGTGTGAAGTCCTTCTTGCGATGCATAACAAACTTCTCCTTGACTGAGACAAAGCCAACAGAAAGGAGGGGAGGGGGGGCGCTTACCGGATGCGATGGACCCCTATTACGGGGGGTCGTACGAGCCCTCAGATGCCGGATCAGGCAAGCAGGAACAGCTGATGGATTGCGGTCCGTCCCAGGTCCCCCACAAGCAGTGGGAGCACAATGGAAAGGCAGTGCCGGTACGCTGGACCCCTATTACGGAGGTCATACGAGCCGACAAATGCCGAATCAGGCAAGCAGGAGCAGCTGGTGGGTTACGATCCGTCCCAGGTCCCTCATTAGCAATAGCAGCACAATGAAAGAGGCAGTGCTTCTGTGGGATCATCCATATGTGGGGGAGATCAAACAGAAAGGAAATCCTCCATAGTGCATTACTTCAAATACTTTATTGAAAGATGTGTTGCGTTGCTGACATCACAGGTTAAGCAGAAAGTTAAGAAAACAGGCAGCGCGGCCGCGGTGAAGCCGGCCAGCCGATAGTGTGGTGACGTCAGGTCTTGTGGCTCCTGTCCAGGAGTCACGTCTCCTGTTATGTACTCCTGTCTAGGAATACAAAAAAAGCTTAATTTTCCTCCAAGGACCCTAAGGTCAAAGTGCATGTCAAGCCAAAAATGTTTTTCAAGTTTTGGATGAAATGGAGAAAGATTAGAACAGCTGTAAGGTTTTTACTACTATTAGGGGTTCCATTAGCATTATTTCTTCTCACATCCAGTTCTGCTGACAATGATTTTACCAGACAGGAAGTGTCTGTCTGGTGAATATCACATTTTTATGTCTATCTGTCCTGCTGTTGCACAGTTCTTCTCACTTTCTGTCTGATAAAACTTTGTCAGCATAACAGAAAGTATGGGGAAATCTCTTTAATGGAGCCACAAATAGCACCTGAAAGCTTGAAAGAAGTTCTAACCATTTTTTACTCTATCCAAAAAGAGAAAATGTTTAAGCTAGAAACATACTTTAAGGAGGCTAAAGACATATGCCATAAAACTCCCAATATGAGGGGCATATAATTATCTGCTTTCCCTGCAAACAAACGTGTAACAAGCCCCTGCTCGCTCGGTTCCACTCTCCCGACACTCCTCTGCGGCTATAATCAGATTGCAGATCGCAACGTCTGATGGTTCAGTCATCCGATGCTCCGGGATTAGAACTACAGCTATGTGCCGTTCGAATCCAGTTGTGATAGCTCAGAACAAACACCAGGCAGGCTGTATGTAAGTTCAAACAGGGATCTCTTTTATTGAAAGAAATACAGGCTCTTTTATACAGTAAAAGAGGAGGTGCATACCTCCTGCTCATATTACTCTGAACATACACCTGTGACCAGAAACCTAATTAACATGGGCTAATTAACTAATCCCATTAAACAGCCTAGAGGACTCAGTCATGACCTTTAGGCCAGACTGGCCATCTTGTAGCACAGAAAACCCAATCAACATTATCACAAATCAACACCGAACTCTTCTTCACACAGTAGCAGAGTTTAAAGCAGAATTGGGGGGTGGGACTTTGAGTGAAGCACACGGATGCAATAGAGAAGTAAATTGGAAAATGTTTTTTTATTTTAGTCAATTCATAGAACAAAGGTTGGGGGTATACAATTCATTACATAATGTATATCGAGACTTAAAGGTCAGTCATCACTAGGGATGAGACGAACACCCCCCTGTTCAGTTCGCACCAGAACATGCGAACAGGAAAAAAGTTTGTTTGAACACGCGAACACCGTTAAAGTCTATGGGACACGAACATGAATAATCAAAAGTGCTAATTTTAAAGGCTTATATGCAAGTTATTGCCATAAAAAGTGTTTGGGGACCTCAGTCCTGCCCCAGGGGACATGGACCAATGCAAAAAAAAGTTTTAAAAACGGCCATTTTTTTTAGGAGCAGTGATTTTAATAATGCTTAGTCAAACAATAAAAGTGTAATATCCCTTTAAATTTCGTAGCTGGGGGGTGTCTATAGTATGCCTGTAAAGGGGCGCATGTTTCCCATGTTTAGAACAGTCTGACAGCAAAATGACATTTCAAAGGAAAAAAGTCATTTAAAACTACTCACGGCTATTGCATTGCCAGTCCGACAATACACATAAAAGTTCATTGATAAAAACGGCATGGAAATTCCCCACAGGGGAACCCCGAAGCAAAATTTAAAAAAAAAATGACGTGGGGGTCCCCCTAAATTCCATACCAGAGCCTTATCCGAGCACGCAACATGGCAGGCCGCAGGAAAAGAGGGGGGGACGAGAGAGCGCCCCCCCTCCTGAACCGTACCAGGCCACATGCCCTCAACATTGGGAGGGTGCTTTGGGGTAGCCCCCCAAAACACTTTGTCCCCATGTTGATGAGGACAAGGGCCTCATCCCCACAACCCTGGCCGGTGGTTGTGGGGGTCTGCTGGCAGGGGGCTTATCGGAATCTGGAAGCCCCCTTTAACAAGGGGACCCACAGATCCCGGCCCCCCCTGTGTGAAATGGTAAGGGGGTACAAAAGTACCCCTACCATTTCACTAAAAAACTGTCAAAAATGTTAAAAATGACAAGAGACAGTTTTTGACAATTCCTTTATTTAAATGCTTCTTCTTTCTTCTTTCTTCTATCTTCCTTCATCTTCTTATGTGAGTGTGAGTCATACCGACCAAAGATGCCACATCACGGAACTGAGGGGGCATGTCCAGGCAGCACAAAACCAGCAGGGGCAACATCCCAAATTGGTCAAAAGTGGAGAAGTGGAGATGGTGTGTAGTGAAAGAAAGAGAGGAATGGCCCCAGGAGGGGGAACCTACTGGAGGAAAAAGCCTGTGAATGAAGTGCAATGAGGATATGGGAGGGAATGAATAGAAAGTGAAGTGATAAAGAGTGAGAAGGAGTGAAAAGCAGAGTGAAAAGGAAAAGTGGAGTGTAGGAAGGAAACAAGGAAAAGTACACAGTAGGAAGAAAGGGAGGAGAGAGAGGGGGGGGGGTGGGGGGAAAAAAGAAAGGAAGGTGAGAGTAAAATGGTGAAAATATAGTTACCTGCTGCAAAGTAAGTTGGACAAGGGAGCCAAGAGAGGAGTGACCAGCCTCCAACGTCATGCAACAGCAGGCTGGGGGGAAGGGGACACGCCAAGAGTCTGGCCACCAGCTCAACCAAGCGTGACCAGCCAGGGGCGTCAATTGAGTCTCCCTAATGCTGAAGATGGTAAGCCGGCCGGCTGATTTATAGGTGCCACGAGGACGCCAAACAGCAGACACAGAGGGCATGACGCTGACGAGCAGTGGGGGAAACCCCGCCCACCCCACATCAGAAGGGGGCGGAGGGGAAACCCACAGTGCACGTCACAGCTCTGGGACGTGACAGGGGAGGCACGGGAGGAGACAAACAGCAGCCGGTAACCCCAGTGCGCACACACAATGCAAGTTTTGAAAAATGGCGAAAATTAAAGATAAAATCAAAAAGGAAATAAAATGAAAAAATGGAGCTGTAGGGTTGATTGTTCCAATGGTGAGTGCAAAAAAAACACCCATTGCACAGGGAGAATTGGAAATAGATAAAGGAATAGAAATAGAGAAATAAAACATTACTGGATCTACTGATTACCAGCAATACAGACCTGATCACAGATGTGGAAATACGGGGCATTTTAGGTAACAGCGATCACAGGTCAATTCGTTTCAGTATAAAGCACACAAATAGGAAACATGAAGGGAACACAAAGACACTGAATTTCAAAAGAGCCAACTTCCCTAAACTACAAACCTTGCTAAAAGGCATAAATTGGGATAAAATATTAGGAACAAAGAATACGGAGGAGAGATGAGTTTGCTTTAAGAGCATATTAAATAAGGGCATTAGCCAATGTATCCCATTGGGTAATACATTTAAAAGAGCGAACAAAAATCCTGGATGGCTTAACTCCATGGCAAAAATGCATATAAAAGCAAAGGAGAAGGCCTTCAAAAAATACAAGGTTGAGGGATCATTCTCAGCATTCAGACTTTATAAAGAATGCAATAAGAAATGTAAGGGTGCAATTAGGACGGCTAAGATAGAACATGAAAGACACATAGCGGAGGAGAGCAAAAAAAATCCCAAGAAATTCTTTAAGTATGTAAACAGTAAAAAAGGGAGGACAGGCCATATTGGCCCCATAAAGAATGAGGAAGGACATCTGGTTACAAAGGATGGGGAGATGGCAAAGGTATTGAATTTATTCTTCTCCTCAGTCTTCACGAGTGAATCGGGGGGCTTCAGTAACCAAAACTGCAGTGTTTATCCTCAGGACACAACACAGGAAGCACCTCCATGGTTAACAGAGGACGGAATTAAAATTAGACTTGAGAAACTTAACATTAATAAATCACCGGGACCAGATGGCTTGCATCCGAGGGTACTTAGGGAACTCAGTCAGGTGATTGCCAGACCGTTGTTCCTAATTTTTACAGACAGTCTATTGACTGGAATGGTACCAGCTGATTGGAGAAAAGCCAATGTAGCACCAATATTTAAAAAGGGCCCAAAAAACATCCCTGGGAATTACAGACCAGTTAGCCTAACATCAATAGTATGTAAACTCTTGGAGGGGATGATAAGGGACTATATACAAGATTTTAGTAATAAGAACGATATCATTAGCAGTAATCAGCATGGATTCATGAAGAATCGTTCTTGCCAAACCAATCTATTAACCTTCTATGAGGAGGTGAGTTGCCATCTAGATAAAGGAAGGCCCGTAGACGTGGTGTATCTGGATTTTGCAAAAGCATTTGACACAGTTCCCCATAAACGTTTACTGTACAAAATAAGGTCCGTTGGCATGGACCATAGGGTGAGTACATGGATTGAAAACTGGCTACAAGGGCGTGTTCAGAGGGTGGTGATAAATGGGGAGAACTCAGAATGGTCAGGGGTGGGTAGTGGGGTTCCCCAGGGTTCTGTGCTGGGACCAATCCTATTTAATTTGTTTATAAATGACTTGGAGGATGGGATAAACAGTTCAATCTCTGTATTTGCAGACGATACTAAGCTAAGCAGGGCAATAACTTCTCCGCAGGATGTGGAAACCTTGCAAAAAGACCTGAACAAATTAATGGGGTGGGCGACTACATGGCAAATGAGGTTCAATGTAGAAAATGTAAAATAATGCATTTGGGTGGCAAAAATATGAATGCAATCTATACACTGGGGGGAGAACCTCTGGGGGAATCTAGGATGGAAAAGGACCTGGGGGTCCTAGTAGATGATAGGCTCAGCAATGGCATGCAATGCCAAGCTGCTGCTAATAAAGCAAACAGAATATTGGCATGCATTAAAAGGGGGATCAACTCCAGAGATAAAACGATAATTCTCCCGCTCTACAAGACTCTGGTCCGGCCGCACCTGGAGTATGCTGTCCAGTTCTGGGCACCAGTCCTCAGGAGGGATGTACTGGAAATGGAGCGAGTACAAAGAAGGGCAACAAAGCTAATAAAGGGTCTAGAGGATCTTAGTTATGAGGAAAGGTTGCGAGCGCTGAACTTATTCTCTCTGGAGAAGAGACGCTTGAGAGGGGATATGATTTCAATTTACAAATACTGTACTGGTGACCCCACAATAGGGATAAAACTTTTTTGCAGAAGAGAGTTTAATAAGACTTGTGGCCACTCATTACAATTAGAAGAAAAGAGGTTTAACCTTAAACTACGTAGAGGGTTCTTTACTGTAAGAGCGGCAAGGATGTGGAATTCCCTTGCACAGGCGGTGGTCTCAGCGGGGAGCATTGATAGCTTCAAGAAACTATTAGATAATCACCTGAATGACCGCAACATACAGGGATATGTAATGTAATACTGACACATAATCACACACATAGTTTGGACTTGATGGACTTGTGTCTTTTTTCAACCTCACCTACTATGTAACTATGTAACTATGTATGAATAGTATGGATGAGGGCTTCCCCCCAAATTGGGATCCACACCTTTGTCTCTGGTGCATATCTCCCTCATCACACCACTCCTCTCTTGGCTCCCTTGTCCAACTTACTTTGCAGCAGGTAACTATATTTTCACCATTTTACTCTCACCTTCCTTTCTTTTTTCCCCCCATTCCCCCCCCCTCTCTCCCCCCTTTCTTCCTACTTTGTACTTTTCCTCGTTTCCTTCCTACACTCCACTTTTCCTTTTCACTCTGCTTTTCACTCCTTCTCACTCTTTATCACTTCACTTTCTATTCATTCCCTCCCATATCCTCATTGCACTTCATTCACAGGCTTTTTCCTTCAGTAGATTCCCCCTCCTGGGGCCATTCCTCTCTTCCCTTTACTACACACCATCTCCACTTCTCCACTTCTTGACCAATTTGGGATGTTGCCCCTGCTGGTTTTGTGCTGCCCGGACATGCCCCCTCAGCTCCGTGATGTGGCATCTTTGGCCGGTATGACGCACGCGGCTGTGCTCTCCCCTTTGTGCAGACACACTCATGTAAGTTTGTGGGACAAATGTATGGATGTGTGGGGCTTTTCACATTTTCTGCATCTGCCCACTCATTTTTCAGATTACCAATATGTCCTTATCTCTATTTCTAGATGAGTATTACGGTCTTGCTCCTGACAAGTGACTTTAAGGTCCCGAAATGCGTAGAGCTAACAACTACCGTTATAACAACATATTCATGAATTCACTATGGCCATTCCTCTCTACCAAGCTTATTTTCTCCTTTATTCTCAAGTGATGCTTTAACCACTTGACGACCGCCTCACGCCGATTTACGTCGGCAAGGTGGCACGGACAGGCAAAATCACGTACATGTACGTGATTTGCCTTCCGCGGGTGGGGGGTCCGATCGGACCCCCCCCGGTGCCCGAGGCGGTCGTCTTTTCTCCCACGGCGATCGGAGATGAGGGGGAGGCCATCCGTTCGTGGCCCCCCCCTCGCGATCGCCGCCGGCCAATGAGAACATTCCTTTGCTGCTGTATGCTAAACAGCAGCAAAGGAAATTATGTCATCTCTCCTCGGCTCGGTAATTTCCGTTTCGGCCCGAGGAGAGAAGACAAGTGAGTGAGTGCACAACACACACACACACAGTAGAACATGCCAGGCACACAAAACACCCCGATCCCCCCCCCGATCGCCCCCCCGATCCCCCCCCCAATCACCCCCCCCCTGTCACAAACTGACACCAGCAGTTTGTTTGTTTTGTTTTTTTTTTTTTTCTGATTACTGTATTGGTGTCAGTTTGTGACAGTTACAGTGTTGGGACAGTTACTGTTACCCCCCTTTAGGTCTAGGATACCCCCCTAACCCCCCCTAATAAAGTTTTAACCCCTTGATCACCCCCCGTCACCAGTGTCGCTAAGCGATCATTTTTCTGATCGCTGTATTAGTGTCGCTGGTGACGCTAGTTAGTGAGGTAAATATTTAGGTTCGCCGTCAGCGTTTTATAGCGACAGGGACCCACATATACTATCTAATAAATGTTTTAACCCCTTGATTGCCCCCTAGTTAACCCTTTCACCACTGATCACCGTATAACTGTTACGGGTGACGCTGGTTAGTTTGTTTATTTTTTATAGTGTCAGGGCACCCGCCGTTTATTACCGAATAAAGGTTTAGCCCCCCGGTCGCCCGGCGGTGATATGCGTCGCCCCAGGCAGCGTCAGATTAGCGCCAGTACCGCTAACACCCACGCACGCAGCATACGCCTCCCTTAGTGGTATAGTATCTGAACGGATCAATATCTGATCTGATCAGATCTATACTAGCGTCCCCAGCAGTTTAGGGTTCCCAAAAACGCAGTGTTAGTGGGATCAGCCCAGATACCTGCTAGCACCTGCGTTTTGTCCCTCCGCCCGGCCCACCCAAGTGCAGTATCGATCGATCACTGTCACTTACAAAACACTAAACGCATAACTGCAGCGTTCGCAGAGTCAGGCCTGATCCCTGCGATCGCTAACAGTTTTTTTGGTAGCATTTTGGTGAACTGGCAAGCACCAGCCCCAGGCTGCGCCAGATTAGCGCCAGTACCACTGACACCCACGCACGTACCATACACCTCCCTTAGTGGTATAGTATCTGAACGGATCAATATCTGGTCCGATCAGATCTATACTAGCGTCCCCAGCAGTTTAGGGTTCCCAAAAACGCAGTGTTAGCGGGATCAGCCCAGATACCTGCTGGCACCTGCGTTGTGCCCCTCCGCCCGGCCCAGCCCAGCCCAGTCCACCCAAGTGCAGTATCGATCGATCACTGTCACTTACAAGGCACTAAACGCATAACTGCAGCGTTCGCAGAGTCAGGCCTGATCCCTGCGATCGCTAACAGTTTTTTTGGTAGCATTTTGGTGAACTAGCAAGCACCGGCCCCAGGCAGCGTCAGGTTAGCGCCAGTACCGCTAACACCCACGCATGCAGCATACGCCTCCCTTAGTGGTATAGTATCTGTACGGATCAATATCTGATCCGATCAGATCTATACTAGCGTCCCCAGCAGTTTAGGGTTCCCAAAAACGCAGTGTTAGCGGGATCAGCCCAGATACCTGCTAGCACCTGCGTTTTGCCCCTCCGCCCGGCCCAGCCCAGCCCACCCAAGTGCAGTATCGATCGATCACTGTCACTTACAAAACACTAAACGCATAACTGCAGCGTTTGCAGAGTCAGGCCTGATCCCTGCGATCGCTAACAGTTTTTTTGGAAGCTTTTTATTGAACTAGCAAGCACCAGCGGCCTAGTACACCCCGGTCGTAGTCAAACCAGCGCTGCAGTAACACTTGGTGACGTGGCGAGTCCCATAAGTGCAGTTCAAGCTGGTGAGGTGGCAAGCACAAGTAGTGTCCCGCTGCCACCAAAAAGACAAACACAGGCCCATCATGCCCATAGTGCCCTTCCTGCTGCATTCGCCAATCCTAATTGGGAACACACCGCTTCTGCAGCGCCCGTACTTCCCCCATTCACATCCCCAACCAAATGCAGTCGGCTGCATGAGAGGCATTTTTATGTCCTCCCGAGTACCCCTACCCAACGAACCCCCCCAAAAAGATGTCGTGTCTGCAGCAAGCGCGGATATAGGCTTGACACCCGCTATTATTGTCCCTCCTGTCCTGACAATCCTGGTCTTTGCATTGGTGAATGTTTTGAACGCTACCATGCACTAGTTATTAGCGTAGGGTACAGCATTGCACAGACTAGGCACACTTTCACAGGGTCTCCCAAGATGCCATCGCATTTTGAGAGACCCGAACCTGGAACCGGTTACAGTTATAAAAGTTAGTTACAAAAAAAGTGTAAAAAAAAATATATATATATAAAATAAAAAAAAATAGTTGTCGTTTTATTGTTCTCTCTCTCTATTCTCTCTCTCTATTGTTCTGCTCTTTTTTTACTGTATTCTATTCTGCAATGTTTTATTGTTATTGTTATTGTTATTATGTTTTATCATGTTTGTTTTTCAGGTATGTAATTATTTATACTTTACTGTTTACTGTGCTTTATTGTTAACCATTGTTAACCATTTTTTTGTCTTCAGGTACGCCATTCACGACTTTGAATGGTTATACCAGAATGATGCCTGCAGGTTTAGGTATCATCTTGGTATCATTCTTTTCAGCCAGCGGTCGGCTTTCATGTAAAAGCAATCCTAGTGGCTAATTAGCCTCTAGACTGCTTTTACAAGCCGTGGGAGGGAATGCCCCCCCCCCCCCACACCGTCTTCCGTGTTTTTCTCTGGCTCTCCTGTCTCAACAGGGAACCTGAGAATGCAGCCGGTGATTCAGCCAGCTGACCATAGAGCTGATCAGAGACCAGAGTGGCTCCAAACATCTCTATGGCCTAAGAAACCGGAAGCTACGATCATTTTATGACTTAGATTTCGCCGGATGTAAATAGCGCCATTGGGAAATTGGGGAAGCATTTTATCACACCGATCTTGGTGTCATCAGATGCTTTGAGGGCAGAGGAGAGATCTAGGGTCTAATAGACCCCAATTTTTTCAAAAAAGAGTACCTGTCACTACCTATTGCTATCATAGGGGATATTTGCATTCCCCGAGATAACAATAAAAATGATTAAAAAAAAAAAAAAATGAAAGGAACAGTTTAAAAATAAGATAAAAAAGCAAAAAAATAATAAAGAAAAAAAAAAAAAAAAAAAAAGCACCCCTGTCGCCCCCTGCTCTCGCGCTAAGGCGAACGCAAACGGCGGTCTGTCGTCAAACGTAAACAGCAATTGCACCATGCATGTGAGGTATCACCGCGAAGGTCAGATCGAGGGCAGTAATTTTTGCAGTAGACCTCCTCTGTAAATCTAAAGTGGTAACCTGTAAAGGCTTTTAAAGGCTTTTAAAAATGTATTTATTTTGTTGCCACTGCACGTTTGTGCGCAATTTTAAAGCATGTCATGTTTGGTATCCATGTACTCGGCCTAAGATCATCTTTTTTATTTCATCAAACATTTGGGCAATATAGTGTGTTTTAGTGCATTAAAATTTAAAAAAGTGTGTTTTTTCCCCAAAAAATGCGTTTGAAAAATCGCTGCGCAAATACTGTGTGAAAAAAAAAATGAAACACCCACCATTTTAATCTGTAGGGCATTTGCTTTAAAAAAATATATAATGTTTGGGGGTTCAAAGTAATTTTTTTGCAAAAAAAAATAACTTTTTCATGTAAACAATGAGTGTCAGAAAGGGCTTTGTCTTCAAGTGGTTAGAAGAGTTGGTGATGTGTGACATAAGCTTCTAAATGTTGTGCATAAAATGCCAGGACAGTTCAAAACCCCCCCAAATGACCCAATTTTGGAAAGTAGACACCCCAAGCTATTTGCTGAGAGGCATGTCGAGTCCATGGAATATTTTATATTGCGACACAAGTTGCGGGAAAGAGACAAATTTTTTTTTTTTTTTTGCACAAAGTTGTCACTAAATGATATATTGCTCAAACATGCCATGGGAATATGTGAAATTACACCCCAAAATACATTCTGCTGCTTCTCCTGAGTACGGGGATACCACATGTGTGAGACTTTTTGGGAGCCTAGCCACGTACGGGACCCCGAAAACCAAGCACCGCCTTCAGGCTTTCTAAGGGCGTGAATTTTTGATTTCACTCTTCACTGCCTATCACAGTTTCGGAGGCCATGGAAAGCCCAGGTGGCACAAAACCCCCCCAAATGACCCCATTTTGGAAAGTAGACACCCAAAGCTATTTGCTGAGAGGTATAGTGAGTATTTTGCAGACCTCACTTTTTGTCACAAAGTTTTGAAAATTGAAAAAAGAAAAAAAAAAAAGTTTTTTCTTGTCTTTCTTCATTTTCAAAAACAAATGAGAGCTGCAAAATACTCACCATGCCTCTCAGCAAATAGCTTGGGGTGTCTACTTTCCAAAATGGGGTCATTTGGGGGGGGGTTCGTGCCACCTGGGCATTCCAAGGCCTCCGAAACTGTGATAGGCAGTGAAGAGTGAAATCAAAAATTTTCACCCTTGGAAATCCTGAAGGCGGTGCTTGGTTTTCGGGGCCCCGTACGCGGCTAGGCTCCCAAAAAGTCCCACACATGTGGTATCCCCATACTCAGGAGAAGCAGTTAAATGTATTTTGGGGTGCAATTCCACATATGCCCATGCCCTGTGTGAGCAATATATCATTTAGTGACAACTTTGTGCAAAAAAAAAAAAAAAAGTGTCACTTTCCCACAACTTGTGTCAAAATATAAAATATTCCATGGACTCAATATGCCTCTCAGCAAATAGCTTGGGGTGTCTACTTTCCAAAATGGGGTCATTTGGGGGGGGTTTGTGCCACCTGGGCATTCCATGGCCTCTGAAACTGTGATAGGCAGTGAAATCCTGAAGGCGGTGCTTGGTTTTCGGGGCCCCGTACGCGGCTAAGCTCCCAAAAAGTCCCACACATGTGGTATCCCTATACTCAGGAGAAGCAGCTGAATGTATTTTGGGGTGCAATTCCACATAGGCCCATGGCCTGTGTGAGCAATATATCATTTAGTGACAACTTTTTGTAAATATTTTTTTTTTTTTTTGTCATTATTCAATCACTTGGGACAAAAAAAATAAATATTCAATGGGTTCAACATGCCTCTCAGCAATGTCCTTGGGGTGTCTACTTTCCAAAATGGGGTCATTTGGGGGGGGGTTTGTACTGCCCTGCCATTTTAGCACCTCAAGAAATGACATAGGCAGTCATAAACTAAAAGCTGTGTAAATTACAGAAAATGTACCCTAGTTTGTAGACGCTATAACTTTTGCGCAAACCAATAAATATATGCTTATTGACATTTTTTTTACCAAAGACATGTGGCCGAATACATTTTGGCCTAAATGTATGACTTAAATTTAGTTTATTGGATTTTTTTTATAACAAAAAGTAGAAAATATCATTTTTTTTTCAAAATTTTCGGTCTTTTTCCATTTATAGCGCAAAAAATAAAAACTGCAGAGGTGATCAAATACCATCAAAAGAAAGCTCTATTTGTGGGAAGAAAAGGACGCAAATTTCGTTTAGGTACAGCATTGCATGACCGCGCAATTAGCAGTTAAAGTGACGCAGTGCCAAATTGGAAAAAGACCTCTGGTCCTTAGGCAGCATAATGGTCCGGGGCTCAAGTGGTTAATGCATCATATTTACGTTTTTAGTATTACTTACACTGCAATTAATCACGTACTTATGTGACCTGTGCAACTGCATAATACTGCCTTATATTTCCTAATAGAGTCAAGATGTATGTTTTTATATCATTTTTCCTACCTATCTTACTTTAACTAGTATTTCTATTGACGCTTTAATGCGCTAGCTATTTTTATGAGTATTTTCTACAATGCAATTAATCATGTTATTACGTGACCGGTGTATTTGTAAAATACTGTTTTAAACTCTGGTTGGACAATGTATTTATGTATGATGACTGACCTTTAAGTCTTGATATACATTATGTAATGAATTGTATACCCCCAACCTTTGTTCTATGAATTGACTCAAATAAAAAAACATTTTCCAATTTACTTCTCTATTGCATCCGTGTGCTTCACTCAAAGTCCCGCCCCCCAATTCTCCTTTAAACGTAACAGGATGGAGGATGGGATCTGTACGGCCCCCTATCCTCATATAAAGTCCCACCATATCCATTTTTTCGTTTAACAATAGCAAAGTTAATTAACACAAACAACAATGGGGATCTAATGACTTTTAGATCCCATACTAGACTTATTTACAATACACATTCTAGCAGGCAACAGACAGGTGGCTGCAATTGACATCAGCATCTCCTAACAGTATTTGTCCCAGCATTATGAATCAGTCTTATCAGCAGGGGGGCTGCTGGAGGAATCCCCCCTCCCTCTACAGGGACACACATCCCAAATGACCACAGCAAAGAGTCCACAACAGAATGAGACCACATACAATATTTACATATATACACGATTTAGTCTGATTAGTACAGATCAGACTGGGTTTCTAATTCACCTTGCAGAGTATTGTTCCCTTAAAATCCAAGGCACATAATCTGTTGGCAAGAGGCTCACATTCAGTCCCCTCCAATACCCTCTGTCCTGGGTGAGTCTGTCACAAAATGTTTGGCATTTTCTTTGACAAACATAAGGATGGACATTATCTCATTTCTTGGGCACCGGAAAAACACAATAATTTTTTTTTTTTTTGTCCATTCTGCATTTTTTTTTAAGCAGAGGATGAGCCTATGTTTTAGAAAAGATTCCAAAACTCTCAAACTTTAAAAGAGGTTAAGACTCTGCTGATATCAGGGAAACCATGCCCAATCCACATGTGCCACTCCTCAGAGCCCTTTTAGTCTTGCCAAGATTGTTATGCAACCATGAATATGAAATCGGTTTTAAGAAGTTTCTTGTTGAATCTGAATTATTCTGCCAAATGCAAAAGCAAATGTGTTTCACACCAAAAGGTGCATATTCATCTGGCTGATTATGGTGTTTCTACCCAATAATTTAAATCTACCAATACAGTAGCTCAATTAATTAATCGACAATTGCACCTTAATCCTATGCACATATTCATGTCACGTAAATCATTTAAAATCATTCACATAAGGTTCAAAAATCTAATTACTTAATTAACTATATTAACTTAATATAACTCTCGGACCTAGTTTTAAAAAATCACTCAATAGATTCCCATATTGTACTTTTTCTATGGCAATGTATCAGCCACCAGTTATAGAAGTAACAATGAGTAATGTATTTACCTTTCATCTTATTGTTACACTAAACACCACACAGAGGACACCTAGTAGTGGTCAATAAATGTTAGATTCAAACAGGCATATATGCATATGCTATCTATCACAGAAATACATCTGAGGGGGAATATATATATATATATATATATATATATATATATATATATATATATATATATATATATATATATATATATATATATATATTACACGCACACAAGATTCATCAGTCATAAACATGTGACATATTGGGGGTTTACTAAAACTGGTGTAGCTGTGTATAGCAACCAACCAGCTTCTAGGTTTTATTGTCAAAACTTAATTGAACAAGCTGAAGTTAGACGCTGATTGGTTAGTATGCACAGCTGCACCAGATTCCTGAGCCTGAGATGCAGGCAAAAGTGATCCGCAAAATGCATCTGAAAGTGTTGGACCTGGCAGAGTGCTCCAGTAGTAAAAGTATCAAACTCAGGGGCATACCTGAAGCTGTTAAACAAAAGGATGTGGTCCCTGATTTGCAGCAACTGTTCCTTAAGCTCATTCCTGATCTTTCCCCAGGAGACCTACTTATGGATAGAGCTCACAGTATCTCCAAGCCAGCTTACCTCCCAGATGGAGTCCCTAGAGACGTTCTAGTGTGAATTCATTCCTATCACATTAAAGATTGTCTTTGGTGGGCTGTTAGATCTACCCACTCGCTCCCACCTCCATAGGAGGGTGTAGCCCCTTTATCAGGATCTGTCTGCAGCAACTTCCCAAAGGGGGAAAGGATTTCCTCCAATTACCTCAGTCTTGTGGGACCGCAACATTACCTATCATTGGGGATTCCCAGGTAAGCTGCTAGTCACATATCAAAACCACCAAATCGCCATCACATCCTCCAAGGATGGCTTCAAGCAATTGCATAACTGGGGACTGACACCCTCAACCCCACCTAGCACCCCACACCCCACAGCAAAATCCACCTAACAGGAACAGGGTGGCCTGAGAGACCCAATCAATGGAAACTCTGGCTACCCCGTGTGCCCAGCTCACTGTCCCTTGTAGCAGGCCTGTCTAGATGCCGCGGCATCACTTGTCTCTAACACCCTGGCAGTGTGGCCTGTTTTTTTTTTTATGCTAAAACACACCAGGCATGACATGTGCCATGCACAACCTTCTTTAATCAGTACTCTTGTTAATGTTTGATACCTAGTTTTCTTTTTCCTTTCTTGTTTGTAATATACTTTGTAAGTATTCAAAGTATATCCTGATATTCTATTTGCCACAGTACTATTTACAGCTGCTATATTCTGATCACTGTGACACCTCTCCCTCTGCTGTTGCCATCGCCAAGGTCAGTCCCCAATGGCACTTCGCATAACCCCTATTAATGCCAAAGGTCTCAACAGCCCCTTTAAGTGCTTGAGATTATGGAATGAAGCCTTATTTCAGAAAACTGATGTTTTATGCGCTCAAGAGACATATTTTGCACAAGGGAAAGCACCCTCTTGTCACTATTGACAGTTCCTACCCTAATTGTTTACCAATGCCACTAAAAAAGTTAGGGGGGGGGGGTTATGATCACTATTTGTAACTCTGTTTCTTTTTACCTCCAGCATGTCCTCAATAGGCTTAATTATGTGGTCGGACCACGCCCCGGTTACCATCACTCATTCTCTCAATCCAGAGGCAAAACGACATACTGTAAGTCCTGGTGAATGAATACTTCCCTACTCACTCACCCAGTGAATCAGGAACAGATCAAGGCAGAATTAGAGATGTATTTTGACATTAACACTTTGGAACATGCACAAATCTTATTTGAGAAGTATTATTATTAAGCTGGCCCATCAGAAGAGAACAGGGGCAAAGAAAGTAATTTCCCTTTTAGACCACATTTGCAAAGTAGAAAAAAATAACAAAGCACACCCCGATGAGTCTGACATGACCCAAACTCAGACAGGAGCTTTACACTCATTTGTACTCCTCCTTAGATTTTTCATATCAAGAAACTTTGCTTGAATTGGTACGCTTATGGGAATAAACCTGGTGTTCTGTTAGCAAAGCAAGTAAAGTGTAAGGCAGCACTAGACAGAATTTTTTTTAAGCATACAAGGCCATAGAGTTAGGAACCCTAAAGACATTGCTGACTGCTTCAGTGAGTTTTATGCCAAGCTATACAACCTAAATTCCTCTACTACAGACCCCGCTTCTCACCCTGCTCAGCTTACAAAATTTCTAGACTCTGTGAGTCTGCCCACTCTCACTTCCATCAAATTAGCAGAGATTAATAAGCCTTTTTCTGATATAGAAATTCTGAAAGCATTGTGCTCGCCACCCCTCCAAAAGGCACCTGGGCCCAATAGCTTTTGTAATAAATACTAGATGTTTTCCACTGAACTTACCCCACATCTGTGTAGATCCTTTAACCACTTTATGACCACGGGATATAAGAATCTCTTGACGCATTAATCATTACCATCCCAAAACCTGGCAAAACTCCAGGAAACCCTAATTACCGTCCAATTTCACTGTTAAACATAGACCTCAAAATATATGCAAAAATACTTACCTCTCGTATTTCCTGATGTAACCCTACATTGGTTCAGTCTGATCAAGTAGCTTTTATCCCACAAAGGCAAACGTCTGATTGAACCAGAAGGTTCATCAACCTTATTCAATGGGCTGTGCATCACAGGACACCTTATTTGCTCCTTTCCCTGGATGGGGAGAAGGTCTACGATGAATTGGTCCTATCTTAAACACTTAAGCCCGGACCATTTGGCTGGTCAAAGACCAGAGCACTTTTTGCGATTCGGCACTGCGTCGCTTTAACTGACAATTGCGCGGTCGTGCGACGTGGCTCCCAAACAAAGTTGACGTCCTTTTTTCCCCACAAATAGAGCTTTATTTTGGTGGTATTTGATCAGCTCTGTGGTTATTATTTTTTGCGCTGTAAACAAAAAAAGTGTCAATTTTGAAAAAAAAACACATTATTTTTTACTTTTTGCTATAATAAATTTCCCCAAAAAATATATAAAAAAACATTGTTTCCTCAGTTTAGGCCGATATGCATTCTTCTACATATTTTTGATAAGAAAAAAATTTCAATGAGCATTTTATTAATATATTTTTTTTTTACTAGTAATGGCGTCGATCAGCAATTTTTATCATGACTGCGACATTATGGTGGACAGATCGGACACTTTTGACACTATTTTGGGACTATTCACATTTATACAGCGATCAGTGCGATTAAAAATGCATTGTATATGTGACTGGCAGTAAAGGGGTTAACCAGGAGGGGGCGCTGCAGGGGTTAAGTGTGTCCTAGGGAGTGATTCTAACTGTAGGGGGGATGGGCTACGTGTGACACGACACTGATCACGGCTCCCAATCACAGGGAGCTGTGATCAGTCTCAGTGTCATTAGGCAGAACAGGGAAATTCTTGTTTAGATCAACATTTCCCCGTTCTTCCTCTTCGCGAGACGATCACGGGTACACTCACGGAGCTCGCGGCAGGGTCGCGCACGCCGCCAGCTGCGCGCACGTGACCACACAGTGGCAAATTTAAAGGGATGTACCTGTACACCCATTTGCCTGTTAGTGCCATTTGCCTGTCCGTGCCATTCCGCCGACGTAAATGTTCATGCGGCGGTCAACAAGCGGTTAAAGCAATATTCCAGAAATTTGGCCTTAGAGGCAACATATCTACAGCAGGCCCTCTATTCCTCCCCGTCGGCTAGAGTTTGGACCTCAGGTATGATCAACACTCTTTAATATCACCAACGGCATACGACAGGGCTGCCCCCTTTCTCCACTCATATTTGCCCTTATAATGGAACCACTTGCAGAAGCCATACGGGTACACCCCTTGATCTCTGGCCTTCAAATCAGTAGTGTCACCCACAAGATAGGATTACATGCAGACAATGTCAATGTAGCTATGACAAACCCTACCCAATCTCTTCCTGTTCTTTATGAGCTTCTAATGACATTTGAAGAAATCTCCTTATACAAAATTAACTGTTCTAAGTCCTCCATGCTTAGCATTTGTTTAGACCAGATTACGAAACCTGCACTTGTCTCCTTTCACATGGGCTCCAGCTTCTTCTATTACTTATTTAGGCATACAGTTAACTGTACCCCCCAAAACATGCTTTGTATTAACTTTGAAAACCTCCTTAAGAAATGACATAACCTATGATCTAAATTACGTAATCTCCTTGCCTCTCGGGCTGGGAAAATAGCTCTCACAAAAATGTTTCTCATGCCTCGTTTTATATTTATTTTGAACACTGCCTGTCACATTCCCAACAACCCAATTAGCCATTCTTCAATGGACTCTCAACACGTTAATCTGGGATCGCAAACACCCTAGAGTGAGATACTCCTGCACTACATCAAATGCAGGAATGGCGGCGAAAGATGTAAAAGCCTATTACAAAGCCATATTACTGTCTCTAGTTAAACGATGGTGGATACAAACTCCCAAACCTTCTTGGGTGCAAGTTGAAGAAATGGCATCGATGCATCTGTCCAAACTATTTTCGACTGCATGCTGGCTAAAACATTATCCGGCTTACTCTTTTCCTAATACAGTGAACGCTACCATAAAAGTGTGGAGATCTATCTCTCAACAAGCCTTGAGCCTCAAAAATCATCTGCAAAGATTTATTATCCACCTGGACAACAGCAGAGATTCACAATATTGGAGACCTCTATGGGAAAAACCACCTATACACCTTTCAACACCTGCACACTAAACACAAAATCCTAAACTAGGACTTCTATATATACCTTCGGGTACCACATGCCCTAAAATCCACTCATTGGTCAGGGTCAAACCTAGAGGCAGATATTTTACATCCCTAGTCTATAAAGGGAAATTGCAGCCTTATAAAATGCTGAGTCTATCGTTACCACCAAAGAAACTACCATTGATGGAAAAATGGGAGCGCACACTAAATTTCTCAGCGGATTTGGCAACCTAGCAAGCAGCAGCTAAAAGCCCACTGAAATTCTCTAAGTGCCTCACCCAATGGGAATAAGTTCAAATACTTCTTCATCATTGGTATTTTACCCCATTGAAACTCTCCCCGCTTTTTCCATCCCCGATCTACCCATATATCGTGGTCCTGCCCAGCCTTATCAATCTTTTGAAATGATGTACATTCTTTTATTACAAAACTCACGAGTAAATACTGTGGCATCACACCTCAGCTGGCCTTGTTGGGATTAGAGAATTGGCCTAGACCTTATCACTCTATAGTAACACACGTCCTTGTTGTAGCACGCCTTTCCATCACACGTAAATGGAAAGACATTTCCCCTCCTACTATCCAGCAACTTATTATAATTCTTAATCAACACCAACACCTGGAACACGATCATTAAAGCTCACCCAACCATGTTCTCTTTTGTCATAGATTGGGCTTCCTGGCTAAACGAACTCAGAAGTGTCCCGCTGACCTAACAGCCTGTCTCCATCCTCTAGTGCAGGGGTCTTCAAACTATGGCCCTCCAGTTGTTCTGGAACTACAATTCCCATCATGCCTAGTCATGTCTGTGAATGTCAGAGTTTTACAATGCCTCATGGGATGTGTAGTTCCGCAACTGCTGGAGGGCCGTAGTTTGAGGATCCCTGCTCTAGTGCATTTTGTGCCCTCCCTTAAGATCTTACTCCCAGCAAAGACTGCACTCATATTGTATATTATATGAGTACAGTCATATATTACTGTCCTCTTAGAACTATGGATTTTGTTTCTGTGCTTTTTTTCACATCCTCTTCTCAAGCACTTTCACTATCTTCTGCATGATGCCCGAATCAGGTTGCAAGACCGGCTCTGTTGTCTTGCAGCCTGTAAAACTGACATTTTTGGCATTCATGTTTTGTGAACCCAATGTTATGCAACATTTGACTTTTTTCCCTTCTGTACTACTTCTTATGATAACCAATATTAAACTTCAAGTGATAAAAAAACGAACACCTACATTTACATAAACCCCCTGGAGAGGTCTGTGTGCTATTTTCTTTTCTTTTTTTTTTTTTTTTTTCTTTTTGAACAAAGCAGCTGTCCATGACAGCTGTCAGAGTCATTTGCTGACAATTTTAAACATTTTTCAAATGTAAATTATAATTTTTATTTCACTTTAGGCATTAAAAAAAGCACTGTTCCTGGCTGAATGGATTATTCTAAACACTTTTTTGCATTTGTACATGCCCCCAAAAAAGGAAAACAGTATTTTTTTTTTTATTCAATACCTAAATCAGTCACTAGTTGGCTCTGTTTGCTGTAGTGCAAAACTATGTTTATCATAAGCAGGCAAAGCAAAAATTGACCAAATTATTGACAGTGTACTTTTTGTATGTGCAAGCATGTTGAGCGTCATAGTTTTTTTAATCATAGATGATGTTATATTTTGGTGCTGAGAGACTAAAAAGAAGTCAGTTTGTAATGTCTGACATGCTGGATCTTGAATCTGCCAAAATGTCAGTTCCTTACTCAAAAGGAATGGCTTTGTTACAGTAGGGTGACCAGACGTCCCCGATTTCCAGGGACAGTCACCGAACTGAGAACACTCTCCCCGGAACAAATCTGTCCCCGAATTTGTGCCCGGATTTGTACCTGGACTGCAGGGGTGGCATCAGGCAGGGCCACTTTTAAGCCAGTACAATACCCTTAATGTGCTGGCACCAGGTCCATGGGGGGGGGACTGCACCTTCCCTGTCCTTGCAGTTTGTAAAAAAGTCGGTCGGGATAGCAGAGATTCCAGCTGTGTGGGGGAGGCTGTTTGTAACACTACCCTGTTGTCTAATCAGCTTAGGCTGTCCCTCTGGGATGTTCACTATCTCCCGAGGCAGCCAGAGTTGGTGGGCGGGGTCGGGGTATGGCTGCCTCCTCCACTCCTCCTACAGACCCCTTCCCTCAGGCTGATCCTGCAGCTAAAGAAGAAGGAGGAGGAGAGAGGACTTCAGCCCAGGAATCTCCATCACCTGTAAGTGACTGAGCACACTGTCACTAGATGCAGACCTAACATGTCACCATTTCACCCTACACTGCCCTAACCTGTCGTATACTGTCATTATATACTGCCCTAACCTGCCGTATACTGACACCATATACTGCCCTAACTTGCCGTATACTGTCACTATATAATGCCCTAACCTGCTGTATACTGTCACTATATACTGCCCTAACCTGCCGTATACTGTCAGTATATACCGCCCTAACCTGCCGTATACTGTCACTATATACTGCCCTAACCTGCCGTATACTGTCACTACATACTGAACTAGCCTGCCGTATACTGTCACTAGATACTGAACTAGTCTGCCATATACTGTCACTACATACTGCCCTAACCTGCCGTATACTGTCACTACATACTCATAGTTGCCAACATTGTAAAAAAATGTATAGGGACACATTTTTTGGCTATAGGCGGAGTCTTATTATAATTAGGGGGCAGGACATGAGTTTGTAGGCGTGACATAGCAAAAAAAGGAAAAAGTGGCACGCATAGCGCGCCGCGCCAACACATGGGCATGGTTCACGTGAAATAGTGGGCATGGCTTATATGGGCGTGGTTCAAATGGGGGTGTGGTTAGAGTCTGAGATGAATGAGAGATGGAGAAAGAAAGGGGAAAAGAGGTAGGGAGGAAGAGAGAAAGAAGGAAAGAAGGAGGGAAGGAAAGAGGGATGGAGGGACAGCAGGCCCAGATTCTACACCACAATAGAAATGTGTATTCCAGATTTTAACAAATCAACAGATAAAGATACTTCAAACACCTGGTGTTAGCGCTTCAATCATCCCAGCACCATGGTTGTTGTGGTGTCAGGATGATTGAAGCGCATTATTACTATTATTACATTGTAATATAGAATCAAATCATTCAACTCACCATAATCCAGAATCAGTGGGACCCCTGAGCGTGTCACCTGCCACGTCACCTGCCACCAGATGCCATCAGGTGCCCCCAGCAGAGTCCGTCCTTGCATCAGGTCCCCCCAGCAGAGTCTGTCCTTACATCAGGTGCCCCCAGCAGAGTCCGTCCTTACATCAGGTGCCCCCAGCAGAGTCCGTCCTTACATCAGATGCCCCCAGGAGAGTCCGTCCTTACATCAGGTGCGCCCACCAGAGTCCGTTCTTACATCAGGTGCCCCCAGAAGCAGAGGCCCTCCTTACAGATCTGTTTCCCTGGCAACGGAGACCCTCCTTACATCTGGTGTCCCCAGCAGCGGAGCCCTCCTTTACATCTGGTGTCCCCAGCAGTGGAGTCCTCCTTTACATCTGGTGTCCCCGGCAGCAGAGCCCTCCTTTACATCTGGTGTCCACCAGCAGCAGAGCCCTCCTTTACATCTGGTGTCCTTGGCAGTGGAGCCCTCCTTTACATCTGGTGTCCCCCAGCAGCGGGCCCTCCTTACAGATCTGTGTCCCCCAGCTACAGAGCCCTCCTTACTTCAGTGTCCCCAGCAGCTGGCAGCGGCGGAGCCCTCCTTACAGACCGATCTGTGTCACCAAGCAACAGAGCCCTCCTTACTTCAGTGTCCCTGGCAGCAGCAGCAGAGCCCTCCTTACAGAGCGATCTGTGTCCCCCAGCAACAGAGCTCTCCTTACTTCAGTGTCCCTGGCAGCAGCAGCGGAGCCCTCATTACAGAGCGATCTGTGTCCCCCAGCAGTGCGGCAGCTACAGTTGCCGGCAGTTCCTGGCTTTCTCGTGTGTGTGTTCAGTGGAGAGGGGAGAAACTGATTGGCTGCCCCTCCCCTCTCCACTGAACACAAGGGGAAATAATCCTCGTGACGGCGTCGGCCATCTTTTTGTAGCCCGCTGGCCGTTTTTTCCAAAAACATTCCCGATTTTCCCAGGACAAAGGCAAAATCCAGGGAAATTAATTGGGATGAGCTCCGATCGGGACGAGGGTCCCAAAATAGGGATTGTCATGGGAAAATCGGGACTGTTGGCAAGTATGCATACTGCCCTAACCTGCCATATACTGTCACTACATAAAGAACTAGCCTGTCGTATACTCTCACTACATACTGAACTAACCTGCCGTATACTCACTACATACTGAACTAGCCTGCTGTATACTCTCACTACATACTGCCCTAACCTGCCGTATGCTGTCACTACATACTGCTGTATACTGTCACTACATACTGCCGTATACTATCCCTATATACTGCCCTAACCTTCCGTATACTGTCACTACATACTGCCCTAACCTGCCGTATACTGTCACTACATACTGCCCTAACCTGCCATATACTGTCACTACATACTGCCCTAACCTGCCATATACTGTCACTACATACTGCTGTATACTGTCACTACATACTGCCGTATACTGTCCTTATATACTGCCCTAACCTTCCGTATACTGTCACTACATACTACCCTAACCTGCCGTATACTGTCACTACATACTGCCCTAACCTGCCATATACTGTCACTACATACTGCCCTAACCTTCCGTATACTGTCACTGTACTGCCTTAACCTTTTTTCCAATCTCATGGACGAAATATGAGAAATAACGTATATATCATACAATAATTCCATAAACATTGCATATATCATTTGAGGAAAATATGCTTATAAAATAGTTTACCATTTGCCAATAAAAAAAAAATATGTACCCGGATTTCATTTTAAAAATCTGGTCGCCTTATGTTACAGCATGTTTAAAAAAATCTCAAATCCCTTTCTAATTAAATTGATTATGTTCTAAATCCCAAACTGCATCAAAAGTTCCACTGCACTTCGAACTATGAAATTTCCATCTGGCAAACTATAGGGTTTATGACCGCTGCTTACAAAAAAGGAACCAAGCAAGGTAAATAAATACACATGACTATGGTATTAACCATGGCTTGTTACCTGCTATGCCAATAAAACCACCCCCCTTTCCGCTAATGACCACACCACACATAACTGGGGTAAATTGGCTGTAGCAGCTGTTTTATTAACTAAATATATAAATAACTAATAATTAACATATCAATAACCTTTTAAACATAACATACAGTTTATTAACGATAATAGAGCCCAAGGTCCCAATAGGCATAAACCATAACCGTACCTGCTAGCCACTTCTAAGGCCCCCCAGTCGCAAACCACCGACTCAGAGACCATACCTTTTAAGTGCCCATATGACCTAAAAGCACCTTGCACCCCGCCAGGTGCACAACTTTTCCTCAGGGACACACTAGTCCCCAAACCAACAGAAACATGACCACAACATGTAGGGCGGGAGGGTGGGAAGCTGTTCCTCTCTCTTTCCCCTGCAGACTAATGCCGCCCCCCTTCTTCATCCTATGTCACTTTCCCCTCCAGGTCTCTCTCCGCCCACCTAAACACCCACTAGACTCCCCTGCTTCCCTAACCTCAGCTACCTAAAGTCCCATCTACCCCTGTCATGCCGGCCCTCCATTATGGCTTTGGGGTTGTACTCCGGGCCTCTCTTTTTTGGCGGTAGTTAAAGCCAAATTGTTTTGAATACTAACGCTACTGCAGCCAAGTTCACATTGGTGTTTAAAAATTTTAATTATACAATGCATATATTAGGAATTAAAACACTTTTACATGTGATTTATCCGAAAAGTAATTTTCTGTTTTAAAATGCTTTATGCAGATCAATTCTCTGCTATGCAGTACCTACTTCCATTTCTTCAAAGTTAATCATAGTTCAGCTGTTTATATGTATATGTATATGTATATGAGCTGTCTGCTTGCTTGTATAGGAATCTACTGCCCTCTACTGTCTGCAATTGTAAGTGGTTGTGCTTGTTACTTTCAAAGAATTATTTATGTACATTACTTCCCATCCCTGCTAGCTGGGTCAGAAACCCCAGATTTTGGCACTTTGATACCTTTATGAAGGGAAGTTTCCAGAGAGTAGACAGAGTGAGAACTGAGAGTGGATAGGCTGACTCTGAAATCCAGTCCCACACAACAGTTCGTGCTGGTGAGAAGTATTATTTTAGGCTGATCAGATGAAAGTTGGAGTATACTGCCGTGACTGCTTTTAGGCAGGTGCAGTCTACTTTATCCACTGCATGTGGTGCTCAACTGTAGCGGCATTGCAGAGGGATAGGAAGTCAAGTGGAACATGGTTTCCTCTTGGTTTCCTGGGTCACTGGGGAAGCTATCCAATTGGATGCTGCCACCCCATGTGACTGTGGCAGCCATCTTGGGTCAGACAGAGTCTATTTAAGACCCTGGCTCCGGGGCTTGCCATGAATTTCGCATGAGGGTAGTGTAGGGACAGGTCACCCATCTGTTAGAGACAGTGATTAGTCAGGGACATGCTGATCTTGTCTTCAGGTCTCTGACTCAAAGACAGACACTGCATCATCCTCAGGAGCCCTAGCAACTGGACTTTGCTGCAACATTCATCTGGAGGTATCGCGGTTAATAGCTATATATACCTGGGTATATGTGCATAATTCCACCAGGACTCCTATTGGGCCCTTTTCTGATAACACCTGTTTGTACATTGGATGTAGGCACTATTAAATAGTTTCTTACATAAAGCCTGTATTAGTCCAATACTGATGTGTGCCTATATACTAATGCTTTATGTTATATGCTGGTTGCAGTAGTTTCTCTCCTCCCAATTACTTTGATTAGATTGCATTAGATTACTGATTCATTTCCAAGGATGGGAATCCCCTCTGATCACAGAGGCCTTGTCCTGAATGGAGGCACTGCCAACTTTAATATCAAAACCACTCTTCCTTTTTTTTTTGAGTTTTAAAATGTTTATTCGAAAAATATAACAGTTGAACAAAAATAAATAACGCCCATATGAGGAGCTAGTGCAATATGAGGGGACTCTCCATCATATACATAGAGGGTACAAAACAAACAAAACAAGGGAATGAACAAGGTTGGATAGGTAAAACAATCCTAAATGACTCTGCTTAAGGTCACCCCCAATCGCCCCATGCACCCCAAATGGGAGCCTGCTGTGCTAGGGGCAATCGGGTGTGCTACCAGGTACTGCAGGGGGAGGGCTAGGCCACTCCCCTGAACGTGATACAGAAAAACTAAATGGGAGTCTTGTTATTTAGGTTAATATGGTATTAACAACAGAAACCTATGGTGTTCAAGTGGAGATCATAGAGGAGGGTACAAGAGGAGTCTCCTCTTTTCTCAAATGATTTGGAACACTTGGCAGAAGAGCCATTCCAGAGTTTTAGCAAACTCCAGAACGCGTAATGGGCTGGTTCAACCTAAGGTTGATCATAGGGTAGAAGGAGAGGAAGAGGAAAAGAAAGGGGAGAAGAGAGTGGGGAGAAAGAGGTTTGGGAAAGAAGAAAAGAAAAAGGGGAGGGTGGAACCTTTGCGAAGGGTAAAGGATATGGGCCATCAGCATGACTTGCTCAGGCTTAAGGGGGCTTCTGTTCCTCAGGGTAGTAGAGAAATTCCTATATATTTAGCCCAGAGTTCCCAAGTGAGTCTAAATTTCTCTGACGTGTCGAGTATGGTGTGGAAATTTTTTCCTGAGACATGATCCAGGAAATTTTTTGTTTAGTTAGGTGAAAGGAGACCGAGGGGGAGTTCCATGCCTGGGCTATTGTAATTTTGGCCCCCAGGAGGATAAAGTGGATTAGGGATTGGGTCAGTTTGGGTACATCAGGGACTCGGTTATTAAGGAGAGCTATTGTGTGATCCTGTTTCACCGCGTATCCGGTGGATTTGCGGATGAGATAAAAGATTTTGTTCCAGTACCCTCTAATTCTGGGACATTCCCATAAGATATGGAGGAGGGAGCCTACGTGGCCACATCCTCTGAAGCAATGTGGAGAGGACTGAGGGTAAAATTTGGTGAGATGTGTGGGAACGAGATACCAGCGGGAAATTACTTTGAGGTCCGCTTCCACAAGGGAACTATTGAGGATACCATCAAAGCCACTCTTCCATGAAGATTCTGGTTATCTTATTTACACTTATATACCTACATATTTAGTGAAATATCCATTTGGAAAGGACCATTTCTCATAAACCCCCCGTCTAAAAGAAAAGAGGGCTGCACTTGCATCAGGTGGGCTGCCCAATTATTAGACTTTACTAGGGATTGCACTAGAAAAAGTGTGCCTATACGTTTAACAAATTAAGTTCTGAATTCTGAAAAAATTTACAGTGGTATGATAACACAACAGCATGAACAGTTTAGTAGTCTGGTAAAAGTGATGTATAGTACAACATATTCAGTGTGCCAGTTTGAGGTATGTAGTGCACAGAACAGTGTACATAATCCAAAGTTTTATACTTACAGTACAGTATACTGAGCCTTGCTATCGCGGCTTAGGGATATAATGCATAAAATACAGAATGCAGTGGTGTGCTATATGTAACATACAAAACAGTGTACATTGTGCAGTGGCCTGCAGCAGATTCCAGATTATGTAAGCATAGTGTATAAAGTGCAGCTGTCCAAAATACATAAAACATAGCCCACTGTTCAAAATTCAAGGTCACAGTGAATTTATGCATAACTCCCAACTTTCCCTGATCGAGGGACTGTTCTTGATTTTGAGGGACTGTTCTTGATTTTGAGGGACTGTTCTTGATTTCGAGCAAAGTCCCTCTTAGCCTATTTCCTCCTCACCTGTTCCTTATTTTGGTCTGATTTATATAGATGTATGTAAAATGCCTTTTTTATCTTTCAAAAAGTGTTTCCCAGTGTTAAAGCTTTGTTCCAATTTTTAAATTGCCGCATTTGTAAGTTCTGAAAGCCAGTATAAAGGAATAGTAGTGGTAAAAAAAAGCATTATTTGTATATTTCTGAGGTGTGGCATGGGGTGTGTCCTATGCATACATGCTTTTGCTAATAGGTGTCCCTTGTCACCATTTCAAAAAGTTGGGAGGTATGATTTATGTGTACTAACAGTGAAAGACAATTAAAAGTTATTAGAGGTAGTGCAATATTGAAACTGCAGGAGAAAAGCTTTACAAGACTGTGTAACTATTATTATGAAATAGCCCACCATATTTTGATATTTCAGCTTTTCACCAATATTGGACAGTTAAACCAACTAATCATTTATACTATATCTTTAGTACAATATTGGTGAAAACTTTATGCTTCAGCACCTGGATCTGCAGACCTGATATGGACGTTATAGGGGGGTCTCACTCTCCCTTCTGAATTTTTTTATTTATGGAATATTATAGAGAAAGCTATAGGAGAACTAGAACGTGCAAATGTGAGCAGGAACACCAGTCACAAATTATGTCGGGGACAGTTTTCTGTTGTGATATCCACCATATAGAAGAAGTCAGAGGCTGGTTCAGCCCACTATGCACCACCTATAACTTTAAAACAGTTATTCACTTGTCCTGCACTTTAAAATCTGTTCTCAAATTAGGTTTTGCACTCAGATGCATATGATACCTCAGGAGTCCATTGTTAAAACACATTCTTTAGTTGGTGTTTAAAACATTACAGAAAGCTGAAATTCATCAATGTATGGTCTTTGTAATTTTTCCAAAGAGAGGGCATTATTTTCACAGCTTTGTACTTTTACTATCCTGAGAATTTTAGTAAAGCATAGACATGCTTTGATGTTCACCCTGGACTAGTCTTATCCAACATGCCCCAGTTTCTGCAGTGACAAGATACAGTACATATACAATATTAAAGCTGACATTAAAGATGACATTTTCTTAACTACATAAAATATGTTAGCTGGAATTAGGCTTTAATTTGTTATTACAAGAGGCTCTTCTGCATGTGCATGTGCTGTCAACAGACATGTTGATGAAAGGAGAGAGCAGAGTGAGTAGAAAAGTGACCTTTCAATATGCTTGCTTCACCTTCATCTAATTAGCAATCTGATCAAGGGGGGTGTGTCTAGGTCCTTTTATAGCTTAAGGGGGATCTCAGACCTAGCTGCATTGTCTTGCAGGGGCGGCTGGTTTACAAATACTTGGGCACATAAAACAATTTCCATATATACATTTCAGTTACATATTTAGCTTCTTGTCTAGAGTTCAGCAAACAAAAACAAAAAAAAAGACATTTCAAGTGGTACACATATATCAAATATTAAACCACTTGCCTACAGAGCACTTATACCTCCTTCCTGCCCAGGCCATTTTTCAGCTTTCAGCGCTGTCACACTTTGAAAGACAAGTGCGCGGTCATGCTATACTGTACCCAAATTTAATTTTTATCATTTTCTTCACACAAATAGAGCTTTCTTTTGGTGGTGTTTAATCACTGTTGAAAAAAAAAGTTTTACTTTCTGTCAGTAAATTTTGTAACTAAGTAATTTTTCTCCTTCACTGATGAGGCGGCACTGATGGGCACTGATAGGCTGAACTGGTGGGCATTGATGAGGTGGCACTTATGGGCACTGATGAGGTGGCACTTATGGGTACTGATTAGGCGGCACTGATGAGGAGGCACTAATATGACGCACTTATGGGCACTGATAGGTGGCACTGATAGGTGGCACTGATGGGCACTGATAGGCGGCACTGATAGGCAGCACTGATGGACATTGATGGGCAGCATTGATAAGCGGCACTGATAGCCAGCACTGACTGGCATCAGTAATGGGCACTGATTGCTGGCACTGGTGGGCACTAATTGCTGGCATTGGTTGGTGACATGGTGGTGCTATATTGTAATCAGGGCACTAATTATAAGTGCCCTGATTACATGTTTTATTGTTCCCTGCGAGGAGAGATCGGCTCTCCTCACCACACACTCTGTCAGTGTGAGTGAGGAGCGCCGATTACCGGCATCTGTGTTTACATGTGACCGGCTGTGATTGGGAACAGCCAATCACATGGTTAAAGAGCCGGGGATGTGGCTCTTTACAGAGATTGGGGTTGTGCCGTGTCCTAGCAACACGGCGAGAGTTGCTGTTCTGGGACGCCGTCATATGACGTGTTACAGAACGAGAACTGCACTGTCCCGCCGTCATTTGATGGTGGGCAGGCGGCAAGTAGTTAAAGGGGTTGTAAAGGTTAGTTTTTTTTTTTAAATAACAAACATGTCATACTTACCTCCTCTGTGTAAGAGTTTTGCACAGAGTGGCCCCGATCCTCCTCTTCTGGGGTCCCCCAGTGGCGCTCCTGGCTCCTCCCCGAATCAAGTCCCCCCTTGGAGACCCGCATTCCAAGGGGGCACCCGTGTGGGCAAGCTCCCGAGTCCTGCTGCTGTGTCCATTGACACAGACAGCAGGACTTGGCCCCGCCCCCCGTGTAACTGGATTTGATTGACAGCCAATGGCTCGTGCTGCTATCAATCTATCCAATGAGGAGTCAAGACAGCGGCTGGAGCTGCTGGGCTCGTCCTCGTTGGTGGAACGATCGGGTTCAGGTAAGAAAAAGGGGGGCTCTGGTGGGCTGCTACACTACAGAAGGTTTTTCACCTTAATGCATAGAATGCATTAAGGTGACAAACTTTGAGGGTTTACAACCCCTTTAATGATTGAATGTTTTTTTATTATTTTGCCTTTCTTTGCTAGGATGTTTGGTGAACTATAGGTTTAATAAAAAGGCATTTATCTGCAAAAAAAAACCAAACCTTAGAAAATGAAAAAAAAAGAACACAAGCATGAAAATGCATCAAAAACGTGCCACAAAAACACTTAAATTAAACCAACAACAAGCATACACGTGTAGATATGAACCTAGCCGAAGACAGCAAATGTCACTGGAAGGGTTACCAAGTGAAAATAAAGATCAAAAAAGAAACTAAAACAGAAAGTGAATGGAAAGTGGCTCTCCGTGGGGGCACCCGATAAAGAGGAGGAGACAGAAGCGTAATTGGGGTACCCCAGAAGAAGAGGATCAGGGCTGCTCTGTGCAAGGTTTTTTTTTTTTAAATAACAACTTTACAGTCACTTTAACTACTTGCCGACTGCCCACCGCAGATATACAGCGGCAAGGTGGCTCGGCTGCGCGAACTGACTTACCCGTACGTCGATCCATGAATATGATCGGTGTCCGCCAGCCACCCACGCTCGCTCCTCACAGAGGCAGAACATAAACAAGGCAGAGCTCTGTTCTGACAGGGGAAGAGAGAGAGATCTGCTGTTCCTAGTGATCCGTAACAGCGATCTCTCTCTACTCCCTGTTAGTCCACAGTAAGAAATCACCTCCCTAGGGAACACTTAACCCCTTGATCGCCCCCTAGTGTTAACCCCTTCCCTAACAGTGAATTTATACAGTGATCAGTGCATTTTTATAGCACTGGTCACCAAAAAGTGTCACTTAGTGCAGATTCGTCCACCGCAATGTCACAGACTCCCTAAAGAAAAAAAACGCAGATCTCCGCCATTACCAGTAAAATCAATAAAAAAATTAAAAGTCCCTAAATCAATCCCCTATTTTGTAGATGCAATAACTTTTGCGCAAACCAATCAATATACGCTTATTGGGATTTTTTTGTTACCAAAAATATGTAGCAGAATACATATTGGCCTAAACCAATGAATAAATTTGTTTTTTAAAAAATATTTGGGGGTAATGTATTATAGCAAAAAGTACAAAATTTTGTTATTTTTATTCAAAATTGTCGGTCTTTTTTCTTTATGGTGCAAAAAATAAAAACCGTAGAGGTGATCAAATACCACCAAAAGAAAGCTCTATTTTTGGGGAAAAAAGAACGTCACTTTTGTTTGGGTACAGCGTCGCATGATCATGCAATTGTCAGTTAAAGCGACGCAGTGCCGTATAGCAAAAAATGGCCTGGTCATTAAGGGGGTAAATCCTTCCGGTGCTGAAGTGGTTAAGGTGCCACAATTTACACAAATATATGATAACATATTAAAATTTTGGTATGGATGTTGAGGCGGACCCATGTAGATTTTTTTTTTTTTTGTTTATTAGCTTTTTTTTCAGGGCATGTAATGTGGTATGGTTCAGATGGTACCAGACGGCATGCCTGGAAGAGTTCGGTACAAATTTTGAATTGGATCCTATGAAAAAAAAAAAAAACAACATAAAAAGTGAGTAAAGTTTCCTTCAAAATCAATACCAGATCAGGATTATAGATCAGGATCCGGTGCTGATTTTGAACAGGACTCCATGTGAAAAAACAAACAAACAAAAAATGGACTTGAGCCTCTCAAAATCAGTACCATACCCTTTTTCTTGGTGAAGGTCTGGTATGGATTTTGAGGGAGACACAGGCAAAAGAAAAAACAAAACACATTGGGTTCCCCCAAAATCCATACCAATCCATATCTGTCCCGACAGGAAAGGGAGAGGCAGCAAGTGTGCAATCCCCCTCCAGAACCATACCAGGTCACATGTGCTCAACATTGGGAGGCTACCTTGGCAGGGGGGAGCATTTCTTCAAAGACATCTTGTCCGCAAGTCATAAATGAAAGCCTGATACTATAAATGTCAACAAACTGGCCAGGGATGCTGGCTGACTTCATTGACCTAATATAGTCTGATTGTATTTGGTCAATGATGTCACGTGGGATGCCCAAGCTGTCATTTAGTTGCAGTAGTGATACGGTCACCAAATTAATGACTTCCAGCTTCAGCAGGAGGTTCAAGCAGGCAGGCAAACTGGCCTTATCTAGTCATTAATTTTGCCCGTTGGGCAAACTGAACAGCCTGGGCTCACTAAAAACTCATGGTACAGGAACAGGAACAGGACCCAAAGCTCATCCCTATTATTTATTACCATGTCCTAACTTGACCTGATGATCATCAGTGGCTTTTGTTTCTCAACAAGGTCAGGGGAGTAGATAAACTTAATGAATGGCTTGTACTAAATAAAAGACACATGATGAACATCGTGCTTGCTGATCGTAAATCGTCAATCTTCATTCACAAAGGTACATCATACAGTGACGGAATGTGAACAGCCTGTGTGAATTAACTAAAGCATCTCCCAGTGACAGTGTGATTCTTTTATGTAAACAAAGATATGCCATACAGCAATGGGTTGAAAATTGCCTTATTTGAATGCTCCTTCACACTCCCAGCCTTAAACTGAGGTGCAAGGCATAATTGAAACCCAATTGAAGTCGTTTTTCTGTGCTGATTTTACAGTCAGGCAATATGGCAGTTTTTGTACTTTAATGTTTTAAACTACTGCAAGTCCATTTAACAGCGTTTCCTATGGTACACATTCACTAGGTGATGTCAGCAGGTGACCACGCCCCTTAGTTATTTATGAGCTGTCAGATGGCGGAGCTGGCTGACGGCAGGAGCTTTCGGCGGGAGTGGACTTTTTTCTCTTTTTTTGAGTCAGCGGTGGCGGTGGGCATTGTGATTGATGATGGATCTAGATTGGGGGGGACATTGTTTTTTAAATAAAGGACTTGTCAAAAATTGACTACTGTCATTTTTTACACTACACCTTTTTTTGGTAAAAGAGTAGGGGTACTATGTACCCTATAGTCATTCACATGGGGGCGCATAATCTAGGGGCCCCCTTGTTAAAGGGGGCTTCCAGATTATAATAAGCCCCCCCGCCCGCAGATCCCCACAACCACCCACCAGGGTTGTGGGGATGAGGCCCTTGTCCCCATCAACATGGGGACAAGTTGCTTTTGGGGGGGGGCAGAGCCCTCCCTGCCCCATAGCACCCCCCCCCCGTGTTGAGGGCCTGTGGCTTGGTATGGTTCAGGAGGGGGTGTTCTCTCATCACCTCCCTTTCCTGACCTACCAGGTTGCATTCTCGGATAGGGGTCTGGTATGGATCTTGGGGGGAGGAGCCCACGCCATTTTTTTTTTTACATTTTGGCGTGGGGTTACCCTCAAAATCCATACCAGGCCCACTTCTTAACAGCCAATTATACACAGTTTGTTAAAGAGAAAGAAAATGCAAAACACATGAAAACTGCATCCAAAAACACATCAAAGATGCATGTTTAAAAATGCAAAAATCCACCAGAAAAATGCATAAATGTGAATCTAGGGTTACAGTCAACATTTTTTTAGTAGCACACTTTTTTATTCTTTTGTTACACTGATGTGATCTTGCTCAATCATAATGATCCATTGGCCACCAGTGTTTGCACACTGTACTCCTGTCGCTAAATTCCCCAGCTCTAGAAATTTAAACAGACAACCTGGGTTACGTCATTGACAAAATTTGATCAATGATGCCATTTTAATGGGAACCTCGCACCATTTTTTTCCTGTTTTAGAGGGACAGTACACATTATTAAAACAGCTTGCGGTCCACCCCTAAAATTCCAACCAGAAGGTTATGCAGGCATGAAGCCTGGGAACAGACATAATTTTTATCTGTAATAATACAGTTTCCCCAAAATTATACAAAATGATAACATCTTCAAAGATCATTCCTCATTCATCGTTGAGTGCTTTGTGCAATTACATAAATCTATAAATGATTATAGTAAAAAATAAAATAAGAAGCAGCATGTATGAAGTAGAATTTCTCATACATAATAATGTAATGCTTTTTAAACAAGTGAAGAGCACACCCTGTGTTACTATTTGCTAAAGATTTATTGTTTTGATGGTAACGACTTAACTCTGAAATGTTCACAAATATGCAAACAAAATTGAACATTTCATCTTGTCATGAAACCAAATATTAAACATCGCACTTGCTACTACTATAATAGTTTAATATTGATCAAGTTTCTTTTAGAACAGATTTCTAGGGGTTTCCGAGTATTTTCTCCTACACAAATTCCTCCTGCTAAGCTTCCTGATCTGCCAATTTCCAACTCATACATCTGCCATTCCAAGAATTTTTCACTTTGTCATACACCACCTGGTACTTAAATTAGCCAAATGCTGACAACTTTTCATATTTAAAGCTTATTAGCACTGTCCATCATTTTAATAGCAAGTTATTATTTGCCAGTGATAGTTGTGGGCTCCCCAGAGGTGTGAAGTCTGTGGTGTGTTTGCCCTACATAATCTCAGCAATAAGGATTTTGAATCAGAACTCTTTCAGGTCATGACCCCAGTATTTGCACCAGACTCAGACATATGAAATTTAATAAGAAAAGTAACATAGATATACACCCCAACCATACCAGATTCCACTGGATTGTCCTAAAGCCCATAAAATATCCCACCGAACACTGAATGATTTACAGGCAGAGAAGGGGAAACACCACTGAGCACCAGTGCTTTTGGGGGGGACACCACCAACCACCAGTACTTTTCAGGGTGGAAGCAGTGAGGAAAAAACCCGACCACCAATGCTTTTCAGGAAGGCAAGGGCCAGGGGAGCATTACAATTCTTACACTTGCAAACTTTGTACACTTGCACAAAGTCAGAGATTTTGCAGGATTAGAGTCAGGTGTATGATTAACAACTTATACCAAGCAGGTGCTAATGACCAGCGATTTCATATGTAGGTTAAAACAGTCATTAACTGAAACAGAAACAGCTGTGTAGGAGGCTTAAAGTGGTTGTAAAAGCCTTATGCTGACCATACACTATACGGAAAATCGGCTGAAATTAGGTCATTTAGACAGTTTTTAGTTTTTCGGCCAGTTAATGGGCACAAAATCAATCAAATAATCGTTGTGGTGTTTTTGAGCCGAAAAAACGAAGGACAAGTTTGGAAATTTTTTGCCGAATGAACGATAAATTGAAAGGTTAACGTGTTTCCCGTCCAAACTGTCTGCACTAGGCATATGTAAAAAAACAAACAAAAAATACATTCACATCCATTACATAATGGCACTATTGTTTGCGCTCATGGCCGAATGTTCATTTTTCGAAAATGGGTTTGGCCGATTTTTTGCATAGTGTATGGCCAGCCTTAGGGTTTTTCACCTTAATGTATTTCATGCATTAAGGTGAAAAACCTTCTGTGCTACAGCTACCCCCCCCCCCCCAGACCCCTCCTTTTTCCTACCTGAGCCCAATCCGATCCAGCGATGTGCATGAGTGCAGGGGCTCCAGCCACTGTCACTCTTCTCATTGGACAGATTGATAGCCATTGGCTCCCGCTGCTGTCAATCAAAATCTGTGACACAGGAGTGGGGGACAGGGCCGAGTACCGCTGTCTGTGTCAATGGCACCAGCTGAAGAGGAGGGGTCTGGAACATCCGTGGGGGACCCCAGAAGAAGAGGATTGGAGCTGCCTTGTGCAAAACAATTGCACAGAGCAGGTAAGTATAAGCATGTTTGTTATTAAAAAAATAAAAAATAAATAAACGTTTGCAACCACTTTATAACAGGGTGAGGAATAGCCAACTCTGCTACTAAGGTGAGGTTGTGGAAGACGGTTTCATGTCACAGGTCATACACCATGGCAAGACTGAGCACAGCAACAACACACAAGATATACTGCATCAGCAAGGTCTCTCCCAGGCAAAAGTTTCAAAGCAGACTGGGGTTTCAAGATGTGCTGTTTTGAAGAAGAACAAAAAATGGGCAGCTTTGAGGACTGTAATGTAGGACACAGTGGTCAACCAAGGAAACTTAGCGCAGCAGATGTAAGACAGATCATGTTTACTTCCGTTTGACATTTGAAGATGTCAGGCAGTGCCATCAGCACAGAACTAGTGGAAACCAGCAGAACCTAGGTACACTCATCTCTTGTCTGGAGAAGTCTGGCCAGAAGTGGCCTTCCTGAAGAATTGCGGCCAAACAACCATACCTCCAACGTGAAAACAAGGCTAAGCGATCAATGAGGCATAAAAACTTGGGAACTGAGGTGCAGAAAAATGGCAGCAGTACCTCTGGACTGATGAGTCAAAACTTGATATATTTGGCTGTAGCAGGAGGTAGTTTGTTCACTGAAGGGCTGGAGAGAGGTACAATAATAAGTGTTTGCAGGCAACAGATAAGCATAGTAGATGTTCCTTGCAAGTCTGGGGCCTTATTTCGGCAAATAGAGTTGGGAATATGGCCAGGATCAATGGTGTTCTTATTGCTGAAAAATACAGGCAAATACTTATCCATCGTGCCATACCATCAGGGAGGCATGTGATTGTCCCCAAATTTATTCTGCAGCGGGACAATGACCCCAAACATACAGCCAATGTCATTATGACCCATCTTCAGCATAAAGAAGAACAAGAAGTCCTGGAAGTTATGGCAAAACCCCACAGAGCCCTGATCTCAACATCAAGTCTGTCTGGGATTACAAGAAGAGACAGGAGGATTTGATGGTTCCTACATCCACAGAAGATCTGCGGTCAGTTCTCCAAGATGTTTGGAACAACCCACCTGCTGAGTACAAGTGAAGTGAGGCTGTTTTGAAGGCAATGGGTGGTCACAACAAATATAGATTTGATTTGGATTACTGTTCTGTTCATTTACTGTCCTTTTTGTAAACTGATAAAAATAATATATTAACACTTCTATTTCTGAAGTCATTCTTAACCACTTGCCGACCGCCACACACCATTTGTACGTTGACAGAATGGCACGGGTGTGCAAATGGGCCTACCTGTACGTTCCTCTGTCATTGCAGGCTAGTGGGCACACGTACACCGCGGGAGCGTGCCCGTGGGTCCCACGGACTCAATGTCTGCCGGTGGACCATGATCGTGACAAGGAGAGGCAGAACGGGGAGATGCCTATGTAAACAAGGCGTTTCCCTGTTCTGCCTAGTGACTAAGGATGAGCTCCAGCGTGTTCGCATAGCCCACGTGCAGAGCCCGCCAGGAAGTCAGCACTGCTCTGCGCTAATCACAGCAGTGAGACATTTCCCAATCTCTGCAGCCGCACATCGGGAAATGTCTCACTGCCTGTGATTAGCACAGCGCAGTGCCGACTTCCTGGCGGGCTCTGCACGTGGGCTGTGCGAACACGCCGGAGCTCATCCTTACTAGTGACATGACAGAGATCTACTGCTCCCTGTCTTTGGGATCAGTGATCTCTGTCATGTCCTAGTGAGCCCATCCCCCTACAGTTAAAACACGCTGAGGGAACACACTTATCCCCTTGATTGCTCCCTAGTGTTTAACCCCTTCCTTGCCAGTGACATTTATACAGTAAGCAGTGGTTAGCTTTTTAGCTCTGATCGCTGTATAAATGTCAATGGTCCCAAAATAGTGTCAAAAGTGTCCGAGCTGTCCGCCGCAATGTCGCAGTCCTGATTAAAATTGCTGATCACCGCCATTACTAATTTAAAAAAAATGAATAAAAATGCCATAAATCTATCCCCATATTATTTAGATGCTATAACTTTTGCGCAAACCAATCAATATACACTTATTGCGATTTTTTTTACCAAAAATATGTAGAAGAATACATATCGGCCTAAACTGAGGAAGAATTTTGTTTTTTTATTTATTTTTTGGGGATATTTATTATAGCAAAAATTAAAAAATATTGCCTTTTTTTCAAAATGGTTGCTTTCTTTTTGTTTATAGTGCAAAAAATAAAAACCGCAGAGGTGATCAAATACCACCAAAAGAAAGCTCTGTTTGTGAGAAGAAAAGAACAACAATTTTGTTTGGGTGCAACGTCGCACGACCGCGCAATTGTCAGTTAAAGCAAAGCAGTGCCGTATTGCAAAAAATGCTCTGGTCATTAAGGGGGTAAATTCTTCCAGGGCTGAAGTGGTTAATTTATGCGATTTTTCACACCTGCCTAAAACTTTTGTACAGTAGTGTACACCTTACAAACTAGGTCAACGGCTGGTCTTAATCATAGATGGGATGTGGGCCTCTTCCTAAAATGAAATGTGGTTTAGGGACAGATTGCTGGATTATAGTAACCTGCTTGTTGTTTCATGCTATTTATACTTTTTATGTATATGCTTGTTTGTTTTCTGGCAGGGATTTCTCAATATGGGTAACATAATATAATGTGAGGTACATTTTTACATTTTATGGATGTGAAAATATAATCCATTATTTATTGGATTCGTATACATTTTATCACAAGTGTATACTTTCTTTATCGTTTTCTATCAGTTTTGGTATCTGTGTTGTTAATTCATTGATTTTAATTATTGTTCACCTGCTTCTTCCCTTATTCCGCTTGGTTCGGGAGTAGGGGTGATTATATAGCTGTTTGCTCAGCATGTTTTTAGATCTGCTATGAGTAAAGCCTCGTACACACGATACGATGGTTGGCCAACCGAGCGTCTAATTTTTGTCGAAAGGGCGTGTGCCAGGATCTTGTCTTGCATAATAACGGTACACAACTGTCGTGCCACAAACGTAGTGACGTACTATGAGGAATTTCAGCTCTTGAGCGCCACCCTTTGGGCCCCTTCTGCTAATTTTGTGTTTGGTGAACATTGATTCCAAGCATGTGTGTTTGTACTTTCGACTTTTGTCAGACAATCCCCTGCCAACAATTGTACCGTGTGTACGAGGCTTTAGGTTGTGTAGCTGAAACACATTAGCCTTCTCTGTTATATACTTAGCATGTACTCAATAAAGGATTCATATCTATGGTTGATACCTGGTTGCCAGCTTCACTTCATTGTATACATATTGTCTTTCACTGTGTCCCTTTGTGAAAAAGGAAAATAAAGAATAATAATAATAATAATAAAAAGCTGGAATACTATGGGGGTTGATTTACTAAAACTGGAGAATGCAAAATCTGGTGCAGCTCTGCATAGAAACTAATCAGCTTCCAGATTTTTGGCAATGCCTAATTAAGTAAGCTGACATTAGAAGCTAATTGGCTACCATGCACAGTCGCACCTGATCTTGCACTCTCCAGTTTTAGTAAATCAACCCCTATGTGTCCTTTTTACAATTCAAAACAAAAAATAAGAGAATGAGGTTCTCTTAAGAGGGCAAAATTAGACCACTAAATATGATTCAAACAAGCTTTATTAAATAGAAATAATCACAACAAATTATTAAGAAAAAGAGAGGCAGATTGATCGTGTACACACAGATTGATTTAAAAAGACAAAGTTGTCAAGTAATTAAAAACAGGGGGAACCGCAGCTGCGCATATCACAAACACACCCCAATCACCACTATCAAGCATTAATGTTATTTAGGCATATTCGTTTAGCAACAGAATCAAAGTCAAACTGAAGATATCTGTAAGGAACTCCTGTTAATTAATATGCTCAGACACATGGCAAACGTGGAATATACTGGGTGGATGTAGGAGTGAATTGCTGTCCTGGTCTAACTGAGGGTATTAAAATTAAGAAGAGAAGTCCATGAATTAGATAGTACAGAACACCCTCAGAATGTCCAGTTAGTAGCCAGAGAGGATTGCACTAGATAAGCCAAACAATGTAAAACATGATATAAACGTTTCTGGATCATAGACTATAGACACTGCAGACAAGTCTCCTGGGACTTTCAACAGGGGAGGTAATACAGGAACATACTGGGCGCATCCATTTGAAGGTAAAACAGGTGGGTTAAAGATACTCTCACCACATTGATGGTTGAGGTCGTTCTTCCAATCACTCTCTATCCCAAGTGTCTTCAGCTAGGAGACCAGCTCAGTATTAGTCCGTTGCTGTGTGATAAGGGTGAGACTCCACACTCGTGTAGTTGTTACCACACCGAAAGAACGGATTCTGGCTGGAACCATCGAACAGCTAGTGGAATCCTGTGCAGTTCACTCAGTGGTTGGGATGAGGCTCCACGTTCGTTGGTCACTGCCACACCGAAGGGACCGGTACCGGCCGGAAGTAATGAACGGCTTATGAAAACCAGAGCAATGCACTCGGACAGCTAACAAACAGTTCCCCAGTGACGTGCTGATGTCACGCTGATGTGTTTCACCAGCCAATGGACTCTGGTTTCTTCAGAAGAATTGGCTGGTGAAACGTGTCAGCACATCACTGGGGAACCGTTTGTTACCTGTCCGAGTGAATCGCTTTGGTTTTCATAAGCCATTCATTACTTCCGGCTGGTACCAGTCCCTTCGGTGTGGACGTGGAGCCTCATCCCGACCACTGAGTGAACTGCACAGGATTCCACTAGCCGTTCGTTGGTTCCAGCCAGAATCCATTCTTTCGGTGTGGTAACAACTACACAAGTGTGGAGTCTCATCCCTATCACACAGCAACAGACTAATACCGAGCCGGTCTCCTAGCTGAAGACACTTGGGATAGAGAGTGATCATAAGAGCGACCGCAACCGTCATTGTGGTGAGAATATTTTTAACCCACCTATTTTAGCTTTATATGGATGCGCCCAGTATGTTCCTGTATTACCTCCCCTGTTGATACTCCCAGGAGACTTGTCTGCTGTGTCTATAGTCTATGATCTGGAAACGTTCATGTATCATGTTTCATTACATTGTTTGGCTTATCTAGTGCAATCTTCTCTGGCTACTAACTGGACATTTTGAGGGTTTTCTTTACTTACTAATTCATGGACTTCTCTTCTTTATTTTAATACCCTCAGTTAGAACAGCAATTTACTCCTACATCCACCCAGTATATTCCACGTTTGCCATGTGTCTGAGCATATTTATTAACAGGAGTTCCTTACAGATATCTTCAGTTTGACTTTGATTCTGTTGCTAAACGAATATGCCTAAACAACATTAATGCTTGATAGTGGTGATTGGGTGTGTATGTGATGTGCACAGTTGCGGTTCCCCCTGTTTTTAATTACTTGACAACGTTGTCTTTTTAAATCAATCTGTGTATACACGATTAATCTGCCTTTCTTTTTCTTAATAATTTGTTGTGATTATTTCTATTTAATAAAGCTTGTTGAATCATATTTAGTGGTCTAATTTTGCCCTCTTAAGAGAACCTCATTCTCTTATTTTTTGTTTTGTATGCCAATAGGGCGATTAGAACTGCGTCCCATGGTTATCCGTGTGGATGAGATTGATTTTCATACTAGCAATTGCTTAATTGTTTTTTTGAACAATTAATACTATCTATTCGGTGATCCAGGCAAATCCCCCTATTTTTTGTACGCTTTTTACAATTCAGCCTACTCTACAGTTTATTGTCTATGGAGTCTGTCCAGTAACTATGCATTTGAGAAATGAGAAATATATACTCTTAACCACTTGCCGACCTCGCTATAGCTGAATGATGGCTACAACGCAGCCGGCTAGTTATGGAATGCTGTCATATGACAGCGTCCTGTGATCGGACACTGCTGATTACAGATTGATGTAAAGAGCCAATCAGCGGCTCTATTTCACGTGATCAGCTGTGTCTAATCACAGCTGATCACGGATGTAAATAGAAGCCGTTTATCAGCACTTCTTTCCTCATGCTAACATCGTGAGGAGAGGAGAGCCGAAAACCAGCTATTCTAAAAGGGACATGTACACTGATAATCAGGGAACTGATTTTCAGTGCAGTCCCAACAGTGCCCACCAGTGCTGCCAATAACTGCCCATCAGTGCTGCCAATCAGTGACCATCAGTGCCTTCTTATCAGTGCCACCTACCAGTGCCTATCAGTGCCCATCTGTGCCGCCCATCAATGCCACCTATCAGTGCCCAGCAGTGCCCATCAGTGCTGTCTATCAGTGCCCATCAGTGTAGCCTATCAGTGCCCATCAGTGAAGGAGAAGAATTACTTGTTTGCAAAATTTTATAGTAAACTATGAAAAAGTTTTTTTTTTCAGGTCTTTATTTGTTTATTTAGCAAAAAAATTAAAAAACGCAGTGATGATTAACCACTTGCCTACAAGGCACTTACACCCCTTCCTGCCCAGGCCATTTTTTCAGCTTTCAGCGCTGTCGCACTTTAAATGACAATTGCGCGGTCATGCTATACTGTACCCAAACACATTTTTTTATCATTTTCTTCACACAAATAGAGCTTTCTTTTGGTGGTATTTATTCACTGCTGGGTTTTTTATTTTTTATAAAAAAAAGACCAAAAATTTTGAAAAAAAAATGTTTTTTACTTTTTTTCAGTAAATTTTGTAACTAAGTAATTTTTGCTTTCACTGATGTGCGCTGATGAGGCGGCACTGATGCACACTGATAGGCTGAACTGGTGGGCATTGATGAGTTGTTACTTATGGGCACTGATGAGGCGACACTTATGGGCACTGATTAGGTGGCACTGATGAGGAGGCACTAATATGCCACACTTATGGGCACTGATAGGTAGCACTGATATGTGGCACTGATGAGCACTGATAGGCGGCACTGATGGGCACTGTTGGGTGGCACTGATGGGCACTAATAGGAGGCACTGGTGGGCACTGATAGGCGGCACTGATGGGCACTGATAGGCGGCACGGACAGGCGGTACAGATGGGCATTGATGGGTGACACTGATGGGCATTGATCGACAGCTGTGATGGGCATTGATGGGCAGTACTGATAGCAGCACTGATTGCCAGCACTGACGGGCACCACTAATGGGCACTGACTGGTGGCACTTGTGGGTAATGGTGGGCACTGATTGCTGCCACTGATGGGCACTGTATGCTGGCATTGGTGGACAATGGTGGGCACTGTTTTCTGACACTGTATTTATTTATTGTAATCAGGGCACTGATGATCAGTGCCCTGATTACATCCCTAGATGTCCCCCTGTGAGGAGATGCCGCTGATCGGCTCTCCTCTCACACTCTGTCTCCTTGTTTACATGTAACCAGCTGTGATTGGACACAGCCGTTCACATGGTTAAAGAGCCGCACATGCGGCTCTTTACAGAGATCGGGGTCACGCCATGTCCTAGAAACACGACGCGGCCACAATTGCCATGCTGCATGCCCCCACGGGCGCGCTAGAGCGGCCATTCTGGGACGCCGTCATATGCTAAAACTTTCTATAGCATTTAGATCTGTTAAGGCTGTTACTTCCACTGCTTAATTCTGAAATATTACTGCTGAATTAAAAAATATGGATTGCAGACAAAACTACTGTACCTAAAACAGTCTACTGTTCAAGTTAAAAAGCGTCCTTGAGAATCGCACTCTTTCATAACACCACATAAGCTTAAAAGCTTCTCACAAGCATGTCGTAGACCCTATACACACTATTAGATTTTCTGCAGGTTATTGTCTTCAGATTTACCAAAACCATATAATATGAGGTCAAACCTTAAGAGTTTCAATTTCTATGCAATCAGGCAGGCCCTTGCACTACATGGTTTTGGTAAATCTGAAGACAAAAATCTGCAGAAAATCTAGTAATGTATGGGGCCTTAGAAAGGAATGGGATTTTTTTCCCATGTATGTTGTCTAAAAATCACAATTTTTTTTTTTTTTGCATTGTTGCATGGCACTGTCGGCTCCCTATTCCCTTTGGCAATCCTATTAGACTTGAAAATGGCCAACAATGATGTGCTCACCCCTAATCACAAACATTTGAATAGGAAATCCCTGTAACAGTAGTAACTCACAGGCTGGAGTTTCACCCATTATCTGCAGAACAGGTATAACATTTATGCCACGTACACACGACCGGTTTTGCCGTCGGAATAAACTCCAAAGGTTTCTCCGACGGAACTCCGACGGAATTCCGCTCAAGCGGTCTTGCATACACACGGTCACACCAAAATCCGACCGTCCAGAATAAGGTGACGTACAGCACGTACGACGGGTCTAGAAAAAGGAATTTCAATAGCCAGTAGCCAATAGCTTTTGTCTCGTACTTGCTTCAGAGCATGCGCCGTTTTTGGTCTGTCGGAACAGCATACAGACGATCGGTTTTCCCGATAGGAATTGGTTCTATCGAAAATATTTAGAACATGTTCCATTTCTAGGTCCTTGAGAATTTTCAAAAAAAAAAAGGCCGATGAGGCATACACACGATTGGAATAGACGATGCAAAGCTTCCGCCTGACTTTTTCTGTCGGACATTCCGCTTGTGTGTACGCGGCTTTACAAATGATTCTACTCCTGTTCCAGTTTCTGTTCTCTGGTCCTGCTGCAGGCACACATTTGGGTTTGGACAAAGCTGGGCCCTGTTCATAACATGCTTATGCAGCTCCATATATTATGCTTTTTTGTATCCAATGGCATACTTGCCAACAGTCCTGATTTTCCCAGGACAATCCCGATTTTTGGACCCTCATCCCGATTGGAGCTCGTCCTGATTAAAATCCTAGGATTTTGCTTTTGTCCCAGGAAAGGGACTGTTTTTGGCAAAAAACGGCAGCAGGCTACAAAAAGATGGCCACTGCCGCCACAAGGACTGTTTCCCCATGTGTTCAGTGGAGAGGGGAGGGGCAGCCATTCGGCTTCTCTCTTAAGTGTACAAGTAGACAATTCTCTTTTACACTGAACCCGATTGGTTGCACGGATCGGAGGCCCCTCCCCTCTCCACTGAACACACAGGGAAATCCAGAAACTCATGTAGCTGCCGCCAACCCTCTGCCTCTTGTCTGACAAGAGGAGACACCAGATGTAAGGAGGGGCTCCGCTGCTGGGGACACTGATGTAAGGAGGGGCTCTGCCGGGGTCACTGATGTCAGGAGGGGCTCCGGTGGGGACACTGATGTCAGGAGGGGCTCCGCTGGGGACACTGATGTCAGAAGGGGCTCTGCTGATGGGGACACTGAAGTAAGGACTCAGACTCCGCTGGGGAGACTGATGTAAGGAAGGGCTCTGCTGCTGGGGACACTGATGTAAGGAAGGGCTCCGCTTATGGGGACATTGATGTAAGGAGGGGCTCCTCTGGGGACACTAATGTAAGGAGGGGCTCCGCTGGCGACACTGATGTAAGGAGGGCTCCGCTGGGGACGCTGATGTGAGGAGGGGCTCCACTGCTGGGGACACTGATGTAAGGAGGGGCTCCACTGCTGGGGACACCAGATGTAAGAAGGGGCTCTGCTGCTGGGGACACTGATGTAAGGAGGGGCTCCACTGCTGGGGATACTGATGTAGGGAGGGGCTCCACTGCTGGGGACAATGATGTAAGGAGGGGCTCTACTGCTGGAGACACTGATGTAAGGAAGGGCTTCGCTGCTGGGGACACTAATGTAAGGAGTGGCTCAGCTGATGGGGACATTGATGTAAGGACTTAGGCTGTGCTGCTGTGGACACTGATGTAAGGAGAGGCTCTGCTGCTGGGGACACTGATGTAAGGTGGGCTCCACTGCTGGGGACACCAGATTTAAAAAGGGGCTCTGCTGCTGGGGACACTGATGTAAGGAGGGGCTGCGCTGATGGGGACACTGATGTAAGGACTCAGGCTCCGCTGGGGACACTGATGTAAGAAGAGGCTCCGCTGCTAGGGACACTGATGTAAGGAGGGGCTCCGCTGGGGGCACCTGATGTAAGGACTGACTCTGGTGGGGGCACCAGATGTAAGGATGGACTCCACTGGGGCACCTGAGAACTGCAACAAATCTCGGAAGACATCGTTAATAAGTTCCTGGAAAACTGCCAGGACCTTACGAAGGCCAAAAAGTATTATGAGGTACTCATAATGGCCTATTCTGGCATTAAACGCAGTTTTCCACTCGTCGCCCTCCTTAATCCTTATGGGATTGTATGCCCAGGAGATGAGGATTTGCGGATGAAACCTCGAGAAAGTGCATCTGCAACATACTCCTCCATGACCTTATCCTCCAAAACCGACAAAGGGTAAACCCGGCCACCAGGGGGTATGGCACTAGGTTGAAGGTCAATTGTGCAATCATACGACCGGTGTGGAGGCAAACTACCGGCTTGACCTTTGTCAAAGACATTGCTAAAATCGTGGTACTCCACCGGCAGGGAGGAGGAGAGAGAAGAAGTGCACAGGACCTTGGCTACCTTCTGGAAGCATGTCTTACTGCATTGTGGCGACCAGGAGAGAACCTCAGCATGGAGAGGGGTTGTGCCTCTGTAACCATGGACAACCAATAACCAGCAGAAAGTTAGGTGAAGTAATAACATGGAATTGGATTATCTCATGGTGAAGAGCCCCTACGGCCATGGACAGCGGAACAGTCTCATGAGTCACATGGGCAGGTTGTAGAGGTCTCTCATCTAGAGCCTCAATGGCAAGTGGTGGAGTGTCACGCAGCTGCAGCGGAATCGAGTGCTTCAATACAAAGGCAGCATCAATGAACAGGCTTGCAGCCCCAGAGTCGATTAGAGCCTGTATCTCGACGGATGACTCAGCCCAAGAAAGGGTAACCGAAACAAAGGGCGTATTCTTCAGGATAACTGGGGACAAAACATCGCCACGGGTTAATCTTCACTGGCCGTCTCGGTACCAGGAGGCATGGGAGGTGAGGGAGGTGAGGGTGGAACTGCAAAGCTCGGAGACAAATATACAGGAGGCTTCCGCAAACGCCCCTTAAAAGAGAGTCTTTCTCTGAGTCTGGAGTCAATGAGGATGGCAAATTTGATCAACTTCTCCAGCTCAGTGGTTATATCTCGGGCTGCTCATCTCATATCTCATCCTTGATAGCATCCAAGAGACTATGAGAAAAAAGCAGCCATGAGGGCCTTATTGTTCAAAGCAACCTTTGCTGCCAGAGTATGGAATTCTATGGCATAATCGGTAACAGTTCTCGTATTCTGTTTGATGGACATGAGGCACTTGGCAGCAGTGGAGCGTGCGGGAACGTCAAATACCCTTTTAAAGGAAGCTATAATCTCTGGGTAACTCAAGACAACAGGTTTTTGCGTCTCCCATAGAGGGTTTGCCCAGTCCAAGGCTCTCTCAGAAAGCAAAGATATCACGAAACCTACTTTGCTTCTGTCCATGGGAAACGCATGGGGCAGCATCCCAAAGTATATCTCAACCTGGTTGAGCAACCCTCTGCATTGGACTGGATCGCCCCCAAATTGCTGGGGAAGCGGAGCGGAACCAGACACATCTCTTATAGAGGTAATACTTGAGGCGGGTGCCTGCACAGAGACTGGAGCAGCAGCAGGGATGGCTTGCAACACAGGTTGTACCGGACCAGCCACAATGGGAGATTCCAGGTGAGCCGTGCGACTCAGGAGCATTTGTAATGCCATGGCAAACTGATCCATGTGCTGATCCTGCTAATCCAATCTGGAAAAAATATTACCAACAAGTGGATTGACTGCATCTTCTGAATTCATGGCCTTCGCCTACTGTCAGAAACCATGAATCAGACTGAGACAGAAGTACAGTTAAATCTCACTTGTTTAATAATTATAAAAAAAGGTAAACAGAGTAAACGTAGTCAAAACATAGCCAGAGTTCAGGAACCGGAACGGATAGTCAGACAAGCCAAAAACGTGAAGGAGCCAGAGATAATTGTAGTAGAACAGCAAGCAGGATCTGGAGGCAGAAGGAAGGTCAGCCAAGCAAGTCTTTAACAGGAACACAGGAGAGTGTCTCTAGAGATGTGACGAAGGCAAAGGCAGAGATCATCTGGGCTGGACAGCTTAAGTTGGCAGGACTGACGAGCAGGATATCATCAACAGGTGAGTCACTGTGGAGACATAGGAGCTGGCAATTAGCCGACATCTGAGTGGCCAGCTCAGAGAAGGAAGGGCTGAGCCCAGCCCTGACAGACGGACTCTGCTGAGAATGCCTGATGTAAGGAGGGACTCCGCTGGGGGCACTTGATGTAAGGAGGGACTCCGCTGGGGGCACCTGATGTAAGGACTGACTCCGCTGGGGGCACCTGATGTAAAGGCAGACTCGGCTTGGGGCACCTGATGTAAGGAAGGACTCTGCTGAGAATGCCTGATGTAAGGATGGACTTCGCTGGGGACACCTGATGGCATTTGGTGGCAGGCGACGTGGAAGTTGACACACTCAGGGCTCCCACTGATTCTGAATTATGGTGAGTTGAAGGATTTCATTTTATATTACAATGTAATAGAAATAATGCACTTCAATCATCCTGACACCATAACAACCATGGTGCCGGGATGATTGCAGCGCTAACACCAGGTGTTTGGAGTATCTTTATCTGCTGATTATTAAGCTTTCTGGAATACACCTATTTCTATTGTGGTGTAGGATCTGGGCTTGCTGTCCCTCCATTCTTCCTTTTCTCCTTCCTTCTCTCTCCTTCCCTCCCTATCTCTTTCATTCTCTCTCTCTTCCTCCCTCTTTCTCCCTCCATCCCTCGTTCATCTCAGACTCTAATCACACCCCATTTGAGCCATGCCCCTTTAAGCCATGCCCAATATTTCACTTAAACAACCCCCATTGATCCCCGTGGCACACTTTGCGCACCACATTTTTCTTTTCCCGCTATGCCACCCCTACAAATGAATGCCCCTCCCCCTAATTATAATAAGACTCCGCCTACAGGCAAAAAAGTGTTCCTATAATTTTTTTTACAATGTTGGCAACTATGCAATGCTACTCCTGAGAAATACAGCTTATTTATTGAAGTCCTATACTACAAATCTGTCTGGGGGTGGCTGGCACAAGACAAACAAACCCACCCTTTAATAGCTTGACAATGGTGGAACACTGAACATTTAAACATTCCTTCTACGAAGAAAGGGTCCTCCTGTGGGCCCAAACATGTGCGCTGCCTCTTGTCTGTGCCATTCCCAATCAGACTCAGAAGCTGCCTAATAAAAGTCTTTTTCTCATAGCTGAACATTGCTATATCAAATATCAGGGGGGAGAGGGGCATAACCATCCCATTATCAAAGGAAATCACAGATACTTAAACCTTACCTTACCATACCTCCCAACTTTTTAAAATTGCAGCAAGGGACACCCATTAGCAAAAGTATGTAGGCATAAGACGCATCTCCTGCCACACCTCCTTAACTGCTTCCCGCCCGCCATCCGTCAAATGACAGCTGGGCGGTGCGGCTCTCATTCTGGGTGGATGTCATATGACAGCCTCCCAGAACTACCGCTCTTGCGCGTCCGTGGGGATGCACTTCGCTGCGATCGGCGGTGCGGTGTGTCAGTCTGACACACCGCTACGCCAATCTTGGTAAAGAACCTCTGACGGAGGCTCTTTACCATGTGATCAGCCGTGTCCAATCACGGCTGATCACGATGCAAACAGGAAGACCCGTTGATCGGCTTTTCCTTACTCGCGTCTGACAGACGCGAGTATAGGAGAGCTGATTGGCTGCTCTCCTAACAGGGGGGGTCTGTGCTGATTGTTTATCAGTGCAGCCCCCCCTCGGATGCCCACCCAGGACCACCAGGATGCCGCCAGGACCACCAGGAATGGCCACCACACTGGTCCACCAGGTATGCCAACCTAGACCACCAGGGAAATGCCAATCAGTGCCCAGGCAGCTGCCAATCAGTGCCCCTCCCCAATGCCATCAGTGATGCCTATCAATGCCATCTATCAGTGCTGCATATCAGTGCCCATCAGTGCCACCCATAAGTACCCATCAGTGCCACCCATAAGTACCCATCAGTGCAGCCTTTCAGTGCCCATCTGTATCGCCCATCAGTGCCCATCAGTGCCCACCAGTGCCACCCATGAGTGCCCATCAGTGCCGCCTATCAATGCCCATCAGTGCTGTATATCAGAGCTGCCTACCTGTGCCCATCAGTGCCGCCTATCAGTGCCCAGCAGTGCCACTTCATTGGTGCCACCTCATCGGTGCCACCTTATCAGTGCCTGTCAGTGCCGCCTTATCAGTGCCCATCAGTGAAGGAGAAAACGTACTTATTTACAAAAAATGTTACCAGAAACAAAAGAAAAACTTTTTTTTTTTCAAAATTTTAAGTTTTTTTTATTTGTTTAGCAAAAAATAAAAAACGCAGAGGTGATCAAATACCACCAAAAGAAAGCTCTATTTGTGGGAACAAAATGACAATAAAAATTCTTATTGGGTACAGTGTAGCATGACCACGCAATTGTCATTTAAATAGCGACCGCGCTGAAAGCTGAAAATTGGCTTGGGCAGGAAGGGGGTGTAAGTGCCTTGTATTGAGGTGGTTAAAGGAGAATCATACACAAAAAATGATAAATTAAACCCACAAGTGCTTTATTTTACCCCTACTTTTTCTTTTATACTGGCTTTTTAAATTTACCAATGCAGAAATTTTGAAATTGGATGAAAGGTTTAGCACTAGGAAACACTTTTTGAAAGATAAAAAGTGCATCTTATATACAACTACAGTAAAACCTTGGATTGCGAGCATAATTCGTTCCGGAAACGTGCTTGTAATCCAAAGCAGTCATATATCAAAGCGAATTTCCCCAATAGAAATAATGAAAACTCAGATGATTTGTTCCACAACCATTTATTCATAAGTCCTTCAGTGTATAGTCCATAGAAAAAGATTATATCAATGTGACCAGGTTGTGCAACCATAACATTTTCCTCCACAAATGGCAGCCTCCACAAGGGGATTAGAAGCAAAATCCAGCAGGAGCTAAAGAATATAAAAGAAAAGAGAGGTGCCTCTAAGTGTAGCAATATGGTTACATTTAATGAAGGTACAACATTTAGCAACTCACACGGTTGATGATTAAAAAAGGCACATCTAAGTATGCAGGCATCTGGGGTAAAGCTGTCCACATAGATAGACCACCCCCCGCACCGCCAGCTCTCACCGTTGTCAGTCTGCAATCGTGACCGGAAAGACTACCCTGCAGTTGAGCGATCTGAAAGCGAGGCTTGAAGCCCTCGTGGAGTGCAGCGTGGAAGGGATGACGTAGATGGTGGTGCGGAGGATGGTCTATGTGGACAGCTTTACCCCAGATGCCTGCATACTTAGATGTGTCTGTTTTAATCATCAACCATGTGAGTTGCTAAATGTTGTACCTTCATTAAATGTAACCATATTGCTACACTTAGAGGCGCCTCTCTTCTCTTTTATACTCAGTTGTGACATGACGCTACTTGTACATCAAGACATCACTCGTTTATCAAGTCAAAATTTATAAAAAAAAATGTTGCTTGTCTTGCACAACACTCTCAAACCAAGTTACTCTCAATCCAAGGTTTTACTGTATATAGATCAGACCAAAATGATTGACAAATCAGGAGGAAAGAGGGACAGTGGGACATTGTTCCAAATCAGGGACAGTTCCACTTCCTATGAAATCAGGGAAAGTTGGGAGCTATGCCTTACTGTTCAGGTGCTACCCTAGTGTTCTGTGCGGAACATGCATATTTGACATCTGTTACGATACATATAAATTCCACTAGGTGTCACAGGTGGACAACTAATAGCACACCTGACTAGCATAACCACTATGTAAACAGTGTATATACTGTATGTTTTTATATATATATATATATATATATATATATATATATACACACACACACACATACAGTATCTCCCCTCACATTTTTGTAAATATTTTATTCTATCTTTTCATGTGACAACACTGAAGAAATGACACGTTGCTACAATGTAAATTAGTGAGTGTACAGCTTGTATAACAGTGTAAATTTGCTGTCCCCTCAAAATAACTCAACACACAGTCATTAATGTCTAAAATGCTGGCAACAAAAGTGAGTAAAAGTGTCAATATTATGTGTGGCCACCATTATTTTGCATCACTGCCTTAATCCTCTTGGGAATGGAGTTCACCAGAGCTTCATAGGTTGCCACTGGAGTCCTCTTCCACTCCGCTATGATGACATCACAGAGCTGGTAGATGTTAGAGACCTTGCGCTCTTCCACCTGCCCCACAGATGCTCAATAGGGTTTAGGTCTGGAGACATGCTTGGCCAGTCCATCACTTTTAGTGCCCTTTCACACTGAGGCGGGGGCGGCGTCGGCGGTAAAGTGCCGCTATTGCACCATCGGTATTCGGCAGTTTTCGGCAGTTTTACCCCCCCGCTAGCGGCCGAGAAAGGGTTAAAAACCACCGTAAAGCGCCTCTGCAGAGGCGCTTTGCCGGCGGTATAGCCGTCCCATTGATTTCAATGGGCAGGAGCGGTAAAGGAGCGGTATACACTCCGCTCCTTCACCGCTCTGCTCCAACTTTTTTTACCATCCTGCTAGCGCACCGCTCAAGTGTGAAAGCCCTCGGGGCTTTCACATTGGAATCAAAGCAGCGGCACTTTTGGGTCGGTTTGCAGGCGTTATTATTAGCGCAATAGTGCCTGCAAACCGCCCCAGTGTGAAAGGACCCTAACCCTCAGCTTCTTTAGCAAGGCAGTGGTCATCTTGGAGGTGTGTTTGGGATCATTATGTTGGAATAATGCCCCTCGACCGAGTCTCTGAAGGGATGGGATCATGCTCTGCTTTTGTATGTCACAGTACATGTTGGCATTCATGGTTCCCTCAATGAACTGTAGCTCCCCACTGCCAGCAGTACTCATGCAGCCACAGACCATGACACTCCCACCACAATGCTTGACTGTAGGCAAGACACATTTCTCTTTGTACTCCACACCTGGGTACCGCCACACACGTTTGACAAACAGCAAACTGTTTGCGGGCTCTCTTGTGCATCATCTTTAGAAGAGGCTTCCTTCTGGGACGACCTCCGTGCAGACCAATTTGATGCAGTGTGCAGCTTATGGTCTAAATAGTGACAGGTTGACCCCCACCCCTTCAACCTCTGCAGCAATGCTGGCAGCACTCATATGTCTATTTCCCAAAGACAACTTCTGGATATGATGTTAACCGGTTCAATACCGGGCATTTTCACCCCCTTCCTTCCCAGACCAATTTTTAGTTTTCAGCACTGTTGCATTTTAAACGACAATTGCGCGGTCGTGCGACGTTGTACTCAAACAAAATCAACATTCTTTTTTCCCCCACAAATAGAGCTTTCTTTTGGTGGTATTTGATCACCTCTGCGGTTTTTATTTTTTGCGCTATAAACAAAAGAAGAGCGACAATTTTGAAAAAAACACAATATTTTTTACTATTTGCTATAATAAATATCCCAATTTAAAAAAAAAAAACAAATTTTTTCCTCAGTTTCGGCCGATACGTATTCTTCTACATATTTTTGGTAAAAAAAATCGCAATAAGCGTATATTGATTGGTTTGCGCAAAAGTTATAGCGTCTATAAAATACGGGATAGATTTATGGCATTTTTAGAAAAAAAAATATTTATTTATTTTTTTTTACTAGTAATAGCGGCGATCGCAATTTTTTTTCGTGACTGTGACATTATGGCGGACACATCGGACACTTTTGACACATTTTTGGGACCATTCACATTTATACAGCGATCAATGCTATAAAATTGCATTGATTACTGTGTAAATGTGACAGGCAGTGAAGGGGTTAACCACTAGGGGGCAGGGAGGGGTTAAATGTGATACCTAGGGAATGCTTCTAACTGTAGGGGGAGGGGACGCACAAGGGGAGGAGACCGATCAGTGTTCCTCCGTTCTGGGAACACAGATCGGTCTCCTCTGAGCTGACAGGACGTGGATCTCTGTGTTTACACACAGAGATCCACGGTCCGGCCCGGTTAACGGGCAATCGCGGATGCCAGGCGGACATCGCGACCGCCGGGCACACGCACTGGGTCCCGAGCAACGCGGCGGGCGCCCCCTAGGCGGCCGGGAACCCGAGGCCGTCATATGACGTCCACCCAGGATGGAAGATCCCATCTGTGGACGTCATATTACTATAGGCGGGTAGGGAAGTGGTTAAGCACGTGCACTCATCTTATTTGGTTAAGTGCAACCCCCACCCACAGTAAACTGATAGAAGCAATAACAAAAGCAGTATCATCATCCATAAGAATGGCAGCAGCAAGTATCCCAAACTTGTTGCAAAAGTAGTTTAAGAAAAGATAACATCCATGGGTAGGGCTTGGCATTAATCACTCTTTATTGTATTCAGTTGACTGTTTGGAGGTTTGGTAAATGGCTGAACTAAATAGGTGTTTAGACAAGCTAAACTTCTGGCTGCAGTACTACTATCACTGCTGAATGTAACAGCTTCCTGCTCAGGGCTCTTGGTTGTTAGGAAGCTGGTGGCCACCAGCGTCCTGACAACCAGTGATGTATCCCTAAACAGCAATTCAGTTGACAGGTGGGGATTCCCAGCTCCCAGGTGGAAGTAAGCAAAGGGTTAGGGATAATGTAAAAAAAGGGTGTGTCTCTCCTCAAGATTAATTCCAGGCATTTCTGGTATGGATTTTAGGAGGGAACCTCATGCAAAAATACCAAATGGAATTTAAACTTTTTTTTACTTTGATACATGTTTCCCACGACAGCGCCCAGCCATTTGTTTCACAATTTCTTGACTATTAGACTAGAAAATGGTCATTATTTTTTTAACATTTGGCTTCAAATGACTTCACCAGGGTTCAGATTCAGTATCCGAAGTTTCGTAAGTTCACAAACGTACTCCTAATCTGATAGCCCGGGCATTCATCTCATCACTAGTGGTGTAGTATTTTTTGTAAATTCTTTTTTGCATTCTTGTAAATTCTGTAGTCAGCAGTGTGCTATAGTCAGTTTATATTTACCTTAACAGGAGTGGTTCGCTAAGTTTAGATTGTATTTCCTTGGCCATATATTGTTTCAGCTTGTTCCAGTGGGGTGTGCTGGAGCGCTATCATTTGTTGTCAAGTATATTTAATGGCCAAACCAATCAGTGGACCTGGGGAAGCTGCTTGTGCATGCTGGGAAAATTGTTTAATATCTGGGACACTTCTTGTTCTTTATCTTCTCTCCAGGGCTTTTGTCCTACGAGGATGTCATCCAAGAAGTCCAGTCTCTTTCCAGGTCTAGGAATGGAAAAGTGTGGGGATTTACTCTTCTAATGCCGCGTATACACGAGCGGACTTTTCGACCGGACTGGTCCGATGGACTTTCGGCGGACTTCCAACGGACTTTCCCAACGAACGGACTTGGCTACACATGATCACACCAAAGTCCAACGGATTCGTACATAATAACGTATGACCGGACTAAAATAAGGAAGTTGATAGCCAGTAGCCAATAGGTGCCCTAGTGTCGGTTTTTGTCCGTCGGACTAGCATACAGACGAGCGGACTTTTGGATAGGAACTGGGTCCGGCGGAGTTCCAACGTAAAAATTTGAAACATGTTCCAAATCTAAAGTCCGTCCGATTTTCGACCGGAAAAGTCCGCTGCCGGTCCGATGAAGCCCACACACGGTCTAATTGTCTGCTGGACTCGGTCCGTCGAACCAGTCTGGTTGAAAAGTCCACTCGTGTGTACACGGCATTAGAGGAATTCTTGAAGGTGCTGGTTGCTGGGGAAAAGAGTGTAAGGTCGAGAGGAAACAAGCTGCAACTGTCCTCCACATATGAAAGTGTGATGATTGACTGGTTGCTTGGGAAATATACACAGAAACATTTCTATGTTGTCCTGCCTGAGAACAAAAACTTTGAGATACATTGAGATACTATGTGCGCAAAACAGTCTGTGTATTGATAGTACAAAAAAAGAGTCCATGGGAAAGATTTAAAAGTCTAAAGTATAAGATCTATTGTATTTTGGGGGATAGTTTAATCTTCACCACACCATTATTGCTATGTGTGATATAACCAATTTCTATTTTAAAGCAAACTAAAGTGAATGAAGCTTATTTCATTTCATCCTGAGCAAAAAAAAAAACACACCTGAGAGTGAACATTGATAAGACATTATTGCTAAGTGGGCTTTGAACATTCACAATGTATTTACTAGTGAGCTGCTGTACACAAATCAGAATATATTTGTGTACAACTATTGAACATCATTACAAGAAGTTCTCCAATTACAAGGCTTCACGGCTCAAAAAAAAATCTGGCCAACTGCCATTTCTAGTACAAGCTGCATACTTTCACACAAGGAACAATGGCTGGGTAGATGCTTTTCAAAATTTTTAGTCTGTGAAGTTTTGCAAAAAATACCTAAAAATGTGCCTTGATGTTATCTCTGCTTAAACTACTGGAATAATGTAACTATGAACAAGTGAGCACCAGAATCCACCCTGTGAATAAGGTGGAAAAGCAGGATCTCTCCCTCAAATTTACCATGAGTGCCATGGAATTGTCTTTCATTGTTGCAATGTAGAATTCATTCATGCTAAGCAAGTACAATGGAGATTTTGCTAAAATTTGTAGTCATAGCAAGATGATTTTTTCCTACAATTCATCCTTGCAAGTGCACGTTTATCTTTATCTCAGTCCCCTCAAATATGCAATTAGGAGGTAGGGGGCACACAGCTGTAGCAAATCTATGCGTAGGCAAGTTGTGGATAGGTAAGAAAAACTTGATACGATCACTTAATTTATTTTCTCAAGTAGTAATTAAGATGTGTCTGACTCAGGTTATGATGATTATTTAGCAGTAGATGGGACTGCTGAGGCAAATATAAAGAGGAAAAGATAACATAGCAGCTGATTTGCTACACCCAGTCTCCTCACCCAGGTCAATAAAGGTGGATTTCTCCTTAAAGGCTAAGTTCACCTTTGTTCACTTTTTTTTTCTAAATTCAAGCTCCCTTATTTACCAATATAACATTAATGTACTTATTTTGCAAAAATAAAACAGCTTTCTATTAATTCTACACCTGCTTACCTCACTATCTTCATAGCTGTCACCCCCTTCCAGTCCAGGCCAATTTTCAGCTTTCAGCGCTGTCACACTTTGAATGGTCATGCTATACTGTAACCATGTGAAATTGTTATCATTTTCTTCACACAAATAGAGCTTTCTTTTGGTGGTACTTTATCACTGCTGGTTTTTTTTTTTTTTACAAAAAAAAAGACAGACGGGGTGTGGTCTGGCTGCAGCAGATGGCCAACTAGATTCTCTACTCTCCTTCAGACCGGGACACAACAGCGACTTACAGAGCTGGTATCAGCTGCCTATACCTCTGAATCAGGGGCCACTGCTTCTGGGACACCCCAAGACATGTTCAAAAAGAAAAAAGATAATAATAACCAGAGATTGCGCCGTCTGCAAGACTTCTTCATGAAGCTGGCTCACTCCTCTCTACAAGATGGCAACGCCGCTCGGCTTCGCCCTCACTCACACACAGAGCAGGACAACCAATGGGACATGGAGGAAGCCAAGCAGACAGATCCCGCTACCTCTCCTCAACCCCAGGACAGAGGTAAGAGCCGCAGAATCCCCTGCAGGCTCACCAGCCAAATCACCTGCTCTTAAGAAACAGCACTGGGTGGACGCTGCACACACAGGAGACAGCACCACTAACTCCCTTGCAGCCTTCCCAGCCTCAAACAATCCAGCCTAAGAGAGCACCCTGAAATCTATGCATCTCTCATTTCAGGCTGACCTGCAAAGAGATTTAAAAATCTCCCTTAACCATATCCAGTGCAGAGTAGAAAAATTGGAAGACCGCACTGACAACATTGAACAGCAACTGCACACAGTGGCTCAGGCACACAATGCAGCTGTAGACACGCAGGATGAGCAAGCAGCAGTGATTCACCAAATGCAGCTTTAAATCGCAGACCTTGAAGACTGCTCCAGGTGGAACAACTTAAAGTTCAGGGGAATACCAGAGTCGGTTAAACCAGGGGAACTCTTATCATATCTCCAACAACTTTTCCGCACACTAGTACCCAACCTGTCTGCACACGACATGATCATTGACCGGGCGCATAGAATACAGAAACCTAAACATCTTCCAGATACTGTCCCTAGGGACACCTTAGCTCGGATTGATTTTTTTCACACCAAAGAAAGACTGTTACAAGCTACAAGATCCATGCGTACCCTCCCAACCCCATATGCTGCGATCTCCATATTCATCAACATCTCAGCCTCCACGGCCCAAGCACATAAGCTTCACTCCAGTCACCTCAGTCCTGCAAGACAAACATGTACCATATCGCTGAGGCTTCCCTACAAAGCTTCTGGTTACCTTCCAAAACCAACTGGTCCCAATCCCGACACCCAAAGATGGCCTAAAACAACTGCACAACTGGGGTCTAACATCTCATATCCCTCCTGGCACTCCTCGACCCAATCTACCAAGGTCCCTGTTCCCTGGTTGGGACAGCTCAGGGCCCTCTGCTCAGGGAACTCTAATATCTTTAAGGCTCATACCATCAGAGTTGTTCGGTGCCTTCTGAAGGAAAAAGGGGGCTCTCTAGAGTTCATCTGATCACTCCCTGAAGGCACCCTGCCTTTGGCCAATTATGGCTCTCTTAGCAAAGTGCGCTGTGATTGGCTAAAGTATGCAGGTCAGGTGCATGGTTTGGCCAATCATAGAACGCCAATGCACTGTGATCTCGCAGTGCATTATGGGGTGTTCCGCGGCACTCGAAATGTGCCGCTAACGCCCCATAATGTTATAAATTCGGCAAAAAAACGATGTTCGAGTCAAACTTGCGTTCGACTTGAACATTGGGCTCATCCATAGTTGTGACAGTGGGAAGCCATCCTCGTCATCAGAATATAATGATCAATAATGCCAACTATAGCCGGCAGCACTGATCGATCGGAAAAAAGGGACAAGCTGGTTGTACAGAAGTTGATCGGTTCTGTACAACCAGGATGCCCATACATGGATTAAAATTTGGCCAGTTTAGCAGGGACTGGCTGAATTTTGATTCATGTATGGCCAGCTTTACAGTCAGCATCAGATATAACAGATAGAAAGATTGTGGCATGCAGTCAACTAGAGTTTGTGCATTCTGTATATTGTCTTTTACTGTATTAATAATCCCAGCTGTGCTGCAAAAAAAAAGAAGTGACCTGTCTGTGTTTGAAAAGTATTATAAGAAATAAATACTATCAAGAAAAACTGTATTATGTATTAGTGCCTGAATTCTCCACTTGACAACAGTACCGGGACAGGGTCATCCAGCCCCCAGGACAAGGATCCAGAATTGCACCCCCTTCCCACTGTTAATACAAGCCTTAGAATGGGTGTAACACCCTGTGCCTATTCTTTGCCCCCTTGCTCGTCTCTGCCCGGGGCAGCTTCCCCTCCTGCCCATCTCTTGTCCTGGCCCTGCTTGACACTACAGTGTTTTGTACTCCACGATATGCATTTACAGTATATTACAAGATATTTCAAAGAGAACAGCCACAGTGTGGAGCCTGTGGTTAGGGATGAGCTTCGAGTTTGAGTCGAACTCATGTTCGACTCGAACATCGGCTGTTCGCCGAACAGCGAACAATTTGGGGTGTTCGCGGCAAATTCGAAAGCCGCAGAACACCCTTTAAAAGTCTATGGGAGAAATCAAAAGTGCTAATTTTAAAGGCTTATATGCAAGTTATTGTCATGAAAAGTGTTTGGGGACCTGGGTCCTGCCCCAGGGGACATGGATTAATGCAAAAAAAAAGTTTTAAAAACTGCCGTTTTTTCAGGAGCAGTGATTTTAATAATGCTTAAAGTGAAACAATAAAAGTGTAATATTCCTTTAAATTTCATACCTGGGGGGTGTCTATAGTATGCCTGTAAAGGGGCACATGTTTCCCGTGTTTAGAACAGTCTGACAGCAAAATGACATTTCAAAGGAAAAAAAGTCATTTAAAACTACTCGCGGCTATTAATGAATTGCTGGTCCGACAATACACATAAAAGTTAATTGATAAAAATGGCATGGGAATTCCCCACAGGGGAACCCCGAACCAAAATTTAAAAAAAAAAATGACGTGGGGGGTCCCCCTAAATTCCATACCAGGCCCTTCAGGTCTGGTATGGATATTAAGGGGAACCCTGCCAACATTTTTTTTTTTAAATGGCGTGGGGGCCCCCTCAAAATCTATACCAGACCCTACAGGTCTGGTATGGATTTTAAGGGGAACCTCGCGCAATTTTTTTTTTAAAATGGCGTGGGGTCCCCCCAAAATTCCATACCAGACCCTTATCTGAGCACGCAACCTGGCAGGCCACAGGAAAAGAGGGGGGGATGAGAGAGTGCCCCCCCTCCTGAACCGTACCAGGCCACATGCTCTCAACATTGGGAGGGTGCTTTGGGGTAGTCCCCAAAACACCTTGTCCCCATGTTGATGGGGACAAGGGCTTCATCCCCACAACCCTTACCCGGTGGTTGTGGGGGTCTGCGGGCGGGGGCTTATCGGAATCTGGAAGCCACCTTTAACAAGGGGACCCCCAGATCCCAGCCCTCCCCCCTGTGTAAAATGGTAAGGGGGTACAAAAGTACCCCTACCATTTCACAAAAAAAGTGTAAAAATGTTAAAAATGACAAGAGACAGTTTTTGACAATTCCTTTATTTAAATGCTTCTTTCTTCTATCTTCTTTCTTCTATCTTCTATCTTCCTTCGGTTTCTTCCTCCATCTTCTTCTTCTGGTTCTTCCTCGGTGTTCTTGTCGGCCATCTTCCTCCGCGGCGCCAGCGTCTTCTTCCCTTCTTCTTCTCGGGCCACTCCGCATCCACCATAATGGGAGGCTGTGTGACGCTTCTCCTCTTCTGACGGTTCTTAAATAATGGAGGATTGGGCCACCCGGTGACCCCGCCCCCCTCTGATGCACTGGGACTTGACGGGGACTTCCCTGTGGCATTCCCCGTGATGTCAGAGGGGGCGGACAGGGAAGTCACCGTGCGTCAGAGGGGGAGGGGTCACCGGGTGGCTCCGCCCTCCATTATTTAAGAACCGTCAGAAGAGGAGAAGCGTCACACAGTGGAAGCCTCCCATCATGGTGGATGCGGAGCGGCCCGAGAAGAAGGGAAGAAGATGCTGAAAGAAGAAGCATTTAAATAAATGAATTGTCAAAAACTGTCTCTTGTCATTTTTAACATCTTTGACAGTTTTTTTGTGAAATGGTAGGGGTGCTTTTGTACCCCCTTACCATTACACACAGGGGGAGGGCCGGGATCTGGGGGGTCCCCTTGTTAAAGGAGGCTTCCAGATTCCGATAAGCCCCCCGCCCACAGACCCCCACAACCACCGGGCAAGGGTTGTGGGGATGAGGCCCTTGTCCCCATCAACATGGGGACAAGGTGTTTTTGGGGGCTACCCCAAAGCACCCTCCCAATGTTGAGGGCATGTGGCCTGGTACGGTTCGGGGGGGGCGCTCTCGCGTCCCCCCCTCTTTTCCTGTGGCCTGCCAGGTTGCGTGCTTCGATAAGGGTCTGGTATGGATTTTTTGGGAGACCCCACGCCATTTTTTTTTAAATTTTGGCGCGGGGTTCCCCTTAAAATCCATACCAGACCTGAAGGGCCTGGTATGGAATTTAGGGGGACCCCCACGTCATTTTTTTTTTTTTTAATTTTGGTTCAGAGTTCCCCTGTGGGGAATTCCCATGCCGTTTTTATCAATGAACTTTTATGTGTATTTTCGGGCCGTCAATTCATTAATAGCCGCAAGTAGTTTTAAATGACTTTTTTTCCTTTGAGATGTCATTTTTCTGTCAGACTGTTCTAAACACGGGAAACATGCACCCCTTTACAGGCATACTATAGACACCCCCCAGGTACGAAATTTAAAGGAATATTACACTTTTATTGTTTCACTTTAAGCATTATTAAAATCACTGCTCTTGAAAAAACGGCCATTTTTAAAACTTTTTTTTGCATTGATCCATGTCCCCTGGGGCAGGACCCAGGTCCCCAAACACTTTTTATGACAATAACTTGCATATAAGCCTTTAAAATTAGCACTTTTGATTATTCATGTTCGTGTCCCATAGACTTTAACGGTGTTTGTGTGTTTGAACAAATTTTTTGCCTGTTCGCATGTTCTGGTGCGAACCGAATAGGGGGGTGTTCAGCTCATCCCTACCTGTGGTGTCCAGTGGAGTGTTTGCTGCATAGGACTACAGAGAACACTCTATGATAGGAGAGGCCTTCCACATAACTTTGACAGATGTGATCAGGCTTTCCACCTGACAAGACTTTTTTTTTTAATTTCCATTTACTTGCGTCGGAGCTAAACACATTTGTAAAGGAGAGCACAGTGATTAAAGCCCAATTCTGGGAAATTTGAAATTATACTTAAAGTACAGTTGCGCCTGCAATGTAAAGCTTAAAGAGTAACTCCACTTTTGTTGAGAAAAAAACATTCCCCTCTGAGTGAACTATGTACATTGCAGGGATTTTAACAAACTATGTTCCTACCCTTTGTTATTCTGTGTCTATGTCCATGTGCTGACTGAATCTGTATGAGAGGGTTTTTATAATTACCAATCAGCTGCTACAGTGGGGACGGAAAGTATTCAGACCCCCTTAAATTTTTCACTCTTTGTTATATTGCAGCCATTTGCTAAAATCGTTTAAGTTCATTTTTTTCCTCATTAATGTACACACAGCATCCCATATTGACAGAAAAACACAGAATTGTTGACATTTTTGCATATTTATTAAAAAAGAAAAACTGAAATATTACATGGTGATGTGGAATTTTCTCTACCTGATGTGATTTTATATTATGTGAATGCAATGGTGGAAGAGCCTTTTATATGTTCATTAAATTTTATTATGGTATCACACTATTATAGCACTTCTTTATTTACATGTGGAGAGAGAATTTTTTTTGAAAACCCTGGATGTTAGTGCTGGAAGGTCGGAAGTCATTACTTACCCTTGCTTGTGTGGGTTAATGCACTGTAGCCGAACACGAGAGTGTAAGGCAAAGACAGCTGGTGAGTTTGTTTTCTAAAGGGGAATGGAATCACAGACACGGAGGTGTGGTGGAAGATTTATTAAACTGGAAGTCTTCACTATATCATATAACGGACTATATATATTAAGACTTAATTTCTTATAAATTATCTTTGAATTTCATTATCGACTTTGTTCACATATTTATACTTTTTGGTTGTTCACTTTAAAGGATGTTATTATATTTCCTTTTTTTTGGGGTCACTTATTATAATTATATATTTGATCAGGGGGGACTGACAACTCATGGGGCCCCCGGACAATAGGAGAAGATTATGGGACCCCCGGGCAATAGGAGATCATGGAGCCCCCATGCAATAGATTATGGGGCCACACAGAATACACACACACACATACAGTATACACACACGGAATACACAATATACACACACAGTACACACACACAGAATACACATACACACACTGAAAAGTTACTGGATAGGCGGGGCAGCTATAATCTTGGGATTTTTAAAAAACAGATTTTTACATACTGTCTCTGGTTTTATTGAGGCTGGCAACCCTGATGGGGCCCCTTAGTGGCATGGGGCCCTCGGGCAGTTTCCGAGTGCCCGAATGGTCAGTCCGCCCCTGTATTTGATCATTTCTTCACTTAATTTACACCCATCAGGATATTTATCATCATTTGGTGTACTTTGTCACAGGTTATATATCACTTACTTTATCACAGGTTATATATCACCTATGTTTATTATGTTGCAATCATTTATTTGATGCATTATGTGATTATTTTATTTTATTTAGTTTAGCGGCCACTATTTGTTTCACCATTTTGGGGGTTGTCAATTCACGGTGAATCAAATTTTTGTCCACACTTTGGAATGGTTACAGCATTAGGTTGTCAACCTAATAAGGCTTACTATACTGGAGCAGCATCTGGTTAGAGAGGAGTGGCTGTTAAGCAGAGTAGTGGTGTAAGCAGCATATGGGAGACCGATCCCCAAATCCCTGTCACAGCTCTCTAGTCCCAGAGATTTGGAGCCAGGAACAGTATACCTATTCTGTCCCTCCTCATCAGGAACCTTTCCCTAGGGCTGTTCCTATCCAGTATGGATTCTGTCCCTACTCTACTTTGCCTATGCTTGCCAACTGCAGTGGGGTGATGTTATTTATTAGCATTGTCCTCACTAAAGATGGTCACTAAGGTCATCCAATGTTGCAGCATCCAATTGGACCACCTCCTGGTGACACCTATGGAGGCTTCAGAGGAACAGGGTTCCTCTCATCCTCCTGTAGCACTCACCCCCGTAGGAGCTGCTGATGAATGTTTAATCCTGTACTCTGCCTATCAACCCCAAAAACAGACTCAACCCCTCCGGCACACCTGTATGGTAATGTTAATGTGAGATCTAACAGTAATGCCCCGTACACACGGTCGGATTTTCCGATGGAAAATGTCAGATCGGAGCGTGTTGTCGGAAATTCCGACCGTGTGTGGGCTCCATCGGACATTTTCCATCGGATTTTCCGACACACAAAGTTTGAGAGCAGGAGATAAAATTTTCCGACAACAAAATCCGATCGCGTCAATTCCGACTGTGTGTGGCCTGTTCCGACGCACAAAGTGCCACGCATGCTCAGAAGAAATTCCGACACGGAACAGCTCGTTCTGGCAAACTTAGCGTTCGCAATGGATACAGCACTTTCGTCACGCTGCAATGTCAAAAATGGTTTAATACAGCGCACTCTCTGCTTCTTTATAATGTGAGAAGAATTAAGTAGTATTGCTGCTCATATTCACACACACTTCTCACAAACTTTTTTTTTGTTTTTTTATTGGGATTCCCTGAATATATTGTTATTTGTCACATCTGACATAATGTTTTTTTTTTGTTTTTTTTTGGTATTTTAAGCCATTTTTGTTTTAGATTTTATGTTTGTATTTTTTCCAAGGCTGATCTTTGTTCAATGTTATTTTTATTTTTACTCCAGACTATTTTTGTGTGTGTTTTGTGTGTCAAGTTACCACAACACCATTGATATCTTTTATTATTTAATCTCAAGGAGATTGTTTGGTGTTGGTGTCCCTTGTTCATTTCACATTGTATATTTGAAATGTACCTGAATCCTCACAAACCAACTGTCCTTTTTGAAGTAAAACACACATAGGCAAGTATAATTCAAAACAAAAATCCTTTATTAACCCCCCTGGCGGTATTCCCGAGTCTGGCTCGGGGTGGATTTTACATACCAAAAGCGGTATCCCCGAGCCAGACTCGGGCTTGGATCGCAGGATCCAGGAAGAGATTACTTACCTTGACCCCTGGATCCTGCGATGTCTCCCCGCTGTGATCGGCGAGCCGCTGTGTCTCGCTCGATTCACAGTGCCGAGCTCCGTTCCCTGCGAGCATTGCGACGCACGGGGACGGAGTTCGGCGGCAAATTCAAAAAGTGAAACACACAGTATAGATACAGCATACTGTAATCTCACAGAGGTCTGCCCAGTGTCCTGCATGCAGTTTTATATATATAAAACTGTTCTTTCTGCCTGGAAACTGGAGATTGTCCATAGCAACCAAAACTGTCTCTTTACATCAAAAGTGGTTTTAGACCAGCTAGAAAAAAGCGATAATAAATTATAATCACTTGCAGAATTGAGCGATAGTGATTTGTGGGGAGATCCGTCATCAAACACTAAAAGTAATAAAAGCTAAAATTCTGGAACTGAGCAAATTTCAGTGTTTTTGATTTGATTACATTATTATATAATTTTTATTATTATTATATTATTATGTGTTTTAATTATTTATAGTTATTTATTATATTATAATTTTTTATTTCGTTTTTCAAACTTTATCATACCCGGGATGTCTACTAGACTCTTGTTTGGACAGATTTAAGTGAACTATTCCTAAGAATTACAGGCCTACAATATAAAACGCCAAATTTCTGTGCAAAATAATGGTACCGCTTTCAGCACCTAAAATCTGAAATAATCATACCGCCAGGGAGGTTAAGGGCTCAGAACCAAACAAAGAGGGAGGCAACACTGGATCAACAGGAGAAATTAGCGAAGCCTGGGACCCCCACGGCAGACATCAATTCTTGAACATCAAAATTGGTGCCCTAAGGAGTCCATATGTAAGGGAGGGCAGTCTGGTCCAGAATTCGCAGAGATCCGGAAAGCAGCAGATGACATCTGTGTCCCCAGGCTGTGGTACCACAAGAGGCTGCATCTTTTGGCTGATCAGACTGAATCCAGGGTCCTCACTTTCTGGTCTTCCTTCCACGCTTCCTTCCGGGCTGTGGCTGTGCTGTTGGAGATGTGGCAGGAGGAGGAGTAGGACCTGGAGGAGAAGGAGGAGGAGGAGGAGGACCATCTGTGAGTTCGCAAAGGTGTGTCTGAGCTGTAATTTGGCCCCTCATACCTTTGTTAAGAGCCTCCAATATGAGCGACTCACACATGAGTTGTTGTCCCTCCTCCATCCTCTGCATTTTTGAGGCAATGAGGGCAGCAATGTCCTCCTCCACGGTGTGTGGTGCTTCCAGGGCCTCTGTAGCCCTCCAAAAGAGTCCTCTGGTAGCCTCCTCTAGGGTACTCCTCCTTCTGCCACTTTCTCTTTCCAGGTGTTGGGGAGGGACCGGCATATCAGGCAGGAGGCTCGGCCCGGCCACCTCCTGGCTGAGACTTCCCTGTGTATGAAAAAGGGACATGGTTTTATTTTTTGCTTCATCAATCACAATCCTAAATTAGTACTCCCAACTAACATCTAGTTAACATCATTGATTGGACAAGCAGAAATATTTCAAGGAATGCTATACCTGGCTCAAGCTGGGCTCCTCCACATGTTGCCTGGAAGGCCCAGGTTGGGCGTCAGAAGCCTCAGCCGGGGGGGAAGGAAGCGTGGAAGGAAGACTGGAGAGGGATGACCTGGGTTCAGTCTGGCCTGCCAGAAAATGCAGCCTGTCATAGTACCACATCCTGGGGACATAGATGTCATCTACTGCTCCGGATCTCTGTGAATCCAGGACTTTCTGGCGCTCCCTTACATATGTGCTCCTCAGGCCACCAATTAAGATCTTCAAAAATGTGATGTCTGCCGTGGGGATCACCTGCTTTACAATTTTACACAATTGCTCCAGCGCTGTCTTCCTCTTTGCTTGGTTCTTGTAATGTGGGTGGTTGATCTCCCACAGACATGGCAGCTCCCTTAACATATCAATGAATAGTGACATGAAGTCATTGTCTTTCAATAGCATATCCATGTTCACTGCAAGACACAACACAAGACAAAGCCTAATGTCAGACAAAACTCTCCTAATCTTGTTACAATATAGGCCTCAATGTAGAAGCAGTATAGGCACAAGTTTGTCTCTTACCTTCGTTCTTACAATCGGCGCGTCCAATGCTCCTTCCTCCGCTCACAGATCGTACGTAATACGCACCTGTGTTATGCTTTAGATACACTGCGCATGCGTGTAACTCCGCCCTCCCCTGACGTTCTTTTTATTCTATTCCCCACCCCTTTTCATTCGGCGCAGTGGGGGAAGAGCACATGGCGGAGTCACAGCAGGTGCGTGCTAATTACAGGAACGAGGAGGAGGAGGAGGAAAGCCCGGATCCGGACACGTCCCGATCCAGAAGGAGACAATTTAAGGCCACAAATATGTCCTTTGGGGAGATGTTGGAGATGGTCGATATCCTGAAGAAGGCTGACTATGACGGAAAGTATGGGCCTTACCCCAACCCCAATATCAGAAAGGCCAAGATCATGGTGAAAGTGGTCAAAAGTCTTCACAGGAATTTCGGGGTACGACGATCGAAAGATCAGCTCAGGAAGCGGTGGTCGGACCTGAAATTAAGAGAGCCCGAGCAGTACAGAAAGATCCGGAGAGTGCTGCAAAAAAGTAAGTAGTTGTGCTGTGTTCCTATTCTTTTTGTCTTTCTTACGATCGTGCTGCTCCATATGCTTTTCTTAATTGTTGTACAGTTTAAAATGTCAATTTTAATGTTCATGGGCCCATTATTCGTTCGTATCAAACATTATTTTGGACCCCTCTAAAACACCATTGTTTAGGCCATATGCATTTTCAGACATTTTTTAGGGCCTACTTGGATGCAAAATATTTGGTGGTGTAGATGGGTTTGTTACTAGAATGAAATGCAAACTAGATTCTGTGTAAGGAGAGGACACTGAGCAGCTGTTTTCACATCTGGACACTGGAGCACTAGTGTGGGACACAAGAACACCATTTTTATTAGGGGGGACACACAGGTGCTCCAGTGTATACTATAGGGGGGGTCTCCATCTGTGAAGCTTGTACTAAACAGGTAAAGTATTGCAGGTTGACAAAGGCCAATAAAAAAGCGACATCTTGGAACTCTGCTAAAATAGACAATTGTACCCCACTTCTAAGCAATGTTTCCTATTTCTAGTTCTGCCATCAAATATCTGTGTGCTAAATATACCATTTTTGTTTTACATAGGGGAGCAAAGACTCGGAGGACACCCCTCATCCGAGGAGACCACAGACCCCCCACCTATGGAAGAAGGTGAAATACCCCCAACCCAAGCAGAGCAGGAGGAGGAAGAAGATGTGGTGGAGATTGGCACCACAACAGGTGAGTGTCTGCGACCACAGACTCAGGTAAGAGATGGATGGTGGCAGATTTTTGATACCTGTTTTTGTTTGGTTTCTCTCTTTTTAGGTGATCGTGATGTTAGGGATCGAGATACTTCCACATCTGAAAGTGCCCAGATCCTGATCGGGGAGATAATGGGGTGTAATGTAGAATTGCAAAACATCCAGAAAAAAATAAATGATGTTATTCAAAAAAATAATAACATAATTGATGTTTTGGGGCGAATTTAAAACCCCACAAAATCACTTTTTTTAGTGTGGTCCAATGTTTTAAATATTTTAGCAATGTTTTGAAAAGCCGAAATTTGGAGGATGCACACAGTGTGCCAGCATGTGCTATCTGCCATCATGGGAGATCAATGGACGCGTTTTGGGGGTGCAACCCCTTCCTTAATTATAAAGTAGCGGTGAGGAAGGGCTTGCTCCCCCAAAACACGTCCATTGATCCCCCGTGATGGCAGCTAGCACATGTTGACATTTGTAAATTGGTGTGCATATTCCAAATTTGGCTTTTCCTGGGGTGATTTGACCCCATCTGAACGCAATATCAAACACAGTTCCTAAATACTCATGTCTGATATTGCCTTCAGGTTTTACCATATGTGAACTTTGTAAGTTCAAGTTTTTTGTCTTTCTTATTGGTTTTACACAGGCCTGTTTTATCTTAAATGGACATTTATATTTTTGATAATGCCACCCCAAAAATTGTTATACAACAAACATGTTGGTTTGTTTTAAAAACCTTTGGTAACTGCACATGTGATTGTGCAGGTATAAAAAAGTTTGTTAATCAAGAATGTGTGGATTATTATCTCAACACTACAACACTTTTGGGTGATTTAATTGCTGTTTTCAGCGAAAATGGGGGTTATTTCCTAAGGGCAAATCCTCTTTGCACTACAAGAGCATTTTCATTGCAGTTTCAAGAGCACTTGTAGTATAAAAAGTGTATACGCCTTTAGTAAATAACAGACAACAGTGCTTTGTATAAGGTTACACAATCACGCCATTTTCAGGACTTCCCATATTTCTGTCAGGGTCAGCTAAAACAAACACAAGCAGTAAATGTCCACAAAGATTTTAATTTTTTTGCTTTTTTATTGGAAAAAGGCTTCACAAATTTGAAGGCATATTGATATTCCCCCTACCCGCAAAGAACTCCAGGTATCGTAACCGGACATCACGGGCACTCAGGGAGGGCAAGCCAGGACGGCCGCTTTCAAGCGCCGTCAGTGTTTCAGGTATCACTCCGGCCTCAGGCCCAACTGAGCCAGCATAGTTGGCCGAATGTTTCCTTAAAAAGTTATGGAGAATACAGCACGCCAGTATAATATGGTTCAGTTTATACTCCGCCATATGGATAGGTGTCAGAAATAGGCGGAACTGGCTGGCCAGGATTCCAAATGTGTTCTCCACCACTCTTCGGGCTCTGGCCAGCCGGTAATTAAAAACCCTCTGTTCTGGGGTGAGGGTCCTCATCGGGAATGGCCGCATCAGGTGGTCCCCCAGCGCAAATGCTTCATCAGCAACGAACACGAATGGGAGTCCTTCCACATTGTCCTCTGGAGCTGGCAAGTCCAAGCTGCCATTCTGGAGACGCCTGTAGAACTCTGTCTGGGCGATGACTCCACCATCGGACATCCGGCCATTCTTCCCCATGTCCACATACAAGAAGTCGTAATTAGCCGACACCACCGCCAACATCACAATACTATTGAACCCCTTATAGTTGAAATAGTACGACCCCGAGTTGGGTGGTGGGACGATGTGGACGTGTTTCCCATCAATTGCCCCTCCGCAGTTAGGAAAGTCCCACCGCTGGGCAAAGTGGGAGGCCACAGTCTGCCATTCCTGTGGTGTGGAAGAAAACTGTTGATGAAAAAAAAAATAATTACTATTTTTGCTCAGAAACATGGCAAGCAGATTAGGCACAAACATTATGGGGCAACCTCCAGATAGCATTAATTAAGGGGAATTTAACAACACCAAAGTATAAGGTACACCTATCCTATCCCCCCCCCCCCCTCATGGGCCATTTCTAACATTATGGGGTATGTGGAAATCTTGGACAGGTAACCCTCTTCACTTCATTGAGAGATGAATGCCTAAATACAGGGTATTACTTGGAACAGCCCCTACTTAGTTACACTATTGGCAGCCCACTGGACAGGTAAGAAGTGTCATAATACAAAGATATAAATACACATTGTACACATATGAGGACATTTGGACATTCTGTTATTACCTATCAAGATAATAATAGGATACAAAAACTTTAAACAGTACCATTTGAAAGTATACAGGCAGGCCCTTGCACTACATGCTTTGGGTAATTCATCCATACATCTGACCACAAAAGAGATGGGTATAGTGTGTATGGGTTTGGCAAAGTCAGCAGATAGATGATTGAGTATAGATAGAGAATTGGGATCAGCTGACTTAGCAGTTGGGGGGAGGGAGGGTTACTAAAAATGATTTGGGGACACCACAAAAAATAAGCCTCTGCCACTCTGCCAGAATTTAAAGCTAAAATCACATTTCTAAACATTTTAGGGGGTGTTTGGGGTAAAGCACTACTATGGAGCTGATAAAATACATTGTTAAGTGACTACATGAGGTGAATATAGGGCCAGGAGAGAACATGCTGGGGAGGTTATTGAAGGCCAATCTGTATGAAGGACCTTAAAAAATAATTACATAAAAATCCTGCATGCATGAGAACAAAGGGGACATTCACAGCATAATACAATCATGGTAATTAGGGAATGAGGAAAGAAATACAATATATTATCAAACATTAAATACAAAAAAATGTGATATTAAAGGATAAAAATCTTACCTTCATATACTCCTTCTGCAGGACCTGGATGATGGCAGAACAGGTCTCTGGGATAATGATCCCCAGAGCCTGTGGGGAGATGCCTGTCGAGAACTTCAAGTCCTGCAAACTTCTCCCTGTCGCCAAGTACCGCAGGGTAGCGACGAGCCTCTGCTCCGGAGTGATGGCTTGCCTCATGCAGGTATCCTGCCTGCTAATATAAGGGGTCAGCGAAGCCAACAAACGGTGAAACATGGGGTCCGTCATCCTGAGAAAGTTCCTGAAATCATCAGGATTATTCTCACGGATCTCACGGAGCAAAGGCATATGACAGAACTGGTCACACTGAAGCAACCAATTCTTGGTCCATGAACTCCTCCCCACCCTGTTCATGGACTGGACTTGTGTCAAGGTCAGGACCCCAACACCAAGCCCCCGCACAGCACGAACTCTATGAGGAGTACGCATACGCAACATGGCTAGAAAACGGTCGGCTGCTCAGAACGAAGTAACAGAACGCACTGAAGAACAGCAAGGCCTGTGAAGAGCGACCTGAAAAACAGTAACGAACGAACAAGAATACAATGACTAATTAAAGTCACGCGGAACTTGCTTGCACGCACTGAAGAGCAGATACAAACCCACAAGCACAAACTGAACGGCAGAAAACGATCTGAAAGCCACGAGTCTGAAAAAGCGCGAATCGTCTCTCACCAAACTTTTACTAACACGAGATTAGCAAAAGGAGCCCAAAGGGTGCCGCGCTTGGTTCTGAACTGGCCTTTTCTAGTCTCGTCGTACGTGCTTGACGTCACCGCGTTCTTGGCGATCGGAAATTCCGACAACTTTGTGCGACCGTGTGTAGGCAAAACAAGTTTGAGCCAACATCCGTCGGAAAAAATCCTAGGATTTTGTTGTCGGAATGTCCGAACAAAGTCCGACCGTGTGTACGGGGCATAAGAAGAAATACAGTAATGATACACCACACAGAATATTTACCGTATCCTTGGAACCCGTCACTTCACCAGTTGCAATAATAGATATAGTCTCACACCAATTGTCATTTAACCAAGTAAAGAGTTTACTGAAAGAATACTTAGCACAATAAACAAAGTGGTAACCTAAATATGGAGAATGACAATATATAATATACAGTCAATATGAACATGAAAATGATAACTCAATGATCACCATAAGAATGTGTATGCAAAAGTGCACAGTAAGACAAACGCTCAATATCCTCAAACACTTATATTAAGCACCTTCCCACTGACCTCAAAGCATACGCACCAAATCTGCAATAACAGTTATGAACATGCAGTGATACAACATAGTACATATATCCTGTGCTCAAGGGCTCCCCCTAGGTTTTTAATGCAATGTTCCCAATGCAAAATAAAACAATATGGTGCTTTGTGGAAAATGATAGAAGTCCCTTGTCCTCTTGATCTTCGGCTAGCTCAGGTTATTAGACTGCAGTATTTGTAAATCCAACAGAGAAACAAGTAGGCAGCAGGATATAGGATAAGTGATGCACTGATAATAGTGTACTTGCAAAACAAAAGGCACTGATATATTTTCTCCAACAGTGGATGTGAGGCAGCATCTACTTTATAGCATTGGGAAAACAACCCTGGAGCTTCACTGTTTGGAGGCTTATGGATAAATGAGAACACCTCTGTGGGACTACAAGTCTCACCAGCAGTCTGTAACTAAATAGCATGACAACAGTGCACTATATTGATCTGGGCAAGTGCTCGCTCACTACAACAGGCCTAGATGCTTGCAAGGCTCCTTTCCTGGTATCTCAGCTGGCGCCGTCACACTGCACTGCTTCTTCTGATGGCTGATGTAACTGTAATGCAGGAAACCTTTAGAAATCTTGGATCCTCTGGTCCATCCGCACCCTGGTCCAGCTGACTGTGCTCTGGAGCTCCTCAGAAGCCAAACGATTCCGCTCTGTGCCTTCTGGGCTGCAGTCTGTTGGTCACACACAGACCTCCCTGCAGACAAGCTTTGAATGGCGTCCCAAGAGGCCGGAAAAATGGGCGCGCTGTGCCTTTTATTTGCCTTCCCAGCAGGCTGTTCTGTCACCTGGCATTCTGGGTAGGTGAACTGGGCATTGTGGGTTAGTAGTTCCCAGGCTGAGTTTAAGCACATGAGTCACTTCCTCTATGAACTACATCCCCCACAATGCTTTGAAGCGTGGCTTTACAGAAACCAACAAAAGTCTTAATAGCATTAAAAGAAAAAGACACTAGAGGGAGCCAAACTCTCACTTAAAGAATATCACATTATTTACATAGTAACTTAGGTGGCAAAACCCCTGCGCTACACTCCATTCCTTCTGTCAGCAACATAGCGCCACCTACAGAGGAGAGAGTGAACACACCACTGCCTACACACCATTCTGTAGAGCCCACAGTAGCATAACAACACACATCCAAATTCAAGAAGCAGGTTGAATAATGTCAACCTGGAAAATCAGAGTCAGAAGCAAAAGATAGTGGTGGTATTGAAGCGAAAACTGCATTTTTGTTCTAATAAGTGCTTTGACAATATTTTTTGTAATTTTAATTTAAAATAGAGTTGGGCTTTAAAATAAATCCATGTATGCAGTAATAATTGTAGAATTGTTTTTCCCAATATTTTGCTTCTATATGCAGGGTGAGGATGTTTCCCTGATTATAACATAAGAGAAGGTCGCTTTAAAGCTTTTGACACCCTGCATAACGTGAGATTCTTCTGTGGGTCAGATGCTAAAAAATAGTCAGACTGTCATTGGATAGTACCAGCTGATTGCTGAGCAATCCTTTAAAGTTAGCAGTGTGGCAAAGAGATAGAATAGACAGTTAATCATTTCCTACCCAGATCCTCACAGAGAAAGAACGATAAGGAGGTTTTTACAATATTATATGAGAAAGCATGAGTTTGAGAAATTTGAAACAATCACCCTATTATTGTTTTCTTTTTATGTTTACAAACGTATTTATTAATGTATTTGAGCAAGTACAAAAATATAAATGCATGGAGAGAATAGAATGCACATTCAAAAACCAACATATGATTGTACAGGTAAACAGCTCTCCAAATATCGTTGAGTAAGGAAAATAATAAAATAAATGTCAGGCTAGGAGCAGATAACAGGTAACAGTTCAGGTGTGCTGATTATGCTAAGAGTGCAAGGAACAAGAGCACATACCATGAGCAGGTCTAAGCAGAGCAGGTTAGCTGGGACTTGTAGTTCACCGCTGCAGATGAAGGTAGATGTTGACTAGACCTTGTAGTTCACCACTGCAGATGGAAGTACATGTTGGCAGGACCTTGTAGTTCACCGATGCAGATAAAGGTAGAGATTGGCTGGGCAGCCAAGTAGTAATACTGAGTCTGGTGCTACAGTAGAATCAGGCAAAGTGTAGTCTAGGTAAGCTGGGTCATACACAGGTAGATCAGAGTCCAAACGATACAGAATCAGAAACGAGCAAGCAGGGTCAAAACTAGCCGGGTCATACACGAATATGCAAAGCAGATATCAGCTGGGTCAAGCAGTGGCACACAAAGTTAACAACTCTATCACAAGCACTGATTGTATGCTAATACAAGTAATTTAAAGGTAAGCTGGCCAATTACTGTTGTTTCCCAGGCAAAGGCTGTGTCAGGTGAGTTTTGCTGGATCTTAAAGGGATCCTAGTACTGACAGTACAGTACATGAAGATCACAAGCTGGGACCCAAGATCGATCCTCTGGGCCGAAACCTTTCCAATGAATGAAATATTGTAAGGAATTGCGCATTCGTCTGGAATCAAGAATAAATGCCACTTCATATTCATGACTGTTCAACACGTCCACAGGTTCTGGTTCATTTACTTGGAGGCTGGAATGAACAGGTTTCAACAATGAAACATGAAAGACATTTGGAATGCGCATGTATGGGGGAATCTACAGGCCACATGATTAACAATCTCCGAAATTTCATAGGGTCCGATGAATTTTGGGCCAAGTTTTTTTTGATGGAACATGCAGAGACAGATTTTAGAGAGATTTTCAATTGTAGTGCTGGCATCAAGAACATCGGAAGGTGGAAGATCAAAGGAGCACACAAGAGGATGCAACTCGTATATACAGAAGAAAGGAGAGGTCCCTGTAGATGTGCTAGCAGAATTATTAAAGGCAAATAAAGATGCCAGTTCTTTAGCCGATGAAAGTTTCGGAAGCGGAACAAAGAACAAAGTGGGCCATCTTACTGAACCTGTCTACCACCACCCAGATCGTGGAAGAGCCCTGGGATGGAGGCAAGTTAATAAAGTACATAGATAAATGGGTCCAGGGGCAGGTAAGTATCGGAAGAGGACGTAGGAGACTGGAGGGCTTAGAGGTACTGCTATTGCTTCTTGCACAAACTTTACAGGCCTGAACGAAGGCTAACACATCCTGCCTAATCGATGGCCACCAGAGGTTGTGAGAGATAATCTCAAAAGACTGTCTAAATCCCAGATGTGCTGCAGGCTTTGATGCATGTACCTGCCGCAATACCTGCAAACGAAGAACCAGGGGCACAAAAAGCATACAAGAGGGAGTGGAGGGAGGGGCTTCAGCCTGTGCAGGTAACAAGGCCTGAGAGATGTCAGTCTGGGTGAAAGCCAAAATCCTATCCACAGGGATAATGGGTTGTGGAGGAAGCGGAGGAGGAGACGCTGATAAAAAACTTTGAGAGAAGGCGTCAGCCTAATGCCCCGTACACACGGTCGGACTTTGTTCGGACATTCCGACAACAAAATCCTAGGATTTTTTCCGACGGATGTTGGCTCAAACTTGTTTTGCCTACACACGGTCGCACAAAGTTGTCGGAATTTCCGATCGCCAAGAACGCGGTGACGTACACCACGTACGACGAGACTAGAAAAGGCCGGTTCAGAACTAAGCGCGGCACCCTTTGGGCTCCTTTTGCTAATCTCGTGTTAGTAAAAGTTTGGTGAGAGACGATTCGCGCTTTTTCAGACTCGTGGCTTTCAGATCGTTTTCTGCCGTTCAGTTTGTGCTTGTGGGTTTGTATCTGCTCTTCAGTGCGTGCAAGCAAGTTCCGTGTGACTTTAAGTAGTCATTGTATTCTTGTTCGTTCGTTACTGTTTTTCAGGTCGCTCTTCACAGGCCTTGCTGTTCTTCAGTACGTTCTGTTACTTAGTTCTGAGCAGCCAACCGTTTTCTAGCCATGTTTCGTATGCGTACTCCTCGTAGAGTTCGTGCTGTGCGGGGGCTTGGTGTTGGGGTCCTGACCTTGACACAAGTCCAGTCCATGAACAGGGTGGGGAGGAGTTCATGGACCAAGAATTGGTTGCTTCAGCGTGACCAGTTCTCTCATATGCCTTTGTTCCGTGAGATCCGTGAGAATAATCCTGATGATTTCAGGAACTTTCTCAGGATGACGGACCCCGTGTTTCACCGTTTGTTGGCTTCGCTGACCCCCTATATCAGCAGGCAGGATACCTGCATGAGGCAAGCCATCACTCCGGAGCAGAGGTTGGTCGCTACCTTGCGGTATTTGGCCACAGGGAGAAGCCTGCAGGACTTAAAGTTCTCGACAGGCATCTCCCCCCAGGCTCTGGGGATCATTATCCCACCTGTTCTGCCATCATACAGGTCCTGCAGAAGGAGTATATGAAGGTAAGATTTTTATCCTTTTATATCATATTTTATTGTCTTTAATGTTTGATAATATATTGTATTTCTTCCCTCATTCCCTAATTACCATGATTGTAATATGCTGTGAATGTCCCCTTTGTCCTCATGCATGCTGGATTATTATGTAATTATTATGTTAGGTCCTTCATACATATTTGCCCTTCAATAACCTCTCCAGCATGGTGTCTCCTGCCCTATATTCACCTCATGTAGTCACTTAACAATGTATTTTATCAGCTCTATAGTAGTGCTTTACAAACACCCCCTAAAATGTTTGGAAATGTGATTTTTGATTTCAATTCAGGCAGAGTGCCAGAGGCTTTTTTTTGTGGTGTCCCCCAATTTTTTTTAACCCTCCCTCCCCCAACTGCTAAGTCAGCTGATCCCAATTCTCTATCCTCAATTATCTATCTGCTGACTTTGCCAAACCCATACACACTATACCCATCTCTTTACTGGTCAGAAGTATGGATGAATTCCCCAAAGCATGTAGTGCAAGGGCCTGCCTGTATACTTTCCAATGGTACTGTTTAAAGTTTTGTTATTCTATTATTATCTTGATAGGTAATAGCAGAATGTCCAAATGTCCTCAAATGTGTACAGTGTGTATTTATATCTTTGTATTCTGACACTTCTTACCTGTCCAGTGGGCTGCCAATAGTGTAACTAAGGAGGGTCTGCTACAAGTAATACCCTGTATTTAGGCATTCATCTCTCAATGAAGTGAAGAGGGTTACCTGTCCAAGAGTTCCCCCCCTATAATGTTAGAAAAGGCCCATGAGAGGGAGGGGAGGGGGAATATGATAGGTGTACCTTATACTTTGGCCTTGTTAAATTCCCCTTAGTAAATGCTATCTGGAGGTTGCCCCATAATGTTTGTGTCTAATCTGCGTGCCATGTATCTTTGAAAAAATAGTAATGTTTATTGTTTTTTCCTCAACAGTTTCCTTCAACGCCACAGGAATGGCAGACTGTGGCCTCCCACTTTGTCCAGCGGTGGGACTTTCCTAACTGCGGAGGGGCAATTGATGGGAAACACGTCCACATCGTCCCACCACCCAACTTGGGGTCGTACTATTATAATTAAAAAGGGTTTAATAGTATAGTGATGTTGGCGGTGGTGTCGGCTAATTACGAGTTCTTGTATGTGGACATGGGGAAGAATGGCCGGATGTCCGATGGTGGAGTGGTCACCCAGACGGAGTTCTACAGGCATCTCCAGAATGGCAGCTTGGACTTGCCACCTCCAGAGGACAATGTTGAAGGTCTCCCATTTGTGTTCGTTGCTGATGAAGCATTTGCGCTGGGGGACCACCTGATGCGGCCATTCCCGATGAGGACCCTCACCCCGGAACAGAGGGTTTTTAATTACCAACTGGCCAGAGCCCAAAGAGTGGTGGAGAACACATTTGGAATCCTGGCCAGCCGGTTCCGATTATTTCTGACACCCATCCATATGGCGGAGTATAAACTGAACCATATAATACTTACCTGCTGTTTTCTCCATAATTTTTTAAGAAAACATTCAGCCAACTATGCTGGCTCAGTTGGGCCTGAGTCCGGAATCCCTAATCCATCAACACTGACGGCGCTTGAAAGTGGCCATCCTGGCTTGCCCTCCCTGAATGCCCGTGATGTCCGGTTACGCTACCTGGAGTTCTTTGCGGGTAGGGGGGCTATCAATATGCCAGACAATCTGTGACACCTTTTTCAAATAAAAAACAACCAAAAGAAATTCTTTGTGGACATTTACTGCTTGTGTTTGTTTTAGCTGACCCTGACAGAAATGTGTTGAGTGCAGAAAATGTCGTGATTGGGTAACCTTATAAAAAACAGTGTTGGCTGGTACTTCCTAAATGCCAAAACACATTTCACTACAAGTGCACTTGCAACTGCACTGAACCTGCACTTGTAGTGCAAAGTGTATTTGCCCTTAGGAAATAACCCCCATTTTTGCATAAAACAGCAATTACATCACCCCAAAAGTGTTGTAGTGTTGAGACAATAATCCACACATTCTTGAGTAAGGCACTTTTTTATACCTGCACAATCACATGTGCATTTCCCAAAGGTTTTTAAAACAAACCAACATGTTTGTTGTATAACAATGTTTGCAGTAGCATTCTCAAAAATTGAAATATCCTTTTCAGATAAAACAGGCCTGTGTAAAACCAACAAGAAAGCCAAAAAAACTTGAACTTACAAAGTTCACATATGGTAAAACCTGAAGGCTATATCAGACATGAGTATTTAGGAACTGTGTTTGATATAGCGTTCAGGTGGGGGGAAATCACCCCTGGAAAAGCCAAATTTGGAAGACGCACACCAATTTACGAATGTCAACATGTGCTATCTGCCATCAGGGGGGATCAAGGGACGTGTTTTGGGGGAGCAAGCCCTTCCTCAATGCGACTTTATAATTGAGGAAGGGGTTGCACCCCCAAAACGCGTCCATTGATCTCCCGTGATGGCAGATAGCACATGTTGGCACACTGTGTGCATCCTCCAAATTTGGCTTTTCTAAACATTGTAAAAATTTTCGTAAGATAAAACAGGTGATTTTGTGGGGTTTAAATTCGCCCCAAAACATCAATGATGTTATTATTTTTTTTAATAACATCAGTGATTTGTTGCTGGATGTTTTGCAGTTGGAGATTACACCCCATGATCTCCCCGTTGAGTATCTGGGCACTTTCAGGTGAAAAGCATTCTGGATCACGATCACCTAAAAAGAGATAAAGAACAAAAAAAAAGGTCTCAAAAATCTGCCACCATCCATCTCTTTTACCTGAGCCTGTGGTCACAGACACTCACCTGTTGTGGTGCCAATCTCCACCACATCTTCTTCCTCCTCCTGCTCTGCTTGGGTTGGGGGTATTTCACCTTCTTCCATAGGTGGGGGGTCTGTGGTCTCCTCGGATGAGGGGTGTCCTCCGAGTCTTTGCTCCCCTATGTAAAACAAAAATGGTATATTTAGCACACAGATATTTGATGGCAGAACTAGAAATAGGAAACATTGCTTGGAAGTGGGGTACAATTGTCTATTTTAGCAGAGTTCCAAGATGTATCTTTTTTAGTGTCCTTTGTCAAGCTGCAATACTTTACCTGTTTGGTACAAGCTTCACAGATGGAGACCCCCCTATAGTATACACTGGAGCACCTGTGTGCCCCCCCCTAATAAAAAAGGTGTTCTTGTGTCCCACACTAGTGCTCCAGTGTCCAGATGTGAAAACAGCTGCTCAGTGTCCTCTCCTTACACACAATCTAGTTTGCATTTCATTCTAGTAACAAATCCATCTACACAAACAAATATTTGGCATCCAAGTAGGCCCAAAAAAATGTGTGAAAATGCATATGGCCTAAACAATGGTGTTCTAGAGGCCGAAATAAAAATGTTTGATACGAACGAATAATGGGCCCATGAACATTAAAGTTGACCTTTTTAAACGTTACAATTAATAAAAGCATATGGAGCAGAACGAACGGAATAAAGACAGAAAGAATAGGAACACAGCACAACTACTTACTTTTTTGCAGCACTCTCCGGATCTTTCGATACTGCTCTGGCTCTCTCAACTTCAGGTCCGACCACCGCTTCCTGAGCTGATCTTTTGATCTTCGTACCCCGAAATTCCGCTCAAGACTCCTGACCACTTTCGCCATGATCTTGGCCTTTCGGATGTTCGGGTTGGGGTAAGGCCCATATTTTCCGTCATAGTCGGACTTCTTCATGATGTCGACCATCTCCAACATCTCCCCAAACTACATATTTGTGGCCTTAAAACGTCTCCTTCTGGATCGGGACGTGCCTGGATCCGGGCTTTCCTCCTCCTCCTCCTCGTTGTTAGAATTAGCACGCACCTGCTGTAACTCCGCCATGTGCTCTTCACCCACTGCGCCGTACGAAAAGGGGCAGGGAATACACTAGAAAGAACGTCAGGGGCGGGCGGAGTTACACGCATGCGCAGTGTGTATAAAGCGTAACACGCGTGCGTATTACGTACGATCTGTGAGCGGAGGAAGGAGCATTGGACGCGCCGATCGTAAGAGACAAACTTGTGCCTATACTGCTTCTAGATTGAGGCCTATATTGTAACAAGATTAGGAGAGTTTTGTCTGACATTAGGCTTTGTCTTGTGTTGTGTCTTGCAGTGAACATGGATATCTTAATGAAAGATAATGACTTCATGTCAGTATTCATAGATATGCTAAGTGAGCTGCCCTGTCTGTGGGAGATTACCCACCCCCATTTCAAGAACCAAGCAAAGAGGAAGGCAGCACTGGAGCAATGGTGTGAAATTGTGAAGCAGGTGACCCCCACGGCAGACATCACTTATTTAAAGATATTAATTGGTGGCCTGAGGAGCACATATCTGAGGGAGCGCAAGAAGGTCCAGGATTCACAGAGATCCGGAGCAGCAGATGACATCTATGTCCCCAGGATGTTGTACTACGACAGGCTGCACTTTCTGGCAGGCCAGACTGAACCCAGGCCATCCCTCTCCAGTCTTCCTTCCACGCTTCCTTCCCCCCCAGCTGAGGCTTCTGACGCCCAACCTGGGCCTTCCAGGCAACATGTGGGTGAGCCCAGATTGAGCCAGGTATAGCATTCCTCTAAATATTTCAACTTGTCCAATCAATGATGTTAACTAGATGTTAGTTGGGAGTACTAATTTAGGATTGTGATTGATGATGCAAAAACTAAATCTATGTCCCTTTTTCATACACAGGGAAGTCTCAGCCAGGAGGTGGCCGGGCCGAGCCGGCTGGCTGATATCAAGGTCCCTTCACCCCCCCTGAAAAGAGAAAGTGGCAGTAGGACGAGTACCCTAGAGGAGGCGGCTATAGCATTCTTTTGGAGGGCTACAGAGGTCCTGGGAGCACCACACACCATGCAGGAGAACATTGCTGCCTTCATAGCATATAAAATGCAGAGGATGGAGGAGGGCCAAAAAGTCTTGTGTGAGGCTCTGGAGAAAGGTATGAGGGGCCAAATTACACCTCACACACATCTTTGGGATGGTCCTCCTCCTCCTCCTGCAGGTCCTCCTCCTCCTCCTCCTTCTCCTCCAGGTCCTCCCAGTCCTCCTCCAGGTCCTCCCAGTCCTCCTCCTCCTGCAGGTCCTCCTCCTCCTCCAGGTCCTACTCCTCCTCCTGCCACATCTCCAACTGCACAGCCACAGCCCGGAAGGAAGCGTGGAAGGAAGACCAGACAGTGATTGCCCTGGGTTTAGTCTGGTCGGCCAAAAGATGCAGCCTCTTGTGGTACCACAGCCTGGGGACACAGATGTCATCTGCTGCTTTCCAGATCTCTGCGAATTCTGGACCAGACTGCCCTCCCTTACATATGGACTCCTCAGGCCACCAATTTTGATGTTGAAGAATTGATGTCTGCCGTGGCGGTCCCAGGCTTCACTAATTTCTCTTGTTGATCCAGTGTTGCCTTCCTCTTTGTTTGGTTCTGATCCCTTAATAAAGGATTTTTGTTTTGAATTATACTCTCCTATGTGTTTTGCTTCAAAAATGACAGTTGGTTTGTGAGGATTCAGGTATATTTCAAATATACAATGTGAAATGAACAAGGGACACCAACACCAAACAATCTCCTGGAGATTAAATAATAAAAGATATCAATGGTGTTGGGGTAACTTGACACACAAAACACACCCAAAAATATTCTGGAGTAAAAATAAAAATAACATTGAACAAAGATCAGCCTTGGAAAAAATCCAAACATTAAAGAAAAAAAAAGGCTTAAAATCCAAAATAAAAAAAAATAAAAAAATGTAAAACTGTCAGATGTGACAACTAATAACAATATATTCAGGGAATCCCACTAAAAAAACACAAATAAAAGTTTGTGAGAAGTGTGTGTGAATATGAGCAGCAAAACGACTTAATTCTTGTCACATTATAAAGAAGAAGAGAGTGCGCTGTATTAAACCATTTTTAACATTGCAGCGTGACGAAAATGCTGTATCCATTGCGAACGCTAAGTTTACCAGAACGAGCTGTCCCATGTCGGAATTTCTTCTGCGCATGCATGGCACTTTGTGCGTCGGAACAGGCCACACACGGTCGGAATTGACGCGATCGGATTTTGTTGTCGGAAAATTTTATCTCCTGCTCTCCAACTTTGTGTGTCGGAAAATCCGATGGAAAATGTCCGATGGAGCCCACACACGGTCGGAATTTCCGACAACACGCTCCGATCGGACAATGTCCATCGGAAAATCCGACCGTGTGTACGGGGCATTAATGTTTTTTGGCCCTGGTACATAAGAAGTCAAATCTGTAGAAGAACAATGACCACCTGGTTTGACGTGTGTTCAGTCTTTTAGCAGAACGGATGTATTCAAGGTTTTTGTGGTCAGTCAGAACTATGAATGAATGACAAGCTCCTTCCAGCCAATGTCTCCATTGCTCCAAAGCTAGCTTTATGGCTAAAAGTTCTCTGTTGCCTATATCATAATTGCACTCTGCTTGGGAATATTTACAGGGCAAGAAGGCACAGGGGTGGATGGCAGCATTTACAGCCCCCACCCCTACTTCAGATGCATCTACCTCCACAATAAAAGACAACTCAGGAACAGGATGGCGTAGAATTGGTGCAGAGGTAAAGGCTTTCTTCAGCTGAGTGAAGGCCCCCTGGGCTTCAGTAGTCCATTTAAACTTAGTCGGAGTCTTCCTGGTGAGGGAGGTGATGGGATGTGCAATGGTGGCAAAGTCCTTAATGAATTTCTGATAGAAATGTGCAAAGCCCAGGAAGCGCTGAATTGCCTTCAGGCCTGAAGGTAGTGCCCAGTATAAAATTGCTTGAATCTTGGCTGGATTCATGGTGAGGCCTGTGTCAGAAATTAGGTAGCCCAGGAAAGGTACTTGTTTAACATGGAATAAACACTTTTCGGGCATTATGAAAAGGGAGTGAGCCTTTAATCGGGCCAATACCGAGCAGACGTGCTTCTGATGTGTTTCAAGATTTTGAGAGTATATCAAAATATCGTTAAAACAAAATTAGAGAGAGCACCACTCCCCCATGAGGTGATGGGACTTTTCCAGATATGTCACTGTCTCTGAGGTAAGCACATACACAATGGATGATAATAAAATATGAATTTATTACAAAGTATACACAATATACAAATTTAATCGATGGTAGCATTAGGCCATGTACAAAGTTGACCAAAAATGATACTCAATCCATAAAAGCTTGAGAGATGCTTGTATGTACAGTAAGCCAACGCATTTAAACCAATGATTATCTATAGAACCAAACATATATTCAGATGCAAGATCCCTCATATCATCATATATGTAGGGACATAAAATTGACTATATCCACATTAGGTAATAAGTGACGTAGAAAAGAAAAAGGAATAAAAAAAAATACAAGGGGTAAAAAGAGAGAAAAAAAAGAGCATAGAGAAGATGGAGAGGAAGGGGAGATAACATGAGGGCGGGTCGATAGGTTAACTATTAAGCATCTCCATATATACAAAGCAAAATATCCCGCCACCGGATACACCGAGTCACCATAATAAGAGGCCAAAGGTGACTATCCAATAGCGTGGATATACATCTCCGGGCCACAGGCATAACCAAATGGAGCTTTCAATACAACCTACTGCCTACATATCCCACAATGTAACATAATTAGGGACAGTGTATAAAACATCCAGTAGTTAGAGCAGCCATAGAAATGTAGTCCGCCAAGCGCTGGAAGGCTCCACTTAAGATCAGCAAGGGCCAATATCTTAAATGCCTAAGCGTGATTATAAGGAGTGGTTAGGGCCAATATCTTAACTACCTAAGCGTGATTATAAGGAGTGGTTAGGGCCAATATCTTAACTACCTAAGCGTGATTATAAGGAGTGGTTACGGTGTAATGCTAGTTACCTCGGTATGGCAGAGATATACTACATAATAATATATATGAACAAGGTCCAAGTATTCCTCAATCTTGGATCCATGCCTCACCGTCACCGTGGTATGTGTCCCACTGCCTCTGACTGTCACTTCTGCTTTTATAGAACACGATCCCGTCAGAAATGACTGAACCTGAAATGGCTCACCGATGTCACTTCTGGCATGGGTGCCCCTGTAAAGAGCGCATGCGCCAAACCATCAGCCGCATCATAGACTGCGGTCAGAGAGCTATGCACATAGTGTCACCCTCCCTAATCCAGGGGCATTGGTCGCAGCTACCACATTTATAGGTGCACTTACCCCCCACTGCTCCCTCCAGCACTTCTGAGGGCGAGTAGTGGCTATGTACCAAACTATCTTTTACAGAACTAGATCTCCTGTAGACTATCTCAGGGTGGTCTGATATGTATTTAGAAACTATGGGACCTTATGCGAGGAAGTGCCAATTATGGGCTAGTAATGCACAGAACTGGTCCTGGTGGGCACTAAAAGTGGTGATTAACTTGATGGTAGAGTTATTGTTCTGGGCCCTGGGTTTAAAGATGAGTTGTTCTCGTTGATTAATCCTTGCTCTCTGATATGCCCTTTTCAGGACTTTTTTACTGTAGCCCCTAGTTAATAAGCGCCCAAAAAGGCCTTTAGCCTCAATTTCGAAATACTCCTCTCTGGCGCAGTTTCGACGTAGCCTGAGGTACTGACTGAATGAAATACTATGTTACAGAGAATGAGGATGGGCACTAGAGTAATGTAAAATGGTGTTACCGGCAGTTTCTTTACAGTACAAAGTGCTATATGTAGATCCATCAGGATTTAGAAACAGTCGTAGATCCAAAAAAGGGATGCTAGATGCATCCGATTGCATAGTAAATTTCAAGTTAAATTGATTAACTGAGATGAATATCATAAACTTGGAGAGTCAATTTACTGTTCCTGTCCAGATGACCAACACATTGTCGATGTACCTCCGCCACAATAAAATGTGGCGGAAGTAGATTGAGGCACCGTCATCCGAAAACATGGATCTCTCCCACCTCCCCAGTTACAGGTTGGCATACAATGGGGCACACAAAGTCCACATCGCAACCCCCTGCACCTGGAGGTAAGTGGACCCATTAAACAGGAAGATATTGGATATCAAAATATGTTCCAACAATTTTGTAACAAAGTTACATAATTGACAATTATTTCTATCCTGTTCCCTCAGAAAGCCTGAAACTACCTCAATCCCCTTACTATTGGGGATGCTATAGGCCCTTGATGTTAATAGCCACTAAAATTGCTCCAGCTGGAACAGTAAGGCCTTCAATTACTTTTAACAACTCCAGAGTGTCTTTCAAATATGATAGTAATCCCATAACGTGGGGGTCTTAGTTGGCTGTCTACATATTTATTTGCTGTTTCCGTATGGCATCCGATTCCCAAAACTTTTGGGCGTCCAGGGGGGTTGTTAAGATTTTTGTGGAGATTCGGGAGGGCGTAAAAGGTGGATGTAATGGGTCATTTGACTTCCAAATACTCTAGAAGATCCTTATCAATGAGGCATTTCTGATATGCCTGAACTATAATGGCTTTGTACTGGGACCTGAAATCAGTTAGCAAATCCTCGGAAACCGGTTGATACCACTCTGTGTTACTCAGAATAGTGTCACACATCTGTATGTACTGATTCCTATCCATCACTACCACATTACCACCCTTATTGCCTGGTTTGATAAAAATCTGGTCATTCTGGATGAGGCTTGTTAGAGCCTGTTGTTACACTTGTATGAGATTAATTTGGCGTGGGAGGGAAAACCTATCAATTTTTTTCATGGTTTGCTTAAGAAAAGCCCAGATCGCTGGGCATGTCTGAAACTGAGGGAATTTTTTAGACTTAGCTTTAAATTTCACTGGTTCTGGTTCCACCTCTATATCTATGTCCTCTTCGTCCGAAGCAGAGAAGGCCGTTTGCTCAGCTCCACCAGCTCTTTCATTCTCGTCCAGTAGCTGTATGAGAGCCTTTAAAGTGCGGAAGTCCTGCGCCTTGAAACCTTTATACATATCCTCCTCCCATGTTCCTGTTTGCCCCCTATCTTTCTCAAAGATATATTTATAAGTTAGATTTCTTGCAAATAAATGCAGTACTTTTACCAATTCGAAATTGTTAATCTTTTGAAGGGGACAAAAACTGAGGCCCAACTTGAGTACCTCAGTTTCAATTTGGTATGGTTTCTAATCCTGGTGAATCTGTGTCTGTTTGACTACGAATGGGTCTATTTTCCCCATACGTGTCTGTACCATGGGGGTTTGAGGGGTGTGAGTTAGGCCTAAAGGGGCTGTACCTGAGTTTGTAAATGGTTTGGTTTGAATGGCTTTTGGGGTTGCTCCTTGTTCTTTATATGTATTTGGATTAACATTATTCTCATTGCCAAACATCGACATCAGGGTTGTGCCCGTCACCGATACACCACGTATAGCTACTGGTGTCCCAATATTTCCACCATGTTTTAGTCTTGGAGGGGGTGCCTGAGGTAAAATAATACTATCCTTATTAGTGCCACCTTGTGGGTCATACCCACCACCATTACCACGTTTCCGTGCACGTCCCCTTCTAGTATTTCCTATGTGTGCCGTATGGTGTGATCTCTATACCCAGATATAGAGGTGTGACGTGTGTACTCTCTGTATATACTATATATCCACTGTCCTATATATCTCTATATACTATATATATCCCCTGTATATACCCAGATATAGAGGTGTGACATGTGTACTCTCTGTATATACAATATATCCACTGTCCTATATATCTCTATATACTATAGCCCCCGTATATACTCAGATATAGAGGTGTGACATGGGTACTCTCTGTATATACTATATATCCTCTGTCCAATATATCTCTATATACTATATCCACCGTATATACCCAGATATAGAGGTGTGACATGTGTACTCTCTGTATATACTATATATCCACTGTCCTCTATATTTTTATATACTATTTCCCCTGTATATACCCAGATATAGAGATGTGACATGTGTACTCTCTGTATATACTATATATCCTCTGTCCAATATATATCTTTATACTATATCCACCGTATATACCCAGATATAGAGGTGTGACATGTGTACTCTCTGTATATACTATATATCCACTGTCCTATATATCTCTATATGCTATATGCCCCATATATACCCAGATATAAAGGTGTGACATGTGTACTCTCTGTATATACTATATATCCACTGTTCTATATATCTTTATATACTATTTCCCCCGTATATACCCAGATATAGAGGTGTGACATGTGTACTCTCTGTATATATTATATATCCGCTGTCCTATATATCTCTATATACTATATGCCCCGTATATACCCAGATATAGAGGTTATAGAGGTGTGACATGTGTACTCTCTATATATACTATATATCCACTGTCCTATATATCTCTATATACTATATACACCATATATACCCAGATATAAAGGTGTGACATGTGTACTCTCTGTATATACTATATACCAACTGTCCTATATATCTTTATATACTATTTCCCCTGTATATACCCAGATATAGAGGTGTGACATGTGTACTCTCTGTATATACTATATATCCACTGTCATATATACCTCTATATACTATATCCCCCCGTATATACCCAGATATAGAGGTGTGACATGTGTACTCTCTGTATATACTATATATCCACTGTCCTATATATCTCTGTATACTATAGCCACTGTATATTCCCAGATATAGAGGTGTGTATGGGTGTAATATTCCTGCTGGGGGGTATGGGTGTAATATTCCTGTTGGGGGAGTATTGGTGTATTATTCCTGCTGGGGGAGTATGGGTGTAATTTTCCTGCCAGGGGGAGTACAGGTGTAATATTCTTTCTGGGGGAGTATTGGTGTAATATTCCTGCTAGGGGAAGTATGGGTGTAATATTCCTGCTGGGGGGAGTATTGGTGTAATATTCCTCCTGGGGGGAGTATGGGTGTAATATTCCTGATGGGGGAGTATGGGTGTAATATTCCAGCTGGGGGGGAGTATGGGTGTATTATTCCTGCTGGGGGGAGTAGAGTATGGGTGTAACATTCCTGCTGGGGGGGAGTATGGGTGTAATATTCCTGCTGGGGGAATATGGGTGTAATATCCCTGCTGGGGGGGTATTGGTGTAATATTCCTGCTGAGGGGTATGGGTGTAATATTCCTGCTGGGGGGAGTATGGGTGTAATATTCCTGCTGGGGGAGTATGGGTGTAATATTCCTGCTGGGGGGAGTATGGGTGTAATATTCCTGCTGAGGGGGGAGTATGGGTGTAGTATTAGGTCTTATTCACATTAGGTCTTATTGACATGGAGGGTATGAATCCGTCCCCCATGGGAGGGCCGTGTTTACTGGAATGGGGATGCACAGGTGTTCCCAGCATCCTGTGTAGGCAGTCCCATTGCTGTCAACTGGTGTGCAGCTGCTCTACCCAATGTGACATCTGTGACCCAGGGTGCGTCCGTGCAACTGCATCCACATGGATGTCTTTTTTTGGGGTAAACACAGCCTCCATACAGGGTACAGATTCATATAGCCCCTATGAGTGAGGCCTTGGACTTCTCCATAAAGGAACTCACTGGCGGGAAGAGTTCTCATTTCTCAAGCAGAGAATGCCTAAAGAAAGCTGGAAAGATTCTTCCCACCTCTGAAGACAAACAATTCCAACCTCCCCTCATAGCTGGTTGAACACATGCCTCAAAAACATACCAGCCTTAAACCTCCCCTCATAGCCGGTCCAACACATGCCTCAAAAACATACCAGCCTTCAACCTCCCCTCATAGCCGGTCCAACACACGCCTCAAAAACATACCGCCTTCAACCTCCCCTCATAGCCAAACACACGCCTCAAAAACATATTGCCCTTCAACCACCCCTCATAGCCGATCCAACACACACCTCAAAAACATACCAGCCTCCAACCTCCCCTCATAGCCTGTCCAACACACACCTCAAAAGCCTACCAGCCTCCAAACTTCACAACATAATCAATTACTTAATGCTGATCGACAATACATCGATCAAACATAATCACCCGTAAAAAAGTGCCTGAGATGTTGGTGGTAAACAGCCTGCTAAGCCCGGGGGAACCGAACCAAGTCCTCCAAAAGCTACCTCATATTCAAAAGTTGCCAAGAGTGTAAATGTAGACCTTAAAGTGGAGTTCCACCCACTTTTACAACTCTTCAGCATCCCTCACTAAACTGTGCACTGTAAACGAATTGGATATTTTTTTATTTTTTTTCTCAGCACTTAATGTATATCAGCTGTATTCATTTTTCACTTCCTCCTCCCTGGCCGCGGCCCATCGCATCATTTCCTGTTTGTAGTGCCTTCTGGGAAGGGGCGGCAACTGCCTCTGACACTGCTGTTGGTATGGAAACCTGACCTGAAACCTATTACACTGCTTGTGCTGCACTGAGCATGTGCGAGATCTGCAAGGATGAGATCCAGGAAGAAATACAGTCTGGCTTCAGACGCCCAGACTTAAGATGGCCACGGCCTGCTGTAAGTTTATAAAATAACAAACTACTGCTTCAAACTAACAAAACAGACCTTAGTTTACAGACTAACTTTACTAGAATACATTAAGCTTGTGTATTATAGGGGTATTTTTATTTAAAAAGTATAATTTTGGCCGGAACACCCCTTTAAGCTTTAAGGTTAATCAAAAATATCATATTCTAAAGGGAAAGGTATAACAAGGGGGAGGGGGAGTATGGAAGAGGGAGAGAGGGAGGAAAGGAGGAGGGGGAGGGGAGGTTGGGGTAAGGAAGGGGTGTGGGGGTTCCCTCCAACCCTCACCCCCTTCTTCCTCCAACCTTCCCTCCCCCCTTTTTCTCCCTCTCTCCCTCTTCCATACTCTCCATTGTTCTACCTTTCCCTTTAGAATGTGATATTTTTGATTAACCTTAAAGCTTAATGTCTACATTTACACTCTTGGCAACTTTTGGATATGAGGCAGATTTTGGAGGACTTGGTTCGGTTCCCCCTGTGCCTAGCAGGCTGTTTATAACCACTGGTCGGCAAAAGGGTGTACAGGAACGTCCCCTTTAAAAAGCGGTGTCGCGGGCGGACTCGATGTCCGCCGGGTGCCCACGATCGTGTCACGGAGAGGAAGAACGGGGAGATGCTTTTGTAAACAAAGAATTTCCCTGTTCTGCCTAGTGATAGGACAGAGATCACTGCTCTCTGTCATCGAGAGCAGTGATCACTGTCCTATGTGTTGAAACCCAGCCCCCTCACAGCTAGAATCACTCCCTAGGACACACTTAACCCCTTCACCGCCCCCTAGTGGTTAACCCCTTCACTGCCAGTGTCATTTACACAGTAATCAATGCATTTTTATAGCACCGATCGCTGTATAAATGACAATGGTCCCAAAATAGTGTCAAAAGTGTCCAATCTGTCCGCCATAATGTCACAGTTCCGATAAAAATCGCAGATCGCTGCCATTACTAATAAAAATGCCATAAAACTATCCCCTATTTTGTAGACGCTATAAATTTTGCGCAAACCAATCAACATATGCTTATTGCTATTTTTTTTACCAAAAATATGTAGAAGAATACATATCAGCCTAAACTGAGGAAAAAAATAGTTTTTTTTTTAATATTTTTTGGGGGATATTTATTATAGCAAAAAGTAAAAAAAAGTGTTTTTTTCAAAATTGTCGCTCTTTTTTTTGTTTATAGCGCAAAAAATTAAAAACCGCAGAGGCAATCAAAAACCACCAAAAGAAATCTCTATTTGTGGGTGAATAAAAGACATTAATTTTGTTTGGGTGCAACGTCACACGACCGCGCAATTGTCAGTTAAAACGACGCAGTGCCGAATCACAAAAAGTGCTCTGGTCAGGAAGGGGGTAAAATCTTCTGGGGCTGAAGTGGTTAAAGTTCTGCAGAAGCTGCAGAAAGGTAAATAGAGGGCTGATGGGAAGACCCTCTGGTTACTGGAGTGGCAGCCACCACCAGTGTAGGGATCTGTGTTGGCACAGCCATACATGGTCCCTGTGAGGGTTCCTCAGACTTTTTGTTGAGTCTTCTTCTAGGAACAGCCAATTGTCTCGTTTGTCCAGTTACATTGATGGTGATTCAGACGCTCCAAAAACAAAAATGGAGGGCTGGTGGGAGGACCCTCTGGTTACTGGAGTGGCAGTCGCCACCAGTGTAGGGACCTGTGTTAGTACAGCCGTACCTGGTCCCTGGGAGGGTTCCTCACACTTTCTGTTGAGTCTTCTTCTAGGAAATAGCCAATTATCTTGTTTGTCCAACTACATTGATAGTTTGTGATTCAGAAGCAGCTGAGAATCTTTCAAGAGATTGATGATGTAGTGGATTCAGGTTATGGCTTGAATTAAAGATTCTCTCCCTCATATTCACTAGCAAATCTTCCTCTAATCCCTCCTCCTCATCATCTAGTTTAAATTTTCTTCCAACATTTTGGCCATCTTCAACCCAAAAAAGCTGCACCCCTCCCATTTAAGTGCAATCCGTCACTACTATAAACATGGTAACCACCTGAAAAGTAAGCCCAGTTCACCATGAAGTCAAACCCCTCCTCCCTGCACCAGTACCTCAGCCACTTGTTAAGTACCCTAAGCTCCTTTTGCCTCTCTGGTTTGGCTCGAGGTACTGCAGTATTTCTAAAAATACTGGGGACCTTTTCTTTAATATAGCCCCTAAGTCCCTGAAATCATTTTATAGGGCGCGCTATCTTTCACCGTCCAACAATCTGCCCATGCAATCTGCAATGTTCCGAACCCAAGCACCCGGTAAACAACGTCTTTGTGACAGATTGCCCTCTGTATCTTTTCAATAACTGAATCCCCTACCACTAGCCTATCCTTTCTTGTAACCTTGCCCCATCTTCATCACATGCTGGTGGAGTTTCGGTGTGAACGTCACATGCTTGTGGAGTCTTGGTGTGGACGTCACATGCTGGTGGAGTCTCATTATGAATGTCACATTCTGGAGGAGACTCATTGTGATTGTGAAATTCTGGAGTAGTCTCATTGTGAACATCACATTCTGGAGGGGTCTCATTGAGAAAATCACATTCTGGAGGAGACTCATTGTGAACATCACATTCTGGAGGAGACTCATTGTGAACATCACATTCTGGAGTAGTCTCATTGTGAACGTTACATTATGGAGAAGACTCATTGTGAATGTCACATTCGGGAGGAGTCTCATTGTGAACATTACATTCTGCCAGAGTCTCAGTGGTAACGCCACAATCTGCCAGAGTCTTAGCGGGAAAGTTACATTCTGCCTGAGTCTCAACAGAATCATTGCATGCTGGAGGAGTCTTGATGTGAATGACACATGGTTGATTTAACAATTTTTTCCAACTTTTTGGTTATTTTCTTTCCCAACAGAGTTGCGCCCTGCTCATTTAAGTGCAATCCATCCCTGCTGTAGAGCAAGTAACCAATTGAAAAGTCAGTCCAGGTCTCCATGAAGCCAAACCTCTCCTTCCTGAACCAGTTCTTCATCCACTTGCTAAGCTCCCTAAGCTCCTGCTGCCTCCTTGGTGTGGCTCGAGGTACAGGCAGTATTTCTGAAAATGCTGCCTTGGAGGTCCTTTTCTTCAATATAGCCCCTAAATCCCTAAAATCATTTTGTAGGGTGCTCCATTTTCTTATAATGTTGTCGTTGGTTCCAATATGTAATATGACAGCTGGGTCCTCCCCAGCCCATCCAACAATATGTCCATCCGATCTGCAATGTCCTGAACTTGTGCGACCGGGAAACAATATACTGTTCATCGATCGCAGCCATTCTGACAGATTGCCCTCTCTTTTTCTCTAATAACAGAATCCCCTACCACCAGGATCTGCCTATCTTTTTCTTTAAGCTTGCCCTCATCTTCATGGAAGGAGATATTCAAATGGTTGCCCTGTTATTTTGGTGGGTTCTCAACGCCGCGGAGGAAGATGCCGGACGAGAACACCGGGGGAAGAACCAGAAGAACCAGTAGAAGAAGAAGATGGAGGAAGAAACCGAAGGAAGATAGAAGAAGGAAGAAGCATTTAAATAAAAGAATAGTCAAAAACTGTCTCTTGTCATTTTTAACATTTTTGACACTTTGTTAGTGAAATGGTAGGGTACTTTTGTACCCCCTTACCATTTCACATGGGGGGGAGGGCCAGGATCTGGGGGTCCCCTTGTTACCCCAAAGGGTCTGGTATAGATTTTGAGGGGAGCCCCACTCCATTTTTTAATTTTTATTTTGGCCGGGGTTCCCCTTAATATCCATACCAGACCTGAAGGGCCTGGTATGGAATTTAGGGGGACCCCCACATCATTTTTTTTTAAATTTTGCTTCGGGGTTCCCCTGTGGGGAATTCCCGTGACGTTTTTATCAATGAACTTTAATTTGTATTGTCGGACCGGCAATTCAATAATAGCCGCGAGTAGGTTTAAATTACTTTTTTTCTTTGAAATTTCATTTTGCTGCCAGACTGTTCTAAACATGGGAAACATGCGCCCCTTTACAGGCATACTATAGACACCCCCCATGTATGAAATTTAAAGGGATATTACACTTTTATTGTTTCACTTTAAGCATTATTAAAATCACTGCTCCCGAAAAAACAGCCGTTTTTAAAACTTTTTTTTGCATTGATCCCAGGACCCAGGTCCCCAAACACTTTTTATGACAATAACTTGCATGTAAGCCTTTAAAATTAGCATTTTTGATTATTCATGTTCGTGTCCCATACACTTTAACGGTGTTCACGTGTTCGAACGAATTTTTTGCCTGTTCGCAAGTTCTGGTGCGAACCAAACAGGGGGGTGTTCGGGGCTCATCCCTAGTCTGCAGTAAATGCCTTCAACTACAATATATATATATATATATATATATATATATATATATATATATATATATATATATATATATATATTTATATACAACATCAAATTATGGAGAGAAAAGTTCAAAATTCCAGTGCATGGGATAATAAATAATATCAACATGACAGGGACACAGGGATGACTAATGTTGGCCTTCATATAAAAATTTGGGTTGCCTGGCAGTTATGGAGACCCACTAAAATGAATTGAGTAAAAAAGGGGACTGATTTTTCACTTTCGGGTGCGGTGGAGTAATCTGCAGTGCTTCTGTTTCTTCTTATTACACACCCGTCCTCTTTTATTGTAATCCCTTGAATTGTTGCAGTGGATTGAAATAGAAGAAGCCAAAATCAGGAACCGCTGCATTGCAGATTACTTTGCCACACCACAAAGTGAAGAAATAGGGGTGACATCTCATCAATGTTCGTTGCAATCCATATACATGTGTACATATGGGGGGTGACCCCTGATTATTGGGAAAGAAATATCCAATGAAAAGGTTTCAGTTATGTTGTATCTATCAATAGTTTTCAAAGAATTTTAGAACAGAAGGGGTTATTAGTGCTAAAACACACAAAAAAATATTGTGTTATAAAACCATCTTTATTGCAGGCCAAAGTTTTAAAAGAAACGGGGGACAATGAAGGTTGTCCACATTTCATAAAAACAATTCAGTGAACATGTACAGTATACACATAAAGTAACTACTGTAAACAGCGTGATGCTTGCTGCTCAACATGTTTCCCTTTTCAGCTTCTTCAGGAGCTTATAAAGCAAAATGTAGCTACAAAAAGAAAAATACAATTAAAATAAAAAATACCAACAATAATGCAAACAATTTGCATAAACAGTTATTAAGTATGCATTACTGTAAGTGTAAATAAACATTTCTGTTATCAAAGTAAATGTGTATCAAAAATATTTAACAACATAAATAATATGTTCAATGAATATCCATGAAGGTCTAAGCACTATACAGAGGGGCACACAACATGAACATAAAACTCATAATGTATATAGAATGTAATCAAGCTAATGCGCACTACTAAAGGGTCCACAACTGATGTAAGAAGAGGTGCCAACACCAGTGGTGGCAATTTATGGCAGGAGGAGCACAATGGGGTTAATGGAAATACTAGAAATGTCAAAATAAGGGTATAAATACCGGTATGTATATATATATATATATATATATATATATATATATATATATATATATAATGTAAATGCACTGAGGAAAGAAAATATATCAAGGATACGTAAAGGCCTCAATCAATTAGATATACAGGTTAGGTTTACCTTAAATGTCATTCAAGTGCTCCTTCCACAGAACGTAGAGGGTAGCAGCAGACCAATCCGGAACTATTTATACAAAAGTGATGAAGGAACAATGTCATGAAGCCATGATGAATGCGGACACATTAAATAAATAGCATCCCCCAGGCCACCTACAGTGTCCCATCTGATAACAAATAGGGATCATGCACCCATCAGCAAGACCAATATACACATAAGAAGGGCCTGAAGATCAAACCTACCAAGCGTATCCTCAAAACTCACCGCATCTGTCAGCACAAAGACATAGTGGCCATCTCCCGATCCATGGACGGCTCTGTGGCTGGCGCCACCAGTCCCTTCTGGCCTGGTGGCCACTATGTCTTTGTTCTGACAGATGCGGTGAGTTTTGAGGATATCCTTGGTAGGTTTGATCTTGAGGCCCTTCTTATGTGTATGTTGGTCTTGCTGATGGGTGCACAGACCCTCATGGATACTCATGGATATTCACTGAACATATTTATGTTATTATATCTTTTTTATACATATTTACTTTGATAACAGAAATGTTTATTTACGATCATGCATACTTACTAATAATTCTTTATGCAAATTTTTGGAATTATTGTTGCTGTTTATTTTTAATTTTGATCACGCTTGCGTTGTGTTGCTAGGACACAGCGTGACCCTGATCTCTGGAAGGAGCCACGTCCCCAGCTCTTTAACCATGTGATCGGCTGTGTCCAATCACAGCTGATCACATGTAAACAAGGAAGTGCCGATAATCGGCGCACCTCACCTCACACTGACAGAGTGTGTGGCGAAGAGAGCCGATCAGCGGCATCTCCACGCAGGGGGACATCTAATGCCCCGTACACACGGTCAGACTTTGTTCGGACATTCCGACAACAAAATCCTAGGATTTTTTCCGACGGATGTTGGCTCAAACTTGTCTTACATACACACGGTCACACAAAGTTGTCGGAAAATCCGATCGTTCTGAACGCGGTGACGTAAAACACGTACGTCGGGACTATAAACGGGGCAGTGGCCAATAGCTTTCATCTCCTTATTTATTCTGAGCATGCGTGGCACTTTGTCCGTCGGATTTGTGTACACACGATCGGAATTTCCGACAACGGATTTTGTTGTCGGAAAATTTTATCTCCTGCTCTCCAACTTTGTGTGTCGGAAAATCCGATGGAAAATGTCCGACCGTGTGTACGGGGCATAAGAATGTAATCAGGGCACTGATGATCAGTGCCCTAATTACAATATTGCAAAATAGTGTCACAAATCAGTGCCCTCCATTGCCCACCAATGCCAGCTATCAGTGCCCACCAATGGCAGCAATCAGTGCCCACTACTGCCCACAAGTGCCACCAATCAGTGCCCATTAGCGATGCCAGTCAGTGCTGGCAATCAATGCCACCTGTCAGTGCTGCCCATCAATGCCCATCACCGCTGTCAATCAACGCTCATCAGTAATGCCCATCAGTGTTGCCCATCAGTCTCACCCATCAATGCCCATCAATGCCCATCAGTACTGCATATTCGTGCCGCCTATCAGTGCCCACCAGTGCCGCCTATCAGTGCCCACCAGTGCAGACTATTAGTGCCCATCAGTGCCACCTAACAGTGCCCATCAGTGCCGCCTATCAGTGCTCATCAGTGCCACATATTAGTGCCCATAAGTGCGGCATATTAGTGCCTCCTCATCAGTGCCACCTAATCAGTGCCCATAAGTGCCACCTCATCAATGCCCACCAATTCAGCCTATCAGAACCCATCAGTGCTGCTTCATCAGTGCACATCAGTGAAGGTGAAAAATTACAAAATGTACTGACAGAAGAAAAAAAAAAACATTTTTTTTTCAAATTTTTTGGTCTTTTTTTTTGTAAAGAATAAAAAAACCAGTAGTGATTAAATACCAATAAAAGAAAGCTCTATTTGTATTTGGGTACAGTGTAGCATGTCATTCAAAGTGCGACAGCGCTGAAAGCTGAAAAATGGCTTGGGCAGGAAGGGGGTGCAAGTGCCCGGTAGGCAAGTGGTTAAAGAAGATCCTGTTCCTTTAGAGCAGTGGTTCTCAACCTGGGGGTCGGGACCCCCTCAGGGGTCAAATGATGATTTGCCAGGGGTCACCAAATCCTTGGCTGTTTCTGAAGCCCGCACCGCTTTCCCAGCCCTTTTGTGGCCGCCCAGCAGGGCTGTCCCTGGAGCCCGCAGCTGCCCACTCAGCCTCTTCGCAGCCGCCCATTCAGTTCACGGCATGACTGGGGGACAGAGACTAGAGGTCAGCTGACTGGTGAGGAATGTGAAGTGGGAGGGGCTAGAGGAGAACCTATCTCCTGATTTCGGCATAGGTGTCACTGCTACGAGACACCACAAAGTCGGAGACACAGTGAGTAAAACTACCTGTGATTATAGTTGCCATTAAAAGTCCCCACTACAGTTCCCAGATCAGCAGGTGACCTTGATTAAGAGCACCTAAATTTGGCTGATCAGAACTCCCCGTCAACATTGCCACTCATCCCACCCCCCCCACCAAGGAGTAAGAGAAGGAATAAAAATATAGAATACATGGAAGGGAGAGGAAAAGAGGGGGAGGAACAAAAGAAAAAGGGAGAGAAAGAACAAGAAAGATGGCTAGAAAGAGGAATGAAGAAATTAGGATAGAGAGAGATAAAAGGGAAAGAAAGGAGAACAAAGAGAAAGAGTGGTACATCCTAAAATGTGCCATAAGGGGTTTTAATACTGTAATGCCCCGTACACACGGTCGGACATTGATCGGACATTCCGACAACAAAATCCTCGGATTTTTTCCTACGGATGTTGGCTCAAACTTGTTTTGCCTACACACGGTCGCACAAAGTTGTCGGAATTTCCGATCGCCAAGAACGCGGTGATGTCAAGCACGTACGACGAGACTAGAAAAGGCCGGTTCAGAATCAAGCGCGGCACCCTTTGGGCTCCTTTTGCTAATCTCGTGTTAATAAAAGTTTGGTGAGAGACGATTCGCGCTTTTTCAGACTCGTGGCTTTCAGATCGTTTTCTGACGTTCAGTTTGTGCTTGTGGGTTTGTATCTGCTCTTCAGTGCGTGCAGTCAGTTCGTATCGGAGTTTTCTGTGCGATCTTGTCCGCTCGTTGCTGTTTTTCAGGTCGCTCTTCACAGGCCTTGCTGTTCTTCAGTGCGTTCTGTTACTTTGTTCTGAGCAGCCGACCGTTTTCTAGCCATGTTTCGTATGCGTACTCCTCGTAGAGTTCGTGCTGTGTGGGGGCTTGGTGTTGGGGTCCTGACCTTGACACAAGTCCAGTCCATGAACAGGGTGGGGAGGAGTTCATGGACCAAGAATTGGTTGCTTCAGCGTGACCAGTTCTCTCATATGCCTTTGCTCCGTGAGATCCGTGAGAATAATCCTGATGATTTCAGGAACTTTCTCAGGATGACGGACCCCGTGTTTCACCGTTTGTTGGCTTCGCTGACCCCCTATATCAGCAGGCAGGATACCTGCATGAGGCAAGCCATCACTCCGGAGCAGAGGTTGGTCGCTACCTTGCGGTATTTGGCCACAGGGAGAAGTCTGCAGGACCTCAAGTTCTCGACAGGCATCTCCCCCCAGGCTCTTCTTTGTGGACATTTACTGCTTGTGTTTGTTTTAGCTGACCCTGACAGAAATGTGTGGAGTCCAGAAAATGTCGTGATTGTGTAACCTTATGCAAAGCACTGTTGGCTGTTATTTACTAAATGCAAAGACACTTTTCACTACAAGTGCACTTGCAACTGCACTGAAACTGCACTTGTAGTGCAAAGTGGATTTCCCCTTAGGAAATTACCCCCATTTTCTCATCAAACAACAATCACATCACCCCAAAAGTGTTGTAGTGTTGAGACAATAATCCACACATTCTTGATGAACAATCTTTTTAATACCTGCACAATCACATGTGCATTTACCAAAGGTTTTTCTGACAAACCGACATGTTTGTTGTATAACAATTTTTGTGGTGTCATTATCCAAAATCAAAATGTGCATTTTATAGAAAACAGGCCTGTGTAAAACCCACAAGAAAGACACAAATCTTGATCTTACAAAGTTCACATTTGGTAGAACTGGAAGGCAATATCAGACATGAGTATTTAGGAACTGTGTTTGATATTGCGTTCAGATGGGGGGAAATCACCCCTGGAAAAGCCAAATTTGGAAGATGCACACAAATTTCACAATGTCAACATGTGCGACCTGCCATCACGGGGGATCAAGGGACGTGTTTTGGGGGATAAAGCCCTTCCTCACCGCTACTTTATTATTGAGGAAGGGGTTGCACCCCCAAAACGCGTCCATTGATCTCCCGTGATGGCAGATAGCACATGTTGACACACTGTGTACATCCTCCAAATTTGGCTTTGGGAAAAATCACAAAAACATTTTGCACATTGTAGCAGACAAAAGAAGAAAGTGATTTGGAGGGGCTTTAAACTCGCCCCAAAACATCAATGATGTTTTTATATTTTGGAATAACATCATTGATGTTTTGCTTGATGTTTTCCAATTGTAAATTACACCCCATGATCTCCCCGATCACAATCTGGGCACTTTCTGATGTGAAAGGATCTTCATCCACAACATCACGATCACCTAAAAAGAAAGGAAACCCAAAATAAATTAGGTTTGCCAAAAAATGCCGCCATCCATCTCTTATCTGAGCCTGTGGTTGCAGACACTCACCTGTTGTGGTGACTACTTCCACCACGTCTTCTTCCTCCTGCTCAGCTTGTGTTGGGGGGATTTCCCCTTCTTCCAGGGGGGGGGGGGGGCTCTGGTCTCCTCGGATGAGGGGTGTCCTCCGAGTCTTTTCTCCCCTATGTAAAACAAAAATTGTATAATTAGCACACAGATATTTGATGGCAGAACTATAGAAATAGGAAACATTGCTTGGAAGTGGGGTACAATGATCTATTTTAGCAGAGTTCCAAGATGTAGCTTTTTTAGTGTCCTTTGTCAACCTGCAATACTTTACCTGTTTAGTACAAGCTTCACAGATGTAGCCCCCCCTATAGTATACACTGGAGCACCTGTGTGCCCCCCCTAATAAAAAGGGTGTTCTGGGGTCCCACACTAGTGCTCCAGTGTCCAGATGTGAAAACAGCTGCTCAGTGTCCTCTCCTTACACACAATCTAGTTTGCATTTCATTCTAGTAACAAACCCATCTACACAACCCAATTCTTTGAAGACAAGTATAGGGCGTCAAAATGGTGGCCAAATGCATATGGCCTAAACAATGGTATTTTATCGTCCGAAATAAAAATGTGTGATCCGAACGAATAATGTGCCCATGAACATGAAAGTTGCCATTTTAAACTGTACAACAGTTCCTAAAAGCACATGGAGCAGCACGAACGTAATAAACACAAGAACAATAGGAACACAGCACAACTACTTACTTTTTTGCAGCACTCTCCGGATCTTTCTGTACTGCTCATGTTCTCGTAATTTCAGGTCCGACCACCGCTTCCTGAGCTGATCTTTCGATCGTCGTACCCTGAATTTCCGGTGCAGACTCCTGACCACTTTCGCCATGATCTTGGCCTTTCGGACATTGGGGTTGGGGTAAGGCCCATACTTTCCATCATAGTCGGCCTTCTTCAGGATGTCCACCATCTCCAACATCTCCCCAAAGGACATATTTGAGACCTTTAATCTCCTTCTGGATCGGGACGTTTCAGGCTCCGGCCTTTCCTCCCCCTCCTCCTCGTTGCTGTACTTAGCACTATCCTGCTGTCTCTCCGCCATGTGCTCTTCCTCCACTGTGCCGAACGAAAAGGGGCGGGGAATAGAATAGAAAGAACGTCAGGGGCAGGCGGAGTTATACGCATGCGCAGTGTGTATAAATCGTAACGCGCGCGTCTTACGTACGATCTGTGAGCGGAGGAAGGAGCATCGGAGACGCCGATCGTGCTAACGAAGGTAGGATCTAAACTTGGGCCTATACTGCTTCGAAATGGAAGCCTATATTGTAACAAGATTAGGGGAGTTTGGCCTGACATTAGGGTTTGTCTTGTGTTGTGTCTTGCAGAGAAAATGGATGGGTTCAACGACCACAATTTCCTGCCCCTGTTCATAGACAAGTACAGGGAGCTGCCCTGTCTGTGGTAAGTGAGACACCCCCACTATAATCACAAACAGAAGAGGCAGGCAGCGCTGGAGAAACTGCTGGAGTTGGTGAAGCCGGTGGTCCCCACAGCAACCATCCCTTATTTAAAAGCTAAAATTGGTGGCCTGAGGAGCACTTATCTTAGGGAGCGCAAGAAGGTCACAGATTCCCAGAGGTCCGGAGCTGCAGCTGATGACGTTTATGTCCCCAGGCTGTGGTACTATGAGAGACTGCGATTTCTGTCAGACCACACTGAAGTCAGGGAATCCCTCTCCACTCTTCCTTCCACTCTTCCTTCCACAGCAGCTGAGGCTTCTGATGTCCAACCTGGGCCTTCCAGTCAGGAAGAAGTGGAGGAGCCCAGCTGGAGTCAGGTATAGCATTGTTCTACTGATTTCTGAGCAATAAATAAATGATGTTTACTAGATGTTATTATTGATCACTAATTGCTGATTTCATAAAGTGTTTTACATATCAATAGACAGTAGTGGGCACCCAAAATTGGGACAAGAATGAAAACTGCTGGGCTCAGAAGGATAGTCTGTTATATTTGTTAACATTCAATTTGCAGCAGTCAGGAGGTGAAAATTGTGTGTGATTGATGAAAACAATACTAAAACTATGTCCCTTTTTCATACACAGGAAGACCTCAGCCAGGAGGAGGCTGTGGAATGTGGCAGTCAGGAGGAGGCGGGGATTAGTGGCAGCCAGGAGGAGGCGGGGATTAGTGGCAGCCAGGAGGAGGCGGGGATTAGTGGCAGCCAGGAGGAGGCGGGGCTAAGTGTCAGCCAAGAGAAGCCTGGGACAAGTCGCAGCCTGACTGAGTCTCAGGTTCCTCCCCTCCGCCTGCGATATAAAAGGGCCAGGAAGGCCACTCCCAGTCCTGTGCAGGATTCAGTGTACAGGCTGATCCAGGAGGCTTCGGCGTCCCTCAGAGCCTTCCCCAGTCCTGAAGAGGCCTTTGCCTGCATGGCTGCCACCAAATTGCTGGGCATGCAGGAGGGCCAACGCAAGATTTCTGAGGACCTGATTTATAAAGTCCTTCGGAAGGGGGAGAGTGGGGAACTGACACACAAGACGGATGTCATGGAGAGGGACCATCATCCTCCTCCTCCTCCTCCTCCTCCTGCTGCCACAACTCCACCACCACAGCCAAAGCCTGTAAGGAAGCGTGGAAAGAAGACCTGAGAGTGATGACCTGGGTTCAGTCTGGTCTGACAAAAGCTGCAGTCTCTCGTATGACCACAGCCTGGGGACACAGATGTCATCTGCTGTTTTCCGGATCTCTGGGACTTCTGGATCAGACTGCCCTCCCTTAGATAAGGACTCCTCAGGCCACCAATTTTGCTTTTAAATAATTGATGTCTGCCCTGGGGGTCCAAGGTTTCACCCACTTCTGCAGTTTCTCCAGCGTTGCATCCCTCTTTGTTTATAGTTGTGACCCCTTAATAAAATATTTTTAGGGAAATTCTACTCTCCTGTGTGTGTTTTCATCCAAAAAGGACAGTTTGTTGGTGACGATTCAGGTACATTTCTAAAGTACAATGTGAAATTAACAAGGGACAACAACACCAAACAATCTCCTCCTACAGATTAAATAGAACAACATATCAATGGTGTTGTGGGAACTTGTCACAAAAAACACACAAACGTTTTCAGGAGTACTAATCAAAATCACCAAAAAAAAATAAAAAGAGAAACACAAAAAAAGATTCTACATTAAAGTAAAAAAAAAAAAAAAATATGTTGTCAGATGTGAGAAATCAAAATATATTGAGGGAATCCCGATAAATAGTAACGAAAAAAGTTTGTGAGAAGTGTGTGTGAATATGAGCATCAAAACGACTTAATTCTTGTCACATTATAAAGAAGAAGAGAGTGCGCTGTATTAAACCATTTTTTACATTGCAGCGTGACGAAAGTGCTTTATCCATTACGAACGCTAAGTTTACCAGAACGAGCTGTCCCGTGTCGGAATTTCTTCTGAGCATGCGTGGCACTTTGTGCGTCGGAACAGGCCACACATGGTCGGAATTGACGCGATCGGATTTTGTTGTCGGAAAATTTTATCTCCTGCTGTCCAACTTTGTGTGTCGGAAAATCCGATGGAAAATGTCCGATGGCGCCCACACACGGTCGGAATTTCCGACAACACGCTCCGATCGGACATTTTCCATCGGAAAATCCGACCGTGTTTATGGGGCATTAGAGTGAAAGGGACTCAGGGAGCACTAAATGTCCGTGGGTTAGGGGTGCATTACTTGTCTTGCCTTGGGTGCTGACAACCCATGCTATGAAAATAATTTTACGGTTGGGGGTCTCCACAATTCAGGAAATTTTATCAAGGGGTCACGGCACTAGAGAGGTTGAGAACCACTGCTCTAGAGCCTGTTATAGAGCACAGTGCTTGTGCTGTGTATAAAAAAGCTGGCTGATCCTACCAGTTTCTACCCTCCCCTCTCTGCGCTGATGTATCAGGGCTGCAGAGTCCTGACACCCGAGTCCTCACAGAGGCTTCTTACCACGTGATCATCATGTGAACCAGGAAGTGCTATAAACAGCATTCCTTGGTTCAGGCTGACAGGGAGAGCCAATTGGAGGCTCTCCCTGTCAGAGGGGGGTCTGTGCTGATAATCAGCACATTGATTATCAGCGCAGCCCCCATGAGAGGTGCCCATCAGATGTGCCAATCAGTGCCCAACAGCTGCCAACAGTGCCCCCTCAAAGTCTCTCAGTGCCCACAACAGTGCCAATCAGAGCCCACCACAGTGCCAGTCAGTGCCCATCACATTGCCAATCAGTGCCCAGCAGTAACACTTGTCAGTACATCGTCATCAGTGCTGCCCATCAATGCCATCTATTAGTGTCCATCAGTGCCATTTGTCAGTGCCCATCAGCGCTGCCTGTCAGTGCCCATCAGTGTCACTTTTTAGTGCCCATCAGTGCCGCATATTGGTGTCCATCAGTGCTGCATATCAGTGCTGCATATCAGTGCCGCATATTGGTGTCCATCAGTGCTGCATATCAGTGCCTCCTCATCAGTGCCAAGTCATCAGTGCCCATCAGTGCCGCCTCATCAGTGCCCATCAGTGAAGGAGAAAACTAAATTTTATCACAAACTAAGAAAATTTTATTTTTTTTCAAAAATGTGGGTCTTTTTTAGTTTGTTTAGCAAAAAATAAAAACCCCAGAGGTGATCAAATACCACCAAAAGAAAGCTCTATTTGTGGGAAGAAAATGATATAAATGTAATTTGGGTACAGTGTTGTATGATCGCGCAATTGTCATTCAAAGTGTGACAACGCTAAAAGCTGAAAAATGTCCTGGGCAGGAAGGGGGGGGGAGTGCCTGGTATTGAAAAGGTTAATTTCCAACTGCCATAATGCTGCACATGTGATCCGTTATGACATCAGCCATTGGATGGTTTGACAGTTTGGTTGAGAGCACAACCAATGTGAGAGTTAGCATTCTCGGCATGCCGGAAATAGAAATGTTTTTTAACTGTTTAGTCAATGGGTTCACTTCCGCTTTAATACAGTTAGAAACCGTTTATTTTTTAAATAACACTAGGATGCAGCTTTTTATCTGACAGAGGGGATGATATAAAGATCAGATAGTGGCTTAACAACCACTTTAATATCTCCTTCTGTTCTAAAATTCTTTGAAAACAAATAATTTTGGGATGAAGGTGCCTTTGATCCATGGGTGTAGGTGACTTATCCAGAGTACTTTTTGTATCTATCACTATCCATAATACTTACCAATCTCAGTGTCTATATCCCAGTGATGTCCATTGGCTTTACGGCCGGAACCGAAACATCCAACAACGGCTCTGAAACAGCCACGCATAAACGCCCGGGTCCTCTTCATTTTAGGAGGCTTTTTGGTTGGGGTATCTGCAGGCTGGTCACTGATACCTCCTACCATAGCTGCCCTTCATTTGGTGGGTTTCTCTTTGGTGTTTTTCAGAGAAAGAAGCTGATTACATTTAAATCGGTTCATTATTAGGAATAAAGAAACATGCTTTAAATGTATGGTAATGAAATTGAATCAAATGAAATCAAATCCAATAAAATCGCAAAAAAAATCTCAGAAGAGATAAAAAACCACGTCTTCACTGGTCAGCGATCTGTCAGCTTCTGCTGCCTGCCTTCCCTGTGCCTATTTATAATGGCTCAGCTGATGACATCACAGGCAGAGTCATGTGACCTTTTTTTTTCTTATATTGGCTCAGCCAATGAGATCACATGCAGAGTCATGTGACCTTTTTTTTTTTAAATCGCATTAAGACTCAGCAAAATAAACCTGACAATTTTTCTTAAGGGAGCCACGTCTTTATTTGTGAACTTTTGTGAATTCAGCCTCGCTCTCTTCTTCCTGGGCCTCACTGAGTGAACACCTCACTGCTGTTAGGCGAGAGGGCTGCGGCCTACCACGTGGCAATCCAGTGACTTGATCCCGGCCCCGGAGGGCCCAACTCTGCTTGCCATTCTTATCCAGTTCTGCAGTTGGTGAGAGGGCAATCGCCCATCGTTCACAATTCCTACCCGGTCATCTTGTTTGGACACTGTGTACAGACACCTTGCCCATGGAAACACTTTATTGCATTACATAAGACACTGTACAAAGACATCCATATCCTGAGCTACTCTAAGGATTATCACTAGCCAGATTAAGTTCCTTTGCTTATCATCACATCACTGTGCCATATATTGGATATAATAATATATAATGAGCTCCAACTGCCGGTGAAGATTACTGCAAGTCTGCACCCTGGACACTGCTGATGCAATTGCTTAAAGGGCCCCTATCCTATTCCTAATCTATCTGGTCTCTTATTAGGATGTAAAGGTTTAATAGACCGGCCTGGGTATCCCCTTTAACTTGGTAACATATTGCATTACCAAATCAGATTAGAGGGGGAAGAAGTATAGGGATTATGGCAGTGCCAAGAGAAACAGGATACAATACTTGAGAATAAAAAATTTATATTTATTTAACAAAAATCAATAAAATTAGACATGACAATCACATAGACAAGGTGTGCGGAAAATTCTAAAATCACTTCTGTAGCAAAAAATATTTCACATCACTTGGCCTGATGATTGTGACGGCCAGTTCAGTGAGTGGGTATTCAGATGCCTGACATGTTTCGCCAGTATTGGCTTCTTCAAGGACAGTTGTTTGATACCTAAAGCGCTACAGAGTTTTCTATGAAGAGAGATATAACAATCAATGAATGTTTTAGAACAATTGATACATTAAAGTACAAAAAAATATATATATATCTTCATATGTTTGCGAGCTGTCCGGGCAGACTACCCCCCACCACCCAAAGTGGCCCCTATGAGCCCACCCACACCACAGGGTGCCAAAAATACCCCGACCAGGCTGTCTAAAAATGGTAAAATACCTGCAATTCACCAGGGATGGATGCTACATGCCTCCGGAGCAAGGCCTCAAAAACAGAGATCACAATAAATAGCTGCAGGGGACAATAAGAGGGACCTGACGGAGAATATGCCTAAAGAAATACAAACAAATTATGTACATATAGCGGGGCCCGAGGACCACACATAGATTTAAAGTGAGGAATTTCATATTGGACTAACATAGTCTCTAATTTACTTACAAGTAAGCTATTCAAATTGGAAGACAGGACATCGGAAAACAGCCATTATTAGGTGTGATTCATCATAGGATGAAAGATGTGGCACTGGAAAATGGTAGAAAAAAGGGGGGGGAGGAAGGAGGGGAAGACATTTATATGCCAGGTAATGCTATCCAAAAATGCAGATCTGAAAACGCTAATTGCGATTCAGCTGTAACCAATGACAAATCAAAATATAAACAGATTTACACTCACCAGTAATATAATCAAGGATGGAAAACTATGGCTAGAAAGAGAGACCTGCAGCCGATAGAAGCACCAATCAGAACAAGCGAAGAGACAAAAAAGTACTGTCAGCTTGATGTAAACGGGATCCATAGGAAAGTGAAGAGAAAAAGTCAATAAGGCAAAGAAGTGCTTACCCGATCGTGTTGCAGTTAATATGACCGTGTCCTGTGATTCCCTGGCGTGTCTAGTGGCCTGGGATGCCGGCGCTCTTATGTCCCCCTCACACGAGCGGCGTCTGACGTCACCGCACGTGTGAGCGGACAAAAAGGCCACTGCGCATGCGCCGCCCGCAACTCCATCCAGTCCTACAAGGTCCAGAAGGCACAGCGGTGGTGTCCATGGTGATGTGAAAATACATCACAGACACTGCGCAGTATACAAACACCGCGATTGGCGGCGCGATACCTGGGAGATGGAAGTTGGTCCAATGCGCAATGGCGGGGGCGGGCAAAGGACGAACCAATGCCCTTGGGTGTCCATACAGCTAGAGTGTTTCTCATGTAAAGGGGCTAGTAACACCAGAGACAGCACCAAAGCCATCCTGGAATGCAGAGACCCGTGGACAGTTGGCCGCAACGGGCGACAGTCTAGAAGGGGGAGAAAAGGCCACCAAGGGGGCAAGGTGTGACTGAGACACAATGGGAGACGGGGATGGGTGGGAACAGACCAGGGATGAGTGGGCTAAAAAAACAAAAACAAAGGAAACGCCTGCACACAAGGCATGGAAAGGAAGAAAAGAAGTGGGGAGAGCATAATCCCTGGGATGTGCCCACACGGGTCACCCCGACAGCTCGCAAATTGATACACGCGTCAATAACAAAGTATATTCATCAGCATAAAAAACAGTTATTAGCATGACAAAATGAGATAATATATACACAATTGAAAACACTAAGAGCATCATAATGGTGCTTAATAAGTCTATCTATTTCTGTTCAATTGGTAATTTGGAAAAATAATATACAAATAGAAAAGGAGGGAGGGGGTGCCGTAACTTGATCCATCAGGACCGATCTCTAAAGTGGGAAGGAACTATCTAGGGAGGAATGTAAAAAAATATTACAAAAGAAGATGGTGGAGATAAATAAAAAACTAATCATAATTATGAGGTGGGCTGTGTCAATCCCAGGGAAAAGAAGGGGGGGAGAGGAGGGGGGAAGGGGGAAACTGAATGGGGGTAAAGGGGGGGTGTAGGAAGGGGGGGGGAGGGGGGGGAGAGGGGGAGGGATAAAGGGGGAGAAAAACAGCCAACCTATAAAAACGGCTTGAAACTGATGCCTTCATTGAGCCCTGGATGTCTAGTGGCATCCAAGGTATGTATCCACTTGGTTTCCAATTGGAGTAGTTTTTGGTCAATATCTCCACCCCTAACATGTGTAGGGATATGTTCTAATACTGTAAATCCCACAACATGGGGATTAAAGTCATGGTGTACTGCTATATGTCGATTGATAGATGTAGAAATCTTACCTTTATATAAAGGTTTGATGTGATCACGGATCCTGACACAGAACTGACATTTAGTTTTGCCGACATAGTAACTGCCACAAATACAAGTAGCAAGATAAACTATGCCGGTGGTTTGGCAAGTGACTTTATGTTTGATTTTGTGTCTTTGGCCATTTGGAAGCGGTTTTGCGCGTACATCATAAATGAACTTACACATGTCACAGTGGCCACATGGAAATGTGCCAACCACTGTTGAAGAAAATTCTAGTTTGGGTGCATGGTGGCTTACTATAACTTTATCCCGTAGCGAAGGGGAACGACGGTAGGTAATTTGAGGTTGGGATTGAATATATTTTTTTATGGTGTTATCTGCTGTAAGAAGGGGCCAGTATTTATTGAGAATGTTCCTTACCTCATTATGGTGTTGGGAAAATTGGGTAATAAGTCGGACCGCCTGAGAGGCGTCCTTCTTTTTGATGGAATACAACAGTTTCTTCCGATCTAATTTTTTTACTTTGTTGAAAGCCTGTTTCAACAATTTTTGGCTGTATCCTCTTCTTTTTAATCTTTCGTAAAGGTCATGTGCGGCAGCGAAGAAGTCCTTCTCGTCCGTACAGTTGCGTTTAATCTGTAAATATTGACTATAAGGGATACTATTTAGCAATGATTTAGGATGAGCGCTGTTAGCGTGCAAAATAGTATTCCCTGACGTTTCCTTACGGTACAGGGACGAAGAGATGTTTCTATTGGAGTCCACTCGTATTTCCAGATCAAGGAAAGTAATCCTTCTCTGGCTGCACTCCATTGTGAACTTGAGATTATATGAGTTGGCCGCCAATATATCTATAAATCTCGTGAGATGTTCTCGAGTACCAGACCAAAAAAAGATGATATCGTCAATATACCTGTGCCACGAAATCACGTGGCACAGGAAATCCGCAAAATCATGATTAGAAAACAGGTCTTTTTCCCACCCCCCCAGGTACAAGTTGGCGTAGGATGGTGCACATTTCGTGCCCATAGCCACGCCTTGCACCTGGAGGAAGTGGGAAGTGCCAAATAAGAAATGATTCCGTGTTAGGATAAAGCGTAAAAGATCGACCACAAAATCACTGTATGCCTTAAATTTAGGGCCTCTATCCTCCAACAGTTTGGAAATAACTTTAATGCCAGCACTATGCGGTATTGTGTTATAAAGGCTTTCTACGTCCAATGCAACCAACCATGTATCATGTGGAACTTGCAAGTCCTCCAAAATACGGAGGAAGTGTACCGTATCCTGAACATAAGAAGGGAGAGCATGTACATGTGGATTTAGATATTTGTCCACAAGGGTGCTAGCATTTTCTGTCAAACTTGAGCACCCTGACACGATAGGACGTCCAGGGGGATTTTTTAGCGACTTATACAATTTGGGCAGAGCGTAGAACGTAGGTATTCTTGGATTTTGGACATTTAGAAATTTCCAGGTGTTAATATCTATGGTTCCCTTTTGATAGGCAGAGAAAATGAGCTCATAGTATTCACAGGTAAAGTTTTCAACAAATGTACGTGAAATAGGTCTATACCAATCATGGTTGTCAAGGATGTTGCGGCACATAGTCTCATACGCCGCAACATCCATGACAACCACATTGCCGCCTTTATCGGCGGGTTTTATAACCAACCCATTGTGGTTTTGAAGGGACTTAAGGGCCTGTTTTTCGGCACAAGATAAATTAGAGGAGTGTAAGGTAGGAAAATCCATTTCTTTGATGGTCTTACTAATTTGTTCCACAAAAGCCCAGATGTTGGGGTTTGCAGAAAGATTGGGAAAACTTGTAGATTTTGGTTTGAAGGATAAAGGAGGGGGAAAAGACACTCCACAGGCCACAATGCCGTGGTTGTCAAATTCCCATAGACATTCATCCTCTGTACCACCTTCTTCAAGAAGAGTTAGTAAATCTTCAATAGCCTGAATTTCGGCTGCTGTAGGGACACTATTTTCTGGTACTGGGTCTGCTATCTGGTTTGTGCTGGATTTATCAAAAATAACCTTAAACATTAGCTTTCTTGCAAACAGCTGTATATCCTTGATAAATTGAAATGTATCAAATTCGGCTGAAGGACAGAACGTGAGACCTAATTGTAGGACTTTTATCTGATGTTTGCTTAGGGGGAAGGAGGAAAGATTCACCACATCTAGATCCGAGATGCGTTGTGATTTAGAAACAGTAGGTGCTACATTGTTGGACTCTGTGTTGAGTCCAAAGCTTGGGATAAAAAAATAGGAGCCAACTTAGGATCAATTGCCTGAGAGGCTGTAGGAAACATGGTAGTTAAGGTAGGCTCACTTACCCGTCTTCCAATGGGGGCAGGAAGAGCAAGTGTTGCAGGAGTGGTTGTGGGGAGTGCCGACTGTGCAGTGCGAGAGGAGACAGGGGGTGGCCGTGGTAGTGCTCGTGCAAGTGGAGTAGAAGTGCTCGTAGTTTTGGGGCGAGCCCCTAGGGGCTTAGCCATATTGGTGGTTCCAACAGTGCGTCGGATAGAGTCCGTGGAGGAAGTAGGTAATTCGCTCTTTCTTTTTTTAGGGATTCCGTCTTGTGAAAGTTCACGATACGTGGTGGATGAGCTGGAGGAGAAAGAAGTGGAGAAAACATTAGGTATTTCGGTGTTATTTTTAGGTACATTGTCAGAATTAGGTTTAGTGAAAGGTTTTTTGGGGGTATTTCCATCCCATCTATAAGCATAGCCGTTCGTATGGGCAAGTTTGTCCCGCAAGAATTTGTTCTCTTTCGTATTGATTATGTCTATTGTGTAGTCCTCAAGGTGAGCGCGGAGATCCTTCTCCCTTTGGGCAAACCTTGAGGAGGACACATCAGCAGCTCAATCAGTAAGCCATTCGTTAATGGAAATGTCTAGCAACTCCAGTTCCTTGTCATACTCCTGACAGAGCATGCGGATCATATTGAAGGAACACATTTGTAAGTTATCTTCCCAAGCCTTTTTTAAGGGGTCATTGATTTTTTTAATATTAGGGAATGTTTGAATTCTTAGACCCCAGGGAACAATCTTATTGTCAACATATTTTTCGAAATAAACCTTGTGCCAATAGACACGAACCTTCTTCTCTAATAGCCGTTGAAATCTAATAAAATATTTATCAAGTTCAGTATCTGGAACATTTGAGGTTGTATGAGTCGTTTGAATTCTAGTCATAAGATCCTCCCAACCTTCCCCACAAAAATTAGCCATGACTTCAAAGGAAACAGCAAAAGGAAGTTTTTAGAAAAAATTATTGTTACCTAAATTGCACTAGAGTGTAAACACTTATAATCGCAAATTAGAAAAGACAAAAAAGGAGAGAAATACCAATCGTTAATGGAAAAAACATAGAAAAGCTTGTCTTGGCACAGACATAAATGTAAAAGGGAAAGCTCGGCCTAGGATAAGTGTATTGAAACACTAAGATTTCAAGATAGAAATCAAGAAAGCCTTCCAAATTTTAGAGTCTGGCTGAGCAACCCTGGGTGTGATACGACACCTCATCCCAATAGTTTGAGAATCAGATTAGAGGGGGAAGAAGTATAGGGATTATGGCGGTGCCAAGAGAAACAGGATACAATACTTGAGAATAAAAAATTTATATTTATTTAACAAAAATCAATAAAATTAGACATGACAATCACATAGACAAGGTGTGCGGAAAATTCTAAAATCACTTCTGTAGCAAAAAATATTTCACATCACTTGGCCTGATGATTGTGACGGCCAGTTCAATGAGTGGGTATTCAGATGTCCGACATGTTTCGCCAGTATTGGCTTCTTCAAGGACAGTTGTTTGATACCTAAAGCGCTACAGAGTTTTCTATGAAGAGAGATATAACAATCAATGAATGTTTTAGAACAATTGATACATTAAAGTACAAAAAAATATATATATATCTTCATATGTTTGCGAGCTGTCCGGGCAGACTACCCCCCACCACCCAAAGTGGCCCCTATGAGCCCACCCACACCACAGGGTGCCAAAAATACCCCGACCAGGCTGTCCAAAGATGGTAAAATACCTGCAATTCACCAGGGATGGATGCTACATGCCTCCGGAGCAAGGCCTCAAAAACAGAGATCACAATAAATAGCTGCAGGGGACAATAAGAGGGACCTGACGGAGAATATGCCTAAAGAAATACAAACAAATTATGTACATATAGCGGGGCCCGAGGACCACACATAGATTTAAAGTGAGGAATTTCATATTGGACTAACATAGTCTCTAATTTACTTACAATAAGCTATTCAAATTGGAAGACAGGACATCGGAAAACAGCCATTATTAGGTGTGATTCATCATAGGATGAAAGATGTGGCACTGGAAAATGGTAGAAAAAAGGGGGGGAAGGAAGGAGGGGAAGACATTTATATGCCAGGTAATGCTATCCAAAAATGCAGATCTGAAAACGCTAATTGCGATTCAGCTGTAACCAATGACAAATCAAAATATAAACGGATTTACACTCACCAGTAATATAATCAAGGATGGAAAACTATGGCTAGAAAGAGAGACCTGCAGCCAATAGAAGCACCAATCAGAACAAGCTAAGAGACAAAAAAGTACTGTCAGCTTGATGTAAACGGGATCCATAGGAAAGTGAAGAGAAAAAGTCAATAAGGCAAAGAAGTGCTTACCCGATCGTGTTGCAGTTAATATGACCATGTCCTGTGATTCCCTGGCGTGTCTAGTGGCCTGGGATGCCGGCGCTCTTATGTCCCCCTCACACGAGCGGTGTCTGACGTCACCGCGCATGTGAGCGGACAAAAAGGCCACTGCGCATGCGCCGCCTGCAACTCCATCCAGTCCTACAAGGTCCAGAAGGCACAGCGGTGGTGTCCATGGTGATGTGAAAATACATCACAGACACTGCGCAGTATACAAAAGCCGCGATTGGTGGCGCGATACCTGGGAGATGGAAGTTGGTCCAATGCGCAATGGCGGGGGCGGGCAAAGGACGAACCAATGCCCTTGGGTGTCCATACAGCTAGAGTGTTTCTCATGTAAAGGGGCTAGTAACACCAGAGACAGCACCAAAGCCTTTCTGGAATGCAGAGACCCGTGGACAGTTGGCCGCAACGGGCGACAGTCTAGAAGGGGGAGAAAAGGCCACCAAGGGGGCAAGGTGTGACTGAGACACAATGGGAGACGGGGATGGGTGGGAACAGACCAGGGATGAATGGGCTAAAAAAACAAAAACAAAGGAAACGCCTGCACACAAGGCATGGAAAGGAAGAAAAGAAGTGGGGAGAGCATAATCCCTGGGATGTGCCCACACGGGTCACCCTGACAGCTCGCAAATTGATACACGCGTCAATAACAAAGTATATTCATCAGCATAAAAAACAGTTATTAGCATGACAAAATGAGATAATATATACACAATTGAAAACACTAAGAGCATCATAATGGTGCTTAATAAGTCTATCTATTTCTGTTCAATTGGTAATTTGGAAAAATAATATACAAATAGAAAAGGAGGGAGGGGGTGCCATAACTTGATCCATCAGGACCGATCTCTAAAGTGGGAAGGAACTATCTAGGTAGGAATGTAAAAAATTATTACAAAAGAAGATGGTGGAGATAAATAAAAAACTAATCATAATTATGAGGTGGGCTGTGTCAATCCCAGGGAAAAGAAGGGGGGAACGGAATGGGGGTAAAAGGGGGGGTGTAGGAAGGGGGGGGGGGGAGGGGGAGGGATAAAGGGGGAGAAAAACAACCTATAAAAACGGCTTGAAACTGATGCCTTCATTGAGCCCTGGATGTCTAGTGGCATCCAAGGTATGTATCCACTTGGTTTCCAATTGGAGTAGTTTTTGGTCAATACCTCCACCCCTAACATGTGTAGGGATATGTTCCAATACTGTAAATCCCACAACATGGGGATTAAAGTCATGGTGTACTGCTATATGTCGATTGATAGATGTAGAAATCTTACCTTTATATAAAGGTTTGATGTGATCACGGATCCTGACACAGAACTGACGTTTAGTTTTGCCGACATAGTAACTGCCACAAATACAAGTAGCAAGATAAACTATGCCGGTGGTTTGGCAAGTGACTTTATGTTTGATTTTGTGTCTTTGGCCATTTGGAAGCGGTTTTGCGCGTACATCATAAATGAACTCACACATGTCACAGTGGCCACATGGAAATGTGCCAACCACTGTTGAAGAAAATTCTAGTTTGGGTGCATGGTGGCTTTTTTTTTTTTTAATAATCAAAATTTTATTCATTTATATAATACACAGTACATTTACATTTATACAACATACTATACCCCTACATTCAACCCAATAACAGAACACCAGTTACCCCATGTATCCCATTTAACCGAGGTTTTAAAAAAAAAAATAAAAAAAATAAAAAATAATAATAATAATAATTCTTTTGCCTTTCCCTTTCTTCTTCCTTCCCCTTCCTTCGCTCTTCCTCTCTATCAAAATCTAAAGTTCCTCCCTCCACCCCTATCCTTGTATTAATTACTCCAACTCCTTCTTCCCAATGTACAAACGTGATTAACAATATTATAAGTGACTTCCCCAAACTATAATGTGAAAAAAAAAAAAAAAGAAAAAAAATTTTTTTTTCTTTCTTTTTCCCTTCCCTTCTTCTTCCTCCCCTATCTTCAATAGCCTGAATTTCGGCTGCTGTAGGGACACTATTTTCTGGTACTGGGTCTGCTATCTGGTTTGTGCTGGATTTATCAAAAATAACCTTAAACATTAGCTATTGAAGATTTACTAACTCTTCTTGAAGAAGGTGGTACAGAGGATGAACGTCTATGGGAATTTGACAACCACGGCATTGTGGCCTGTGGAGTGTCTTTTCCCCCTCCTTTATCCTTCAAACCGAAATCTACAAGTTTTCCCAATCTTTCTGCAAACCCCAACATCTGGGCTTTTGTGGAACAAATTAGTAAGACCATCAAAGAAATGGATTTTCCTACCTTACACTCCTCTAATTTATCTTGTGCCGAAAAACAGGCCCTTAAGTCCCTTCAAAACCACAATGGGTTGGTTATAAAACCCGACGATAAAGGCGGCAATGTGGTTGTCATGGATGTTGCGGCGTATGAGACTATGTGCCGCAACATCCTTGACAACCATGATTGGTATAGACCTATTTCACGTACACTTGTTGAAAACTTTACCTGTGAATACTATGAGCTCATTTTCTCTGCCTATCAAAAGGGAACCATAGATATTAAATAATGATATTTGAAGCGCTTCACAATGTGCATGAAAATGAATATATAAGAATAAATATAAATAGTAAAATAAATCCAGCGGTGAGTAAAAATTCCTAAAAAATCCAGCAATCAAAATAGTGTAAAATTATAAAAAATTAGTGACACCAAATGTGTAAAAAAATTCACATAAAAAATCCACATAAAAATAAATATATAGGGATGTATTCAGAAGGTTCAATTATACAGGTGTAGAATCCTGATTGGTATAGAGCTTTTGATCACTAGCAAAGCTGTTTAAAAACACTTGCTTAATCAAGGTGCTCATTGACCTTCATAGTAACAATGTGCTTTTTGCTTCTATTCACAACCAATGTGAGAATCATAAACAGGCAGATAAGAGAAAAAAACAATTATTGTGCAATAGTTAGGATACCAAGGTACACAGGCAAACTTCAATCCACTCACGTTTGCCTTATAATGATAAGGCATATGCAGGTTTTACTATAGCAGTCAGCCACCTTAGACAGGAGCAGATTCAGTGCAGTACACTGTGTGATACTGCTGATCTGCACAGAGCGTCCTTGGCTCCTCCCACGCGTTACATCACAGTCACGTGACTTTTTCAAGGATAATACAAGCTCTGACGGACTCAGCTTTATAGCACAACAGCAGAGTGGTTGCCATGGCTACAGCATGAGTTTAACATCATCCTGCTTCCTGCATAAACTTCAATCCTGTTAAAACCTACTTTTATTAGACATATAATTCATATGAATATCGTTGGTTTATCAAAACCACGATTCCATGTGTAAAAAACGCAGTGTGTAAAAAGTAAAAAATATATATATTGATATCTCTCACGTTTACTTTTTCAACTCCCTCCAGTGGTCACAATTGGTATAACATCTCACAGAGGGACTATATGGCAAAGCGTTGTCTCTAATGGTTTTGATAATTGACCAGTGCCCCATGATATCACAAAAATGGGGTATCCACATGCTCTGCTCATAAATGTATGAAAAACGGAGTAAACAAGATGACATGATATATATATATATATAAAATATACATATATAAAATTAAAATAAGATATGATATAAGAAATAGGGAAATAATATTAAAATGTAAAATTAAAATCTAAAAATTCCATGATAGAATATTGCAAAAATGGATGATGACCATTATTTATATGCTAGAACTGAACCAAATATTGCCACTCAGAAAAAACTGGTATTGGACAAATAATGAGAATATTGGACCAAAAAATAAATAAAAATTAAAAATAAAAAATAAAATATAAAAAATTAAATTAAAATATATACCATAAAAATATATATATATATATATATATATATATATATATATATAAATCTGACAAACCTCTAAAAATCAGAAATAAAACAATTCAGGTCGAATTCAATGTTCAAACCATGGGGTTCTAATGTACCCATCTAGAATATCCATTTGGATTCATTCTTGCTGAGTTCCCTCACTTTATGGGAACCCCTCCAATGAGCCTTATACTTTTGAATAGCCCAGAATTGGAGACCCCTAGGGTTTCTGTTATAATACCTATCAAAATGTTTTGAAACACTGTGTTTTGGATAGCCTTTTCTAATGTTCTGGATATGCTCTCTTATTCTCTTCCACATTGGTCGCTTCGTTCTGCCAATGTATTGGAGGGAGCAGGAGCACTGTAAAGCATATACCACCCCCTCAGTCCTGCAAGATATAAAATCCTTTATTTCAAATTCTTGTCCAGTATTTGTTGAAGAAAATTTCTGACATTTGTATCCATTTTGATTAGTATTTATGCAGGCATAACACCTTTTACAGGGATAGAATCCTTTACCCTGAAAAAAGGTTAAATCAGTTATTCTCTTGGGTGGGTTGGGTACATTTTTAGCTATGATGTCCCTTAGAGTTGGAGCTCGTCTATAAATGAATCTCGGTTTTTCTGGGAGTATATTTGCCAAAGTAGTGTCAGTTTTTAAAATAGACCAATGTCTTTTTATAATCCTCTCCATCCTCCTGTGTTGTATACTGAAGTCCATTATCAGAGGTATGTCATCTGTTTTGTCATTTACCTTGATTTTATCTTGGATCAGCGCTTCTCTTGAGGTTTGATTGACTTCTGTTATTTTTTCTTCTATAAAACATTTATTGTACCCTTTTTCTTCAAACCTCTTACCTATCCACTGAGCTTGTTTAAGATAGTCATTATTTTCTGAACAATTTCTCCGTAAGCGAATAAACTGGCCCTTCGGAATGTTGATTAACCATGGCTCATAGTGGCAACTCGTTACTGGTATATAGCTGTTCCTTTCCACCGGTTTGAAGAAAGTTTTTGTGCTGATGATATTGGCTGTTAGTTCTATTTCAAGATCAAGGAACTGGATTTTAGTCTCACTAATTTGATGTTCAAGTTTAATATTTTTTTGGTTCATATTCAAACGTTGGAAAAAGGATCTTAAACTCAGTTCATCACCCTTCCAAATAATAATACAATCGTCTATGAATCTTTTATATAGAACCAGTTCCTTCGGAGTATTTAAAAAGATGGCATCCTCCTCCCATTTTGCCATGAATATGTTGGCTACACTTGGGGCATATTTAGCTCCCATCCCAATACCCGTTAGTTGTCGAAAATAATTGTCATTATACCAGAAGTAGTTATGTTGAATACCAAAGGCCAGGCTTCTAAGAAGAAATCTTTTCTGTTTAGAAATGAGATGGCTGAATGAATCCATAGCCCATTTAGATGCTTCTATTGCATCGCTATGTTCAATTATTGTGTACAGTGAAGCAACATCAGCAGTTGCTAACAGATATCTTCCATTAGGGTCCAGGGTCAGAGATTTTAATATTTGTAATAAATGTTTGGTATCACGTAGATAAGCTTTAGTGTTAGGTACTAGGGGTTGCAAGAATTTGTCCACATATTCCCCTAGTCTTGCATTGATCGATTGAATCCCATTAATGATGGGTCTTCCTGGTGGTGCCTCAGCATTCTTATGGATCTTCGGGGTGGTGTAAATGATTGGAACTCTACATGTGTCCGGTACTAAATATCTAGATTCTTTTTGGATAGAATATTTTTGTTGATTCCTTTTTGAATCAAAGAGGACAGATCTCGTTTGTATTCTCTAGTAGGATTGCTACTGAGTTTCAGATATGTGTTATTATCGTTAAGTTGTCCCATCAGTTCCTGGTGGTAGTATTCCTTAGTTAGTACTACAATGGCGCCCCCTTTGTCGGCCGGTCTAATTATAATATCTTTATTTGCTTCCAATTGTTTTATACCTTGTTGTATATGCTGGGATTCCGAGATTCTACTGAACTTGAGTTGTTCCAGGTCTTTGATCACCATTTTTTTAAACACCTCAATATGTTCATTATTTGTAGAGGGTGGATTGAATAGTGACTTATTTCTTAAATCACTATGCTGTACTCCTCTGCCAAGTTCCACTCCTTTGTTCAATGTAGATGGTGGTCTGGATAATAAGTATTTCTTGATATTCAATTTCCTGGTGTATTTTTGTATGTCAATATACATCTGGAATTTGTCCAGATTCTTTTTTGGTGCATATTTAAGGCCTTTGTCCAGTGTGATTAATTCCGCTCGTGTGAGCTCTTTGCCGCTGAGGTTGTAGATGCCTTCCCCTAGTACTCTCTTTTTCTTTTGGGTTTGCCATCCTGCTCTGCATCCCCTTTTATGGTGTTTGGACTTCTTTCTCTGTTTGTATATTCCTGTAGGGGTGGGGGATCTTCGTTTCTGCGGAAATCTAAAAAAGATCTTGACTGTTCTTCCTCTATGTAATTTCTAAGAGGCTCGTATCTATTGGTGGTAGGCAATGGGCTCCTCCTATCAGGATATCTGTATTGGTCGTATTCTCTGGTCCCATTCCTATTACCATTGGACTGGTGGTCTCGAGATTCACCATTGCTCTGTTGATAGTCCCTATGATCTCTCCTATCCTGATCATACCGATAATCCCTTGGCTGATCCCTATGAGCTTGTTGGTAGGAGTTTCTGGGGTCATTTCTGGAATTATATTGATTTTCTCTTGGTTCAGTTCTAGTTGAATGTTGATAGTATCCTTGTTCCCCATACCTAGGGTACCTGCCATTTTCCACCTGATCATATTGCGATTCATTACCTGATTGGTGCGATCTTGATTGATTGTAGGGTGGATAGTGGGGTTTGTTTGGTCTTTTATTGGCATTATTTTTCCAGTAAGGTCTTCTTGGTGATTTATTTTTTGTTTTGTTCCTCCACTAAGGTTTTGGTGTTCTTGATCCATTGTCATGTGTGTTACTTTGTTCCCATTGTTTCTGTTGGTTATATCTTGGGGTTTCTGGTGTCCTGGATCTCCTTTCTGGAGTCCTATAATATGTATTTCTCCTGGGGCTAACTATCCTCACCTCTCTATCTGGTGATGAGGCTATAGACCCAGTTTTACCTTGTTTGGCATTGATTTGCCAATTGAAAACCTGTTCTAACTGATAATCATTGGTATCTCTGAGGTATTTTCTCTTTTTCCTTTGTTTCAATTCAACATCTTTCTGTTCTAACACTTTATTCAGTTGTTGAGTTAGTGATGAAAAAGGTGCTGTCTCTTTAAAAGGGTCCAGTGTGGTTTTGCATTCAGCAATTTGCTGGTTAATCATGTTTAATTTCCTTTGTTTCCTTTTTAAGGCAAAATGTACTAGATCCAGACCTTTATCGTTAAAAAATTACCACTCATTAGTTGCGTCTTGATCTGTCAAACCATCACAGATAGGTACATCCCATCTCAATCTTCTCGGGACAATTTTATCTTTAATGTATTGTTCATGAGCAGCTATGTCCCACCATAGGCTCACCTTTTTTTCCATTAGGTGGCCGAATTTCCTAAAATTGGTGTCTAGATCACCCTTATCGGTGCTAGGTGCAGTGGAAAAAACATTTTCCAAATTAATTGTGCGTTTTTCAATAAAATCAAAAATATCCATCACTGCAGCTATATGTGAAAAAACTGAAAAATAAGTGGAAAAAATATATATAAAACACAAAGCGCTGTGATGCTAAATAGCTGATAATTACATATAAAACCAAGTGAGGCTGCTATCAAAAGAGAGTGTTTTCAGAGTCACTTAAAAAGAATAAATAATGATATTTGAAGCGCTTCACAATGTGCATGAAAATGAATATATAAGAATAAATATAAATAGTAAAATAAATCCAGCGGTGAGTAAAAATTCCTAAAAAATCCAGCAATCAAAATAGTGTAAAATTATAAAAAATTAGTGACACCAAATGTGTAAAAAAATTCACATAAAAAATCCACATAAAAATAAATATATAGGGATGTATTCAGAAGGTTCAATTATACAGGTGTAGAATCCTGATTGGTATAGAGCTTTTGATCACTAGCAAAGCTGTTTAAAAACACTTGCTTAATCAAGGTGCTCATTGACCTTCATAGTAACAATGTGCTTTTTGCTTCTATTCACAACCAATGTGAGAATCATAAACAGGCAGATAAGAGAAAAAAACAATCATTGTGCAATAGTTAGGATACCAAGGTACACAGGTACCTAACACTAAAGCTTATCTACGTGATACCAAACATTTATTACAAATATTAAAATCTCTGACCCTGGACCCTAATGGAAGATATCTGTTAGCAACTGCTGATGTTGCTTCACTGTACACAATAATTGAACATAGCGATGCAATAGAAGCATCTAAATGGGCTATGGATTCATTCAGCCATCTCATTTCTAAACAGAAAAGATTTCTTCTTAGAAGCCTGGCCTTTGGTATTCAACATAACTACTTCTGGTATAATGACAATTATTTTCGACAACTAACGGGTATTGGGATGGGAGCTAAATATGCCCCAAGTGTAGCCAACATATTCATGGCAAAATGGGAGGAGGATGCCATCTTTTTAAATACTCCGAAGGAACTGGTTCTATATAAAAGATTCATAGACGATTGTATTATTATTTGGAAGGGTGATGAACTGAGTTTAAGATCCTTTTTCCAACGTTTGAATATGAACCAAAAAAATATTAAACTTGAACATCAAATTAGTGAGACTAAAATCCAGTTCCTTGATCTTGAAATAGAACTAACAGCCAATATCATCAGCACAAAAACTTTCTTCAAACCGGTGGAAAGGAACAGCTATATACCAGTAACGAGTTGCCACTATGAGCCATGGTTAATCAACATTCCGAAGGGCCAGTTTATTCGCTTACGGAGAAATTGTTCAGAAAATAATGACTATCTTAAACAAGCTCAGTGGATAGGTAAGAGGTTTGAAGAAAAAGGGTACAATAAATGTTTTATAGAAGAAAAAATAACAGAAGTCAATCAAACCTCAAGAGAAGCGCTGATCCAAGATAAAATCAAGGTAAATGACAAAACAGATGACATACCTCTGATAATGGACTTCAGTATACAACACAGGAGGATGGAGAGGATTATAAAAAGACATTGGTCTATTTTAAAAACTGACACTACTTTGGCAAATATACTCCCAGAAAAACCGAGATTCATTTATAGACGAGCTCCAACTCTAAGGGACATCATAGCTAAAAATGTACCCAACCCACCCAAGAGAATAACTGATTTAACCTTTTTTCAGGGTAAAGGATTCTATCCCTGTAAAAGGTGTTATGCCTGCATAAATACTAATCAAAATGGATACAAATGTCAGAAATTTTCTTCAACAAATACTGGACAAGAATTTGAAATAAAGGATTTTATATCTTGCAGGACTGAGGGGGTGGTATATGCTTTACAGTGCTCCTGCTCCCTCCAATACATTGGCAGAACGAAGCGACCAATGTGGAAGAGAATAAGAGAGCATATCCAGAACATTAGAAAAGGCTATCCAAAACACAGTGTTTCAAAACATTTTGATAGGTATCATAACAGAGACCCTAGGGGTCTCCAATTCTGGGCTATTCAAAAGTATAAGGCTCATTGGAGGGGTTCCCATAAAGTGAGGGAACTCAGCAAGAATGAATCCAAATGGATATTCCAGATGGGTACATTAGAACCCCATGGTTTGAACATTGAATTCGACCTGAATTGTTTTATTTCTGATTTTTAGAGGTTTGTCAGATTTATATATATATATTTTTATGGTATATATTTTAATTTAATTTTTTATATTTTATTTTTTATTTTTTATTTTTATTTATTTTTTGGTCCAATATTCTCATTATTTGTCCAATACCAGTTTTTTCTGAGTGGCAATATTTGGTTCAGTTCTAGCATATAAATAATGGTCATCATCCATTTTTGCAATATTCTATCATGGAATTTTTAGATTTTAATTTTACATTTTAATATTATTTCCCTATTTCTTATATCATATCTTATTTTAATTTTATATATGTATATTTTAAATATATATATATCATGTCATCTTGTTTACTCCGTTTTCCATACATTTATGAGCAGAGCATGTGGATACCCCATTTTTGTGATATCATGGGGCACTGGTCAATTATCAAAACCATTAGAGACAACGCTTTGCCATATAGTCCCTCTGTGAGATGTTATACCAATTGTGACCACTGGAGGGAGTTGAAAAAGTAAACGTGATTAGAGATATCAATATATATATTTTTTACTTTTTACACACTGCGTTTTTTGCACATGGAATCGTGGTTTTGATAAACCAACGATATTCATATGAATTATATGTCTAATAAAAGTAGGTTTTAACAGGATTGAAGTTTATGCAGGAAGCAGGATGATGTTAAACTCATGCTGTAGCCATGGCAACCACTCTGCTGTTGTGCTATAAAGCTGAGTCCGTCAGAGCTTGTATTATCCTTGAAAAAGTCACGTGACTGTGATGTAACGCGTGGGAGGAGCCAAGGACGCTCTGTGCAGATCAGCAGTATCACACAGTGTACTGCACTGAATCTGCTCCTGTCTAAGGTGGCTGACTGCTATAGTAAAACCTGCATATGCCTTATCATTATAAGGCACACGTGAGTGGATTGAAGTTTGCCTGTGTACCTTGGTATCCTAACTATTGCACAATGATTGTTTTTTTCTCTTATCTGCCTGTTTATGATTCTCACATTGGTTGTGAATAGAAGCAAAAAGCACATTGTTACTATGAAGGTCAATGAGCACCTTGATTAAGCAAGTGTTTTTAAACAGCTTTGCTAGTGATCAAAAGCTCTATACCAATCAGGATTCTACACCTGTATAATTGAACCTTCTGAATACATCCCTATATATTTATTTTTATGTGGATTTTTTATGTGAATTTTTTTACACATTTGGTGTCACTAATTTTTTATAATTTTACACTATTTTGATTGCTGATTTTTTAGGAATTTTTACTCACCGCTGGATTTATTTTACTATTTATATTTATTCTTATATATTCATTTTCATGCACATTGTGAAGCGCTTCAAATATCATTATTTATTCTTTTTAAGTGACTCTGAAAACACTCTCTTTTGTTAGCAGCCTCACTTGGTTTTATATGTAATTATCAGCTATTTAGCATCACAGCGCTTTGTGTTTTATATATATTTGAACCATAGATATTAACACCTGGAAATTTCTAAATGTCCAAAATCCAAGAATACCTACGTTCTACGCCCTGCCCAAATTGCATAAGTCGCTAAAAAATCCCCCTGGACGTCCTATTGTGTCAGGGTGCTCAAGTATGACAGAAAATGCTAGCGCCCTTGTGGACAAATATCTAAATCCACATGTACATGCTCTCCCTTCTTATGTTCAGGATACGGTACACCACCTCCGTATTTTGGAGGACTTGCAAGTTCCACATGATACATGGTTGGTTGCATTGGACGTAGAAAGCCTTTATAACACAATACCGCATAGTGCTGGCATTAAAGTTATTTCCAAACTGTTGGAGGATAGAGGCCCTAAATTTAAGGCATACAGTGATTTTGTGGTCGATCTTTTACGCTTTATCCTAACACGGAATCATTTCTTATTTGGCACTTCCCACTTCCTCCAGGTGCAAGGCGTGGCTATGGGCACGAAATGTGCACCATCCTACGCCAACTTGTACCTGGGGGGGTGGGAAAAAGACCTGTTTTCTAATCATGATTTTGTGGATTTCCTGTGCCACGTGATTTCGTGGCACAGGTATATTGACGATATCATCTTTTTTTGGTCTGGTACTCGAGAACATCTCACGAGATTTATAGATATATTGGCGGCCAACTCATATAATCTCAAGTTCACAATGGAGTGCAGCCAGAGAAGGATTACTTTCCTTGATCTGGAAATACGAGTGGACTCCAATGGAAACATCTCTTCATCCCTGTACCGTAAGGAAACGTCAGGGAATACTATTTTGCACGCTAACAGCGCTCATCCTAAATCATTGCTAAATAGTATCCCTTATAGTCAATATTTACGGATTAAACGCAACTGTACGGACGAGAAGGACTTCTTCGCTGCCGCACATGACCTTTACGAAAGATTAAAAAGAAGAGGATACAGCCAAAAATTGTTGAAACAGGCTTTCAACAAAGTAAAAAAATTAGATCGGAAGAAACTGTTGTATTCCATCAAAAAGAAGGACGCCTCTCAGGCGGTCCGACTTATTACCCAATTTTCCCAACACCATAATGAGGTAAGGAACATTCTCAATAAATACTGGCCCCTTCTTACAGCAGATAACACCATAAAAAAATATATTCAATCCCAACCTCAAATTACCTACCGTCGTTCCCCTTCGCTACGGGATAAAGTTATAGTAAGCCACCATGCACCCAAACTAGAATTTTCTTCAACAGTGGTTGGCACATTTCCATGTGGCCACTGTGACATGTGTGAGTTCATTTATGATGTACGCGCAAAACCGCTTCCAAATGGCCAAAGACACAAAATCAAACATAAAGTCACTTGCCAAACCACCGGCATAGTTTATCTTGCTACTTGTATTTGTGGCAGTTACTATGTCGGCAAAACTAAACATCAGTTCTGTGTCAGGATCCGTGATCACATCAAACCTTTATATAAAGGTAAGATTTCTACATCTATCAATCGACATATAGCAGTACACCATGACTTTAATCCCCATGTTGTGGGATTTACAGCATTGGAACATATCCCTACACATGTTAGGGGTGGAGATATTGACCAAAAACGACTCCAATTGGAAACCAAGTGGATACATACCTTGGATGCCACTAGACATCCAGGGCTCAATGAAGGCATCAGTTTCAAGCCGTTTTTATAGGTTGGCTGTTTTTCTCCCCCTTTATCCCTCCCCCTCTCCCCCCCTTTCCCCCCCCCTTCCTACACCCCCCCCTTTACCCCCATTCCGTTTCCCCCTTCCCCCCCCTTCCCCCCTCCTCCCCCCCCCTTCTTTTCCCTGGGATTGACACAGCCCACCTCATAATTATGATTAGTTTTTTATTTATCTCCACCATCTTCTTTTGTAATAATTTTTTACATTCCTCCCTAGATAGTTCCTTCCCACTTTAGAGATCGGTCCTGATGGATCAAGTTACGGCACCCCCTCCCTCCTTTTCTATTTGTATATTATTTTTCCAAATTACCAATTGAACAGAAATAGATAGACTTATTAAGCACCATTATGATGCTCTTAGTGTTTTCAATTGTGTATATATTATCTCATTTTGTCATGCTAATAACTGTTTTTTATGCTGATGAATATACTTTGTTATTGACGCGTGTATCAATTTGCGAGCTGTCGGGGTGACCCGTGTGGGCACATCCCAGGGATTATGCTCTCCCCACTTCTTTTCTTCCTTTCCATGCCTTGTGTGCAGGTGTTTCCTTTGTTTTTGTTTTTTTAGCCCACTCATCCCTGGTCTGTTCCCACCCATCCCCGTCTCCCATTGTGTCTCAGTCACACCTTGCCCCCTTGGTGGCCTTTTCTCCCCCTTCTAGACTGTCGTCTGTTGCGGCCAACTGTCCACGGGTCTCTGCGTTCCAGGATGGCTTTGGTGCTGTCTCTGGTGTTACTAGCCCCTTTTCATGAGAAACACTCTAGCTGTATGGACACCCAAGGGCATTGGTTCGTCCTTTGCCCGCCCCCGCCATTGCGCATTGGACCAACTTCCATCTCCCAGGTATCGCGCCGCCAATCGCGGCTTTTGTATACTGCGCAGTGTCTGTGATGTATTTTCACATCACCATGAACACCACCGCTGTGCCTTCTGGACCTTGTAGGACTGGATGAAGTTGCGGGCAGCGCATGCGCAGTGGCCTTTTTGTCCGCTCACACGTGCGGTGATGTCAGACGCCGCTCATGTGAGGGGGACATAAGAGCGTCGGCATCCCAGGCCACTAGACACGCCAGGGAATCACAGGACACGGTCATATTAACTGCAACACGATCGGGTAAGCACTTCTTTGCCTTATTGACTGTTTCTCTTCACTTTCCTATGGATCCCGTTTACATCAAGCAGACAGTACTTTTTTGTCTCTTAGCTTGTTCTGATTGGTGCTTCTATCGGCTGCAGGTCTCTCTTTCTAGCCATAGTTTTCCATCCTTGATTATATTACTGGTGAGTGTAAATCCGTTTATATTTTGATTTGTCATTGGTTACAGCTGAATCGCAATTAGCGTTTTCAGATCTGCATTTTTGGATAGCATTACCTGGCATATAAATGTCTTCCCCTCCTTCCCCCCCCCCCTTTTTTCTTCCATTTTCCAGTGCCACATCTTTCATCCTATGATGAATCACACCTAATAATGGCTGTTTTCCGATGTCCTGTCTTCCAATTTGAATAGCTTACTTGTAAGTAAATTAGAGACTATGTTAGTCCAATATGAAATTCCTCACTTTAAATCTATGTGTGGTCCTCAGGCCCCGCTATATGTACATAATTTGTTTGTATTTCTTTAGGCATATTCTCCGTCAGGTCCCTCTTATTATCCCCTGCAGCTATTTATTGTGATCTCTGTTTTTGAGGCCTTGCTCCGGAGGCATGTAGCATCCATCCCTGGTGAATTGCAGGTATTTTACCATCTTTGGACAGCCTGGTCGGGGTATTTTTGGCACCCTGTGGTGTGGGTGGGCTCATAGGGGCCACTTTGGGTGGTGGGGGGTAGTCTGCCTGGACAGCTCGCAAACATATGAAGATATATATATATTTTTTTGTACTTTAATGTATCAATTGTTCTAAAACATTCATTGATTGTTATATCTCTCTTCATAGAAAACTCTGTAGCACTTTAGGTATCAAACAACTGTCCTTGAAGAAGCCAATACTGGCGAAACATGTCAGGCATCTGAATACCCACTCACTGAACTGGCCATCACAATCATCAGGCCAAGTGATGTGAAATATTTTTTGCTACAGAAGTGATTTTAGAATTTTCCGCACACCTTGTCTATGTGATTGTCATGTCTAATTTTATTGATTTTTGTTAAATAAATATAAATTTTTTATTCTCAAGTATTGTATCCTGTTTCTCTTGGCACCGCCATAATCCCTATACTTCTTCCCCCTCTAATCTGATTCTCAAACTATTGGGATGAGGTGTCGTATCACACCCAGGGTTGCTCAGCCAGACTCTAAAATATTGCATTACCACATGCCGACCGTGTCGCATACATTTACTGCAGCACAGTGGCACCGCTGCGCGAAATCCTGTACCTGTACGGGGCGCACTCTCGCCCCCTCCGCACTCACGACCATTGGATTTGTTTCAGAACCGATCAATCTTCAAGTCCAGGCCAATGATTTATGGCCTGGACCTGCTGATCAGTTCTGGCAAATGAAATCCTTCCCCTGCCTGTAAGTGTAAACACAGGCAGGGGAAGTGATGTCATCTCCCCTCGTGGAACTCTTTTCATTCCAGAGAGAGGAGAGAGAACATCTCTGTTACGTACCTAGTAGGTGAGCCCGAATTGCAGAGGATGGCCTCTGACTCAAGGCCCCTGATAGGATAAACAGGAAGCACAGGAGCGAGGAGTGGTACGAGTGCCTGGCAGGATCATCAGCAAGAGGTCAGTCTGGAGGTTCAAGAGATTCCTTGCAGGAGGTAGAAGGCAAGAACTGGAACAGAAGGTTGGTACCCGGAGCAGGCAGGATGGGTAGACAGGTACAGCAGGCAGGAACAAGAACAGAGGACTGGAACCAGGAACAAGCTGGATCAGCAGACAGGCACAGCAGGCTGGAACTGGAACAGCGGACTGGAACCAGGAACAAGCTGGAGAGGGACTTTTTAGGAAGGTCAGGCAAGCCGGGTCGGTTATCAGGCGGGCAGCAGAAGGACCAGAGGAGAAGGTAGAAGAGTAGTCAGACAGGCTGGAAGTCAGGTGCAGGAGGATAGCAGGGATGGTCACAGGCAAAGCGAATAAACACAGGAACAGATTTCAGATAAGCAAGAACACACGGAACGCTGTAGAGCAGACAGCTCACATGTGTCAGTCGGGTTTAAATAGCCCACCTGGCACTAATGGGCATGCACGTGCATTCCTGTGCTCGCGCATGCGTATTGGCACCCGCGAACACACACCAGCAGGTCTGGATCGTCTGTTGCTAGCAGGATCTTCCTGACAATCTCACAGTATGTTGCACCAACAGTACACTAACACCAGTACACGTAGGTACACTTGTCACCCCCCAATCACCACCCGATAACCCTCCAGTTAACCCCTTCACTCCCTGTCACAGTGTCACCCAGTGCAGTTGTCAGATTTTTCACTGATCACTGTACTGGTGTCATTTGGTGTACTGGTGTCAATCGATTACTGTCACTTCCAAAACACTAAATACATAACTGCAGCATTCGCAGAGTCAGGTCTGATCCCTGCGAATGCTAACAGTTTTTTTGGTAGCATTTGAAGCAGTCGCTGACAGTCAGGTGCTCTCTTTTCCTGTGAGTCACACTAGTGTACCAGTAAATTTAGAGGCCAAAATGTCCAATCGAAGATACACTAGTGAAGAGGCCTACATGTTTCTGAGCATAACAGGTGAGAGTGAAGAGGTAGTCACCCATCTGTCAGATTCAGGCACAAAATACGATCCTGTAGACAGCAACGGCATCCTGACAGATAGCTCTGACGACGGAGTTGTGGTCCCTGCCAAGGTCAGGCATACCCGACCCCGTTCTTTTGCTGTTGTTGAGGTGCAAGAACCGCAGGGCTCTTGTATGAAGCAGAGAGCCAGTACTAGTGCCGCTCATCCTTCTGGTGAACTGGCAAGCAACAGCAGCCTAGTACATCCTGGTCGTAGTCAAACCAGCACTGCAGTATCACGTGGTGACGTGGTGAGTCCCATAAGTGCAGTTCAAGCTGTTGAGGTGGCTAGCACAACTAATGTCCTGCTGCCACCAAGAAGACAAAGATAGGCCCGTGGAGCCCGTAGTACCCTTCCTGCTGCATTTGCCAATCCGAATTGGGAGCCCACCAGTTCTGCAGCACCCGTACTTCCCCCATTAACTGGTCATTCGGAAAGGGGTACCACTTGTGTGTGTACAATTATTACACAAGCGTGCCACTTTTTAGTCACTTGTTTGATCATGGAATTAGCACATGTGGCACCATGCGATCTAATCGCCGGGGCTTACCCCAGCGGCCCGTAGATTCCTGTCTTAGGCTGGGGGAGAGAGCCTGCTTGAGATGTAAGAATTTGCTCGCTGTGAAGTGGAGGGTGTTGTGGAGAAACCCCTCTGTGTCCACGAATACAACCTTAATATAGGAGGGGTGGACCTCAATGACCAGTTTATGGCACCGTACTTAATTGCCCGTAAGGCCAGACGCTGGTACAAAAAAGTGTCTGTATACTTATTCCAATTGACTCTGCTGAACACTTATGTGCTATACAAAGCTTCAGGACGAACTGAATCCTTCCTTAAATTCCAGGAAGAGATCATCACAGCCCTTCTGTTTCCAGATGGTGCTGTGGCCCAACTTCCCAATGTAAATGTAGTGAGTCGGCTGCATGGGAGACATTTTTCATATGTCCTCCCTGGTACCCCTACCAATCGATCACACCAAAGAAGATGTTGTGTCTGTAGCAAGCATGGATTTAGGTGTGACACCTGCTATTGTTGTCCTTCCTGTCCTGACCAACCTGGTCTCTGCATCGGTGAATGTTTCGAATGCTACCACTCACTAGTGGAGTATTAGCAAAGGGTATAGCCCTGCACAGACTAGGACACACTTTCACAGGGTCTCTAAAGATGCCATTGCATTTTTAGAGACCCAAACCTGGAACCGTTACAGTTACAAATAAAAGTTAAAAAAAAATATTAAATAAAAAAGCCAAAAATAGTTGTCATTTTATTCTTTCTCTATTCTCTCTCTATTGGTCTCTCTCTATTGTTCTGCTCTGTTTTACTGTTTTTTTTAACTGCAATGTTTTATTGTTACTATGTTTTATCATGTTTGCTTTTCATGTATGTAATTATTTTATATTTTGCTGTTTACTCTGTTTTATTGTTAATGATTATTTTATTTTCAGGTACGCCATTCAGCTGCAGCACTGATTTATTTATCTTGACAGCAACAGCGTTTGCTCTCATGATACATAAATTAGCGACTCCAGCGCTGTAGGAGCTGATTTCATCACTACAGTTAAAAAAAGAGCATATATGCCAAAGCATGGGGGCAGGGATGGAGGGGCGATTTTTCCCTAACATTGGGGCGGATTGTCCCCATGCTGCAGTATATATTTTTTACTCTTTTTTTGGCACAGATTGTTTTTGTTTGATTGAGTTAATGTTTTATTAAGAACATTACAATATACAGTGGGGACAGAAAGTATTCAGACCCCCTTAAATTTTTCACTCTTTGATATATTGCAGCCATTTGCTAAAATCATTTAAGTTCATATTTTTTCCTCATTAATGTACACACAGCACCCCATATTGACAGAAAAACACAGAATTGTTGACATTTTTGCAGATTTATTAAAAAAGAAAAACTGAAATATCACATGGTCCTAAGTATTCAGACCCTTTGCTCAGTATTTAGTAGAAGCACCTTTTTGATCTAATACAGCCATGAATCTTTTTGAGGAAAATGAAGCAAGTTTTTCACACCTGGATTTGGGGATCCTCTGCCATTCCTCCTTGCAGATCCTCTCCAGTTCTGTCAGGTTGGTTGGTAAACGTTGGTGGACAGCCATTTTTAGGTCTCTCCAGAGATGCTCAATTGGGTTTAAGTCAGGGCTCTGGTTGGGCCATTCAAGAACAGTCACTGAGTTGTTGTGAAGCCACTCCTTCATTATTTTAGCAGTGTGCTTAGGGTCATTGTCTTGTTGGAAAGTAAACCTATGGCCCAGTCTGAGGTTCTGAAGACTCTGGAGAAGGTTTTTGTCCAGGATATCCCTGTACTTGGCCGCATTCATCTTTCCCTCAATTGCAACCAGTCGTCCTGTATCTGCAGCTGAAAAACACCCCCACAGCATGATGCTGCCACCATCATGCTTCACTGTTGGGACTGTATTGGACAGGTGATGAGCAGTGCCTGGTTTTCTCCACACATACCGCTTAGAATTAAGGCCAAAAAGTTTTTTCTTGGTCTCATCAGACCAGAGAATCTTATTTCTCACCATCTTGGAGTCCTTCAGGTGTTTTTTTAGCAAACTCCATGTGGGCTTTCATGTGTCTTGCAATAAGGAGAGGCTTCCGTCGGGCCACTCTGCCATAAAGCCCCGACTGGTGGAGGGCTGCAGTGATGGTTGACTTTCTACAACTTTCTCCCATCTGCCGACTGCATCTCTGGAGCTCAGCCACAGTGATCTTAGGATTCTTCTTTACCTCTCTCACCAGAGCTCTTCACCCCTGATAGCTCAGTTTGGCCGGACGGCCAGCTCTAGGAAGGGTTCTGGTCGTCTCAAACGTCTTCCATTTAAGGATTATGGAGGCCACTGTGCTCTTAGGAACCTTAAGTGCAGCAGAAATTTTTTTGTAACCTTGGCCAGATCTGTGCCTTGCCACAATTCTGTCTCTGAGCTCTTCAGGCAGTTCCTTTGACCTAATGATTCTCATTTGCTCTGACATGCACTGTGAGCTGTAAGGTCTTATATAGACAGGTGTGTGGCTTTCCTAATCAAGTCCAATCAGTATAATCAAACACAGCTGGACTCAAATGAAGGTGTAGAACCATAGCAAGCGTGCCAGATATGGGGTCAAGATGTATAAGCTCTGTGACAGGGCCACAGGCTATACATATAAATGTATGGTTTACGAGGGAAGAGATAGTCATGTAGAGCTGGAGAACTGCCCAGATTACATAGGGAGTGCTGGCAAGATTGTGTGGGACTTGTTGTCACCCTTATTCAGAGAGGGGTACTATTTGTATGTGGACAATTATTACACGAGCATGCCACTTTTTAGTCACTTGTTTGATCATCAGGTTGGCGCATGTGGCACTGTGCGATCTAATCGCCGGGGCTTACCCCAGAGGCTTGTAGATTCCCGTCTTAGGCTGGGGGAGAGAGCCTGCGTGAAGTGTAATAATTTGCTCACTGTGAAGTGAAGGGATAATAAGAATGTTTTTGTTCTGTCCTCCCTTCACGTAGACACAACGGTCCAAATTACTACGGCGACTGGTGTTGTGGAGAAACCACTCTGTGTCCACGAATATAACCAAAATATGGGAGGGGTGGACCTCAGTGACCAGTTCTTGGCGCTAGTTGCCCGTAAGGCCAGATGCTGGTACAAAAAAGTGTCTGTATACTTATTTCTGGTACAATGTTTTAAAAAAGGGAATAAAAAAGGAAAAATCAGATAACAAATTCCCACGCAGGGGATATGGACATAAAACATAAGAAAGAGGTTCACATAAAAGTACATGATAAGACGTATATTATGAGGGTATAGATTATAAACTGACACCGACCCACCAGCTAGGGCCAGGGGTCAGTGCGTTGACCTTGCCTCGTTCCCCTGGAGATAGGAAAGGAGGTCAAAAGGCAACCAGCATAGCGGACTGAGGCAGAGGGGGTTGAGTAAAGGGCCAACAACCACGACAGAATCGAATCTCCAAAACCCCAACGTTGTAGTACGTAACGCAGATAGTCCCACGAGAGGGTATCGAAAGCTTTATATATATCAAGCAAAAGGAGAAAGCCAGGGATTTTGCGTTGCTGCAGTAAGGTGATCAAGTGGACAACTTTCCGGACATTTTCCCCAGCCTGACGGCCAGGTACGAAGCCATGTTGCAATGTTTTATTGTTATTATGTTTTATCATGTTTGCTTTTCAGGTATGTAATTTTGCATGGGGGCAGCAGGGGTGGAGGAGCGATTTGCTCCTAACTTTTGGGGCAGATGCCCCCATGCTTCGGCATATACCGTATATATTCGAATATAAGCCGAGTTTTTCAGAACATTTTTTTGTGCTGAAAGTGCCCCCCCTCGGCTTATACTCGAGTCACTGCCATCTCTGCATACCTGATCAGCCCATGTCATGCTCAGACGGCAGCCGACCAGTGTACAAAAGCCACGCCTCCTCCTCGTCCTTGTCTGTGATAGGGGAACACTCAGTTTCCCAGCAGTGAGTCAGTGTTCAGTGTTCCGCCTATCACGGATGTCCTCTCGTCCTCATCCCATGGACGAGGATGAGAGGATGTCTGTGATAGGCGGAACACTGAACACTGACTGCTGGGAAACTGAGTTTTCCGCCTGTCACAGACAAGGATGAGGAGGAGGCGTGGCTTTTGTACACTGGATGGCCGCCATCTGACTGCATGACACGGGCTGATCAGGTAGGCAGATCCGCACAGGGAGGCAATGGACACAGGGAAGGCATGGACACAGGGCAATGGACACAGGGAAAGCATTGACACAGGGCAATGGACACAGGGAAGGCATGCAATGCACACAGGGAGGCATGCAATGGACACAGGGAGGCTGCAATGCACACAGGGAGGCTGCAATGGCTGCAATGGACACAGGGGGGCTGCAATGGACACAGGGAGGGTGCAATGGACACAGGGAGGGTGCAATGGACACAGGGAAGTATGCAATGGACACAGGGAGGCTGTAAGGGAGGCTGCAATGGACACAGGGAAGTATGCAATGGACACAGGGAGGCTGCAATGGAGACAGGGAGGTATGCAATGGACACAGAGAGGCATGCAGCTGCAGATGGACATTGTTGACCCTCTTTTTCCACTTACAGTAGCTGCTGCATTTCTCACCCTCGGCTTATACTCGAGTCAATAAAAATTTCCCATTTTATTGTGGTAAAAGTAGGTGCCTCAGCTTATATTCGGATCAACTTATACTCAAGTATATACGGTATATATTTTAGGCACAGATTGCGTTAAAAAATGTTTGTTTTTTTTTGTTTGCTTTACAGGTATGGTATGTCTTAATGTTATACTGTAATGTTACTTTGTTTTATTGTTAACCATCATTTGCTTAGCAGGTATGCCATTCAGTTGCAGGGCAGATTTATATATCTTGACAGCAACAGCGTTTGCTCCCACGATACATAAAGCCGTGACTCCAGCGATGTAGGAGGTGATTTCACCACCACAGTTAAAAACACAATGCATGTATGCCCGTCATTAAAAGTGGGTGGATAAAGGGAGTTATTCTAACGGTGGGCATACCCACTAATCAATCTCTTTTTTTCGTTCAGCCCTGCATGAAAAAAAAAAGATTATAATATACTGTATGCCCAACAAGGACCAGCAACATGCTGGTATGTTGCTGGACTTTGAGTGGTTATACCAGAATAATGCCTGCGGGTTTAGGTATCATCTTGGTATCATTCTTTTCAGCCAGCAGTCAGCTTTCAAGTAAAAGCAATCCTAGCAGCTAACTAGCCTCTAGACTGCTTTTACAAGCAGTGGGAGGGAACATCTCCCCCTTCCACCGTCTTCCATGGTTTTCTCTGGCTCTCCTGTCCACACGGGGAACCTGAGAATGCAGCCGGTGGTTCCACCAGCTAACCATAGAGCTGGTCAGAGACCAAAATGGCTCCAATCATCTCTATGGCCTAAAAAATTGGAAGCTATGACTTAGATTTCGCCGGATGTAAACAGCGCCATTGGGAAATTGGGAAAGCATTTGATCACACTGATCTTGGTGTGGTCAGATGCTTTGAGGGCAGAGGAGAGATCTAGGGTCTAATAGACCCCTTTTTTTTCAAAAAAGAGTACCTGTCACTACCTATTGCTATCATAGGGGATATTTACATTCCCTGAGATAACAATAAAAATGATTAAAAAATGAAAGGAACAGTTTAAAAATAAAATAAAAAAGCAAAACAAATAATTTGCTGAGAGGCATGTCGAGTTCATGGAATATTTTATATTTTGTCACTAAATGATATATTGCTCAAACATGCCATGAGCATATGTGGAATTACACCCCAAAATACATTCTGCTGCTTCCTCTTGAGTACGGAAATCAATCACCGCCTTCAGGATTTCCTCTGGCGTAAAATGGTGATTTCACTTCCTCACTACCTATCACAGTTACGGAGGCCATAAAATGTCAAGATAGCACCCCCCCCCCCTCAAATGACCCCTATTTGCTGAAAGACATGTTGAGTCCATGGAATATTTTATATTTTGCCACAAGTTTCTGTAAAATGTTTTCTTTTTTTTTTTACAGAAAGTTGTCACTAAATGATATATTGCTCAAACATGCCATGGGCATATGTGAAATTACACCCCAAAATACATTCTATTGCTTCTTTTGAGTATGGGGATACCACATGTGTGGGACCTTTTGGGAGCCTAGCTGCATACAGGACCCCAAAAACCAAGCACCGCCTTCAGGCTTTCTAAGGTTGTAAATTTTTGATTTCACTCCTCATTGCCTAATAGAGAGCTGCAAAATACTCACCATGCCTCTCAGCAAATAGTTTGGGATGTCTACTTTCCAAAATGAGGTCATTTGGGGTGGTTTTGTGCTATCTTGGCATTTTATCGCCTTTGAAACTGTGATAGGTAGTGAGGAGTGAAATCAAAAATTTACGCCCTTAGAAAGGCAGGGCTTGGGTTTCAGAGTCCTGTATGCGGCTAGACTGTCAAAAAGTCCCACACGTGTGGTATCCCACAGAGAAGCAGCAGAATGTATTTTGGGGTGTAATTTCACATATGCCCATGGCATGTTTGAGCAATATATAATTTAGTGATAACTTTGCGAGAAAAAAAATGTATTGTAATTTTCCCGAAACTTGTGGCAAAATATAAAATATTCCATGGACTCAACATGCCTCTCAGCAAATAGCTTGGGGTGTCTACTTTCCAAAATGGGGTCTTTTCGGGGGGGGGGGGGGTGCTATCTGGGCATATCATGGCCTCCGAAACTGTGTAAGGTAGTGAAGAGTGAAATCAAAAATTTACGCCCTTACTCAGGAGAAGCAGCAGAATGTATTTTAGGGTGTCATTTCACATATGCCACGGCATGTTTGAGAAATATATATTATTTCAGTGACAACTTTGTGTAATTTTTTTTTGTAATTTTTCAATCACTTATGACAAAAAATATATATTTAATGTGCTCAACATGCCTCTCAGCAAATTCCTTGGGGTGTCTACTTTCAAAAATGGGGTCATTTGGAGGGGTTTTGTACTGCTCTGCTCTTTTAGCATGTTTTTGTACTGCCCTGCGTGAATTCCAGAAAATGTACCCTAGTTTGTAGGCACTATAACTTTTGTGCAAACCAATAAATATACGCTTATTGAATTTTTTTTACCAGAGACATGTGGCTGAATATATTTTGGCCTAAATGTATGACTAAAATTGAAAAAATGATTGTATTTTTTTTATAACAAAAAGTAGAAAATATCTTTTTTTTTCAAAATTTTCGGTCTTTTTTCATTTATATCGCAGAAAATAAAAACCGCAGAGGTAATCAAATACCACCAAAAGAAATCACTATTTGTGGGAAAAAAAGGACGCAAATTTCGTTTGGGTGCAGCATTGCATGACCGCCCAATTACCAGTTAAAGCAGAGCAGTGCCAGATTGTAAAAACTTCTCTGGTCAGGAAGGGGGTAAAACCTTCCGGGGCTGAAGTGGCTAAATAGTGAAATCTTTATAAATATATGTTTATTCTCTAGCTGGTATTCACAGTACATATGTATATATGTGTGAGTTTGGCTGTTATTCAGAACTCAGTTGATCCATGAACCTTCCCCTTGTACACATATCTTTACTTCAGTAAAACCTAAGAGAATAGCTTTTTGACTTGTGTTGGAGTGTCATTTAAAGGTGTTTGCAAGAAAATGTCTGAGCCCAGAGTTTCAGGTGGGTTGGAGTGTTCACAGGGTCAGAGCGGTACAGATGAACAGGTAAATCAAAGCAGCCCTCAAGGGGGCAGTGTTACTTTACCAAAAAAAAGCTCTATTTTTGGGAGAAATTATATAAATTCCATTTGGGTACAGCATGCATGACTGCGCAATTGTAAGTTAAAGTAACGCCATGCCAAAAAGAAAAATATGGCCTGGTCATGAAAGGGGGGGTAAATCTTCAGGAGGTCAAGTGGCTAATGTATGTGCAAAGGATAGGGCTTTTCACAGAGGTTTACTGAGGGATTTTTTTAGAGCAGCCTTACTTAACCGGGGTTCCTTGAAATGCTAGGGTTTCTTCAAAGATTGCTAGGGGTTCCTTTGGCAATGAGCAATTTTTACCTCTCAGATAAGTAACCAATAGTGCTAATCATCATTTTTAGCTACTCAATCTCTGAAAGTAAACCTTTGTATGTCTAATAATTCAGTACAGTTTGTTTCTTGGTACAGAACAAATCTTAGCTATATTCCTAACTTCAACGAGTCTCCATTAGTGTAACAATTATCCTTTGCAGTCTATAGATTTTTTATGTTCTCTCAGTAGGATCAAATGGCAGAATGCTCAACCTGCCAGCCAAGATTATAAGGGGTGTCAACTTTAGCTGGCTAGACGTCGCTTTTAGGACCTGTGTAAGCTTATGAAATAAGAAACAATTTAAAACTGGCACTATTATCAATGGCACAACAAGGTCAATACATTTAACATTATCTTGATGCCACCAACATCAATTTAAAGTGTCAAGATATTTAGATCTTAAAAAACATGTGTACACTGTGTTTGGACTTCCTTGATTGTTGTCATTTATAATGTATCTTTGGTTCCTTTGCATTATAATATATACAGATTCTGTGAAGCTAACAGTGGTTATTGTGTTATAAAATATACAGGTTCTGTGAGGATTCACTTTGATTTAATGAACGCATAGTGAATTGTAGTCCAGTTGTAGACCATTGATAAATATGACTTTTACTTTACAGTTTTTTGAGCCAGATCGAGTCAGTTCATTATATTATGCAACATATGTATTTATGTCACAATTTCCTACCTTCTAGGCGTCTCCAACAAAGTTTTTAAAAATTTGAGAACGTCCAATGATGAAACGCGTAAGACGGGGCTACGCTTTCACGTCATTTCCGGTACGGAACTAGGGAGCCTGGAGCGCATGTGGAATGCACACTCTGTTCCGGCTTCCCTTATACACTAGTATTGTGTGTTTTTCTTCTGGGCTTTCCCACATTTTGGGTGGGAAGCCATTGACTTTTTCTACAATAAATATATATTTTTTTAACTACTACACTATGGGAGTCCCCCTTTTTCTTCTTATGAGGACTCAGTTCTGAACGCTGGGAGTGATTTTTGGGAAGGTGCTGACCAGTGTGATTCCTCACCTGTGGAGACAGCTGGAGGATCCTGATAGACCTACAGATGGAACTTTGGGAGAGCCTAGGAGGAAGCCTATCCACGACCACACACTTATGCCTATTACCACTGTAGGGGTGACAATATTTGGTGAGTGGGGACACAACGGGGGGAGCACCTTAAGGCACCCTATCTGCTGAGCACCGAAGTCACCCGAAAGGATCATAACCGGTCATTCTGGAATTACACCCCTGAGATATACATCTTAAATACATCTTATTCCCTGGGACTTTATATTTTTTATTTCTATTTTTATAAAAAAAAATTATTTTTATTTTTATGTTTCATTATTTTTGTTTTTTCACGCACAATTTATGGGACTTGGTTTACATATTTTCATTTATATACTTTATGTACTTTCATATATACCCCTGCTTTGGGATTTCTTAACAAAATATTGAACTTTTGTTAGCCACAATATATATATATATATATATATATATATATATATATATATATATATATATGTGTATATATATATATAATTTTTTGGTATGTTACTTGGAGGTCTGACCTACACTAGTACCTTCAATATATATGTATGGTGTTAGCTCACATCTTTGGTTTATTGTATATTGTATATGGATATATATCACATATTTTCCCATATCCTTGTTTGACGAAATATACATATTTGCTTTTATGTGCACATAGGCACCCCTTTTCCTCTTACTTAAACACGGTTTCTGTCACATTACACTTTTATATCCACCACTGACGGATATATTTATATACACCTAGCCCTAACAGTATAGGCTTTTTTTACTTCCCTTGGTGGGAAGACACTCACTTTTAATTCTGTTTACACCATATGGTACAATAGGGTAGCACCACGTACCCCATTTTTTATTTTATTTTCTGTAAGTTCCCTTGGGAACCTAACAGGGGGGCTCCAACCCTTAATTATCCTGAGTGCGGAGTATACCATACATTTAATTATAACAAATCATGACCTTGCCTGATCCTTACAGTAAACTATATTATCTAAAACATTTTGGAGCACCAGCTCTACTAGTTCTGATTTATTTTTCAAGGTAATTTTCCCAATGTTCTATTCCATCAGTGACAATTGAGAATGTCAATAGACTAATGCAAAGCGAGGTCATGCAACATCACAAATGTCCCTAAAGTATGTTCACATGTTGAATGATATTTAATGGATTTTAGAACACATTTTCTGTAGCAGGTATTTTTATGAAATTCAATCCATGACCGCTAAGTAACATAGAACATAAAACCATTAAATGGTCTAATTTCATTAAGTGATACTATTTTTTGAACCACCACTGATAAGATAAATCCTTTTGAATAATTTAATAGCTTAAACTGAAATAATATTCACTTTTATTACCACACTCCTCCTGTAAGATTATACAGGATAAATATATAAATATTTAGGAATACAATTTAAAGCCATCCTGAAGTGAAGAAGTCCTATACAACCACTGACACCACAGAACAGCCTCTCTAGGTGGCTGCATGCAAAGTCTGTTTTCCAGTTCCTGATTTACTAAACATACACTCTGATATATAAATATTCACTCGGCTTCCTGGCTTAAGAACCCCCCTCTGACCTCCTAAACCAAAACAATATTGAATAGTGAGGCTTGAAAGGTAGCAAGGACTTACGACTCAGGAAAATGGCTAAATATTTGCTAGGGATGAGTATAAGTTTGGAACAAGTCTTGAGTGTTCAGATGTTCGGACGAAGCCAACAACATTTACTCATTCTGCATGAGCCGACCATCATGTATACTAGCAGTATTATCGCAACAATTAAACATTACAGTTTCTTACTGCCAGTGGTTGTTGAACACCAGCAGGTGCAGGCATTGTTGAGGCCTTAACAACCAGCCAATCACCACCCTACTCGCTTACATAGCCAAGAATCTCTGGCCATGTAAGCAAAGGGTCATATGGTAGTGACATCACTGACCAAATATGGTCATGGCCTTAGACCCAAAGTCAAAATCTTTGGGGCAAAGGTCTCTTTCCCACAACCCTGGCCCAGTGGTTGTGGTTGTATACAAATCTCCATACGATAGTGTGCAATACCTTATTTAACCACTTCAATACAGGGCACTTAAACATCTTCCTGCCCAGACCAATTTTCAGCTTTCAGTGCTCTCACGCTTTGAATGACAATTACTCAGTCATGTTACACTGTATCCAAACAAAGCTTTTATCATTTTGTTTCTCACAAATAGAGCTTTCTTTTGGTGGTATTTAATTACCACTGGGTTTTTTATTGTTTGCGATATAAGTGAAATGGCAATTTATAGATAGGCAACTTCTATCCTCATATTGATTAGTGGTTCCAAGTTATTACTAACTACTGCAGTAGGGAACAGACACAAAAGATACACTCAGCATCTTTCCAAATAACTGTTCTGCTTTATTATGATGCAATTGAAGGTTTTTTATACACATGGTTACGTAGGTATCACATTAATATTACAATTGTGCTTTTATGGTAACAAGGGGCATAACATAGGCAGGCTAATTCTAATCAGGACTCGAAAGAATGCAAACATGTATTGAAAACATTATTAGTGCCGTGTGCACCGTGAGGGCAGCGTGCAATACATATATAATAGCATACATGTCAGGTCACCTGAGACCAGATGACAGATGCACTCCGTAGGAGTCAGGACTGTACCGCTAAGGTAGTGGATCCTAGGACTGACTGCTGTGGATTGAACCCTGGGATGTTCACGAAGCAGGTCTACTAGATCACTAACACAGATCCCAGTAGGAGCTAGAGCATAGATTCCCCAGGGCGCTGAGTCTAAGAGCCAGCATGTGTTCACCAGAGCCTCTAGTGGTGAGGATGGATTGCGCTGCAGTCTGGCTCCAGGTCACGGCCCCCAGGGTCTCACAGCTCACGCTCACGGTAGACTACAGGAGATAGAGGAAGCAAGCAGCAGTCTGGAACAACAAGGATAGTAAGGGGATAAGCCAAGGTCAGGGCAACTAGCAGACAAGGACAAAAGAGTATACGTCAAAGGTTCAGGGTCACAGGCAAACAGGAATAGTCGGGGACACTCCAAAAGGTCAGGGTCATGAGCAAACAGGAATAGTCGAGAACATGCCAAGGTCGGTAACAGAGACAAACGTAAAGCACATGGCAAGCAGGAAACAGGAAGCCAAACACACAATGGTTGATCAGCAAGGTTGGCTTGCAATGCACAGGTTAATATAGTGTTCTCTGATAGGAGCTGGGGTAGAGCCATGCTTAGAGGAGAGATTATAAAAGCAGTCAGGTGAGAGTGGCTGGTCTCTAGAGATGAACACATGGTGAGAGGTAAGCTGACAGATACACATTACTGCATAACCATGACAGTACCCCCCTCTTACGAGGCCTCCCCTTCCCCTGTCTGGGCCCAGGCTTAAAGGGAAACTCCAGATGAAACCTCCTCAACAGACGAGGTGCAAAGATCTCAAATGCAGTGATCCAAGACCTCTCCTCAGGACCAAACCCTTTCCAAAGTACAAGGTACTGAAGAATGCCTCTTCGGAGCCGGGAATGCAGAACTTTACTAACCTCATACTTTAGGTTATCCTCAGAGACCAAAACCGAGGTAGGGAGAGGGCGAGAGGACTTATTGAGGACTAAAGGCTTCTTAGGAATGGGTAAGGGCATGAGAAGACCATCAGGAGACTGAGCAGGGTCCCCCAGGCCCTTAAAGATTAGCTGGACATCCAGCACAGGACCATCAGACTGGGCAGAGGTCAGTGGATCCCTGAGGCCAGGTTGATTAGAAGGTGATGTGTCACAAGAGTCAAAGTGGATAGCTGAAACACAAGCAGAATGCAGAGAGCCCAGAAAGAAAGATTGAAAACCCCACCTGGCCGAATGAGGCAGTCTATCGAAAGGATGGATTGAGCCTCTTAAACAGGTTTGAATGGACGTAGTAGTAGTAGGGTGAGGCCAGGTTACAGAAGGTCCTGAATAAGAAGAAGCAGGAAGCTCACTGGGCATAGGCTGGACTGGCATAACTGGTGCAGAGGCCGACTGAATAGCATCACCAGGTGCAGCGACTACCACAATCACATCATTGTCCAATTTTTTAAATAGTCTATGTCAGTCATTTATCTGTGCTTCATTTTTGTTAATTCAGTTTGCTGTGGTATTTTTTGTACTAATAAAGCTAGTTTTGTACTAACCATAAGTGTTCTGTTTTGGCCCTCTTAAGAGAACTTTATTCTCTTAGTCTTTTTTTGTATGCCTTTAGGGTTATCAGAACTGCATACAAGTATCGTATGGGTGAATGTTATTTACAAACTCGCTAAACTTACTCTATATTCTTATTATTGAGTCTATGTTGATCCAGGCAGTTTTTTGTTTATTTCTAAGGAAGGATATCCACTCCTGGTGGAGTGACCCTATCGACATCTTAACAGGGAAGGTCTAGAAGCGGATAGGGCCCCCTGGGAGAATACTGCCATCAATCGCCAAGACCACCAATGGCGTTGTGAGGGGCAAAAGGGTATGTCTCATGGAAGATGCAGTTTCCCAATCCATGAAATTGCCAGCGGCTCTGGAAGCCAGATGTGCCGAGACTGAACGAGAGGAAGCACCGACATGAAGGAACACAGAAGGGAAAAGACAAGAAGGTGAAGGTGATATTTCAGGGTCTAATACTCCACCTTCCAGATGTATTAGGCCTGAGTGTTTTTCTGGACAAAGAGAACAAATGTCGCGAAAATTACCTTTGACCCCACAGTAGTATAAAGAAGAGGGGAGAAGACGTGAAAACCAGCCAGGGATATATTGAAGAACCCAACACTCTGTGTCACATCCTCAAGAAAAATATATGGGAAAAAGGTTTAGCCCCAGGGATATTACGGACAAAGAGAGACGTACAAATAGGGTACGCCAAAGATTACGTCAAAGTAAAAAATCTGTGAGCTTTTATTAATACAAAAATAGACAATACAATATAAATGTACAAACATCACCTTAAAACAATGGAATAAAACACATGACAATTAAATGAAATAGCTGCTAAACTTGGAGCACACCACAGATCAAGACTGGAGGTTAGGCTAATGGGGTGTGTATGCCAAGGTACCCAACATGTTTTGGAAAGCAAGGGGGGATTTTTTTGACATGTATATTTCCTTCTTCAGGGGTTACAAGAAAGCGTGCTGTTCCATTTCTATTGAGAAAGAAGAGAGGGGGAGTATGTCAGTGTTAAAGTAACATTTACTATCGATTACAATAGACTGATTTGGAATAGCAACAATATGGTACATGTAATTGATGGAATAAATGTATCCTGTACTTACAGATCTGTGTTGTAGTTCAACAATACAAGTCAGTAGGCAAAACGTCAGGCCCTGGATATTGCTGAGCTGCACTTCCAAAATGCATTCATATAGTTTGGGGTGATTAGAGAATCAATCCCATATAGCTGGGGAGCAAACTGAAACAATTCTAACTAGATAGATGGAAACAGGTCCAGTAGTCGCCCTGAAGCGATCCAACAAAGCTCACAGGGATAACCTCTAACTAATGGAGACGGATGTCTGGTAAAAAAATAACAAAATATATGTATTAGAAAAGTAGTATAACTGTATGCTAACAGTCCTCCATTGGGTTAAGTGAACATAGATTAGTCACAACCCATAGGAGGGCAATGTATTGCAAGAATACTAGAGTGGCAGGAGCTGGGAAATACAGGGGGTCCCCGGGTTACAAACAAGTTAGGGACTGTAGGTTTGTTCTTAAGTTGAATCTGTTTGTAAGTCGGAACAGGTACATTTTTTAATTGTAGCTCCAGTCAAAAAAACTATTTTTAAGCTTTTTGGATAGCATAGGGAAGGGTTAACACCCCTGTAACATTTGTTTTGCTGTGTGTGCCCCTGTTCAGAAGATTTCACCTCACTTTCTGTCCCAATGACAATTGGATTTTGAAAATTTTGGGTTGTTGTGGAAACAAGCTTTGGTGATAAAGCATCAGTGGAGGTACCTTTTCCCCAAAATAGCTCTTACAGGAGAGAATTTCCCTTCCTAGGGGTAGATTTCATCTCACTTCCTGTTGTCTCCTTCCGTTTGTAAGTAGGAGTCGTTTGTAAGTCGGATGTTTGTAACTAGGGGACCCCCTGTAAGCAGTTTCCATTACCTGTGATTCAGATGTCATACCACATTCACAGAGATCCCTGGCATTTCCTGGCTATGTAGCAATTAATGCTAATCATTTGCATGATTGAAGCATGGTCACTCGAATAAGTGGTAATGATACGATCATGGGTCTCCGAGGGTTTATTTTTGACGGTCAGCAAATCATGTCTGTTTTTATATACTGCCCGCTTAAAGGCCTTCTTGAGGCATTTGTGACTATACCCCCTTTCCAATAGACGTTGTTTCAAATTGTTTGCTTCTCGCTTGAAATCTGAGTAATTGCAACAATTGCGCTTAATTCGTAAGAATTGTCCATATGGGATGGACTCAACTAGGGGTCTGGAATGAAAGCTGGACGAGTGAAAGATGATGTTGCCTACAGTAGTTTTCCTGTATAGTTTACAAGAGAACATATTTGTATCATTTTAAAATATCTCAACATCTAAGAATGTAACCCTGGATGGATCGGAGATCATAGTAAATTTTAGGTTGAATTTGTTTTTATTTAGAGCTGATAGGCACTCATCCAGCAATTTAGGAGATCCATCCCAGACGACGAAGATGTCATCTATGTACCTGTGCCACATGACAATGTAGCACAGGTACATAGTGGCACAGGTACATAGAGAGATCCTCGTCGCAGAAAATAGTCCGCTCCCATTCCCCCAGGTACAGATTGGCATAGCCAGGGGCACAACAGGTGCCCCTGGCTACACCCTGTACCTGGAGGAAAAATCGATCATCAAATGAAAAGACATTATGTATCAATATATAATCCAAAGAAAGGAGTATAAAGTCATTAAAGAAACTTTCATAATGACTAGTTTGTGAAAAGACTCTTTGCATACATGCAAGTCCCTTGGAATGGGGTATCGAACTGTAGAGAGCTTCCACATTGATACTTGCAAGGATGCAACCCTCAGAGACCTGTACACCCTCAATAATCTGTAGCAAATGAATAGTATCATGTACGTATGAAGGTATGGAGAGAACAAAGGGTCTCATAAGCTCATCAACAAGACATGACAAATTTTCAGTGATAGCCCCATTGCCAGAGATTATTGGTCTCCCTGGGGGATCCATTGTGTGTTTGTGAATCTTGGGAAGCGAGTAAAAAGTTGCTAACCTAGGGTAAGGAGTGGAAAAAAATGGAATTGTGCTAAAAGCTGACATGCATATAAATAATCGCCATTTCAGCAATAAATCCTAGAATGCATGTCATACGAGGTGTAAGCATTTCAAAGTGTCATAACCCCAAACAGTGTAAAATAATTGATATTGAAACAATTGAAGATAATAAAAATAATAGGTAAATATAAATAAATATAAACGTGAATCCACACACATAAATGACTAAATCACCCATGTGGTAAATAAATACAATAATGTGAAAAAGTCCATTAAAAAGCTGTGTAATCCTTGCTGGTGTGAAAATAATGTTCGATCCAGCACCACGAGTGAAAAAATGGCCGCTTACCAGAGACTCATGATCCCCCACTACTGAGGATCAGAGAAAGCCTGAATAAGGATCATTCCTCCGAACCGCAACCGATGAGCAACCGATGAGCCCAGGAGGTGACCATTCACCTCTTTTGCCACCTGAGTTCATAATACAAAACGAATCACTTTGGCTTAGGAAAACCGTCTGCTCCACCGATCGCTCAGCATCCCCTGACTCACACAATTATTTTTATTTCGTTGTTTAGTTTTTTGTTTTACCAGAGCGCAGTTTCTTCTCCCTTTTTTCTGTAGGGTAAGGAGTACAAATGAATTCAAAAGTTTGTTTAGAAATGACCTTGTTTTAAAATGCCTTATCCACAAATGCATAGAATTTGCTATTGAATGCCTCAACAACATCAGGACCGACAGGACGGTTGCACGGTTGCTTAGAATTTTCATACACATATGACTATATTTGTCATTGGTAATCAGGACTATGTTTCCCCCTTTGTCGGAGGCCTTCATTTCATAATTGCTTAACAAATTTTTAAGAGCAATTTTCTCATTTTTTTGTAAGGTTTTCTAGAGTAGGGAATGTGGACTTTAAACTTTTGAATTTTGATTTCTTGACAGGTCATTTTTAAGAATGTTGATACACCCTGATTAGAGCTGGGTGCAAGGTATAGCGAAGATGTTTTTAAGAGAAGATTTTTTAGGAATAGTTTCCCTTGAGGAGGGATTCAATCAATAGTGTCAATAAGGTCCTTGGGTTCACTCTCCTCGAGTAACGAATTGAGATTATCCAAGGCTTGCCTTTCACTAAGGGTTCGAAAACCCTCCATGTCAGGTTTGGTCTTTTCAAACATACTTTTTAAAAGGAGTTTGCGTGTGTATAAGTGAAGTTCTTTAATCATTTCAAATTTGTCCATCTTGTTTGTTGGAACAAAGGTGAGGCCTTTGGAAAGGACTGAGACTTCATCTTGTGTGAGGGAGTGAGAGGAAAGATTAACAATGTTAAAATTAGTGGGGTGATGTGGTGCTAGAGTGGCATTTGTGGCGTGGGAGTGGGAAAGTTTCCCTGATTTTTAGGGAAAAACATAGTCGGAATATAGGGGTTATAAGAGTAGGCACATCCATTCCAATTGCTGATCCTGCTCCCGTGCCAACATCCATAACATCTTGTGGCATCGGGTCATTTCCAACAATTGAAGAGGATGTATCGGTGTGGTGTTTCGGTGGATGTTTATTAGTGCCTGTCATGGGGGGATTGTCGCCATTGCGTCCCCTCTTGGGTTATCTCATACGTTTGGTTTTAAAGGATCGAGAAGATGCCATAGATGACATGGATATCCGTTACGTAACCCCGCCCCCTTCTGACGTCACGGGGAATGCCACAGGGAAGTCCCCGTCAAGTCCCCGTGCGTCAGAGAGGGGCAGGGTCACCGGATGGCCCCACCCCCGTTATTTAAGAACCATCAGAAGAGAAGCGTCACACAGCGGGAGCCTCCCATCATGCCATCATGTATGCGGAGCGGACCGAGGAGGAGAAGGGAAGAAGACGCCGGCGCCGCGGAGGAAGATGCCGGACGAGAACACCGGAGGAAGAACCAGAAGAACCAGAAGAAGAAGAAGATGGAGGAAAAAAACCAAAGGAAGATAGAAGATACAAAATAGAAGAAAGCAGATAGAAGAAAGAAGAAGCATTTAAATAAAGGAATTGTCAAAAACTGTCTCTTGTCATTTTTAACATTTTTGACAGTTTTTTTGTGAAACGGTAGGGGTACTTTTGTACCCCCTTACCATTTCACACAGGGGGGAGGGCCGGGATCTGGGGGTCTCCTTGTAAAAGTGGGCTTCCAGATTCCGATAAGCCCCCCACCCTCAGACCCCCACAACCACCGGGCAAGGGTTGTGGGGATGAGGCCCTTGTCCCCATCAACATGGGGACAAGGTGTTTTGGGGGCTACCCCAAAGCACCCTCCCAATGTTGAGGGCATGTGGCCTGGTATGGTTCAGGAGGGGGGGCGCTCTCTCGTCCCCCCTCTTTTCCTGCAGCCTGACAGGTTGCGTGCTCAGATTAGGGTCTGGTATGGATTTTTGGGGGGACCCCATGCCATTTTTTTTAAATTTTGGCGTGGGGTTCCCCTTACAATCCATACCAGACCTGAAGGGTCTGGTATAGATTTTGAGGGGGACCCCACGCCATTTTTTTTTTAAATTTTGGTTCCCCTTAATATCCATACAAGTCCTGAAGGGCCTGGTATGGAAGTTAGGGGGACCCCCACGTCATTTTTTTTTTTTAATTTTGGTTTGGGGTTCCCCTGTGGGGAATTCCCATCCCATGCCATTTTTATCAATGAACTTTTATGTGTATTGTTGGACCGGCAATTCATTATTAGCCGCGAGTAGTTTTAAATGACTTTTTTTCCTTTGAAATGTCATTTTGCTGTCAGACTGTTCTAAACAAGGGAAACATGCGCCCTTTTACAGGCATACTTTAGACACCCCCCAGGTACGAAATTTAAAGGAATATTACACTTTTATTGTTTCACTTTAAGCATTATTAAAATCACTGCTCCCGAATAAACGGCCGTTTTTAAAACTTTTTTGGCATTGAACCATGTCCCCTGGAGCAGGACCCAGGACTCCAAACACTTTTTATGACAATAACTTGCATATAAGCCTTTAAAATTAGCACTTTTGATTATTCATGTTCGTGTCCCATAGACTTTAACGGTGTTCTCGTGTTCAAACAAATTTTTTGCCTTTTCGCAAGTTCTGGTGCGAACCGAACAGGGGGGTGTTCGGCTCATCCCTAGTAGACAGTAGCAGGTGTAAAAATAAAACCTCTAAACTTCTAGTAAGGACTCTCCTATAAAAATGATTTCCTCTGTTACTCTCTGTAGATTCTGGCACTCTGTACTCAACAACTACTTCTAACTTTTGGTTCTGACGCCACATGTAAAGGCAGCAAAAGACAGCGGCTCCAGTTGGGACACTGACAAACAGACCGGCTCCATCTCTCAGGCACAGCCCCGGGTCCTCTCTTGCTCCCCGTACACTCCCCGCTCTCTCTCCGCTCCCCCAGAGTATGCAGCAGTTCCTCATTACAGGTGGCTCCACCACCACACAGCATCTAGCCCAGCCAGTTCCCACTGCCCCTGACCCTCTAGAAGAGCAGTATGGATGGATGGCACAGGCAGTGGCTGCCCTGCTCTCACCCACAATCACAGCAGCCGTGGACAGGGCTGTAAATGCTGGTATTGATCAGCTCAGGAGGGAGATTAGGGAGCAGGCAGGCAGGATCTCTGAGGCAGAGAATTGCATCTCTGAGCTAGAAGAGGAAAATCATACCTCGCAGGCTGCAGCTCATCAAACCTCCCAAACCCAGCAATACATCCTAGAAAAGCTAGATGATTTAGAAAATCGCCCTCACAGAAATAACTTACGCATCATTGGTCTACCTGAGTCTGTCAACTCTGAATCTCTGGCTGACCTCTGCTCTAGGCGCATAACATCAGCCCTCGGGCTCACAAACCCATCCACAATGACATCAAATGACAGGCACATCCCACGCCCCATCATTGCACGCTACCTCAACTATTTGGATAGGGTAGCCATACTGAAATCTTTCCGTAATGCCAAATTGTTTCAACTAGAGGGTCAAAAGCTATTGATCTTTGCGGAAGTTTCACGCAGAAGAAAGGCGTTTCAGCCCATATGTTCAGCCTATATCTCATCACGATGGTGTGAATTTCACATTGGCCTACCCAGCTATCCTCCGGCTCACTAACCAATCAGGGGAAACCAAGCCCTTCTCGCACCTGGATGAAGCTGCCTCATACCTCAAGACACACCTCCATATCTCTCCAGAACTAAATCCTATGGAAACAAATACTTCTGATAACATTTTTTACTGTGGCCTTTGCAGTAGCATTTGCCACTGGACATCCAGAAAACATGTCCATACATACAAAATGCATACTCGTACGATCCTGACTTGGGCATCTGGATATATCTTTTTGTAATCTCTGAAAGGGATAGTCAGCTTTTGATATCACCTTTTGGTAACACGAAAAACAAGAAGTGGTGTGTTATAAAAACTGTGGTGAACGCTGGCTCTATCCCACGCTCATTTACTAAGGCAGCCATAACTGCTTGTGACTGATGACACGGTCCATGTGTCAAGCTGGAGGGAAAAATGTGGCTGGCAGACATAAATGATCACCTTTTCCAAAGTCCTGTTTCATAAGAAGTTGTCCCGTGTGGACCACTTGTTCTTTGTGTTCTGGGGTCCTTAAAGTTGAATTATTAATCCCAGCTATGGGCCAGAACTAGGGTGGAATCTGTGAGTTGCACAGATTTAGCAAGTGTCTGGGGCTGTAAATGCAGCATCCTTAGAGTCGCCTGGTCTGCTTCCATGTGTGAGTTTTAACGTTAATATGGCTACCTCAACAAGAAGCTGGAAGGCTGAAAACAGCCAATCAATTAACTTGGCATGCTTTATTGGTTTACCTGTTGAAGTAAAAACAAACTTCTGGCCCTGCAAATGGAACTAAAAGCTCTTTAATTCTCTATTATCTAAATAAATATAAACACTCTTCTTTATAGCTCACAGGCTTTGCTAAAACATGGAGCACTGCTTCTTGAGCTGGGGGGAAAGGATCAAATGACTCTGAATACAGAGTATCCTTCTGGGTGATAAACTGCATACTCAGTATAAAACCGGGAATAACTCTACAAAAAATAAAATATCTGGGTCTTCAGGGAGTGTGTCCTTCACTGGGCTCACAGCAGCTGATTCCTACTTCATCAATTTAACACATAGGGTTTTTCTTTGTCACCACCCAATCCTCCAATAGAGTCAATAAGGTGGCTGGATTCAAATGTATGCATTTTTCATTGTTAGATTTGTACATAAACAAACAAAACAAATTAATATTTTGAACCTTTCATTAGACAAACATTAGACAAACATTTAGTTTGCTAAGCAGAATGTGGGACCAATAAATTTTATATTTGACCAAAATAATGTCTGTAACCTCTGATATATCAGAGTGAACCCTTCATTACTGGGTCCAGCTTGCATACATATATTACAGTGGCTTGTTTTCTATCATGCTGTTTGTGTAAGAACTTCAGTTTTATGTTTCAAAAAGACAACTTTTTCCTGGCAATATTATAATTTCTCATTGCTTGCACTGTTGTTAGTTTTAGCTAGATAACACAAGTCCTTAGTTTCCATCTGACATTGTTTTCCTGATGTCATAACATATAAATGATAACAGTACTGTACGGTCATGCAGAGATGTCCATAAATCCAAAGTTTTCTTCTACTTATACCATGGCACTTACAAGGAAAAGGGGCACATCATTTCACAATCCACACAATCTGCTTTGGATTTCAAAAATAAAAATAAATAAAAACAAAAGGACCAACAATCTGTATATGATGGACCAGAAAACTCTCAGCCAGATCAAAAACTGCAGGTGGCATCTATCCTAACAGGGTGTGTGGACTTGATGTGATGGGTCTGTTGTATTTAAATTTTATTTATTATTGCTCTCGCATCATGGACCGCACATCAAGTTATTATCAGACCTTTAGATTTAATTTTTGTAAAAAAAACTTCTTATGTATCCCATCCATCTTGGCCATGTTAAATATTATGGCAGCTGTATTCCAATTAACAACCTCATCTTAATCTCTTTTTTTTTCTCTCAATAAAGGGATTATTATATAAATGTAAAATTACAAAATTGTTATCTTAATCTAAACTAATCCAATTTTACAAATTTCCCCAATAATCTGGATTTCATTTCCAACCAAAGGTTGTCTTAACCAGTTACAATATATCTATATTATTAATAAAATTGTTAAACTCATATCAGAAATGAATACTCAAGTGATAATCTCAATATCACACCCTAATTCTAATATATATCCTGAGATATATTTCCTTAGCCACTTCAGCCCCAGAAGGATTTATCCCCTTCCTGACCAGAGCACTTTACACAATTTTGCACTGCGTCGCTTTAACTGCTAATTGCGCGGTCATGCAATGCTGTACCCAAATGAAATTTGAGTCCTTTTGTTTCCACAAATAGAGCTTTCTTTTGATGGTATTTGATCACCTCTGCGGTTTTTATTTTTTGCGCTATAAATGGAAAAAGACCGAATTTTTTTTTTTAAAATGATATTTTCTAATTTTTGTTATAAAAAAAGGCAATAAACGCAATTTTAGTCATACATTTAGTCCAAAATATATTCAGCCATATGTCTTTGGTAAAAAGAAGTCAATAAGTGTATATATATTGGTTTGCGCAAAAGTTATAGCGTCTACAAACTAGGGTACATTTTCTGGAATTTACACAGCTTTTAGTTTATGACTGCCTATCTCATTTCTTGAGGTGATAAAATGGCAGGGCAGTACAACCCCCCCCCCCCCCAAAATGACCCCATTTTGGAAAGTAGACACCCCAAGGAAATTGCTGAGAGGCATGTTGAACCCATTGAATATTATTTTTTTTGTCCCAAGTGATTGAATAACGACAAAAAAAAAAATTTACAAAAAGTTATCACTAAATGATATATTGCTCACACAGGCCATGGACATATGTGGAATTGCACCCCAAAACACATTTAGCTGCTTCTCCTGAGTATGGGGATACCATGCGTGGGACTTTTTGGGAGCCTAGCCGCGTACGGGGCCCCGAAAACCAAGCACCGCCTTCAGGATTTTTAAGGGCGTAAATTTTTGATTTCACTCTTCACTACCTATCACAGTTTTGAAGGCCATAAAATGCCAGAACAGTTCAAACCCCCCCCCAAATGACCCCATTTTGGAAAGTAGACACCCCAAGCTATTTGCTGAGAGGCATGCTGAGTCCATGGAATATTTTATATTTTGCCACAAGTTGCAGGAAAATGACAAACTTTTTTTTTGTACAAAGTTGTCACTAAATGATATATTGCTCAAACATGCCATGGGCATATGTGGAATTACACCCAAAAATACATTCTGCTGCTTCTCCTGAGTATGGGGATACCACATATGTGGGACTTTTTGGGAGCCTAGCTGTGTACGGGACCCTGAAAACCAATCACCACCTTCAGGATTTCTAAGGGCGTAAATTTTTGATTTCACTCCTCACTACCTATCACAGTTTCGAAGGCCATAAAATGCCAAGATGGCACAAAACCCCCCAAATGACCCCATTTTGGAAAGTAGACACCCCAAGCTATTTGCTGAGAGGCAAGGTGAGTATTTTGCAGCTCTCATTTGTTTTTGAAAATGAAGAAAGAAAAGAAAACATTTTTTTTTCTTTTTTCAATTTTCAAAACTTTGTGACAAAAAGTGAGGTCTGCAAAATACTCACCATACCTCTCAGCAAATAGCTTGGGGTGTCTACTTTCCAAAATGGGGTCATTTTGGGGGGTGGGTTTGTGCCATCTGGGCATTCCATGGCCTCAGAAACTGTGATAGGCAATCAAAAATTTACACCCTTAGAAAGCATGAAGGCGGTGCTTGGTTTTTGGGGTCCCATACGCAGCTAGGCTCCCAAAAAGTCTCACACATGTGGTATCCCCGTACTCAGGAGAAGCAACAGAATGTATTTTGGGGTGTAATTTCACATATGCCCATGGCATGTTTGAGCAATATATCATTATTGACAACTTTGTGCAAAAAAAAAATTGTCTTTTTCCCGCAACTTGTGTCACAATATAAAATATTCCATGGACTCGACATGCCTCTCAGCAAAGCAGCACAATAGCACAACATTTAGAAGCTTATGTCACACATCCCACCCTTCTAACCACTTGAAGACAAAGCCCTTTCTGACACTATTTGTTTACATGAAAAATGATTTGTTTTTGCAAGAAAATTACTTTGAACCCCCAAACATTATATATTTTTTTAAAGCAAAGGCCCTACAAATTGAAATGGTGGGTGTTTCATTTTTTTTTCACACAGCATTTGCGCATCGATTTTTCAAACGCATTTTTTTGGGGAAAAAACACACTTTGTTTAATTTTAATGCACTAAAACACACTATATTGCCCAAATGTTTGATGAAATAAAAAAGATGATCTTAGGCTGAGTACATGGATACCAAACATGACATGCTTTAAAATTGCGCACAAACGTGCAGTGGCGACAAACTAAATATATTTTTAAAAGCCTTTAAAAGCCTTTACAAGTTACCACTTTAGATTTACAGAGGAGGTCTACTGCTAAAATTACTGTCATCGATGTGACCTTCGCGGTGATACCTCACATGCATGATGCAATTGCTGTTTACATTTGACGCCAGACCAACGCTTGTGTTCGCCTTTGCGCGAGAGCAGGGGGGAACAGGGGTGCTTTTTTTTTTTCTTTATTTTTTTTTTGCTTTTTTATCTAATTTTTAAATTGTTCCTTTCCCTTTTTTATCATTTTTATTGTTATGTCAGGGTTTGTAAATATCCTCTATGATAGCAATAGGTAGTAACAGGTACTCTTTTTTGAAAAAAATGGGGTCTATTAGACCCTAGATCTCTCCTCTGCCCTCAAAGCATCTGACCACACCAAGATCAGTGTGATAAAATGCTTTCCTAATTTCCCAATGGTGCTCTTTACATCCGACGAAATCTAAGTCATGAAATGTTCGTAGCTTCCGGTTTCTTAGGCCATAGAGATGATTGGAGCCATTCTGGTCTCTGATCAGCTCTATGGTCAGCTGGCCGAATCACCGGCTGCATTCTCAGGTTTCCTGTTGGGACAGGAGAGCCAGAGAAAAACATGGAAGACGGTGGGAGGGGGGGACATTCTTTCCCACTGCTTGTAAAAGCAGTCTAGAGGCTAATTAGCTGCTAGGATTGCTTTTACATGAAAGCCGACTGCTGGCTGAAAATAATGATACCAAGATGATACCTAAACCTGCAGGCATCATTCTGGTATAACCACTCAATGTCCAGCAACATACCAGTACGTTGCTGGTCCTTTTTGGGCATCTTTTTTTTTTCATGCAGCCTGTGGGCTGAACGAAAAAAAGAGATTGATTGGTGGGTATGCCCACCATTAGAATACCTCCCTTCATCCACCCACTTCTAATGATGGGCATACATGCACCATTTATATATGCCAAAGCATGGGGGCATCCGCCCCAAAAGTTAGGAGCAAATCGCTCCTCCGCCCCTGCTGACCCCGTGCTTCAGCATATATGGTCTTTTTTTTAACTGTGGTGATGAAATCACCTCCTACAGCGCTGGAGTCACGGCTTTATGTATCATGGGAGCAAACCCAGTTGCTATCAAGATAAATAAATCCGTGCTGCAGCTGAACGGCGTACCTGAAAACAAAAAGTGGTTAACAATAAAACACAGTAAACAGTAAAGTATAAAAAATTGCATACCTGAAAAGCAAACATGATAAAACATAATAACAATAAAACATTGCAAAATAGAATACAGTAAAAAAGAGCAGAACAATAGAGAGAGAATAGAGAGAGAGAGAACAATAAAATTACAACTATTTTTGTTTTTTTTATTTTATATATTTTTTGCGTTTTTTTTTTACTTTTTTTTTTTTTTTACACTTTTTTTTGTAACTAACTTTTATAACTGTAACCGGTTCCAGGTTTGGTTCTCTCAAAATGCGATGGCATCTTGGGAGACCCTGTGAAAGTGTGCCTAGTCTGTGCAATGCTGTACCCTACGCTAATACTCAACTAGTGTATAGTAGCGTTCAAAACATTCACCAATGAAAAGACCAGGATTGTCAGGACAGGAGGGACATTAATAGTGGGTGTCACGCCTATATCCGCGCTTGCTGCAGACACAACCTCTTCTTTGGGGGGGTTCGTTGGGTAGGGTTACTCTGGAGGACATAAAGAAAATGCCTCTCATGCAGCAGACTGCATTTGGTTGGGGATGTGAATGGGGGAAGTACGGGTGCTGCAGAAGTGGTGGGTTAGGATTGGCGAATGCAGCAGGAAGGGCATTATTGGCACGACGGGCCTGTGTTTGTCTTCTTCTTGGTGGCAGCAGGAGTGTACTAGGCCACTGGTGCTTTCCAGTTCACCAGAAGGAAAAGCAGCGCTATTACTGCTCTGCTCCATACGAGGGACCTGCGGTTCTTGCACCTCAACAACAGCAGAAGAAGAACGGGGTCGGGTATGCCTGACCTTGGCAGGGACCACAACTCTGTTGTCAGAGCTATCTGTCATGGAGCCGCTGTCGTCTACAGGATCGTATTCTGAGCCTGAATCTGACAGATGAGTGACTTCCTCTTCACTATCTGTCATGCTCAGAAACGTGTAGGCTTCTTCACTACTGTACCGTCGATTTGCCATTTTGGGCTCTAAATTTAGTGGTACAGTAGTGAGACTCACAGGTAAAAAAGCTCCTGACTGTTAGTGACTGTATCAAAATGCTACCAAAAAAACTGTTAGCGATCGCAGGGATCAGGCCTGACTCTGCGAATGCTGCAGTTATGTGTTTAGTGTTTTGTAAGTGACAGTGATCGATCGATACTGCACTTGGGTTGGCTGGGCTGGGCCGGGTGGAGGGGCAAAACGCAGGTGCTAGCAGGTATCTGGGCTGATCCCGCTAACACTGCATTTGTGGGAACCCTAAACTGCTGGGGACGCTAGTATAGATCTGATCGGATTAGATATTGATCCGTTCAGATACTATACCACTAAGAGAGGTGTATGGTGCGTGCGTGGGTGCTACTGGCACTAACCTGATGCTGGCTGGGGTGACGCAGACCCTATCTGACCCTAAAACTTAACTTATATCACCGCCGGGCAATCAGGGGGTTAAACCTTTATTAGGTAATAAACAATGGATGCCCTGACACTATAAAAAACAAACTAACTAACCAGCGTCACCCGTAAGAGTTATACGATGATCACTGGTGAAAGGGTTAACTAGGGGGCAATCAAGGGGTTAAAGCCTTTACTAGGTAGTATATAGGGGTCCCTGACGCTATAAAACGCTGACGGTGAACCTAAATACTTATCTCCCTAACTAACGTCACCAGTGACACTAATACAGCGGTCAGAATAACGATCGCTTAGTGACACTGGCGAGGGGGAGTAATAAAGGGGTTAAAACTTTATTAGGGGGGGTTAGGGGGGTACCCTAGACCTAAAGGGGGCTAACACTGACTGCCCTACCACTTATAACTGTCACAAACTGACACCAATGCAGTAATCAGAAAAAAAAAAACTGCTATTGGTGTCACTGTGACAGGGGGTACAGGGGGTGATCGGGGGTGAAAATGGGGTGAAAAGTGTGCCTAGTGTGTTTTACTGTATGTGTAGTGTTGGTGCACTTACTTGGATGTCTTCTCTCCTCGGCATCGGAACGAAAAATACCGACACGAGGAGAGATGATCACTTCCTCTGCCGCTGTTTACATTACAGCAGCAGAGGAAGATTTTCATTCGTTGGGAGCGATCGCGATGGGGTGGCCACGAATGAGTGGTCTCCCCCTCAGCACGGATCGGTCCCCTAACGAAGCCGACCACCTCGGGAACCGGGGGGGGACAAGATGCACCCCCTGCCCGTGGGAAGCAGATCACGCACCAGGTACATGATTTTGCCTGCCCGTGCCATTCTGCCGCAGTATATCTGCGTTAGGCGTTCGTTAAGTGGTTAAATTAGGACATTTTACTTGATTTCCCTTTTTTAAATGCACTTTCCACTATCAAAGGATATTCAATTTGTGTAATACGTGGTTAAATGTAACCTTCATTTTAGCATGTTTGGAAAACAGATTAAAAGATAATTGTGATCACATTGTTTATCATTAGATTAATGATAGCAGGTATTTGGGCTGATCCCGCTAACACTGCATTTTTGGGAACCCTAAACTGCTGGGGACGCTAGTATAGATCTGATCGGATCAGATATTGATCCGTTCAGATACTATACCACTAAGAGAGGTGTATGGTGCGTGCGTGGGCGCTACTGGCACTAACCTGACGCTGGCTGGGTTGACGCAGACCCTATCTGACCCTAAAACTTAACTTATATCACCGCCGGGCAATCAGGGGGTTAAAACTTTATTAGGTAATAAACGATGGATGCCCTGACACTATAAAAAACAAACTAACTAACCAGCATCACCCGTAACAGTTATACGATGATCACTGGTGAAAGGGTTAACTAGGGGGCAATCAAGGGGTTAAAGCCTTTACTAGGTAGTATATAGGGGTCCCTGACGCTATAAAACGCTGACGGTGAACCTAAATACTTATCTCCCTAACTAGTGTCACCAGTGACACTAATACAGCGATCAGAATAACGATCGCTTAGTGACACTGGCGAGGGGGAGTAATCAAGGGGTTAAAACTTTATTAGGGGGGGTTAGGGGGGTACCCTAGACCTAAAGGGGGCTAACACTGACTGCCCTACCACTTATAACTGTCACAAACTGACACCAATGCAGTAATCAGAAAAAAAAAACTGCTATTGGTGTCACTGTGACAGGGGGTACAGGGGGGTGATCGGGGGTGAAAAGGGGGTAAAAAGTGTGCCTAGTGTGTTTTATATGAGAGCACAAAGGAGGGGGTCACATCTGCAAACATGACACACATAAAAGATAGAACTAAAGGGTCCAGCATTCACACACATACACGAATATCTCTCTAAAATTGCTTACATTTTTCCCATTTGTACACAACACATGCATATCATTCTCTCATTTTCTTTGAACTCTTTAATATTTCCCTGCTTAAATTCTGCTTTCCATATTTTGTTCTGATATCCTTTGCATCCCATGTATTGTAATCCCATACTTCACATACTCTAGCTTCTATGATTCTATGATCAGATGGGCAGCCATAGTGCTCATCCCATCTTACCTCTCTGACAACATGTAAAGTATTCTGTTTTGACTCTCATTTCTCTGTTTTGACTTTACTAGTTGTAGTACCTGACCCTAAATTCATCACACAACTTAACACCAAAATGTCCTTTTCTGTCTAGTGTTAATTGTCACCCTGGATCCATCCACCTCACATAGATAGCTGTTTCTCTAGCTGTTTACTCTGCATGATTCTTAGTCCCTGTGGACGTTGGTAACCCAGTTACCCATTGTGGATCCCTGTCCACTCTAACCATTTATCTAGGTGCTCAGTATAGGCGTAACCGCACCTTCGGTTCTTATATTTTATAGCGCTTCTCTTGCGCTGGGCATTTTTTGAGGGTCTCTTACCCTTCATTCCCTTACTTAATTTAATGCCCATAATGACTGGCCAGTCTTCTCTACGTGTGCCTATACCCTCTTGCCTCTAAACTACTTTATCTAGCAGATGTACTACATATACCTGTGAACGGCACTATTCTTCCCTTTCTTATCTATAACACTCCAATGGACAGTAGACAGTGATAACATAACACATACCCACTAATTAATACAGTTCGATTAAGGGGAGTAAAATAGGTACCCTTTGTCCAGAAAATGCCTTACCGATCAAGGAAGTCTGATAATCCAAATGTAAGTAAAATGCTTACCTCAGCCGGCTGATTATCAGAAATTCCCGGATCATCTCAAACTCCTCGTTTTGGATTCTCATGGTCACCTGTAAATCCCCTCCTAGGCAAAGCTCGCCATCTGACATGGAAATTTATAGATAGGCAACTCCTATCCTCATATTGATTAGTGATTTCAAATTCATAATAACTACTGCAGTAGGGAACAGACACAAAAGATACACTCTGCATCTTTCCAAATAACTGTTCTGCTTTATTATGATGCAATTGAAGGTTTTTATACACATGATTACGTAGGTATCACATTAATATTACAATTGTACTTTTATGGTAACAAGGGGCGTAACATAGGCGGGCTTATTCTATTCAGGACTCGAAAGAATGCAAACATGTAATGAAAACATTATTAGTTCTGTGTGCACAGTGAGGGCAGAGTGCAATACATATAATATAGAATACAATTATATACAGAACTTACAAATTTCCTTTACATAAGCGAAAATAGAGCGAAAACTTAGAAAAAAACACTTTTTTTAGTTTCTATTGTAAAATTTTGCAAATAAGTAATTTTTCTTCATAAATTTGGGCCAAAATTTATACTGCTACATATGTTTGGTAAAAATAACCCAAATTAGTGTTTTTATTTAGTCTGTGTGAAAGTTATAGTGTATACAATTTAGGGTGCAAATTACTGAAAATTGATCATACCTGATGTACTGAAGGCTTATCTCATTTCTTGAGACACTAACAATCCAGGAAAGTACAAATACCCCCCAAATGACCCCTTTTTGGAAAGTAGACAGTCCAAGGTATTTAGTAAGTGGCATGGTGAGTTTTTTGAAGTTGTAATTTTTTCCCACAATTCTTGGGAACATGAAGATTTTTTTTTTTTTTTTTTTACACAAACTTATCGTATTGACAGGTTATTTTTTGAACACTGCATAAGCATACTTGCAACTACACCCAAAGATACATTCTGCTACTCCTCCTGCGTATGGCGATACCACATGTGTGAGACTTTTACACAGCCTGGTCACATACAGAGGCTCAACATCCAAGTAGCATCTCCAGGAATTCTAGGAGCAAAATTACACATATAATTTCATGACGACCTTCAATTTTGAAGGCGCTGGAGCACCAGGACAATGGAAATGCCAACAAAATGATCCCATTTTGGAAAGCAGACACCCCAACGTATAATCTATGGGGCATAATGAGTCTTTTGAACGGTTCATTTTTTTCCAGAAGTTTTTCGGAAAACAAGGGAAAAAAATGAAAACGCATTTTTTTTTTACACAAAGTTGTCCATTTATAAGATATTTCCAACACAGCATGTACATAGCAAAAATGACACCCCAAAATACATTCTACTACTCCTCCTGAGTATGACGATACCACATGTGTGAGACTTACACATCCTGGCCACATACAGAGGCCCAACATCCAAGTAGCACCTCCAGGCATTCTAGGTACAAAATTACACATATCATTTCATGATGACCTATCTCACTTTTGAAGGCCCTGGAGCACCAGAACAATGGAAATGCCCACAAAATGACCCCATTTTGGAAAGCAAACACCCCAACATATAATCTACGAGGCATAATGAGTCTTTTGAATGGTTCATTACACATATAAACAATCAATGTAATGAATAAACTTAATGTGATTTTGTGCAAAACCATAAACAGTACATGGTGACGTGACCCCTAAGTGGTCATAAATGAACACACCAATGTGATATAAATATCTAAATTGTGGATCACACAAAAAAGAAGTGAGTCTAAAAATACTTGTGAATCCCTATAGGGGATAACGTCAAGAGAGATGACGAAAAATATAAATCAGGTGGTGATACAAAATAATGAGAAATTTAGAACATTAAACATTAAACATTTTAAAATTTAAAAGAGTTTATGTAAAGAGCAGTTCATGGATCTTCACAGTAGATGAGACAGGATCTAGAGTGTCAACAGTAGTATGGTGATATCCGTTCAATGTGCTCACAGAGCCCTTACCTTAAAAGGAATGGGTGAATGCCTTATTCTCAATGGTAGTTGATTCCAGTTTCAGATCATCGAGTCTATCCGGCAGGTGGACGACAAATGTGGGGCAGGATTAGGCTCGCATCAGAGTTCGCATGTGCATAAAAAATGATAAAAAAGGGGCCCTGCATTAGCAGTTTTTTTATATATTTTATTAAACTTGGTTTATTACGTTAATACACGATTGGAGGCCCCTTTTTTATCATTTTTTATGCACATCTGAACTCTGATGCGAGCCTGATCCAGCCCCACATTTGTCATCCACCTCCCGGATGGACCCGATGATCTGAAACTGGAACCAACTACCATTGAGAATAAGGCATTCACCCATGCCTTTTAAGGTAAGGGCTCTGTGAGCACATTGAACGGATGTTACCATACTACTGTTGACACTCTAGATCCTGTCTCATCTACTGTGAAGATCCATGAACTGCTCTTTACATAAACTCTTTTAAATATTTTGGACTGTTATCACATCTCACTCCATATACATTTTTTACACTTTTTTCACGTTTTAAATTTCTCATTATTTTGTATCACCACCTGATTTATAATACTTTTCGTCATATCTCTTGACGTTATCCCCTATAGATATTCACGAGTATTTTTAGACTCACATTTTTTTTTGTGTGTGATCCACAATTTAGATATTTATATCACATTGGTGTGTCAATTTATGACCACTTAGGGGTCGCACCACCATGTACTGTTTATGGTTTTGCGCGAAATCACATTAAGTTTATTCAATACATTGATTGTTTGAGTTGTGATCACCATCAGATTTTGCTGCAATCCCTTATGCCGGCACCCTTAATAGCGCACAGGTCCTCTTACTGAATTATCATTACACATATAATTTCCTGACTACCGATCATATTTTTGAAGGCCTTTCATATTTCTAACACATAACATGTCCATACCAAATAACAAAAGATTACCTGTGGTTTTAGTAGTGCAGTGGTCCACAGAGGAGAGCATTGGTCCAGGCAGCCAGCAGAAATACTGTCCATAGTTAGTACAGGCAGAGATACTGTCAGCACAGCCAAAGCATTGGTCCAGGTAGCAGGCAGAGATGTCCAGGCAGAAATACTGTCTATAGTCAGTATAGGCAGCAGCCAGAGATATGGTCAACATAGCCAAAGTATTGGTCCAGACAGCAGAAAGAAACATAGTCCTGGGTCATTACAGGCAGTGATATGGTCAGCACAGCCAAATTATTGGTCCAGGCAGCAGGAAGAACCCACCCAGCAGGAAGGACCCACCCAAATCTCTTTGAAGCCTTCGGGCAACCAGATCCTGTTCTGGGAACACAGAAAACCAAAAACTGATTTTCTCTACTCAGAACACATATGTGAAACCCCTGTGTACTAAAGTAGAAGGGTAAAAGATCAGTCCAAATGGCAGGCAAAAACATGGTCAATTAACAGGCCGAGGTCGGTGCACGTGGAAGTCAGAAACGTGGTTAAAACAGCAGGCAAAGGCATTGTCGGTAAACAGGCTGAGGTTGGTGCACGTGGAAGTCAGAAACGTGGTTAAAACAGCAGGCAAAGACATTGTGGGTGAACAGGCCAGGGTCAGTTAACATGGAAGGTAGAAACATGGTAGCAGGCAAATGATCCACACGGTATTTGAAATGGGGAAATGGCAGCCTGTAACTAATAAGGGGAACTAATATGTGATGGATGTGTGATAATTTCTGAAGCAATCACCGTTACAAAATAACAAAAAAAAACAAATAAAAATAGTCCAATTGTGAAAAATTTGAAGTGTTGGGCTGCACACCTGGCTGTGCGGTGAAAGAGGGGATTGTAGCAGATCCTGAGCTGGCAGGCAACCATAAGGGGTTTGCCAAGGCATCGGGGAGGTAGGACTGGGCCCAAATTCTTTGGGCTGGATGTATAATTCCAGTACTTGTACTGGGCTCCTCTTCCTGGGGTCTGGAACTGCTGGTGGTAGGCAGGTCTTCTGATCTAGGTTCTGATCTCCTTATGCCCCGTACACACGGTCGGACTTTGTTCGGACATTCCGACAACAAAATCCTAGGATTTTTTCTGACGGATGTTGGCTCAAACTTGTTTTGCCTACACACGGTCGCACAAAGTTGTCGGAATTTCCGATCGCCAAGAACGCGGTGACGTACACCACGTACGACGAGACTAGAAAAGGCCGGTTCAGAACCAAGCGCGGCACCCTTTGGGCTCCTTTTGCTAATCTCGTGTTAGTAAAAGTTTGGTGAGAGACGATTCGCGCTTTTTCAGACTCGTGGCTTTCAGATCGTTTTCTGACGTTCAGTTTGTGCTTGTGGGTTTGTATCTGCTCTTCAGTGCATGCAGTCAGTTCGTATCGGAGTTTTCTGTGTGATCTTGCCTGCTCGTTGCTGTTTTTCAGGTCACTCTTCACAGGCCTTGCTGTTCTTCAGTGCGTTCTGTTACTTTGTTCTGAGCAGCCGACCGTTTTCTAGCCATGTTTCGTATGCGTACTCCTCGTAGAGTTCGTGCTGTGCGGGGGCTTGGTGTTGGGGTCCTGACCTTGACTCAAGTCCAGTCCATGAACAGGGTGGGGAGGAGTTCATGGACCAAGAATTGGTGGCTTCAGCGTGACCAGTTCTGTCATATGCCTTTGCTCCGTGAGATCCGTGAGAATAATCCTGATGATTTCAGGAACTTTCTCAGGATGACGGACCCCGTGTTTCACCGTTTGTTGGCTTCGCTGACCCCCTATATCAGCAGGCAGGATACCTGCATGAGGCAAGCCATCACTCCGGAGCAGAGGTTGGTCGCTACCCTGCGGTATTTGGCCACAGGGAGAAGTCTGCAGGACTTGAAGTTCTCGACAGGCATCTCCCCCCAGGCTCTGGGGATCATTATCCCAGAGACCTGTTCTGCCATCATCCAGGTCCTACAGAAGGAGTATATGAAGGTAAGATTTTTATCCTTTTATATCCCATTTTATTGTATTTAATGTTTGATAATATATTGTATTTCTTCCCTCATTCCCTAATTACCATGATTGTAATATGCTGTGAATGTCCCCTTTGTTCTCATGCATGCTGGATTTTTAGGTAATTATTATTTTATGTCCTTCATACATATTTGCCCTTCAATAACCTCCCCAGCATGGTGTCTCCTGGCCTATATTCACCTCATGTAGTCACTTAACAATGTATTTTATCAGCTCCATAGTAGTGCTTTACCCCAAACACCCCCTAAAATGTTTGGAAATTTTATTTTTGATTTAAATTCAGGCAAAGTGCCAGAGGCTTTTTTTTGTGGTGTCCCCAAATTTTTTTTAACCCTCCCCCCCCCAACTGCTAAGTCAGCTGATCCCAATTCTCTATATATCCTCAATCATCTATCTGCAGACTTTGCCAAACCCATACACACTATACCCACCTCTTTACTGGTCAGATTTAGGGATGAATTCCCCAAAGCATGTAGTGCAAGGGCCTGCCTGTATACTTTCCAATGGTACTGTTTAAAGTTTTTGTATCCTATTATTATCTTGATAGGTAATAGCAGAATGTTCAAATGTCCTCAAATGTGTACAGTGTGTATTTATATCTTTGTATTATGACACTTCTTACCTGTCCAGTGGTCTGCCAATAGTGTAACTAAGGAGGGGCTGTTCCAAGTAATACCCTGTATTTAGGCATTCATCTCTCAATGAAGTGAAGAGGGTTACCTGTCCAAGAGTTCCCCCCCTATAATGTTAGAAATGGCCCATGAGAGGGGGGGAGGGGGAATATGATAGGTGTACCTTATACTTTGGCCTTGTTAAATTCCCCTTAGTAAATGCTATCTGGAGGTTGCCCCAATAATGTTTGTGTCTAATCTGCTTGCCATGTTTCTGTGAAAAAATAGTAAGGTTTATTTTTTTTTCCTCAACAGTTTCCTTCAACACCACAGGAATGGCAGACTGTGGCCTCCCACTTTGCCCAGCGGTGGGACTTTCCTAACTGCGGAGGGGCAATTGATGGGAAACACATCCACATCGTCCCACCACCCAACTCGGGGTCGTACTATTATAATTACAAGGGGTTTAATAGTATAGTGATGTTGGCGGTGGTGTCGGCTAATTACGAGTTCTTGTATGTGGACGTGGGGAAGAATGGCCGGATGTCCGATGGTGGAGTGATCGCCCAGACAGAGTTCTACAGGCGTCTCCAGAATGGCAGCTTGGACTTGCCACCTCCAGAGGACAATGTTGAAGGTCTCCCATTTGTGTTTGTTGCTGATGAAGCATTTGCGCTGGGGGACCACCTGATGCGGCCATTCCTGATGAGGACCCTCACCCCGGAACAGAGGGTTTTGAAATACCGGCTGGCCAGAGCCCGAAGAGTGGTGGAGAACACATTTGGAATCCTGGCCAGCCGGTTCCGATTATTTCTGACACCCATCCATATGGCGGAGTATAAACTGAACCATATAATACTTGCCTGCTGTGTTCTCCATAATTTTTTAAGAAAACATTCAGCCAACTATGCTGGCTCAGTTGGGCCTGAGGCCGGAATCCCTAATCCATCAACACTGACGGCGCTTGAAAGTGGCCGTCCTGGCTTGCCCTCCCTGAATGCCCGTGATGTCCGGTTACGCTACCTGGAGTTCTTTGCGGGTAGGGGGGCTATCAATATGCCAGACAATCTGTGACACCTTTTTCAAATAAAAAACAACCAAAAGAAATTCTTGGTGGACATTTACTGCTTGTGTTTGTTTTAGCTGACCCTGACAGAAATGTGTTGAGTGCAGAAAATGTCGTGATTGGGTAACCTTATAAAAAACAGTGTTGGCTGGTACTTCCTAAATGCAAAAACACATTTCACTACAAGTGCACTTGCAACTGCACTGAACCTGCACTTGTAGTGCAAAGAGGATTTGCCCTTAGGAAATAACCCCCATTTTTGCATAAAACAGAAATTACATCACCCCAAAAGTGTTGTAGTGTTGAGACAATAATCCACACATTCTTGAGTAAGGCACTTTTTTATACGTGCACAATCACATGTGCATTTCCCAAAGGTTTTTAAAACAAACCAACATGTTTGTTGTATAACAATGTTTGCAGTAGCATTATGAAAAATCAAAATATCCATTTCAGATAAAACAGGCCTGTGTAAAACCAACCAGAAAGCCAAAAAACTTGAACTTACAAAGTTCACATTAGGTAAAACCTGAAGGCTATATCAGACATCAGTATTTAGGAACTGGGTTTGATATAGCGTTCAGATGGGGGGAAATCACCCCTGGAAAAGCCAAATTTGGAAGATGCACACCAATTTACGAATGTCAACATGTGCTATCTGCCATCAGGGGGGATCAAGGGACGTGTTTGGGGGGAGCAAGCCCTTCCTCAACGCTACTTTATAATTGAGGAAGGGGTTGCACCCCCAAAACGTGTCCATTGATATCCCGTGATGGCAGATAGCACATGTTGGCACACTGTGTGCATCCTCCAAATTTGGCTTTTCTAAACATTTAAAACATTTTGGTACGATAAAACAGGCGATTTTGTGGGGTTTAAATTCGCCCCAAAACATCAATGATGTTATTATTTTTTTTAATAACATCAGTGATTTGTTGCTGGATGTTTTGCAATTGGAGATTACACCCCATGATCTCCCCGATCAGGATCTGGGCACTTTCAGATGTAAAGCGTTCTGGATCACGATCACCTAAAAAGAGATAAAGAACAAAAAAAAAGGTCTCAAAAATCTGCCACCAGCCATCTCTTTTACCTGAGTCTGTGGTCGCAGACACTCACCTGTTGTGGTGCCAATCTCCACCACATCTTCTTCTTCCTCCTGCTCAGCTTCTTGGGTTGGTATTTCCCCTTCTTCCGGGGGGGGGGGTCTCTGGTCTCCTGGGATGAGGGGTGTCCTCCAAGTCTTTTATCCCCTATGTAAAACAAAAATGGTATACTTAGCACACAGATATTTGATGGCAGAACTATAGAAATAGGAAACATTGCTCGGAAGTGGGGTACAATTGTCTATTTTAGCAGAGTTCCAAGATGTATATTTTTTATTGCCCTTTGTCAAGCTGCAATACTTTACCTGTTTGGTACAAGCTTCACAGATGTAACCCCCCCTATAGTATACACTGGAGCACCTGTGTGGCCCCCCTAATAAAAAGGGTGTTCTTGTGTCCCACACTAGTGCTCCAGTGTCCAGATGTGAAAACAGCTGCTCAGTGTCCTCTCCTTACACACAATCTAGTTTGCATTTCATTCTAGTAACAAACCCATCTCCACAAACAAATATTTGGCATCCAAGTAGGCCCCCAAAAATGTGTGAAAATGTATATGGCCTAAACAATGGTGTTCTAGAGGCCGAAAGAAAAATGTTTGATACGAACGAATAATGTGCCCATGAACATTAAAGTTGACCTTTTGAAACGTTACAACTAATAAAAGCATATGGAGCAGAACGAACGTAATAAAGACAGAAAGAATAGGAACACAGCACAACTACTTACTTTTTTGCAGCACTCTCCAGATCTTTCGGTACTGCTCTGGCTCTCTCAACTTCAGGTCCAACCACCGCTTCCTGAGCTGATCTTTAGACCTTCGTACCCCGAAATTCCGCTCTAGACTCCTGACCACTTTCGCCATGATCTTGGCCTTTCGGATGTTCGGGTTGGGGTAAGGCCCATATTTTCCATCATAGTCGGACTTCCTCATGATGTCGACCATCTCCAACATCTCCCCAAACTACATATTTGTGGCCTTAAAACGTCTCCTTCTGGATCGGGACGTGCCTGGATCCGCCCTTTCCTCCTCCTCCTCCTCCTCGTTGCTACAATTAGCCCGCACCTGCTGTATGTCTGCCATCATGCTCTTTCCCCACTGCGCCGAACGAAAAGGGGCGGGGAATACACTAGAAAGAACGTCAGGGACGGGCGGAGTTACACGCATGCGCATTGTATATAAAGCGTAACACGCGTGCGTATTACGTTTGATCTGTGAGCGGAGGAAGGAGCATTGGACGTGGCGATCGTAAGAACGAAGGTAAGAGACAAACTTGGGCCTATACTGCTTCTAGATTGAGGCCTATATTGTAACAAGATTAGGAGAGTTTTGTGTGACATTAGGCTTTGTCTTGTGTTGTGTCTTGCAGTGAACATGGATATGGTACTGAAAGATAAGGACTTCATTTCAGTCTTCATAGAGATGCTAAGTGAGCTGCCCTGTCTGTGGGAGATTAAACACCCCCATTACAAGAACCAAGCAAAGAGAAAGGCAGCACTGGAGCAATTGTGTGAAATTGTGAAGCAGGTGATCCCCACGGCAGACATCACTTTTTTAAAGATTTTCATTGGTGGCCTGAGGAGCACATATCTGAGGGAGCGCAATAAAGTCCTGGATTCACAGAGATCCGGAGCAGCAGGTGACATCTATGTCCCCAGGATGTTGTACTACGACAGGCTGCACTTTCTGGCAGGCCAGACTGAACCCAGGCCATCCCTCTCCAGTCTTCCTTCCATGCTTCCTTCCCCCCCGGCTGAGGCTTCGGACGCCCAACCTGGGCCTTCCAGGCCGCATGTGGAGGAGCCCAGATTGAGCCAGGTATAGCATTCCTCTAAATATTTCTGCTTGTCCAATCAATGATGTGAACTATATGTTAGTTGGGAGTACTAATTAAGGATTGTGATTGATGATGCAAAACATTACAACTATGTCCCTTTTTCATACACAGGGAAGTCTCAGCCAGGAGGTGGCCGGGCCGAGCCGGCTGGCTGATCTGCAGGTCCCTCCATCCCCCCTGGAAACAGAAAGTGGCAGTAGGAGGAGTGGCCTAGAGGAGGCGGCTATCAGATTCTTTTGTAGGCCTACAGAGGTCCTGGGAGCACCACACACCAGGCAGGAGAACATTGCTGCATTCATAGCATATAAAATGCAGAGGATGGAGGAGGGCCAAAAAGCCATGTGTGAGGCCCTCATATCTGAGACTCTGGCGAAAGGTGTGAGGGGCCAAATTACACCTCACACACAGCTTTGGGATGGTCCTCCTCCTCCTCCTGCAGGTCCTACTCCTCCTCCAGGTCCTACTCCTCCTCCTGCCACATCTCCAACTGCACAGCCACAGCCCAGAAGGAAGTGTGAAAGGAAGACCAGAGAGTGATTGCCCTGGATCCAGTCTGGTCGGCCAAAAGATGCAGCCTCTTGTGGTACCACAGCCTGCGGACACAGATGTCATCTGCTGCTATCCGAGTCTCTGTGAATCCCGGACCAGACTGCCCTCCCTTACATATGGACTCCTCAGGCCACCAATTTTGATGTTTAAGAATTGATGTCTGCCGTGGGGGTCCCAGGCTTCACTAATTTCTGCTGTTGATCCAGTGTTGCCTTCCTCTTTGTTTGGTTCTGATCCCTTAATAAAGGATTTTTGTTTTGAATTATACTCTCCTATGTGTTTTACTTCAAAAATGACAGTTGGTTTGTGAGGATTCAGGTACATTTCAAATATACAATGTGAAATGAACAAGGGTCACCAACAACAAACAATCTCCTTGAGATTAAATAATAAAAGATATCAATGGTGTTGGGGTAACTTGACACACAAAACACACACAAAAATATTCTGGAGTAAAAATAAAAATAACATTGAACAAAGATCAGCCTTGGAAAAAATCCAAACATTAAAGAAAAAAAAAGGCTTAAAATCAAAAAAAAAAAAACATAAAAAATATAAAACTGTCAGATGTGACAACTAATAACAATATATTCAGGGAATCCCACTAAAAAAACACAAATAAAACTTTGTGAGAAGTGTGTGTGAATATGAGCAGCAAAACTACTTCATTCTTGTCACATTATAAAGAAGAAGAGAGTGCGCTGTATTAAACCATTTTTTACATTGCAGCGTGACGAAAGTGCTGTATCCATTGCGAACGCTAAGTTTACCAGAACGAGCTGTCCCGTGTTGGAATTTCTTCTGAGCATGCGTGGCACTTTGTGCGTCGGAACAGGCCACACACGGTCAGAATTGACGCGATCGGATTTTGTTGTCGGAAAATTTTATCTCCTGCTGTCCAACTTTGTGTGTCGGAAAATCCGATGGAAAATGTCCGATGGCGCCCACACACGGTCGGAATTTCCGACATCACGCTCCGATCGGACATTGTCCATCGGAAAATCCGACCGTGTGTACGGGGCATTACTCTTTTAGGAGAGGTGGTTTCCTCCGCTGACTCAGACTCCGATCCACTACCCTCCACTGGCTCATATTCTGAACCAGAATCAGATGATGGGAGCTCCCCGCTGCTCTTATCATCCAACATGGTAAGGATGTTATATGCTTCCTCAGCTGTATAGACTCTTTGAGACATGATGGCGGTACTTTTGGCGGGCCTGAGTGACGGAACTGGTGGTGCTACTGACAGCTCACTGATGGCGGGCCAGTGTGACAGTACTGACAGGTTACTGATGGCCTGTGTGACGGTACTGATTGCGGGACTGTGCGGCGGTAGTGATGGTGGTACTGATGGCGGGCCTGTGTGACAGATGGGCTGTGACAGATGGGCTGTCAGATCCAGATGGTACCGATGACGGTACTGATGGCGGCCTGTGTGACAGATGGGCTGTGACAGATGGGCTGTCAGGTCCAGATGGTACTGTCGATACTGATGGCGGGTACCGATAGCGGTACTGATGGTGGTACTGATGGCGGTACTTATGGCGGGCTGTGTGACAGATAGGCTGTGAGAGATGGGCCATGACAGATGGGCTGTCAGATCCAGATGATACCGATGGCAGTACTGATGGCGGTACCGATTGGCTGTTTAGCCTGATCGGGAATGGGCTGTGACAGAGGGACATGCACCATTGGCGTGCATTAGGCGTGCATCCGATTTATTTTGACATGTGACCGGCTGTGATTGGACACAACCGATCATGTGATAAACAGCCAATTTCATTGGCTGCGTACCCTGATGGAGGATGCGCTGTGTCCGAGGGACAAGCGTCGTCCCCGTTCGCCGCGGTGGGCACCCCAGGGAGCACCCAATAACAGCGCATCCAACATCATATGACGTTCGGTCAGGATATTCAAACCACCTTGCCGCCGTCATTTTGTAATAGGGAGGGTGGGAAGTGGTTAAAAAAATACCATAAATCAACAGCATACTATGAATCACTATTTGAATAAAGTGCAAAATAAAACAAATATCTCTTATGTAAATGAACAGTCTCTGGTGTAAAATTCCATAAAGTGCAATCCAATCTCAAACGTCTTCACTTATTTCTGTGAAAGTGCTCCCGTAAAGCGCAATAATAAATCTCCGTGTCTCCACTCATGTGACCACATGTTCTCCCCTCCTGCACACCTCACTCACCAGAACTCCTTAACCCTTTATTTTGATAGGTGGGTCAAAAAACACTTTGGGATATATCCACCTCTGTGTGGTTTGTTTTTCTGGACTTTTATCTCCACCAACTCCAAAGTTCTCCTCCAGTAACATACTATATATAGTGACGAAAAGCCAGGAAGCAGCCTCCAATAGTGTAAAACCACTTTATTTAGGATAAAAACAAGTAAAAATTGCACTTGCTTATACATATAGCTTGCCTTTAAAAAAGCTGTAACACATGAACGCTTCCTGGAATGCTCCTGTGGAAGTATGAAAGCAGAAATGATGTAAGAAGCCCCACCCAAAAAGTTTGGGTGAACGATGTCATCAGGCCAATACATAGGGCATAATAGGGTGCATTTGGCTGCTATCATATACCAGTAGGAACTCATGCGAGAAGTATTTTTAGTATTTTATTTTTAGCATTTGAGGTTTTTTTAGTTTATCACTGCTAAATGTTTCACCCTCCTATGCAGATGGAGGTCCAGTTTGGTGAAAGGAAAGCACCCCATGTAATTCCCTTCTTCACAAAACTGGAAAAATTCAAAGCTCATCCTTACCTGATGTCATGCATCTGTTATACTAGATGATACATGGAGTAGTTTTAAATTATTTATTTAGAAAGTAACCCTACCCATTTCATAGCTGCAAATATAGAATGTATTTATTCAGGCCTTTTCTTATACTCAGCCGTTACTTGCTGCTTTCTGACACTAGCACCCGTTTGTCACATCAAACGCATCCCGATACCCAGAAGTGGTCCGTCTGAATCCAGGACCAACTGTATTTTACTACAAGCGATTTTGGTTTTGATTTTGTGAGAATGCTGAGTATATTAATCAAAATAAAAAAGTGGGTTTACACTGTGTGGCTTCCCTGTTCTTTTCTTTATGGTACAGTAGTATCTTTGAGCTCAGTGGAATATGCACATTGGCTAAATAGTTAGTACTTCCATCTTGCAGCACTAGGGTCACCGGTTTGAATCCTATTCGCTACACTATCTGCCTGGAGTTTGCATGTTCTCCATGTGTCTGCATGGGTTTCCTCTGGGTACTACAATTTCCTCCCATACTCTAAAGACGTGCTGGTAGGTTAATTGGATCCATCTAAATTGGCCCTAGTATGTGTATGAAGGTGAGTTAGGGACCTTAGATTGTAAGCTCCTGGAGGGCAGGGACTGATGTGAATGTACTAAATACAGTTCATGTGAAGTGCTGCCTAAATTGACAGTGCTATAAAAATACCTGTAATAAATAAATATACAAGAGGACGACTACCTTGCTTTGTGCTGGATCCTACATAGACAGGTGCATATCAACTTCTCTAATCCAGAAAGTCAATACACTCTGGTAAGTGTGTTTATGGAGCAAAATGGTGGGGATATCTTAAAGTGGAACAGCTGCACTGTATTGGATGAAGATATTTTGGAATCATTTTATTATATTTGGGACTTTAGCAATAATATCACTCTATTGAATTTACTTGTTCACATATGGTGATTTACTTGTTCACATATGGTGATGGGCTTTTATGTATATTATTAGCGCTGCACTTTATTTTATTTTTCACGTTATGTGTCAACTTGTATCAGCTGATGTGCTAGTAGCTTCCATTTCACCTTGAAACGTGATTTCCTTTACAATCTTATCCTTTGCTGAGCTCTTACCAAGCTATGCCTTTCCTGGAAGAAATGCAGCACAAACGCTAGCTGCCTGATAATAAACTAAACACCCAGTAACCCTGCGAGCATGGGAAGGAGACAGGTGTTTGGATATTTGGGGAGTATACAGATTTTTCACCCTAGCAGGGGTTGCTTATCAGGGATGCCGGCACCATTGTGAGAGGTGATCAGATGGGGAAATATGATACCATCCCTTTATGCCCTGTACACACGATCTGATTTTCCGACAACAAATGTTGGATGTGAGCTTGTTGGCGGAAAGTCCGACCGTGTGTATGCTCCATCGGACATTTGTTGTCGGACTTTACACCAACAAATGTTGGCCAGCATGTTCTCAAATTTTCCGCCAACAAATGTGTGTTGTCGGACTTTCCGATCGTGTGTACACAAGTCCGTCGGTCAAAAGTCCAATGTACAAACACGCATGCTCGGAATCAATGCTCACCAAACACAAAATTAGCAGAAGGAGTCCAAAGGGTGGCGCATGACTATTCGTAATTTTTGTTCGGAATTGTTGGCCAACATTTGACCGTGTGTATGCAAGACAAGTTAGAGCCAACAACCTTCGAACAAAATTCCACGGTTTTGTTGTTGGAAAGTCTGATCATGTGTACAGGGCATAAGTGTTTCGCTTTGGAAACATTATGTGCAGCTGGATAAACTGCAATGGAGGCACAGCAATAGGAAGATGGGGGGGGTTTGATGCTATCCTGAGTCCAACAAGGACCCCTGTCCGCTGCTTTTATCCCTGGGATGCAGAGAAAGCAGGAGGCAGAAGAGTAATCAGAACAGGAGACTTAGGAGGCTGCAGGTGAGAGGGTGGAAGGGGATAGGCTTTTTACCCATCTCAAACCATGGCCATTATATGCATTGCCAGGGTACGCTGTCTCAGAGGCTGTTCATGAACATTGTGTTGTTCCTTTAGGGCCAGTTCACACCACATGCAGTCCAGTGCGTTTTTGTTTTCTACATCAAAAACGCATGGAAAGTTGGTTATATGATTTTCATTGGCATAGTTCCCACCATTGCTTGCAGTTGCAGTGCGTTCCAGTTCCCGAAAAAAAAGTAGAACGTGCTACATTTTTCATGCACTGGAAATCTGTAAGCCTGGGGACATAAATGTTATCTGCTGCTGCTCCTCATCTCATGGAATCCTGGACCTTCTTGTGCTCCCTATTATATGTGCTCCTCAGGCCACCAATTTTGCACTTCAAATAGGGGATGGTTGCCATGGGAATCACCGGCTTCACCAATTCCAGCAATTGATGCAGCGCTGCCTTCCTCTTTATTTTATTATTATAAAAAAGGGTGTTTCACCTGCCACAGACAGGGCAGCTCCCTGTATTTATCAATGAAGTTGGGGAGGAAGTCATGATCGTTGAATCTATCCATTTTCTCTGCAAGACATAACACAAGACAAACCCTAATGTCAGGCTGAACTCTCCTAATCTTGTCCCAATATAGACCTCAATCTATAACAGTATAGGCCACTGATGCCACAAGTTAAAATGGTACATTCGTTAGCACGATCGGCGCGTCTGCTACTCTGTCCTCCGCTCACAGATCGTACGTACAACGCATGCGTGTTACACTTTATATACACTGCGCATGTGTGAAACTCCGCCCACCCCTGACCTTCTTTCTAGTATATTCCCCGCCCCTTCTTTTTCTGCGCAGTGGGAGAGCACATAGCGGAGACAGAGCAGGTGCATGAGAGTAGCAGCAATGATGAGGAAAGCCGGAGCCACAAACATCCCGATTCAGAAGAAATATGTCCTTTGGTGAGATGGTGGAGAAGGTGGACATCTTGAAGAGGGCCGACTATGACGAGAAATATGGACATTACAGAAACCCAAATGTGAGAAAGGCCAAAATCATGACTAAAGTTGTAAAAAGTCTGTAGAATAATTTTGGGGTACAGCGAGCCAAGGATCAACTGAGGAAATGATGGTCAGACCTCAAATTGAGGGAGCAGGATCAGTACAGAAGAATCAAGAGAATGCTGCAAAAAAAGTAAATATTTTGTTGTGTGTTCCTTTTATTATTATTATTACTTTAGTGCTGCTCCTTGTGCATTTCTTTACTGTTGTACAGTTTAAAATGGCGTTTAAAATGGCAAGTTTCAGGTTCGTGTACTCGAGTAATCGTTCATAGTAAACATCATTCGTTCGCTCACTAATACGATATTTTTGGCAGGTGCAGGTTAACTACATTTGTTCAGGCCTATTTGTATTAAAAGAAGTTTGTTGTCTAGATGGGTTTGTAACTAGAATGAAATACAAACTTGATTCAGTGTAAAGAGAGGACACTCAGCAGCTGTTTACACATCTGGACGTAGGAGCACTAGTGTGGGACACCAGAACACCCTTTTTAGGGTGTCCCACGCAGGTGCTCCAGTGGACACTAGGGGTGTCTCCATGTGGGAAACTTTACCAAAAAAGTTAAGTATTCCAGATTGAAGAAAGGGAAAAAATCGTGTCTTCAGCTTGGAACTCTGCCAAAACAGACAATTGTACGACACTTCAAGCAATGTTTCATATTCCTATTTCTTGCCTCAAATATCTGTGTGCTAAGTATACCTTTTTTATTCACATAGGGGAGAAAAGACTTGGGACATCAGAGGACACCTGGGACCCCCAACCTCCTAAAGAAGGGGAAGTCACCACACCACAACCTTAGGATGTGGAGGGAGGAGAGGTTCATGACGTGGTTGAAATAGTGACCACAACAGGAGTGTCTAAAACCACAGCTTCAGGTAATAGATGTATGCCTGAATATTTATAATACATGGTGTGTTTTATTCTTTTTAGGTGATGTGGATGTTGTGGAAAAAAAACAAGGAAAAAAAGGGCACCACTGAGTATGTATCAAGCACAATTTAATGATAAGAAACAATATCCACTCACATGTGGAGCTGAATTGTAGAGTTCAGGTACATCTCCAGACAGGAGAGAGAGGAGGACTACAGGTAGCAGCGAGTCCATACGTACTGGCATTACATCTCATCCACCAGGGATGGGCTGCAGTAAACTATCATGGTAGTCCAAGTGGCACACCAAAAAGGAGGAGATCACAATGGAGCCGTCAGAAATGGTGTGGGTTCCGGGAAAGGGGTGATAAGGGCAACAGAGCCGGTCTTCAACTGTGTTGCGGTGTCAAACAGCTCTTCGTCCGGCATCCGTGATGGAGAGAAAGCACGGCCGTGTGGGCCAAAACGAGGCTTGAATGGCAAACACAGTGGCATTATCAAATCGGCTTATAAAGGAGGGAGTATAGTCGTACAAGATAAAGACGACTATACCACAGAGGCTCATAGATTGCTTTCCGATAAGACTATGTACATTAAACTGCAAAGGGACCCTACTAGTGAATTTGCTCTTGAGGCCAGACATTTGGTTCAATCAGCCCTTGCCAGCGGAGTGATCAGCAAAGCGGAAGCTTCTTTTTTTCTTAAAAGTTTCTATCAGGTACCCTATTTCTATCATTTGCCAAAAGTCAATAAAAACCTTACATCCCCTCCTGGCAGGCCCATTGTGGCTGCCATGGATAGCGTAACTACCGATCTCAGTCAATATATTGATCAATACTTGCAGCCCATAGTTCAGCAATTACCGTCATTCATTAGAGATGGTTCGCACCTTTTGGAACTTTTGGCACCATACAGGTGGGAATCCACTTACACGTGGCTCGCTCTAGATGTCACGTCATTGTATACCACCATCCCACATCATTTTGGCTTACAAGCCTTGGAATTCTTCCTTGCTCAGGACCCTCTTTTAAACTCTAGACAAGCTGCATTTATTTTGGAGGCCACTAATTTCTGTTTGTGCCACAACTATTTTGACTTTGATGGCGAGTTCTTTTTACAGTTACAGGGGACCGCCATGGGAGCCAACTTTGCTCTCTCCTATACGAATCTAGCTATGGGATATTGGGAAAAAAATGACATTTGGCATAATAATCCTTACTTAGCCAACATTGTATTGTTTGGGTGGTATATTGACGATCTAATCGTGATCTGGGATGGCCCTGCAGACCTGATTATCTCATCTGTGGAACACTGTAATCACAATTCCTACAGACTAGCCTTTACCCATGTTTTTGATCCCACCAGCCTGACTTTTCTAGACTTAGAATAGAACAGAATAGAAAAAAATACTACATATATATATATATATATAGATATAGATATCTATATCTATATATCTAGATCTATATCTATATAGATCTAGATATAGATCTAGATATATAGATATATCTATATATCTATATATATAAAACCATCTTCTGCAATTGGAATTTTTGATAGAATGAATTTGAATAGAAAAGATTAGATAAAGAATTAGATAAAGATTAGATAAAGAATAAAATAATAGAAAAGAGAACAGAAAAAAATACTATATATATATATATATATATATATATATCTATCTATCTATCTATCTATCTATCTATCTATCTATCTATCTATCTATCTATCTATCTATATATATATATAAAACCATCTTCCGAAATTCAAATTTTAAATAATATTAATTCAAATTCGAATAGAAAAGATTAGAATAGAGTAGAAAAGAATAGAGTAGAAAAGCAACAGAACAGAATAGAATAAAATATTATATATATATTATATTTTATTCTATTCTGTTCTATTGTTTTTCTACTCTATTCTTTTCTATTATTTTCTATTCTAACCTTTTCTATTCAAATTCAGATTCATTCTATATGAAATTCCAATTTCAGAAGCCACCTTCCAAAATTCGAATTTCATATAGAATAAATTCAAATTCGAATATATAAGACATCTTCCGAAATTCGAATTTCATACAGACTAAAATCAAATTTGAATAGAAAAGATTAGAATAGAATAGAAAATAATAGAAAAGAATAGCATAGAAAAACAATAGAACAGAATAGAAAATATATATTATTCTATTGTTTTACTAGTCTATTCTTTTCTATTGTTTTCTTCTATTCTAATTCAATTTCATTCTATATAAAATTAAAATTTCAGAAAATGGTTATATATATATATATATATATATACCGTATTTATCGGTGTATAACACGCACTTTTTTCCCCTTAAAATCAGGGGAAAGTCGTGGGTGCGTGTTATACGCCGATCCCCGCTAATTGTGAGCTATCGGTGGCGATCGCCGCCGATATTCACATAGCGAGTATTTTTAAATATGGCGCCGCAGAGTTCGGAGGGACTCGGCGGTGCTGAACGAGCGCCGCCGAAATCACAGTGAGCCGAGATACACATAGTCGAGTGTATTCGGCTCTTTCCGGCGCCGCTCACAGTCACGCCCAGTCCCGCCATTGGACCTGTGTAATGTCCATCATAGGGCGGGACTGGGCGGGGCTGTGAGCGGCGCCTGAAAGAGCCGAATACACTCGACTATGTGTATCTCGGCGGGGTTCATTCAGTTCCGCCGGCGCCGAGTCCCTCCGAACTCCGCGGCGCCATATTTAAAACTACTAGCATGTGTATGTCAGCGGCGGCAGGCATGGACACTGGGGACAAGGCTGCACTGGGGACAAGGCTGCACTGGGGAAAAGGCTGCACTGGGGACAAGGCTGCACTGGGGACAAGGCTGCACTGGGGAAAAGGCTGCACTGGGGACAAGGCTGCACTGACAAGACTGCTCTGACAAGACTGCACTGGGGCAAAGCTGCACTGGGGAAAAGGCTGCACTGGGGACAAGGCTGCACTGGGACAAGGCTGCACTGGGGCAAAGCTGCACTGACAAGGCTGCACTGACACTGAAAAGGCTGCAATGACACTAACAAGGCTGCAGATGAACACTGATGAGGCTGCATTGCTGGGCATTTTAATGTAAGTTTCTTTTCCTTAAACTTCCCTCCTAAAAGTTTTTTTCCTTAAAATTCTCTCCTAAACTTGGGGTGCGTGTTATACGCCGGCGCGTGTTATATGCCGATAAATACGGTATGTATATATATATATATATATATATATATATATAACTATTTTCTGAAATACGAATTTCGTATTGAATGATTTTGAATTTGAATAGAAAAGATTAGAATAGCATAGAAAATAATAGAAAAGAATAGAATAGAAAAACAATAGAACAGAATAGAATAAGATACAATATATGTTTTTCCAGTTTATTCTCTTCTATTATTTTCTTTTCAAATATTTTATATTCGAATTCAAATTCATCCTATACGAAATTCGATCTACAGAAGCCATGTTCCCAAATTCGAATTTCGTATAGAATGAATTCGAATTTGAATAGAAAAGACTATTATAGAATAGAAAATAATAGAAAAGAAAAGAAAAGAAAAGCATAGAAAAACAATAGAACAGAATACAAATTCTGTATATAGAGAGAGAGAGAGAGAGAGAGAGAGAGAGAGAGAGAGAGAGAGAGAGATAGAGATAGATAGATATATATATATATATTGTTTTCGAATTTGATTTGAATTTGTTTTTGAATTCAATTCGAATTTGTTTTCTGCAGCTGCAGTATTTATAGTTAGTGTAGTGCGTCCTGTGCACAGTGTGCACCTAAAGCTACCTGAAGAAAATTGGTAGTGTTCTTCTGATCCTATTAGTACCGCAGACAGCTGCAGTATTTACAGTTAGTGTAGTGCGTCCTCTGCACAGTGTGCACCTAAAGCTACCTGAAGAAAATTGGTGGTGTTCTTCTGATCCTATTAGTACCGCAGGCAGCTACAGTATTTACAGTTAGTGCAGTGCGTCCTCTGCACAGTGTGCACCTAAAGCTACCTGAAGACAATTGCTGTTGTTCTGATCCTATTAATACCACAGGCAGGCAGCTACAGTATTTACAGTTAGTGTACTGTGTCCTCTGCACAGTGTGCACCTAAAGCTACCTGAAGAAAATTGGTGATGTTCTTCTGATCATATTAGTACCATAGGCAGGCAGCTGCAGTATTTACAGATAGTTATATACATCCCAGCTTTGTGCAGCTACATCTCACTGGAGGCCATTATTATGTCTGGAAGGCCAACAAGAAGAGGCAGTCACAAGCCAATAAAAGAGGGCAAGCAGGCTCTGTGTTTAGAGGCAACAGTGCTGGTCTTGGAGACGGTGCATCCTCATCAGCAAGTGGCCGTGGGACACGCTTGTCCTTTTTTCGGCAGCTGGCCGTGTTGAGCCGCAACATGCTGAAGACTTGGATGACCAAGCTGTCCTCATTCTCCTCATCCTCTCTCACCCAGGCTCAGGGTACTTTGTCTGGCAAAGCAGCTGCCAATGCAGCCTCTTCCCTCGGCTCAGTGGCATCAGTCACTCCTTCCCTAGCCCCACCATGTCCTCCTGAGGAGTCCCCCGAACAGTTTGACCACAGTGTTGGGTACATGCTCCAGGAGGATGCCCAGCGTTTTAAAGGCTCTGATGATGGTACCCAGCTAGAGGAAGGCAGTAACGTGAGCCCAGAGAGGGGGTGCCCAAGAAGGACAGCAATCTGGCAGTCATTTTCCCCCAGCTGCAGCATACTGCCAGCTTTGCTCCAGTGATGAGGAGGGAGGGGATGATGAGGTCACTGACTCCACATGGGTGCCTGATAGGAGAAAGCAGGAGGAGGAGGAGGCACATCTCCAATGAGGCAGGATGCCCTCCAGGGGCCAGCTTAAGGGCAGCACACCGACTGCTTTACACCGCAGATCTCCGCATGTGCATGGCGCTGCTGTCTCTGCACGTTATTCCAAAAGTTCTTTAGTGTGGGCCTTTTTTGAGATGAGTGCATCAGATCCCATTACTGCTATTTGCAACATATTTCTCAAGCGTATCTCGCGTGGCCAAAACATCACCCACTTGGGCACCACATGCTTGACCAGACATATGTCAACCTGCCATGCAGTTCGTTGGCAAGCGTACCTAAAAGACCCACACCGAAGAACAAAGAGGACCTTTCCTTGCTCCTCATCAGCTGGGATACCTTCAGTCCTCTCTGAAACCTGCACTGAGAGGAATGAAGGTGAAGAATTAGGTGTGTCACAGCCAAGTACTTGCGGGAAATCTGCTATCGGTACACCAATGTCAGATTGTACCAGGCAAATTTCCCTGCCCCAGCTGCTGCACCGCCAAAAGAAGTTCACTACCAGCCATCCACATGCCCAGCGGTTGAATGCTAGCTTGGCTGAATTGCTAGCACTTCAACTGCTGCCCTTTCAGTTAGTAGACTCTGCCCCCTTCCATGAGTTTGTGGAATGTGCGGTTCTTTAGTGAGAGGTTCCCAAATGCCACTTTTTCTCATGGAAGGCGATTCCGGCTCTCTACCGCTATGTGGAAGGCAATGTCTTGGCCTCCCTGGACAGGGTGATCAGCGGTAAGGTGCATATTACCGCTGACTCATGGTCCAGCAGGCACAGGGACATTACCTATCTTTCACTGTGCACTGGGTGACTCTTCTGGCAGCTGGGAAGGATGCAGGACAGGGTGCAGTAGTGTTGGAGGTTGTTCTGCCATCACACCTCCAAAATTCTACTAGTGGTGATTCTGCCACACCTCTCTCCTCCACTCCTCCTCTTCTTCTTCCTCCATGGCCTCTTCCTGTGCTGATTTGTCCTCGGAACCAGCGGTGCTCTGGAGTTCAAGGGGCTACGCAAGCACGCATGCAAAAAGATGCCATGCGGTGCTTGAGCTGGTGTGCTTGGGGGACAGGAGCCACACTGGGGCAGAGATTCTGTCAGCTCTGCAGGGCAGGTTCAGAGGTGGTTGACGCCACGCTAACTTAAGTCAGGTATGGTGGTTTGCGACAATGGCACTAAAATCCTCTCCGCCCTCCGATAGGGACAACTGACCCATGTGCCCTGTTTGGCTCACGTCCTTAACTTGGTGGTGCAGCAGTTCTTGGGCGGGTACCTGGGCTTACAGGATGTCCTGAGGAAGGCCAGGAAAGTCTGTGTGCATTTCCACAGGTCATATAATGCCAGTGCTCAGCTGACTGACCTCCAAAAGGAGTTTAACCTGCCCAAGAACCGCTTAATCTGTGACATGCCCACCAGGTGGAACTCAACGTTGGCCATGCTGCAGCAGCTGCACACGCAGCAGAGGGCCATTAATGAGTACCTATGCAACTATGGCACCAGGACAGGGTCAGGGGACCTTGTTTTTTTTTCCCCACACCAGTGGGCTATGGTCAGGGATGCATGCACTGTCCTGTCACCATTTGAGGAGGCCACGAGGATGGTGGGCAGTGACAGTGCATGCATCAGTGACACTGTCACTCTTGTTCACCTGTTGGAGCACACGCTGTGTGAAATAATGGACAGGGCACTTGAGGCAGAACAGAGGGAGGAAGAGGAGGACTTCCTTACCTCACAAGGCCCCCTTTATCCAGACAGTGTTCACACAGGAAGAGGACGGGGAGGAGGAGGAGGATTGTGTCAGCATGGAGGTGGAGCCTGGCACTCAGCATCAGCAGCAGTCTTTAAGGGATCATTTACAGTCTGAAGAAACCCATGGACTTGGCTGGGAGGAGGTGGCTGTGGATCTTGTCGTCTTTAGTGACCCAGAGGACTCTTACTGGCTGGCAACCCTCCTTGATCTACGTTACAAGATTAAGGTTGCGGACCTTATCTTGCCATCACAGAGGGAGCAGAGGATGAAACATCTTTGGGAGGCCTTGCAGAAAGGTTTGTGCAACGCATTTCCAGAGCCTGGGAAGTTACAATTTCCTGGTCCTCCTGGACAACGTGTTGCTGAGGCTTCGGTCAGTCACAGAAGGAGCGGCAGAGAAGGTGGCCGTCTGACTGATGCGTTCAAACAATTTTTTAGTCTGCAGCCCCAAGGTCCCATCGGTTCCAGCAACCATCGCCAGCGTCTGATTCACATGGTGCAGGATTACCTAGGGGCAAGATCAGACTTGGACACCTTTCCCACCGAAAATCCTCTGGGTTACCGGGTCTTGAGGATGGATCACTGGCCAGAGCTTGCACAGTATGCAATTGAGCTACTGGCCTGTCCTGCATCCAGTGTTCTTTCGGAATGCACATTCAGTGCTGCTGGAGGCTTTGTAACCGATCACAGGCTGCGCCTGTCCACCGAATTGGTCGATCAGCTGACCTTCATAAAAATGAATCAGTCTTGGATCACCAGCTACCAAGCACCTGATGCTGATGTAACCAATTGATTTTTTTATTTTTAATGAGATCCCTTCAAGACTGCCTATGCTGATGCTTAGTGACTATCCTGTTATGCTGTGTCACAATCCTCTTCCTCCTTAATTTTCATGCTGATAGCTTGTAAGAACATTTTTGGTTCTGGGCACCGCCACCAGGAGCTAAGGCCCAATTTTTCAGCCCCTGTTTAACAGGGGCTTGGTATTACAATTTTTGATGCAATACTTTACAGCAGGGCTCATTCCTGCGCTTCAACTATTGCATCTGTGAGGGGTTGCAGTGTTGTGGCAATTTTTCTGCCCGTTTAACAGGGGCTTGTAATTACAATTTTTGATGCAATACTTTGCAGCAGGGCTCATTCCTGCGCTCCAACTATAGTATCTGTGAGGGGTTGCAGTGTTGTGGCACAAGCACCAGTGCCCAAGGCCCAATTTTTCAGCCCCTGTTTAACAGGGGCATATAATTACAATTTTTGAGGCAATACTTTTGCAGCAGGGCTCATTCCTGCGCTTCAACTATAGCATCTGTGAGGGGTTGCAGTGTTGTGGCAATTTTTCTGCCCCTGTTAAACAGGGGCGTGTAATTACAATTTTTGATGCAATACTTTGCAGCAGGGCTCATCCCTGCGCTCCAACTAGAGTATCTGTGAGGGGTTGCAGTGTTGTGGGCACCAGTGCCAAGGCCCAATTTTTTAGCTCCTGTTTAACAGGGGCGTGTAATTACAACTTTGATGCAATACTTTGCAGCAGGGCTCATTCCTGCGCTCCAACTATAGCATTTGTGAGGGGTTGCAGTGTTGTGGCACCAGTCCCTAAGGCCCATATTTTTCTGCCCCTGTTCAACAGGGACTGTGAGGGCTTACAGTGTTGTGGCAAGACCACCACCACCATCAAAGGCCCAATTTTTCTGCCCCTGTTCAACAGGTGCATGTAATTACAATTCTTCATATAATATTTCACAGCAGGGCCCGTTCCAGCGCCCACCAAGAGTAACTGTGAGGACTTACAGTGTTGTGGCACCGGCACCACCACCACCACCAAAGGCCCAATTTTTCTGCCCCTGTTCAACAATGGCATGTAATTACAATTCTTGATCTAATATTTCACAGCAGGGCCCGTTCCTGTGCCCACCAAGAGTAACTGTGAGGGCTTACAGTGTTGTGGCAACACCAACACCTAAGGCCCCAATTTCTGCAGAGTATATAGGGCAGGCCCCTACTTTCAAACATCCAACTTACAAACGACTCCTACTTGCAAACGGAAGGAGACAACAGGAAGTGAGATGAAATCTACCCCTAGGAAGGGAAATTCTCTCCTGTAAGAGTTAATATGGGAAACACGTGTCTCCTCTTCACTGATACTTTATCACCAGTCCTTGTTTCACTAAAAATTCAAAATTTTCAAAAAACATTTGTCATTGGGACAGAAAGTGAGGAGAAATCTTCTGAAGAGGTGCACAGACAGCAAAACAAATGTTATAGGGGTGATAACCCTTCCCTATGTTTTCCAAAAAGCTTAAAAATAGATTTCTTGGCTGGAGCTACACTTTAAAAATGTACCAGTTCAAAATTACAAACAGATTCTACTTAACAACAAACCTACAGTCCCTGTCTTGTTTGCACCACCTGTATACTGCTGTTCAGAGTATATAGGGCCTGGGGGCCCCACGCCTTCCTTTTTTTTAATTTGGGTGCGGGGTTCCCTTTAATATCCATACAAGACCCAAAGGGCCTGGTAATGGACTGGGGGGGTACCCATACCGTTTGTCTCACTGATTTTCATCCATATTGTCGGGACCCGACATTACATTAAAGCCGCAAGCAGTTTTAAATGACTTTTTATTCATTTACAAATGTCATTTTGCGCAGGGACTGTTCTAAGCATGGGAAACATGCAACACTTTACAGGCATACTATAGACACCCCCCAAGTACAATATTTAAAGGAATATTTCACTTTTATTTTTTCACTTTAAGCATCATTCAAATCACTGATCCCGGGTCCCCAAACCCTTTTTAGGACAATACCATGCATATTAGCCTTTAAAATTAGCACTTTTGATTTTGAACGTTCGAGTCCCATAGACTTTAATGGGGTTCTAAAGTTTGAGCGAACTTTCGGTCCATTCGCAGGTTCTGGTGCGAAACGAACCGGGGGGTGTTCAGCTCATCCCTACTCATGTATCAAATAAATTACATTTGCACTATTGAAGAAAACGTCCAAAAAGAAAAGCCCATTGGAGAACCTAGGAGACAGCTAAAAGAAACACAAGCAGGAAATCAAATGAAATAATAGTTCATTTTAAATTCAAAATGTATTTGAAAAATGTTTTATACATTTGCTGGCATATCAATGCCCCCCCCTACCCACAAAGTACTCCAGATATTTTTGTCTGACTTTGCGGGTGCTTTGTGGGGCAAGCCAGGATGGCCAGCTTCAAGTGCTGTCAGGGTTGCTTGATCTGGAAATCCGGCCTCAGGCCCAACTGAGGCCACATAGTTCATAGCATTTTTCCTTAGGAAATTGTGCAAAATGCAACAGGCAAGCACTATATGGTTGAGTTTATATTCCGCCATGTGTATGGGTGTTAGAAATAGGCGGTACTGGCTGGCCATTATGCCGAAAGCATTCTCCACCACTCTTCTGACTCTGGCCAGCTGGTAGTTAAAACCCTCTGGTCCGGGGTGAGGGACCTCATCAGAAATGGCCTCATGAGATGGTCACCTAGCCCAAACGCTTCATCAATGATGAAAACAAATGGAAGACCAGCCACGTTGTCTTCCGCAGGTGGCAAGCCCAAGCCACCATTCTGAAGCCGTCTGTAAAACTCCATCTGGGCGATGACTGCACCATCCAACATCTGGCCATTCTTCCCCACGTCCACATACAAAAACTTGTATGTCGCTGACACCACCGCCAATGTCACAATACTATTAAACCCCTTGTAATTATAATAGTATGACCCCAAGTTGGGGGGTGGGACGATTTGGATGTGTTTCCCATCTATTGCCCCTCCGCAGTTGGGAAAGTCCCACAGCTGGGCAAAGTGGGAGGCCACAGTCTGCCATTCCTGTGGGGTTGAAGGAAACTGTGGATTCAAACAAGAAACAAAAAAATTTGTACTTTTGCACATAAACATTGCAAGCAGATTAGACACAAACATTCTTGGCCAACATAAGTATAATATTTATTTTAAGGAGTATTTAAAGACAAAAGATTCCTCCTCCCCTCTGATTGCCCAGTGAAAAAAAATTATGTTGGGGGGAGATGTTTTGGACAGGTAACCCTCTCCACTTCATTGAGAGCTGAATGCATAAATAATGTGTGTTACTTTGGCCAGCCCCTCCTTACTTACACTATTGGCAGCCCACTGGACAGGTAAGAAGTGTCATAATACAAAAATATGAATACACACTGTCCAAATCGAAGCACATTTTTACATTCTGCAATTACATATCTAGATAATAGGAGAACAAAACTTTAAATAGTACCATTTGAAAGCATTCAGGCGGGCCCTTGCATTACATGCTTTGGTGAATTAATCCATAAATCTGACCACAAAAGAGGTAGGTATAGTGTGTATGGGTTTGGCAAAGTCAGCAGATAAAGGATTGGTATCGGTTGACTTAATGATTGGGGGGAAGGAGTGTTCCAAATATGTTTGGACCCCCCAAAAAAGCCTTTTGCACTATGCATGAATTTAAGGACAAAAATAATATTTGTACACATTTCAGGGGGTGTTTAGGGTAAAGCACTACAACGGAGCCTGCAAAATACATTGGTAAGTGACTAGGCTAGGTGTGTATGGGTCCAGGATAGCATGCTGGGGAGTTTAGTGAAGGCAAATATGCATGACGGACAATAAAGGAACTTGAAAAATTTCCAGCATGCATGAGGACATTCACAGCATATTACAATCATGGTATTAATGGAATGATTAAATACATTAGCAAACATTAAATACATAGAATGTGATGTTAAAGGATAAAACTTACCTTAATATAGTCCTTCTGCAGGACCTGAATGATGGCAGAATAGGTCTCTGGAATAATGATTCCCAGAGCCTGGGGGGAGATGCCTGTCGAGAACTTGATGTCCTGCAGACTTCTCCCTGTTGTCAAGTAGCGCAAGGTGGCGACTAGCCTTTGTTCCAGAGTTATGGCTTGCCACATGCAGGTGTCCTGCTTGGTAATATAGGGGGACAGCAAAGCCAACAGACGGTGAAAAACGGGGCTGTCATCCGGAGATAATTCCTGAAATCAGCAGGATTATTCTCCTTGATCTCCCGCAACAAAGGCATGTGCGAGAATTGGTCATGCTGGAGCAACCAATTCTTGGTCCATGAACTCCTCCTCCCCCTGTTCATGGACTGGGCTTGGATCAAAGTAAGAACCCCAACACCCAGCCCCTGCAAAGCACAAACTCTATGACGAGTATGTAAATGCAACATGGCTTCAAAACGGTCAGCTGGTCAGAACGAACTAACAGAACGCACTGAAAATCAGAAAGGCCTGAGAAGAGTGAGCTGAAAATCAGAAACGAGCGGACAAGAACAAACTGGAAAAACAGATACGAACTGACTACACCCACTAAAAAACAGATACGAACCCACAAGTACAAACTGAAAAGCAGTAATGGACTGAAAAGCATGAGGCTGAAAAGCGTGAATCCTCTCTCACCAAACTTCTACTAACACGAGATTAGTGGAAGGAGCCCAAAGGGTGGCGCACTGGCTATTGAACTTCTTTTTTCTAGTCCCATCGTACGTGTTGTACATCAGCGCGTTCTTGCCGATCGGAATTTCCGACAACATTTGTGCGACCGTGTGTATGCAAGACCAGTTTCAGATAACATCCCTTGGAAATAAATGCACGGTTTGGTTGTCGGAAATTCCGATCCTTTGTACGTGGCATTAGAAGTGTTTTCTTATTTTTTATGTAATCTTTAACGAAAGGTGATAACTGTTGGTTTGTATAATCAGTTGCAGACCTCTAAATTAAAAAAAAAAAATCAACATGCCCCCTCCCCAGACTGGGGTTTTTGTAGAAAATTTTTGATTTACAGAATTTTAAGCACATACTGGCTAAGAACCACATAGGGGCAGATTTGCTCATCCCAAATTGATACTTTAGACCAATATTGTTAAAGTCTTTGAAGAACATCGCTGTAAAAATTTAAAAGACTGGTATAAAATACTTGTAGTTGTTTTTGTATTATCAGTATATTATTGAAGTTTTTATTTTTACTTTTTTCACAGACAATACTGCAGCAGTCAGTATAAAATGTCTTTATTATTATGTAAACTGTTTGTAAAGTGTTTGTTATTATAATGTAAACTGAATTAACATTTTCATTTACAAATACCTGAAAGAGAATTTTCATTCCCAGTGTACTTGTAAAATTAAATTAATGATTTCATTAATACTTTCATTAAATTATGTGTTTGCTTAGGGAAAAAAGGCTTTTGGTTAACCACTTCCATAGCAGGCACTTTCACCACTTCCTGCCCTGGACAATTTTCAGCTTTCAGCATTGTCACACTTTGAATGACAATTGCGCGATCATGCAATGCTGTACCCAAACTACATTTATATAATTTCTTTGCCCACAAATATAGCTTTCTTTTGGTGGTATTTGATCACCTCTGGGGTTTTTATTTTTTGCTAAACAAACTAAAAAAGACAGAACTTTAAAAAAAAAAAAGTTTTTCTTAGTTTCTGTCATAAAATTTTGTTTTCTCCTTCACTGATGGACACTGATGAGGCGGCACTGATGAGCACAGATGAGGCAGCACTGATGGGCACTGATGAGTTGGCACTGATAAGGTGGCACTGATGGGCTCTGATGAGAAGGCACTGATATGTAGAATTAAAGGGCACTGATAGGCGGCACTGATATGCAGCACTGATGGGCACCAATAGCTGGCACTGATATGCAGCAATGATGGGCATTGATAGGCAGCACTGATGGGCACTGACAGGCGGCTGTGATAGGCACTGACAGGCGGCTGTGATGGGCACTAACAGGTAAGTGTGATAGGCACTGACAGGCAGCACTGATTGGCAATGATAGGCAGTACTGATTGCCACTGACAAGTGGCACTAATGAGGTACTGACAGGTGTTACTGTTGGGCACCGATTGGCACTGTGATGGGCACTGATTGGCACTGTGGTGGGCTCTAATTGGCACTGGTGGTGGGCACTGACAGACTTTATTATTGGGGCACTGCTGGCAGCTGTTGGGCACTGATTGGCAGCTGATGGGCACATCTGATGGGGCTGTGCTGATAATCAATGTGCTGATTATCAGCACAGATCCCCCCTGACAGGGAGAGCCGCTGATCGGCTCTCCCTGTCAGCGCAAACTGAGGAATGCTGTTTACCAGCACTTAATGGTTCACACGATGATCAGCTGTGATTGGTTCACACGATGATCAGCTGTGATTGGTCACAGCTGATCACGTGGTAAGAATTCTCTGACAGAGGCTCCTTACCACGATCAGAGATGCGGCGTGGCAGACTGACATGCTGCACTAGCGATCGCCGCGCTGCGCGCTCACGTGGGCAAGCGCTGGCATGTTATTCTGTTGGACATCATATGACACCCAGTCAGGATAACAGCACCACCGCCCGGCCGTCAATCTGTTATAGTCCAGGCGGGAAGTGGTTAAATCATGATCCTCATGACATCTGCAGCCAGTAATATCAGGGTAATTTCAACAACGATCCCTGCGTAGGATGGTCTGATAGTCTTAGCAAAAACATGGTAAGTACAAATTAAAAGAGATTTCCTCTAGTTGACAAAAAACAAGAACCTAGTGCTCGAAGGAAGATAAAACCCTAGTGGATCTATTATAGGCAGACCAAGTATGTAGGTAAAAAATAGTATATTTTATTTAGTTACATATAAACATAGGTAAAGATAAGAACAATAATGACATCATGTAAAAACAAGATGGTACCCAAATGTCGCAACTGTATGTGAACCAAACTGCCCTTGGAGAACAAGTTGGCTAGTGGTGATGCATACTGGCGTAGACACCTTACATGTTACGGACAAAATACAGTCCTTGTTCAGAGGTCTTTTATGTCAAATGGGTATGAGAATTCTATAATATGAATGCAAAATATACATTATTAGTACTATATTAACAGTTTACAAAACGTTCAGAAAAAAGAAAGAAATAGGGGATATGTAGATACAAATCTCATCATGTTTAGTAAAGATAACACAGCTGTACTTATAAAATCGCACATACAAATGTTGCATGTGTATAAAAAGAATGATGGGAATGGTGGAGGATCCTACAGACCGGAAGCAAGCAAGATTAGAACCCAGAGTGGAAAAAAGAGGTTTAATGGGGACATGGCAACAACTGCTTCACAAGGACCCCTAGCATTGGGTCAATGTTAGAGTTAGGATTTAGACTCAAGGGGTTAAGTGTCATTCTACCTTCTAGGGTTAAGGTTCATTTTAAGTATTAGGTTAAAGGTTAAAGTTAGAGAGAAGTTTATGGTTAAAGCTGAACCATGGTCATCTGCAATAGAGCTCTCCCTGTGGTGCCATTTCTATGAATAGTTTTCTATTCCCTGGTTTTGGCCACCCAAGGAAGCATCAGCACAACTATGGGGACAATCAATATCTTGCGAGAACTCCCAAGACCTTGTCTACAGCATCAATCAACATTGATGCTTTACAAAGCCAATACAACATAACCCAAATACAAATGTATTAGATGCTATAAATGGAATCACAGATTTTTGGTTCTACTTTAATTGTGTGGTAAAATTAAACATTTTAAGACCAGACTGTTTCACCCTCTTCCAGACCAGGCCATTTTTCCATCCTTAACGCTGTCAAAATTTGAATGACATTATTTAGTCATGCCACACTGTAGCCAAATGAGTTTTAAATCTTTTTTTGAGACAGATAAAGCTTTCTTTTGGTGGTATTTGATCACCACTGTTTCTTTTTTGTTACTATATAAATTAAAAAAGATCAAAACTTTTAAATAAAAAAAAGTTTCTGTTATAAAAACTTGCTTTGTTTGTTTAGAACTTTGTCTTGTTATGGATCAGGAATTTTAGCAACACTAGATTGCTAGGTACAATTATTACCCATCACTCAGGGCCGGCCCGACCATGGGTCCCGGGCAGCACTTTTTGAGGGGTGGCAAACTCCCGCCCACCCGCCAGCCAACCCGTTCTGCCCGTTCCACTGTTAATTTCATGAGGACTGATTGGGCCAATAGATGCAGAGCACCGGTGTGGACTCCAACTTCGTGGTGACGGTGGAACGGACGATGGGGCGGACATGATGTAAACAGCTGGAAATGATGGCCACGTCACCTCCCACGTCTTGAGTCATTTCCAGCTGATAACATCACGTCTGCCCCATCGTGCGTTCCACCACCACCAGGAAGTAGGAGTATACTCCAGTGCTCTGCATCTACTGGCCCGATCAGTCCCCATGAAATAAGCAGTGGAGTGGGCGCTGTGTATCTCTCTCTCCTCCCCTTTCCACAGAGTCCCTTCTTGCTCTGGACACGACAGCCACTACAGTGGGCATCAGGGCTGCTGTTAGAAATCAAGGGGCCCCATACAGCATACCTGATGGGGCCCCATTCGACCCAGGGGCAGGTGAAGTGGCAAGTGACAAGCTACATCTGATAAAAAGTGACATGGCAAGTGACACACTGCATCTGCTGACAAGTGACATGGCAAGTGACAAGCTGCATCTGCTGACAAGTGACATGGCAAGTGATACACAGCATCTGCTGCCCAGTGACGTGGCAAGTGACAAGCTGCATCTGCTGACAAGTGACATGGCAAGTGACACACTGCATCTGCTGACAAGTGACGTGGCCAGTGACAAGCTGCACATGCTGACAAGTCACATACTGCTGACAAGTGACTTGGCAAGTGACACACTGGATCTGCTGTCAAGTGATGTGGCAAGTGACAAGCTGCAGCTGCTGACAAGTGATGTGGCAAGTGACAAGCTGCAGCCTCTGACAAGTGACGTGGCAAGTGACAAGCTGCAGCTGCTGACAAGTGACGTGTCATGTGACAGGCATCTGCTGACAAGTGATGTGGCAAGTGACAAGCTGCAGCTGCTGACAAGTGACGTGTCATGTGACAGGCATCTGCTGACAAGTGATGTGGCAAGTGACAAGCTGCAGCTGCTGACAAGTGATGAGGCAAGTGACAAGCTGCAGCTGCTGACAAGTGATGTGGCAAGTGATACGCATCTGCTGACAAGTGATGTGGTAAGTGACATGCATCTGCTGACAAGTGATGTAGCAAATGGCAAGCTGCATCCTCTGACAAGTGACAAGCTGCAGCTTCTGACAAGTGACATGGCAAGTGACAAGCTGCAGCTGCTTACAAGTGATGTGGCAAGTGACAGGCATCTGCTGACAAGTGATGTGGCAAGTGACAAGCTGCATCCACTGACAAGTGACATGGCAAGTGACAAGCTGCAGCTGCTGACAAGTGACATGGCAAGTGACAAGCTGCATCTGCTGACAAGTGACATGGCAAGTGACACACTGCATCTGCTGACAAGTGATGTGGCAAGTGACAGACTGCATCTGTTGACAAGTGACGTGGCAAGTGACAAGCTGCAGCTGCTGACAAGTGATGAGGCAAGTGACAAGCTGCAGCTGCTGGCAAGTGATGTGGCAAGTGACAAACATCTGCTGACAAGTGATGTGGTAAGTGACATGCATCTGCTGACAAGTGATGTGGCAAATGGCAAGCTGCATCCGCTGACAAGTGACAAACTGCATCTGCTGACAAGTGACGTGGCAAGTGACAAGCTGCATCCACTGACAAGTGAAGTGACAAGTAAAATGCTGCATCTGCTGACAAGTGACATGGCAAGTGACACACTGTATCTGCTGACAAGTGATGTGGCAAGTGACAAGCTGCATCTGCTGATAAGTGACGTGGCAAGTGAAATGCTGCATCTGCTGACAAGTGACATGGCAAGTGAAAAGCTGCATTTGCTGACAAGTAACGTGGCAAGTGAAATGCTGCATCTGCTGACAAGTGACGTGGCAAGTGACACACTGTATCTGCTGACAAGTGATGTGGCAAGTGACAAGCTGCGGCTGCTGACAAGTGATGTGGCAAATGACTAGTTGCATCTGCTGACAAATGATGGGGCACATGACAAGCTGCATATGGTGGCAGGAGACAGTGGCAAGTGACATGCTCAGGGCTCCAACTGATTCTGCATTCTGGTGAGCTGAACAATTTAATCTTATTTTACAATGTAATAATAGAAATAATGTGCTTCAATCATTCTGACACCATAACAACCATGGTGCCAGGCTGATTGAAGCACCAACACCAGGTGTAAAGGAGTAAAAGTGGGCCGGTCTGGATGAAGTACAGGGCCACATTTTTGTCCCAGTCCAGCCCTGGGCAGAGCAATCACTGCCAAACCCACACAGTGGACTTCCCGCTCATCCTCTCCGTGGCTCCCCCACCATTGCTGCAGACAAATGCCATGTCGGGACAAGAGGCAGAAACTGCAGGAGAAAGTCAGTTTACCAGCTGATGGCCAACAGCGTGAAGGGAGAGGAGCTTTCTGCTGTGAGCAGAGACCCCATGTTGATAAAAGTACTGCTGGAGGCAAGACTGACACTGTAAGCAAGTAAGTGCCAGCGCCATTGATCCCACCACCACTGCCTCTGACTAAACCACCCTCCCTACCACCACATCTGCCTCTGTCTGAACCCCCCATCCCTACCACCACTGCCTCTGTCTGAACCCCCCCACCACCACTGCCTCTGTCTGAACCCCCCCACCACAGCTGCCTCTGACTAAACCCCCCTCCCCACCACCACATCTGCCTCTGACTGAACACCCCCCTCCAAATCACTACCACTGCCTCTGACTGAACCCCCCCACCACCACATCTATCTCTGACTGAACCCCCGCCACCACCACTACCTCTGACTAAACCCCCCTCCCCACCACCACATCTGCCTGTGACTGAACCCCTCTTCCCATCACCATTACCATCACTGCTGCCTCTGACTGAACACCCCCACCACCACCACTGCCTCTGACTGAACCCCCCACCAATGCTGCCTTTGACTGAACCCCCCCACCACCGCTGCCTCTGACTGAAACCTCCCCACCACCACATCTGCCTCTGACTGAACCCTCCCCATCACCACTGCCTCTGACTGAACCCCCCCCCCCACCGCCACCATCACTGCTGCCTCTGCCTGAACCCCCCCACCACCATCATCATTGCTGCCTCTGATTGAACCCTCCCATCACCGCCGCCTCTGTCTAACCCCCCCCCCCCTTACCACCACAGCTGCATTGGATGGAACCCCTCACCACGGTTGCATGTAAATCTGACTTCCTGATACATTTAACTTTAGCTTTAATTGTCATGATATAAAATAATGGATGCAGGGGACTTTTGGTAAGCGTGATTTTTTTTTGGGGGGGGGGGCAGCATTTCATTCTCAGGCAGCACAATGCTTTGGGCCAGCCTTGCCACCACTCAGAAGAACTATGGGTATCCCCATATGGAACAGGCCGTACAACATGAAACACAATATGAATAAACACGTGTGAAAAGCATTAATTGTGAACTATCAAACTTTAGACCTCCTTGAAATGTAAGCAGCATCAGGACATACATGTCTTTCTTGTATATACAAGGGTTTTTATGGGAAAAATGACTTTTTTTGACGTGTTGACACCTATGAGAGACTATTTGTATGGTAGCTTCCCTTTAAATGTTCAGAAATTGCAGGGCACTACAAAACCAAAAGCCATCTCCCTGCTATAATTTGGCAAAAAAAGCAAGCTGATGATTTTTTATGCAATTACACAAATAGCTAAAACAATAAACACTCCAGAATGAATAAAGAGAATGTTGCATTTCATGTTTTTCTTTCCTAGTTTCATTAATTGTCTAATGGAATTTAAAGCTGGTGTCCCATTAAACAATCAGTTGACTAAATGAATTCAGAAAAGTCCATTACAGTTGTTCATGAACCTAACTAACTGGTTTTAAAAGCTATGTACTTACCAACACTGGTCATTCTAAAAGGAAAACAATGTTGTACAAACAATTAGTATTGATCAATATCTATGATTATTTTATTCCCTGCATAACATTGATAATCTTTGTTTCTGAGCAATGCATAACTCCAGTAATTCTGTCACTTAAATATTTACAGCAACCCAGGGAATAGAGATGGAACCATTAAACATTTATATCTTACTTTTTATCCTGCAAAGCATTCCATATTTAGAATGGAGGATTCCTTTAGAAGAACCCTTAGGGTGAGCTCATTTTAGTTGTCTAAAAAATTATTTATGTATGAATTTTCTCAGCAATCACTCTGTGCCAGTCATAGCTGACTCGTTTCATAAGTTAATCATGTATTCAGATGTATTATATTTAATAACAAGATTGACGGCAGTCACCAACAGCAGTTAAAGGCCATGATTAAAAGTTAACCTGTCACAAGAGAATACAGGGGCTGCCAACAGTGACCTACTTCTGAAAATTCTAGTTGCCTGGATGTTATGCTGACCTACTGGTTTCAATTTTTTGAGTCTCTGATTTTATTATATTTAGTTTGTTGGTCTTTTAAATAAAAAGTGCTAATTCCTCTCTATGGAGTCAGTTCACACATCTTCTGAGCGGCTCAGGAGAGAGTTGCACAGAGGTTCTGTGCGTCTTCTGGTCCATTTCATGTTCAAATTCACCAAATATTCAGACTTAAATCAGACCTGAAATGGTGAACGGGGACGCACCGGACCCCTGCTGTTTTCATAAATTATATTTTATTAACTTGCAATGTGCCTTGGAACTAGAAAATTTGACTGCTTCAGGAAGAGTTAATTCTCTAACATAGCCACTCTCTCCACATCAAGGTCCCCTACTCTTCTTAGAGTGTCTAAGGCAGGGATCTCAAACTGGCGGCCCTCCAGCTGTTGCAAAACTACAAGTCCCATGAGGCATTGCAAGGCTGACAGTTACAAGCATGGCTCCCACAGGCAAAGGCATGATGGGACATGTAGTTTTGCAACAGCTGGAGGGCCGCCAGTTTGAGACCCCTGGTCTAAGGCCTCTTTCACACGGACTGTCCGTTCAGGTCCACCTGTCAGTTTTTTAGGCGGACCTGAATGGACCCTCCATAGACATCTATGGAGCGTCGGATGTCAGCGGTGACATGTCCGCTGACATCCGACCTGCTCCGATCCGAAAAAGTGTAACAGAGGAAAAACCTACTTTTCCATCCATTTTCGGATCGGATCCCCCATAGGGGAGAGCAGCGCTCTGACAGGTCCGTCGCTGCACAGGTAGAGCTGCACTGCACGGGCAGAGCGATCCCCGCTGAGCAATCGGATGTTCATGGGGCGGATCATCACTGATCCGCCCCATGTGAAAGAGCCCTAACTTTGTTTAAATGAATGGTCTCTTCAAGTGTCAATTCTACAGACCTGGAGGGGCACAAAGCTTGTTTTGGGCCATAAAAACCCTTGTTTGCTATCCACTTACAGTCATACAAATTGAGGAGGGCTGGTATATTAAACCCAATGCTGTGGCATCTAATAGTGTGATCGCAAATAAATCTAACAAGTCACGATGCAAGATATTATACCTTACTTACACTTTGGATAGTTATAAAAACAATAAATAAGTCAGCTTTAAAATGTGATAGAATTGAGGTTAATGCTGATTTTTAAAGATTTAGTCCTCTCTGACATTTTGCATAAGTCTGCAAAACTCAAACTGCTTAAAAACACAAAATGTGTAGGATACAAGCAAACTAGATCATCATTTAGATCTGTACTGAAATACTTTATGAGCAATTTTACATATAATGGTTTGATTTACCTAAAGACATTGTAAAGGCTCAGTTTTTTTTTTTTAAATAACAAACATTTTAAACTTTCTTGGTCTGTGCAATAGTATTGCATGGAGAGGCAACAAACCTCCTTTTCTGGGGTCTCCCCCTTAAGGATCCTCCTCTTATTGTTGCAACCTAATAGGAAGCCGCTTCCCATGGTGACGCACCTGCAGGCTTGCTCCTAAGATTTGATTGTCAGCAGCAGGGGCCAATGGCTTCTGCTGCATCAGCAAAGCTTGTGAGTGTGGGGAAAGAGAAGAAAGAGCCGCTAATGATGGGCACAGCACTGGATCGAGTGAGGAGGTGCTGTTGCAATACTATTACTGGGACATTTTTTTACCTTAATGCAGGGAATGCATTAAGGTAAAATATGTCCAGCCTTTAGAACCACTTTAATTTTCATTCTTATCCCTATGGAATACAAATATTAGCAATAGGAGTCTGTAATGCTAATCTTTGGATCAGTAATCTGGAGGTAATGAAAATATCTCTTATAATTGTGGTTGTAGTAAATGTAACTATACATAGTGAAATGTGTTCAATCTTTTTGGACAAGCTTTCTTCACAGACATGTCCATCCACTCTCCTTTGCATGCTGAGTGATTCCCCTATCATTAATCACTTTAATTATCCAATCATGTGCAAAGGCAACCAAATCTGTTTTTCTTTATTTAACTTGCACATGTTTGGGTATTCAAAGTGAACACAGGTTCACATTATTTACTAAATTTTTTTTTTACTAGACTCAGTGAACATCCACTTTGTTAACAGAATATTCGCTTTACTAAATGATCTACAGTCTATGGGGTTGAGTTACTGAAACTGGAGAGTGTGAAATCTGGTGCAGCTGTACATGGTAACCAATCAGCCTCTATCTTCAGCTTGTTCAATTAACTTTGACAAAAAAACCTGTAAGCTGATTGGTTTCTGTGCAGGGCGTCACTAGATTTTGCACCTTCCAGTTTTGGTAAATCACCCCCTATGTTTCTTTTTTATATCACCCCCCAGGCCAAAGGGTACAAGTATTTAGGTATATCAATTTACCATAATGCTAGTTTTTCTACATTAATTACACAATTGTACCCAAAAATAATTTGCAGTGCTACAAAATGCTCAATAGAGATCTGATCACCTTTCTTCAAAGAGCCTAAAACAGTTTTATTAAATTAGTAATCTAAATGAAAAGGGGATATTTATAGATTAATGTGACCTTCTTTGGCCACACTGTGAACACATTAAAAAGATCAATAAAGGCATAAAGATATCCTTTGAAATGTTGTAATTTATATTTTTCAAATGGAATGTAATTATTGCTTAGATCCTTTTATTGCATGAGGAATTTGTAACAGACAAAGCAGTAATAAATAGTAAAATGATTTGGGGAAAGTCATTACATGTTAAGATTTCATTTATTATTTTCACATCTGCCACAGGGTATGTTGTTTTGAACATTATGTGATAGGATGTGTTTGCTCACAGTGTTCACCAATAACTTTTTTTGTTAGATCACATTCATATTGTGACTGATTTTCAATGAGGCTATTATTGTCAATATTCACACATATATACTTTTACTGCCGCCTGCAGGGTAGTCTCCATGTAGTCCCAGGCAACCCTGTCGAACGCCTTCTCTGCATCCAGGGAGAGAAAGAATCCTGGTGTAGCTGTTTTGGTGAGCCAATGGTGAATATTGAGGGCTTTTGTGGTGTTGTCTCTGGCCTCGCGGCCAGGGACAAAACCTACTTGGTCAAGAGAGACCAGAGAAGGAACGAAAGGGAGGGCAGTACTTTAGCATAGAGTTTTAAATCCACGTTTAGGAGCTATATGGGACAATAGTTGGGGACTAACGTGGGGTCTTTGCCCTGTTTAGGAATAAGTGTGATATGAGCTTCTAGTAGATCTTTGTGAGCGACTGAGGTTGTTATAAGGTTGTTGAGGGCTATAGCTAACTGTGAAAGGAGGATATTCGGGAATGACTTGTAATAGGCTACCGTGAGGCCATCGGGCCCCGGGCTTTTGCCTGTCTTCATTTGCTTCAGGGCAATGAGTAATTTGTCCGATGACAGAGGAAGATCGAGCGTTTGTGAATCTTCTGGGGCAAGCGTTGTGGGGCCGAATTGTGCTAAAAAGTCAGTAATGGTCTGCTGGCGATTCACCAAAGTATCCGTGGTTTGGGCAGTCGGGAGGTTATACAGTTTAGTAAAATACTGGACGAATTGTGATGAGATGCCCTCATTGGTGACCACTGCCTCTCCATGAGGGTTAAAAAGCTTATGGATGGTATGCGAGCCTTTTTTAGTTTGGAGGGCCCTCGCTAAAAGTTTACCGGCTTTGTTGCCAAATTCGTATAGTTTTTGTGATAGTGCAAACTTGCGTTTTACCTTGGCAGACAGTGCTTCTAGAAGTTCTTCCCTTGCTTGGGATAGTTCGGCCATTGAAGAAGTGACGAGTGAGGCCTTGTGTGTCTGTTCCAGTGTGCGAATGCGAGCCGTTAATTCCGCCAAGCGGGCATTGTTGAGTTTGTTCTGGTGTGCAGCTATGGGCATTAATTTGCCACGAATGACACATTTGTGTGCCGCCCATGTAATTGTGGGTGCTACCTCTTGTGCCAAGTTATCCCTGAAGAAGTCGGAGAGTCAGGTGGTCAGCCTGCGAATGTTCATCTCTTCAGTAAGTAGAGCGCTGTCTAGTCGCCAGATATGTGTCTTTATGTTAAGCTGGGTCAATCGTAAGGTCATGGAAATGGGGTTGTGGTCCGAGAGTATGGCCGGGTCTATGGTGGCTTTGGCAAGGTGTGTGAGGTCAGTCTGTGAGAGAAAGAAGTGGTCAAGTCTAGAATACTTATTGTGTGGCGATGAGAAGAAAGTGAAATCTTTGTCTTTGGGATGTAATGTACGCCATGTGTCGTGGAGGAGTAAGTTGCTAAGCTGTTGTTTGATCGACTTCAGGGCCCTGTAGGATATGGAGGAGTGTCTGTTGGAAGTGTCCACCCCGGGTGTTAAGGGGACATTGAAATCTCCACCCAGGATGAGAGTTCCTGATTGGAAGCTAGAAAGTAGCTGGAGGGTGTTACGAAAAAAAGTGACTTGGCCTGAGTTAGGAGCGTAAATATTTGCAATAGTTATGGGCGACTGGTTTAGGGTGCCTTTGATAAAGAGAAAATGGCCTGATGGATCCCTTTGTATGTCCGTTATCTGTAAGGGGCAGTGTTTGGAGAGGAGGATAGTTACACCTTTTGATTTGGCCTCCGAATTGGAGGAGTGAAAGGCTGTGGGGAAGTAGTGGTTTTTCAATGTGGGGATAGCATCCGACCGAAAGTGGGTCTCTTGTATGAGTGTGATGTGTGTTTTGGTTTGTTGTAGACAGTGGAGAAGCTTAGACCGCTTTTCGGGAATGTTGAGGCCCCTAATATTAATAGAGTAAAGTTTGAGTGTCTGAACCTGCTTCTGATTTGCGTCCCTAGGAAGGTGAGTGGCCTGTGGGTCCGCCATTAGTAAGGAAGGGGAAGGTTGGGAAGGGGATCGGAGGGGGATGGGTGTACAGTCCGGAGGGTGGTAAGGAAATGTGGTTCAGGGGGTGTGTATCCGGAGATGATCCGAAGAGGTGTGGAACTATGAATCCAGCAACCACGGGGGTTTGCTATCGGTGTAAAATGGAGTGTGGCAGAAGAGTGCCTGCAGGGGAGACTACACCACCACCCGAGTCCGTGGGGGGGGTGACCTAAACCAGGCGGTGAGGGACGAGTAGGGGGTAGTGTTAGAGAAAAAGAGGAAGTGAGCTGCAGCCACAGGAGATATTAGTGGTGTAAAAGGAGGAGGTGTGTGCGTGTGTATCACCCAGGAGGGGTTCGTGAATGTCTCGATGGGTGTGTACCTTATAAGGGCGATTTGCCGGAATCACTATAGGGTGAGGAGGTAGCCATGTCTAGGGTTAGAACGTATGCCCAAAAAAGAGAGGCCCAAACGAAAATAAACAACAAAAAAGAAAACCGACGAACCCCCGTTGCCTGTGGAAGGGGGCACTACAACAGTTGTGCCCCGTCCCCCAGGCCAACCCCTAATGGGGGGGAAGGTGCCGGTATCATCAATGAGTGTATATGTGTGGCACATATAAAAGCAAACAGTAACAATTGCATGTACTCAGAAAAGTAAACAGTAGCTACAAATACATCTCTAGGTGGTGAGATGACATGGCGACTGCTTAGTCACAGTCGCGGTAGCGTGAACAGGTGAAAACCAAAGACTCAACTGGCAAAGTTCTGCTATGGAGTAAAGAATGAGCTAAAACGCTAAAACTAAAACGTTAAATCTCAATTCCGCGCCTTAAGGGCGATATTAATATGTAACAGACGAACGAATCGCTTTGGTCGCGGCCTCATGAGCTGGAATTAGATCATCAGGTTGAAGGTTGAAGAGGAGGCATCTTAGATGAGTCCTGTGGAGTTGTGTTGGGGCTGTAAGGGAGGCTGATCGTATTACTCTGGTTATATTGCAGGAAATTGGTAGGCGGTAGATCTTCAGACGGATGGTGTGTAGTCAGTGACAAGGGGTGGAGTCTGAAGACGCTCAGCCTTGTGGTAGTTGTAGTGTCCGTTGAAGTACTACGAAGATCAGTAGTCGAGAGTTTTGACCAAAAAAACTCACGCCGCTGAGTAGGAAGCATGTGCAAATGTGTGTTCTGTGGCCTATTGTGCCAATCAGAGGACATGTTGAGGTCTAGGTAGGCCGATGAGTAGTCTTGGTGGTGTCCCAAATGTGACAAACTGACTCGGTAAATGGAACACAGTTTCTAGGCGTACCATGTCTATTAACGGTTGAAGTTGAAAAAAAAAAAAAAAACAAGAACATATAACAGAATAAAGTCATGGGAAGCACAGAAGGGTATTAGACCTAATAGACCGGGATACAAGCAGGGTGCCCCTCTCCCGGGTATCAGCGATCTCTGCGCGCTCTCCTAGACCGGGGTGAGGTAATGGGGCTTGTATCTCTAGGACCGTTCCGGTAGCTGGTCTGGGTCCTGAGGGTGGAGGGCGAGCGTCTCCTACGATTTCTGGAAGTTTGTGCGTCCATAAGTTCTTCCCTCCATATCTCGTGATCCGCCGGTGTATTGCGGAAAGCTGCATACCAATTAGGCACCGGCACGAGGGCGATTCCTAGCGCAGCACAAAAGTGAGGCAGGTCCTCGGGTACCTTGAGGAGAGCTGTGCGGCCATTAATGGAAGCAGACAGACAAAATGGGAACTTCCATTTGTAGAGGATGTTTTTGTCTCTGAGGACGTCTAGGAGGGGCCTCAGGTCTCTTCTGTGTTGCAGGGTAATACCTGAAAGATCCTGGTATATTTGAACCTGGGCTCCATCATGGAGGATCTGCTGTTTGCCCCTGGCCTGCTTTAGGATTTCCTCTTTCAATTTATAGTCCACTATACAGCAAATTATATCCCGTGGGGGGTCGTTCTCCCTTCCCTTGGGGCGCAGTGCTCGATGTATGCGTTCCATTGCGATCGGCGTGTGCGGGGGTTGATGAAGGAGGCCATTGAAGAGGCTCTGCATGGGAGATCTGCTCCCATCCCAACTGCATGGGAAATCTGCTCCCCCTCAATGGATTCCGGAAGGCCTCTGATGCGAAGGTTGTGCCTCGGACCCCTGTTGTCGAGGTCTTCTAAGTGCCTCTGCATGTCTCGCATCCTCAGTGTGTGAGAATCAAGGCATTCTGTGACAGAATGAATAGCAGTGTCGTGGCGTTCAGTGACTTTCTCATCAAGGTGCACTCTCTCATTTAAGGCACGTAGATCCAGCCGCAGCTCAGAGATGGCAGCGGATAGTGTATCTTTAATGTCGTCCGCTATCGAGCGGAGATCTTGGATATTGATCGGGGGTTGGGGACTCAGTTCAATCCCGTCTCTCCTTCCGCTGGGGTGAGAATGTAGAGGGGCCGTGGTGTTCGGGCTGTGCAGTGGCAGCGGCTGCATGCTGGAGCAGCGTGTAGGGCCTTGGTGAGCCAGTGCCATGTTGCTTCTGCCGGCCCTGAACATCTCAGGGATATTGCGGTTCTGTGGGCCGGTTAAGTCTCTGGGGGAGCGGGAGCGGGAGGCTGAGGAGGACCGGGAAGCAGTGCCCGTGGTCCGTGGAAAGAGCGGGGATGAAATACCTCCGAATTTGAGCAGGAATCTCCCGTGGCGGCTGGAGCGCCGGGATTAGATGTCCGTCTCCATGCCAGGTCAGGCCACGCCCCCTTCCTCAGAGATTTTTATTCATATTGACATGATAGCATTACACAGTTGCTGCAGATTTGTCGGCTACACATCCATGATGCAAATCTCCGTTTCCTCCACTTCCCAAAGGTGCTCTATTGGACTGCAGGGACCATTAGAGTACAGTGAACTCAATGGGGGTTATTTACTAACGGAAAATCCACTTTGAACTGAAAGTGCACTTGAAAGTAAAGTCGCTGTAGATCCAAGGGGGACATGCAAGGAAAATAAAAAACAACATATTAGCTTGCACATGATTGGATGATAAAATAAGCAGAGCTTCCGCTCATTTCAGATCTACCCCTTAGATTTAAAGCGACTGCACTTCCAAGTGCACTTGCAGTGTAAAGTGGATTTTCCTTTCGTAAATAACACCTATTGTCATGTTCAAGAAATCAGTTTGAGATGATTTGAGCTTTATAACATGGTGCATTATCAAGCTAGAATTAGCCATCATGAAATGGGTACACTGTAGTCATAAAGGGATGGATATGGTCAGCAACAATACTCAGGTAGGTTGTAGCATTTAAACGATGCTCAATTGGTACTAAGGGGTCCAAAGTGTCCCAAGAAAATATCCCCCACACCATTACACCAGCAACCTGAATTGTTGATACAAGGCAAGATGGATTCATGCTTTCATGTTGTTTACGCTAAATTCTGACCCTATAATCTGAATCTCACAGCTGAAATCGAGTATAATCAGAACAGGCAACTTTTTTCTAATCTTCTATTGTCCAATTTTGGTGAGCTTGTGCAAATTGTAGCCCCAGTTTCCTGTTCTGAGTTGACAGGAGTGGAACCCAGTCTTGTCTTCTGCTGCTGTAGCCCATCTGTATTTAAGGCTTGATCTGTTGTGCATTCAGAGATGGTACAGTATTCTGCATACCTTGGTTGTAACGAGTGGCTATTTGACCTACTGTTGCCTTTCCATCATCTCGAACCAGTCTGCCCATTCTCCTTTGACCTCTGACATCAACAAGGCATTTTAGTCCACACAACTGCCACTCACTGGATATTTGCTCTTTTTCAGACCATTCTCTGTAAACCCTAGAGATGGTTGTGTGCAAAAATCCCAGTAGATCAGAAGTTTTTGAAATATACAGACCAGCCCATCTGGCACCAACAGCCATGTCACATTCAAAGTCACTTAAATCCCTTTTCTTCCCCATTTTGATGATCAGTTTAACTCCAGCAAGTCATCTTCACACATCCAGATGCCTAAATGCATTGAGTTGATGCCATGTGATTAGCTGATTAGCAATTTGTGTTACCAAGCAATTGAACAGGTGTACATAACAATATGTATATGCAATATGTAGGTAATGGAAGTATTAGAAATACTTAATTTTGTATGTGAGCAGAGTATATTCTATTCTTCATGCATAGCTGTCATGATCTGGAGTCAGGCTCGAAGACTAGGAGTTATAGCAGGCTCCCACTGACCAGCTGGATAAGTGCAACAGCAGGTCACCCTGGCAGATGATTAGGGCTCACCAACGATGCGGGGTCTAAGCACTAACCGTTATTCACCAGAGTTCCTGATGATGGAGATAGGATTCGCTGTGTGTTAGTACCAGGTCACAGTCCCACTTGGGTTCAGTTCCAGGCCCTCACAAGTATTACACATGTACTGTGTGACCAACAGTAGTACACATATAATATGTAGCAGTTTGTATTACATGGATAGTCTGTGTCCATGTAAGTTGTTAAGAAGAGCCTTGAAATAAAGGACATCAATGCCAATAGAGCTGCATTCGCCTCATGCATGTTTACTTCAGAATATGCACCGTACAGTGGATCGCATTTCTTCAGGACAATGCGATGCAGTTTACAAGGCAGTACAGGTTTTATAGAGAATGGTTATACAGTAATCTTATGGCGGGCACAAGCCCAAAGTTACACGTCACAAGTACGCATTTTACTAAGTATTTCAACACAGGTTCTGGCTAACTTTCTGGGTTATCGTGACCTGAATATTTTTAATTAAGGAATTATTTTGACAGAAAGGGAAGAATAATTATTTGGGAAAGGTTAATTTGACTTTTAGACAGGGACTTTCTATGTCAACATCCCATATCACATCCTTTCCGAGAATTGTGTCAGGTTATTGGCAGAACAGTTTAATGTCAACTGGTCAGCCACATGTGTTGCAATACCAAAAGAATTCAGAAACATTTTACAGAAAAACAAGTATAAGAATTATCAGAAATACAAAAGAAAGTTGAAGAGGAACTCTGGATACATTAAAAGATATGGTTCATATCTTCACAGCCCCTCCTGTGTTTAGAATTCTTTCGGTATCCCCTTTAAGCTTCTTCTGTGTCTTTAGGTTGATCTCCAGGTATACGGACCACCATCTCATGAGCAGTTCTGACTCGAGACCTTAAGGGCTCAGAAGAACCAATATTAGTACCAGCACGTGTGATTATTTTCAAACAACATTTGCATAACATAGGTGCACATTTAACTATTAGGATTATGAGGACTATAATTCCTACAATGTATAAAATACCATGTAAAATTCCAGAAAACCATCCTGCAATACCAGAAAATCAGTTGAGAGGATTGAGCCAGGAAAGCCAGCTTACCCAGCTACCTTCCACCCAAGCAGTTTCGGTATTATCTTTATGAAAATTAACCTTCATTTGTTGTACCTTTTCTACATGTGAAATGATGGCATCTTCAGTCTTAGTATCATTCCCAATGTAGTTACAACAAGTAGTTCCCACTATGGTGCATATTCCTCCTTGTCTGGCCGTGAGATAATCCAGCACCAGCCAGTGCTGCAAAACCTCTTTTTTGATCATCTTCAATTCTATAGCAAAGGCTATAAAGTTTCTATCATACAAGGCAGTAATGTTATCCATCAGGTCTGCCAAATCAATGATGAAACTGAAAGCCTTTTTAATACAACATCTATTTACCCAAGGAATAGAAAACAATGGTTTAATCTCTCTGTCATGTGATTCAACATTTATGAAGTTATCATCTGACTTAGGATAAAATGTAGGCCTATCAGGAGAATCGTCATTTTTCACATTAATTTCAGAGTCTTCTTCTTCTTCTTGTCCTGAAGCTGACTGATCAGTGAGATCCCTTTTAACAAGATGCACAGAGTCTTTTTTAAGAAAGTGTACAGGTATTTTGTGGAGCTGTGTTTCTTGAAAGTCTTTATCCTCCATATACCAAGTAGCAGGTATGACTCTACCAAAGTAACAAATCCCATTAGAATTCAAAGGAACCCAAGAATATGCTTTCTTTCCACATATGAAATAATAACCTGGTGGGGCAGCACAAGCTTTATTGAAATTATATCCTTGTAGGCACATCAATAGCTTCATATTATTCTGCCGGGAATGTTGACGATGTGTGTAATCATGTAATTCCTGATATCTGTCAGTACTCCACACAACATCCTTACCATCAAACCAGTACTTGATATCGGCATTATCCATGCAGTTGGAGTTCCCAATCAGTCGGGTAGTACTCTGATAACCCTGGGAAAGCAACTCAGGTGTATAAGTTCGAGTAAAGTTAATGCAGACTGCTGGTTTTCTCAATGGAGCATTTGTGAACAGTAGAAGTGAAATAACTCTGTCAATCATTGTTCTACTGACATCACCAAAGTGTGCACTGTCCTCTATTTCAGCTAAAGTGCTAGGTATTCCTAACAAGGGTATAGTCTTATGAGAAATAGGTGCATGTGTGCATAACCAGCAATTAGTGATATTCAGTTTCTTGGCAGCTTGCAGGTGCATAGATACAAAAGAATTATGGAAAGGCTCTGCTAGTTTGGCATGATATTCATGTGCGGCTTCCCTCCGTGTTCTTAGATCAGTATCTGAAACCGATTCACGTTGTGACATTTCTCCCATTACAGTAGCATTAAAAAGAAAAGTGTCTTGTATCTTACCCTTTTCTTTCTTGTATGTCCATTCATATGCCATGACTCTAATCCATACCACCACTCCACCGCAGAGGATAACACTCCAGAGCTTCACATTCATCTTAGGCCCTAGGAGATTCATTCTGCAGTCTTCTTGCTCGCGCACGAGTCAGTGGAGGAGACCTGGAAGGTAAAGGTACAGAACAATTCTTGCCAGCAGCAGACCGGCTTATATTCTCTTTTGGAACCACAGACTTCTTACAGTGTGAACCATGCACCCAATACTTATAGTCTTTCAGCTTCACTGCAGTAGGAGACACAAGAATGACCTGAAATGGTCCTTTCCACTTAGGGGACAAAGTAGTCCGGGGTGTGTGATTCTTGATATACACCCAATCTCCTGCCTTTAGTCCATGAGTTCCTTCACTTGTGTCCACAGGTTGTCCTGCTTTGGCTCTGGAAAAAGTAACAGAAAACACATTTGCCAATTTGCGAACATATTCTATCATGGAATCTTGACCATTTATTAAAGACACTGTCTCTGGCTGCACAAGAGATGAATGTAGTCTTTTAGGCGGTTGCCCAAACAATATGTCAAAAGGTGATAGTCCATGTTTCTCTTTAGGGGTAGTCCTAATGGTCGCCAAGGCTTTAGGTAACGCTTCTACCCATGTGCTTTGTCCATTAGCAGTTATTTTGGCTAAATACCTCTTCAGGGTTTGATTGCTGCCTGAGGTCTGTAAGGAGTATGCACTTGCTGTTTCATACCCAAAATATTCACTACTTCTGCCATAAGTTTATTCTCAAAATGTGTCCCTCTGTCTGAGGAAATTATTGACCCTATACCAAACCTTGGGATCAATTCCCTCGACATTTTACCACAGTTCTGGCATAATTTTTCGACGTGGGCCACGCCTCTGGCCAGGCCGAAAATTGATCAATGCAAACCAAAAGATACTTAAATCGACCACAAGGGGGCATATCCGAGAAGTCAATTTGCACAATTTGAAATGGCTCCTCAGTATGTGGAATATGCTTCATGGGATGGCATTTTCAGAGTCATGTGACCTCAGCATTGATCACTAGCAGACTACCCCTCACTCTTCCTCTAATTGTTTTTTCCATCCATTTGCTCATTCTGCTTTTGGCCCATCCTTTTTTGTGCCCCGGGCTCCTGGACCTTAGATAAACCTTTGAAATAAATTACAGGTCTCAGGAAACACCTTCTAAAAATGATTATAACTACAGGTCATGCTATATTAGCATAATCAGTAAAGTAAGGTATAAAAAGTATTTGACACTAAGGGCAGATCAATTTTTAACCCCCCTCCACACTGCTCTATAAGACAAGAATAATCTCAATAAAAAGTTAATAATAATAATAATAATAATAATAATGGTCACTAGCAAAGACCTGCACAGGGAGGATACCAGAGAGGTCTCTGGATCCCTAAACACTTCAGATAGACCTCTGTCTGACACAACTTTGTAAGATATGTTTATTTCATTGAAGGGGTCGTCACATGCTGATATGGTCTGAGTTATACATCAGCTTGGGTCAGAAATCTTGAAGGAGACAGGGTTGGACACATTCAATCTAAAATGGGGGATTTTGATCAAGTTTACAACAATTTAGTGGATACCCATAATTCTCACGAGGATGATTTACAACACATTAAGCTGAAATTTGTGAACCTGGAAGATCAGCCACACCAAAATAATATTAAATTTAGAGGCATAATGGAATTGGTGACAACATCATAGTTACATCAATATGTACAGAAACTGATCACTGAACTCCAACCCACAGTACCCTCAACTGAAAACATAATAGATAGGGTCCACAGATTGTCTAAACCAACTCCTGTGCCTGGTAAACTCCCCAGTGATCCAATTGCCCACATACTGTACATTTTTTTCAACTTAAGGAACAGCTTTTACAGTCAGTAAGACAACCCTCAACACTTCCTGATTACTATGCAAGTATTATATTATATGCTGACCTATTTCAAATTACAGTTTTGGGTAAGCTGCTCTCAATCACCAAATCTCTACGCATTCACAACATTCCTTGAAGATAGGGATATTCTATGAAGCTTGTTATCATGAGAAATTGGAAAGTCATTGTTCTTTTATTCCTTGAGGAGGGCCTCACCTTCAACCATTTGAATAAATAGACAAATAGACCAATGAGTCCCAACTTAGTTACAAAAATGCCAAAACATTGAAGGAACCTAATCATGAAAATGAGTAAGGTCCCAGTTGAAGTTCAATCCTGCTGGGATGCGTGTTTGAATGTAAAAAATTCCAAAAAAGTTGCATTTGCAAAGTAGTTTAAATGTGTCACCACCTCCCCTCAGAGTAGTGACCTTTTCAGTGGCGGCCCGTAATGCAACCGCCCCCCCATCCAATGCGTCTGGCCCCCTAATCTACATGCGGGGCACCAGACACATGGATTCCAAATCTGTTATTTTTTTTTTTAAGCATGTGATTAGAGCCAGAGGCTCTAATAGGCTTCAAAAAATTGTGGGCTTCTCCCTGCTCCCCGACAACACCCACTTGTATGACAATAGCGAATGAGTCTCAGGACTCCCTGGCCAATCGTGTCTCAGGACACACTTCCTGTTCCTGTGCAGCCAGGAGGAGAATGTCTCTCTGTGTGCTCACCAGGAGAATCGGTCAAAGCGGCCCAGACTCTTCCTTCCCCCTGCCTCCATAAGGTAAGGTAAGGTAAGGTAATTTTGAGCACCAGTCTCTACTGGAACTTTTAAATAACTTTGTTTTTGTAAGGCTGTGGGATCTCTTCAATAAACATCATTAAAATGCCTGGCAATGTTAGTCTCATGTTTTTTTTGTTATACAAATGTCTTTGAGTCATTCTGCCGACATACTGCACACTACATTTCTTACAGGTGATAAGAAAATTGGCATACCTCATGTTGCAACTCAAAAAAGATTTAATATCAAAGCGGAGATCCACACAATTTCCGAAATTCACCTTATTACCAAGCTGGCATAACATACATTGTCAAATGGCAATAATTTTTTTTTCTCCTAAAGGTTACCTTTTTAGTCTTTATTTATGTGGCGTTTCCTGTGTCAGCCACCCGCGGGTATTGCCATCATATCCGGAGGCGGCGCACTGTCTCCTGGGAGCTATGAATCAATATTCCCAGAAGTCAGTGTGGCTAGCCGCCGCTAATTATCTCGATCTTCCGAAACCGGAAGTGAGGCGATGATGCCAGCACGTCTTGAAGGCATATCTGTGTGCATTTGTTTATCTTTGTTGCCATCACAACGGGATGGGCACTTCCGATGACGCCGCCCATCGGGCTTTCACACTGGAGTGTGAGGAGAGGCTCTTTCAGGGCGCTTTGCAGGCGCTATTTTTAGCGCTGTAGCAACTGCAAAGCGCCCCAGTGTGAAAGGGGTCTTAGTGAGTTAAAAATTATGGTTATGTTAAAAACAACTAATGTCATTGGCTGGGAAGGGGTTAAACATCTAGGGCGATCAAAGGGTTAAATGTGTGCCTAACCAGTGTTTATGTGTGCTGTGAGGTGCTTTTGTTAAGGGATCTAATGTTTTTTATTCCCCACTTTGCAGGGAAACAAAAACTGCCACATTCCCACTTACAGAACAGAGCTCTGCATTGTATACATATGCAGAGCTCTGTCCTGTCTTCCTCCTTGCCGATCAGTGGGTGCCGGATAACATCCATTGGCCAGCACCCACTGATTGGCTTGTGCTGTGTCTAATTACAGCACAGCTGGCTCACCGGAGGCACATGCGCTTCCTACTTGGAAGTATATATACGTGATTCTGCACACAGTGGCCGCCAGACAGTAGAGATGGGCCGAACACCCCCCTGTTCGGTTCGCATCCAAAACATGCGAACAGGCAAAAAATTTGTTCGAACGCGAACAACGTTAAAGTCTATGGGACACGAACACGAAAAATCAAAAGTGCTAATTTTAAAAGTTAATATGAAAGTTATTGTCATAAAAAGTGTTTGGGGACCCGGGTCCTGCCCCAGGGGACATGTATCAATGCAAAAAAAAGTTTTAAAAATGGCCGTTTTTTCAGGAGCAGTGATTTTAATAATGCTTAAAGTGAAACAATAAAAGTGAAATATTCCTTTAAATTTCGTACCTGGGGGATGTCTATAGTATGCCTGTAAAGTATCGCATGTTTCTCGTGTTTATAACAGTCTGAGAGCAAAATGACATTTCTAAAGGAAAAAAAAGTCATTTAAAAGTACTAGCGCTAGTGCCGGCTATTAATGAATTTTCGGTCCCGACAATACACATAAAAGTCATTGAAAGTCATTGTAAAATGTAAACAGCTCTGGTAGGGATATTAAGGGGAACTCCGCACCAAAATTTAAAAAAAAATGGCGTGGGGTTCCCCCAAAAATCCACACAAGACCCTTATCCGAGCACGCAACCTGGCAGGCCGCAGGAAAAGAGTGGGGGATGAGAGAGCGCCCCCCCTGAACCGTACCAGACCACATGCCCTCAACATGGGGAGGATGCCCCCATGTTGATGGGGACAAGGGCCTCATCCCCACAACCCTTGCCAGGTGATTGTGGGGGTCTGCGGGTGGGGGGCTTATTGGAATCTGGAAGCCCCCTTTAACAAAGGGGACACCCAGATCCCAGCCCCCCCTATGTGAGTTCGTAAGGGGAGCTGTCAAGCTGGCGCTGCGCCATTGGCTGGGTGCCTCTGGTGGAGGCAGGATCCTGTGCGTGTGCCTCGCTGGAGTCGCTGGAGATCATCCATCGATGGAGATCATCCACCGCTGGAGATCAAGAATTGGATTACATCACTGGAGTAGGAGCATAGATTTATTGAATTACATTGCTGGAATCTCTTTTTTATTTTTTATTTTTTTATTTTAAATAAAGGACTTGTCCCAAGCCGTCTCCTGTGGTTTTTTTAACATTTTGACACTTTCTTATTGTGAAATGGTAGTACAATGTACCCCTTACCAATTCACATAGGGGGGCTGGGATCTGGGTGTCCTCTTTGAGAAAGGGGGCTTCCAGATTCTGATAAGCCCCCCACCAGCATGGAGACATCCTCCCCATGTTGAGGGCATGTGGCCTGGTACGGTTCGGGGGGGCGCTCTCTCATCCCCCCCCTCTTTTCCTGTGGCCTGGCAGGTTGCGTGCTTGGATAAGGGTCTGGTATGGATTTTTGGGGGAACCCCACACCTTTTTTTTTATTTTGGTGCAGAGCTCCCCTTAAAATCCATACCAGACGTCAGGTATGGATTTTTGGGGGGAACCGCAAGCAATTTTTTTTTTTATTTTGGGGTGGGGTTTCCCTTAATATCCATACCAGACCTGCAGGGCCTGGTAATGGAATTTTGGGGGGCCCCCACATATTTTTTTTTTTTCAATTACTTCCAATGACTTTTATGTGTATTGTCGGGACTGACAATTCATTAATAGCCGGCACTAGCGCTAGTACTTTTAAATTACTTTTTTTCCTTTAGAAATGTAATTTTGCTCTTGGACTGTTATAAACACAGGAAACATGTGCTACTTTACATGACTACTATAGACACCCCCCAGGTACGAAATTTAAAGGAATATTTCACTTTTATTGTTTCACTTTAAGCATTTTTAAAATCACTGCTCCTGAAAAACGGACGTTTTTAAAACTTTTTTTTGCATTGATACATGTCCCCTGGGGCAGGACCCGGGTCCCCAAACACTTTTTATGACAATAACTTGCATAATAACCTTTAAAATTAGCACTTTAGGTTTCTCCCATAGACTTTTAAAGGGTATTCCGTGGCTTTTCGAATTTGCCACAAACACCCCAAATTGTTCGCTGTTCAGCGAATGGGCGAACAGCCAATGTTCGAGTCGAACTCATGTTCGACTCGAACAAATAGTCCATTCCTACCCGACAGTAGTAAATCTACAGGAGGCGGTCACTAAGTGGGTTAAACATGAAACCTAATTGGTCGCTATATACAACAGTCTCTAAATTAAATGGAGAACATATAGTTTAACACTGCTCAGAACATACTTTGTGCAGTGTTTTTATGTTTAAAAATGCCATGCTTTAGTATTTAGAGTGCACAAAAATAACCCTTTTTTTAATTCTCTGGGGAGCCATATCTATGTTCTGTAGCGATCAGGTTTACATGCCAGGCAATATTACACTTGTTAGAACTTGCAACAAGAAAGCACTCAGGAATTTGCTTTAAAATTGAAAATCTCATGATATACAGTATACTTGCCTTGCTGATCTTCAAAGAAATCTCAACAAAGTGAATCATGTAAGACCCCATTGTTGACCTCCTTTTGAGACTGCCTCTGGCTTTAATACTTTTTGAGTCAGTGACGCAGAATAACCATGCAGTAAGTAAAGGTAGAGTGTCACCAGAACACCTGATGTGCATACTGTAGGGACAGTGGCTCAGACAGTAATAAATTCACAGGATCGGCATTAAAGCCAGGTGACTAAATTTAGTCACTGGCAGCCTACTTGCATCTCTCAGTACAGGTTTGGCTCTCCTAACTATGGCCCTCCAGCTGTTTTGCGAAACTACATGTCCCATGAGGCATTGTAAAACTCTGACATTCACAGACATGACATGACTTACACAGGATGCTCCTGACAGCTAAACAGAGTAAAAGGAGAGTATGTGTTACTGGGGAGGAGGGATTATAGTAAATCTGGATCACAGGTTGCAGATGCAAAAAACATACCTTTCCCTCCCACCCCCACTGTTCCAATATGCATCACTATGATGGGGTGCCTCAGTGACTAATAGAAATGTGCAGGAGACAGGATGAGTAAAACAAGCTTTAACACGAACAGGAAATGCTGGAGTTTCAGGAATCACAATGGCCAAGCATTAAGCCACTGGAAAAGGAGACTTACACTATGGTGAAAGTAGATGTGCGCAGTGCCGGGACAAGGTCACCTAGAGCCCAGTGAGAACTGCCCCCCCCCCAAAAAAAATGTATGAGCATTATGTGTAAGCAAAAATCCCTCCCCCCCAAAAAAAACTTGAGCACTAATCTGCATGCTTAGCCCTTAAACATAAATTCCCCCAGTACAAATCCGCCTCCTGCTGCAAATTGCCTCTCCCCAAAAAAGTCTCCCCTCCTATCACAAATCCTCTACCCCTCAAATCCCCCCCCCCCCGAGTACACATCCCCCCTCCCACTCCAAATCCCCCCTCTTAGCACAAATCCACCATCTAAATTTTCCCTCCTAGGACTAATCCCCCCCCCCCCCCCAAAAAAAAAAAAAAAAATCGTTCCCCCTCTGAGCAAAATTCTCCTACCTCCTTCACCATATCTCCTCTTTTGGCATAAACCCCCCAAATATGCCTCCTAGCACAAATCATCTCCCACCATCCCTCCTCCCAACACAAATTCCTCTAAATCACCACTCCTAGCAATTTTTACCCCCTGTTGCCCTCCCAAATTGAATCTCCTGACACAAATCCTCTCCTCCCTAATCTCCTTGCAGTGCCACCTCAAATGAAACCCAGTGCCCATGGCAGCTGCCTTGTCCTGGCCCTGGATGTACCTACACTTCATACTTAATTGTTTATTTATAAGACCTGTGCCACTATGTCCTGTCACTGCCCTGCAGTAATGTACTAGAAATTAAATAATCACATGCAAGTCACGCAATCTGTTTTCACTTCTAAAGTTTGCAATTTAGAAAGATACTTTATATAATTAGTCATATAATTTATTTTTTATTTTGTCTAGTTCTACAGTGTCTATATTACTTCCCAACAAGTAGAGCTGTAAAAGAAATTGTTTAAACAAAACCAATGTTATACTTTAAAAAAATTAGAATCACACACACGTTTGCCATGATTAGTCTGCTGTTGTATTGGGAATGCTGAAGAAAACCTCTCTGATCAGCATAAATTATAATTCAAAATGTAGCTGTACTTTTAAGTCATGAATGATTCATGAAATAACTCACCGCAGGAGGCATGATTAAAAACGTAAGAGGATATCATTAATTGCTGACACATACACCACCAATAACAATTTCTCTCTAATAAAATGAGTGTTTAGGGCATGGTAAATTGTTGGTGTATTTTTTAATAAATTAAAAAACTTGGGAGTTATTTTTAGGAATTATGTAATGTCCTGTTAATTTTAGGACTTATGTAACGTACTGTGCAAATAATATTTATTTACACTTGTCATAGAAGCTTAAAGAGACTATGCTACCAGACTATTAATTTCAATAAAAATCTTCCTGTAAGAATATTTATATGTGCATTTAATGCATGTTTCTTACCTATAAAAGCTTCCTTTGTGTAGGCATCCAAAAGGCCTGAGACTGCTGTTGGTCCTCCCCTGGCAGCTACTTAAAAGGTTGCGTAGGTAGGTCAAGAGGGAGGGAGGAGCTGCACCAGAACAGGCAATATTTAGACATTGCTTCAATTTAAAATACTTGATTGTTCTTTCCTTTTGCCTGCAATTTTTTGGTGACAGGATCTCTTTACACCAGAGCAGTACATGATGAAGTTCGATTGACTTCTATGGGTGATTGCACTTTAGAATATACACAGAACAATTAGCACATTTTATGCCTTGTTAGCAACCCACCTGAAACAAGTATGCATATCAGAGGTTTTCACTTCACTTGCTGCATGCGTGTTCCAGGTCTTCCAGATAACATAAGCAAGTATGTATGTGCAAACGCATGCAAACACACAAATCCCCAGTGCAAAATATGAACATGGAAATCCCAGAAGGCTCAAAACTTAAAATGTGTACAAATGTGACCAGACGTAAGGGAACATCTAAGTGTAACATAATCCTATACAAGTCCATAATCCGAAAATCCATATTTCTCCATGAATATAAAGGATAAATACAGCCAGGATCAGCAAATTCTTTCCAGATGGCAAGATTGGGGTGACACCGGCTTGTAGACTCACATGTATGTAAATGTCAAGGAAAGAGAAACAGCACCACCGACTAAGTGTAGTTGATTATTAGCTCTCATAAAAACAAATATAATATACACTCACACTGTGTAATCCAAATAGCAGCATATAATGCAATTACTAGATAGCAGCCTTTACCCAGCCAAGGCACTTCCTTGTGTAGACAGCTTCTTTTTAGGAACCAGACGGGCCTCTGTGGACCACATGGAGATAATCAGGGTGGAAGCAGGGCACCAGAATGGCGCGATGATGTCATTGAAGGCATGGCAATATATTTCAGGGTGTTTCTGCCCCTTTCTCAAACCAGCCCAACGCTTACAGAATTCTGAATAATCTCTGGGCACAATTTTAGGGGAGATTGAACCAGAATGGCACGATGATGTCAGGGAAGGCATGGCAACATATTTCTGCCCCTTTCTCAAGCCAGCCCAACATTTACAGACTTCAGAATAAACAATCTCTAGGCACGATTTTGGGGGAGATAAAACCGGTCACTATGCTGCGCATCCTCCAGCATATAGCCGACACTGTGGTTGAATAATTCTGGGGACTCCTCCGTGCATGAAGGTGGGGCTACAGAAGGAATAACTGTGGACAAGGAGTCGGTGGAATAGGCCGCTTTGGCAGCTGCGATGGAAGGCAAACTACTATGAGCCTGGGTGACAGAGGATGAGGAGGATGAGGACGGCTTTATTATCCACTCCACCAGCTCTTCTGCATGTTGTGGCTCAACACGGCAAGCAGCAGAAAAAAAGGACAAGCGTGCCTCACAGCCACCTGCAGAGTATGCACCATGTCCACGATCACCACTGTTGACTGTAGACACAGAGGCTGCTTGTCCTCTTTTAGTGGCCTGTGAGTGTCTGCCTCTCATTTGTGGCCTTCTGGACATGATGGGGATTTTTTCTTTTCATGGCACACTACACTGTATTATATACTGTGTACTACACCTGCACTGTATTAGAAACGGTACACCGGTTGCACTGTATTATATACTGTGTACACCGCCTGAAGTGTATTAGAAACTGTACACCACCGAATGCACTGTATTTATAGGGTACACTGAATGCAGAGTGTATATATATATATATATATTAGACTGTATATATATATATATGAATACACCACCTGAAGTGTATTATATAATGTACACCACCGAATGAACTGTATGTATATATATATATATATATATATATATATATATATATATATATGCAATCCAAGGGGTGAGGTGCACATCAGTCACAGTTGGTTGTGCTTAGCAATCAAGCCTTCCTACGGGCTTCGATACAGAGAAAATTCAAAGAATGGGATCGCTGCACTTATTTATTTAGAAAAAGTTCATCAAAAAGACAACAACATGACATCCTAAAATCAGGCATACATGATGTAAATGTTTTCGGATTATTGTAGATTGCGCCCTTCCTCAGAGAATCATGCCCCACCCCCTTTCCTGACCGGCCAGGCTGCATGCTCGGATAAGGGTCCGGTATGGATTTCGGGGGGACCCCCATGCCGTTTTTTCGGCGTAGGGGGTTCCCCTTAAAATCCATATCAGACCGAAGGGCCTGGTATACTCTTGGAGGGGGAACCCATGCCGTTTTTTTATTTAAAATTGTAGTCGGACGCGTCTTGCAGGGCAAAGTCGGATCCAAAGTAGGACGAGTGTCGTGTTGCACCAGTGTAAACTCGGCCTCAGACTATATTGCCACTGGCTTAGCAATGTATAGCAAATACCTATTTGAATCACCTCCATAATTTTTCAGGTGTTAATGTATAATTTTAACATGCAATTTATTTGTATTAAAAAGAAAATTTATGTTCTACTTTAAGATTGGAGCACAAGCGGAAAATAAAGTTTGCAAGGGAGGAGGGAAATAAAAAGAGGATGAGAATAAATAGACGAACAGCATCAAAATTTATATAGAACTACAAAAAAAATTGTAAAGATGCTCAGAAGAATTAAGAGAGAGTAGGAATATAGAAAAATAAAATTAAGTATTGGGAGCATATGAGCAAATGGATGTAAGGAACTTTAATAATGATTTATAGAAAACTAAAAACTTTTCCAGAAGTAAAAATGATAACCAAGCAGGTCTTCTAAAGCTTCAAGCAAGGACACGATTACAGCAGAAAATATGGTTGATGGAAAAGGATACATCAACTTTTTAGCAGTGTAAGATAGAAGGAAGCGATGTTACAAAACTAGGTAATTATTTTTTTTCCTGTTCCCCTGTATGAATAAAGGAGATAAATCAATAGATCAATAGGTAAAATTACAGTAGTATAGTTTTGTTAAATAAGTATATCGAAAGCCCAAACTGATTTTTTTTTTCATTTTGGATAGAGTATAGAAAGATAAAAACCTCTGTCAGATTATTTGCCATGTTTGTCCTATTGAGGAGATTTATGTCCTACAGATATAACAGGAAGCATCCTCATATGCCCTGTACACACTGTCGGATTTTCCAATGGAAAATATGCAATCGGAGCTTGTTGTCGGAAATTCCGACCGTGTGTGGGCTCCATCGGACATTTTCCATCGGAATTTCCAACACAGAAAGTTTGAGAGCAGGCTATAAAATTTTCCGACAACAAAATCTGATCGCGTCAATTCCGACGGTGTGTGTGGACAATTCCGACGCACAAAGTGCCACGCATGCTCAGAATAAATTGCGAGACGGAACTGCTCGGTCTGGTAAAATTAGCGTTTGGAATGGATATAGCACTTTTGTCACGTTGCAATGTTTTAAATTCTTTAATGCAGCGCACTCTCTTCTTCTTTATAATGCTAGAAGAATGAAGTAGTTTTTTCTGCTCATATTCACACAGAGTTCTCACAAACTTCTTTCTTTATTATTTATCGTGATTTCATCAATATAATATTTTTATTTGTCACATCTACCGAAAAAATAATATTTTTGTGATGTTTTTAGCTTAATTTTTTTTTTTTTAGGTTTTAAAATCCTGATCTTGTGTTTTATTTTTATTTTTTTTAGTTTTGTTTACACCAGAATAGTTTTGGGTGTGTTTTGTGTGTCAAGTTACCACAACACCATTATTATCTAGTATTATTTAATCTCAAGGAGGTTGCTTGGTGTTGGTGTCTCTTGTTAATTTCACATTATATTTTAGAAATGTACCTGCCTCCTCACAAACAAACTGTCCTTTTTGAAGGAAAACACACATAGGCGAGTATAATAAATCAAACCAAAAATGTATTAAGGGGTCCTAACCAAAGAAAGAGGGAGGCAACACTGGAGAAACAGCAGAAATTGGCGAAGCCTTTGGACCCCAGGGCACACATCAATTATATTACTGCAAAATTGGTGGCCTGAGAAGTCCATATATTTAAGGGAGTACAATGTGGTCCAGAAGTCCAAGAGATCATGAACAGCAGCAGATGACATGAATGTCCCCAGGCTGTGGTCATACAAGAGCCTGCATCTTTTGTCAGACCAGACTGAACCCAGGCCATCACTCTCTTGTCTTCCTTCCACGCTTCCTTCCACGCTGTGTCTGTGGTGGTGGAGGTGTGGCAGGAGGAGGAGGAGGATGCAACTCACTCAGGTGGGTATTGGGTGTGATTTCCCCCCTCAACCCCTTATTTAATGTTTGAAAAATTATTTCCTCACACATGAGGTGTTGGCCCTCCTGCATGCCCTGCAGTTTTGTGGCAGCCATGCAGGCAAAGGCCTCTTCACGAGTGGGGGTGACTCTGAGGGACGCAGAAGCCTCCTGAATCAGCCTGAGTGCTGAATCCTCCACGTTACTCTCCTTCCTGGGTCTTTTGTTTGGAAGGCGGAGGGGAGGAACCTGCGATTCTGTCAGGCTCCTACTGGGCCTGGTCTTCTCCTGGCTGTCACTTAGCCCCGCCTCCTCCTGGTTGCCACTAACCCCTGCCTCCTCCTGGCTGCCACATTTCACAGCCTCCTCCTGTGTGCCACATTCCACAGCCTCCCCCTGGCTGAGGTCTTCCTGTGTATGAAAAAGGGGACATAGTTTTTGTTTTTTCTTCATCAATCACACACAATTTTCACCTTGTGACTGTTGCAAATTGAATGTTAACAAATATAACAGACTATCATTCTGAGCCCAGCATTTTTCATTCTTGTCCCAATCATTTTTGCCCACTGCTGTCTATTGATATGTAAAACACTTTATTAAATCAGCAATTATTGATCAATAATAACATCTAGGAAACCTCATTTATTTATTGACCAGAAATCTGTAGAAGAATGCTATACCTGGCTCAAGCTGGGCTCCTCCACTTCTTCCTGGCTGGAAGTCCCAGGCAAGACATCGGAAGCCTCAGCTGGGGTGGAAGATAGGGTGGAAGGAAGAGTGGAAGGAAGGGTTGAGAGGGATTCCTTGACTTCAGTCTGGTCTGAAAGAAATCGCAGTTTCTCATAGTACCACAGCCTGGAGACATAAATGTCATCTGCTGCAGCTCCGGATCTCTGGGAATTTCGTGACCTTCTTGCGCTCCCTAAGATAAGTGCTCCTCAGGCCACCAATTTTGGCTTTTAAATAGGGGATGGTTGCCGTGGGGACCACCGGCTTCACCAACTCCAGCAGTTTCTCCAGCGCTGCCTGCCTCTTTTGTTTATTACTATATTGCGGGTGTTTGATCTGCCACAGACAGGGCAGATCCCTGTATTTGTCTATGAACAGGGGGAGGAAGTTGTGGTCATTGAAGCCATCTATTTTATCTGCAATACACAAGACAAACCCTAATGTCAGGCTAAAGTCTCCTAATCTTGTCCCAATATAGGCCTCAATCTCTAAGCAGTATAGGCCCAAGTTTAAATGTTACCTTCGCTATCACAATAGGCGCTTCTGAGACTCCTTCCTCCGCTCACAGATCGTACGTACTACACACGTGTGTTACGCTTTATATGCACTGTGCATGCGTGAAACTCCGCCCGCCCCTGACGTTCTTTCTAATCTATTCCCTGCCCCTTCTTGTTCGGCACAGTGGGGGAAGAGCACATGGCAAAGACACAACAGGTGCGTGCTAATTACAGCAACAAGGAGGAGGAGGAAAGCCCGGAGCCAGAAACGTCTGGATCCTGGAGGAGACGATTTAAGGCCTCAAATATGTCCTTTGGGGAGATGTTGGAGATGGTCGACATACTGAAGAGGGCCGACTATGACGGGAAGTATGGACCTTACCACAACCCCAATGTCAGAAAGGCCAAGATCATGGCGAAAGTTGTGAAGAGTCTGCAGAAGAATTTTGGGGTACGTCAATCCAAGGATCGACTGAGGAAGCGGTGGTCGGACCTCAAATGAAGGGAGCACGAGCAGTACAGAAGAATCAGGAGAGTGCTGCAAAAAAGTAAGTAGTTGTCCTGTGTTCATATTCTTTATTTTTATAACGTTCGTGCTGCTCCATGTGCTTTTCTTTACTGTTGTACAGTTTAAAATGGCAACTTTCATGTTTATGGACACATTATTCGTTCATAGGAAACATTGTTAGTTCGGCCTAGAAAACACCATGTTTTGGCCAGATGCATTTCAATACATTTTTGCTAGCCTACTTCTCTTAAAATAATTTAGTTGTCTAGATGGGTTTGTAACTAGAATGTAATGCAAACTAGATTCTTTGTAAGGAGAGGACACTCAGCAGCTGTTTACACATCTGGACGCTGGAGTACTAGTGTGGGACACCAGAACACCCTTTTTATTAGGGGGCCCACACAGGTGCTCCAGTGTATACTATAGGGGTCTCTCCATCTGTGAAGCTTGTACAAAACAGGTAAGTATTCAAGCTTGACAAAGGAAAACAATATTTCTTCATCTTGGAACTCTGCCAAAACAGACAATTGTACCCCACTTCCAAGCAATGTTTCATATTCCTATTTCTGCCATCAAATACCTCTGTGCTAAGTATACCTATATTTTTTTACATAGGGGAGAAAAGACTCGGAGGACACCATTCATCCAAGGAGACAACAGACCCCCCACCTCAGGAAGAAGTGGAAATGCCACAAAGACAAGCAGAGCAGGAGGAGGAAGGAGACGTGGTGGAAATTGTCACCACAACAGGTGAGTATCTGCGACCACAGGCTCAGGTGGATGTCGGCATATTTATAATACATGGTGTGTTTTTGTTTCTATATTTTTAGGTGATCGGAATGTTGTGGATGAAGGTCATTTCACCAGTGAAAGTGCCCAGATCCTGATCGGGGAGATCATGGGGTGTAATATGGACTTGGAAAACATCAAGCAAAACATCAATGATGTTCAAAACAAAATGAAGAACATCACAGATGTTTTAGGGAGAGTTTAAAATCCCTCGAAATCCCTAATTTTTTCTGAGTTTAATTCCCAAATTTTGTTTCACATTTTTTGACATATTCTTGAAAAGCCAAATTTTGAAGATGCACACAGTGTGTCAACATGTGCTATCTGCCATCACAGGCGATCAATGTATGTGTTTTGGGGGTGCAACCCCTTCCTCAATAATAAAGTAGCTGAGAGGAAGGGGTTGCACCCACCAAACACGTCCCTTGATCCCCCATGATGGCAGCTAGCACATGTTGACATTCGGCAATTTGTGTGCATCTTCTAAATTTGGCTTTTCCAGGGGTGACTTCACCCCATCTGCTGAACGCAATATCAAACACAGTTTATAAATACTCATGTCTGATATTGCCTTCAATTTCTATAAAAGTTGAACTTTGTAAGTTCCAGACTGGTGTATTTCTTGTTGGTTTTAAACATGCCTGTTTTACCTTAAAAGGACAGTTCTACTTTTATTAATGTCACCTCTAAATATTTTAGACAACAAACATGTTGTTTTGTTTTAAAAACCTTTTACAAATGCACATGTGATTGTGCTTTGATTAAAAAGATTGATAATCAACAATGTGTGGCTTCTTCTTTCAATGATTCTAAAGTTTTTTTGTGGTAAAATTGGTGTTTTCAGTGACAATGGGGGTTCTTTCCTAAGGGCAAATCCACTTTGCACTACAAGTGCCATTTCTGTGCAGTCTCAAGTGCACTTGTAGTGCAAAGTGTCTTTGCCTTTAGTAAATAACACCCAACAGTGCTTTATAATGTTACACAATCACGCCATTTTCACGACTCCCCACATTTCTGTCAAGGTCAGCTAAAAGAAACACAAGCAGTAAATGTAAGCAAATATTTTTGAAGTTCCAAAGTTATTTTTATTTAAAAAATGTCTTAGACATTGTCTGGCATATTGATGGCCCCCTACCCGCAAAGTATTCAAGGTATCTTAGATGGACCTCGCAGGCACTCAGGGGGGGCAAGCCAGGACGGCAAGCTTCAAGCACCGTCAGGGTTGGTTCAATGAGATTAATTCCGGCCTCAGGCCCAACTGGGCCAGCATAGTTGACAGAATTTTTCCTTAAAAAGTTGTGGAGAACACAGCAAGCCAGGATGTTGTGATTGAGTTTATACTACGCCATGTGTATCGGTGTAAGAAATAGGCGGAACCGGCTGGCCATTATTCCAAACGTGTTCTCTACCACTCTTCTGGCTCTGGCCAGCCGGTAATTAAAAACCCTCTGGTCCGGGGTGAGGGTCCTCATAGGGAATGGCCGCATAAGATGGTCCCCCAGCGCAAACGCTTCATCCGCAACTAAGTCAAATGGGAGTGCTTCCGCATTGTTTTCTGGAGGTGGCAAGCCCATTCTGGAGACCCCTGTAGAACTCTGGGCGATGACTCCACCATCTGACATCCAGCCATTCCCCACGTCCACATACAGGAACTCGTAAGTAGCCGACACCACCGCCAACATCACAATACTATTGAACCCCTTGTAGTTGTAATAGTATGACCCCGAGTTGGGTGGTGGGATGATGTGGAAGTGCTTCCCATCAATTGCCCCTCCGCAGTTAGGAAAGTCCCACCGCTGGGCAAAGTGGGATGCCACAGTCTGCCATTCCTGTGGGTTGGAAGGAAACTGTGGAGTCAAACAAGAATAAAAAATTATTCATTTTGCACATAAACATGGAAAGCAGATTAGACACAAACATTCTTGGCCAACATCAGTATAACATTTATTTTAGGGACTATTTAAAGACAAAGGTATAAGGTCCACCTATCAGATTTCCCCCCCCCCCATGGGCCATTTTTTAAATTTTATGGGGGGGGATATGTTTTGGACAGGTAACCCTCTCCACTTCATTGAGAGATGAATGCATAAATAATGTGTATTACTTTGGTCAGCTCCTCCTTACTTACACTATTGGCAGCCCACTGGACAGGTAAGAAGTGTCATAATACAAAGATATAAATACACACTGTACACATTTTAGCACATTTTTACATTCTGCTATTACCTATCAAGATAATAATAGGATAGAAAAACTTTAAACAGTACCATTTGAAAGTATTCAGGCCGGCCCTTGCACTACATGCTTTGGGAAATTCATTCATTAAATCTGACCACAAAAGAGGTGGGTATAGTGTGTATGGGTTTGGCAAAGTCAGCAGATAGTGGATTGAGGATAGATAGAGGATTGGTATCAGCTGAGTTAGCAATTGGGGGAGGGAGGGTTCCAAATGATTTTGGGAACCAAAATAACAAGCCTCTGGCACTCTGCCTGAATTTAAAGCACACATCACATTTTTACGCATTTTTGTTTAGGGTAAGTACTACTATGGAGCTGACAAAATACATTGTTAAGTGACTACACAAGGTGAATATAGGCCCAGGAGAGCATGCTGGGGAGGTAAGTGAAGGCAAATATGTATGAAGGACAAAAAAAAATTACATAAAAATACAGCATGCATGAGGACAAAGGTGACATTCACAGCATATTACAATCGTGGTAATTAGGGAATGAGGAAAGAAATACAATATATTATCAAACATTAAATGCAATAAAATGTGATGTTAAAGGATAAAAATCTTACCTTAATATAGTCCTTCTGCAGGACCTGGATGATGGCAGAACAGGTCTCTGGGATAATGATCCCCAGAGCCTGGGGGGAGATGCCTGTCGAGAACTTAAGTTCCTGTTTAACTTACTTAAAACTTACTTAACTTACTAAAGCCATGCTTTATTACTCTTAGGGATGTTGGTACATAAAAAATGTTTCCAGTATTTCTGGAAATACTGATCTCTACCCACCTTGCTCGTACTTACAAAGCTCTTCCAGCACCGAGATGTCAGATCTGCAGACGCTCCCATCTTTACCCGTCTTGCTTCTGGGTTCGCATACTCCGGCACTGTGACTGGCCGGAGCCACAATGACATCACTCCCACGCAGTGTCCATTTTAGGAGATATTTACACTACCAATAGGTAAGCCTTATTATAGGCTTACACATAGGTAGAAGTTAGTGATGGAAGTTTAATTTCACTTTAAACATTTGTTCAACTAACAACTCCAAATTTTTGATTTTTCCCTCACATTCAGTTTCAGGGACACTGGTCCCTAGAACAAATAAAGGAAGTGAACCTTCCTTACAGAAAGGGTGGCACAGTGGTGTAGTGGGTAGCACTCTCACCTAGCTGTAAAAAGGGACACTGGTTCGAATCCCAACCATGACTCTACCTGTCTGGAGTTTGCATGTTCTCCCTGTGCCTGTGTGGGTTTCCTCCGGGTACTCCAGTTTCCTCCCACACTCCAAAGACATGCTGGTAGGTTAATTGGCTTCTGTCTAAATTCGCTCTAGTATATGAATGTAATTTAGGGAACTTAGATTGTAAGCTCCTTGAGAGTAGGGACCGATGTGAATGTACAATGTGTATGTAAAGCGCTACGTAAATTTATGAGGCTATATAAGTACGTTAAATAATAATAAAACAGAAACACAGACAGCAATACAAACCTGATGAGGTTTCAAAGCCTTAAAAAAATTATCATTGGCTACATGTTATAGATAATATTTAAAAAACACACTGTAGCTAAGAAACTAACATTTTTTTTGAGAAACGAAAGCCCTATATGGAATACAAAATGTGATTACTTAGCTGGAATTATTTGAACTGAGTTTTTTCTAAGATACTTATTAAGAGCCCCCTCTTTGGAATATACTGTATGTGCCTTGACTACTTTGACTACTATGTTGTCTTTATGTTGACTTACTCACATTGGGTCTGGATGGTTCCCCTTTGGGAAGTTGGTCCTTTTATTTTAAGATAATGTGTACAAGAACATTGGCTGTTTACTGAATGTACCTGGATTTTCCACCCGAGAGGCAGCAGCTTCACCTTGGCTTACTCATTTGCACCTCTGTGGGCAACATACACATACTATGAATTCACGTCTACCCTACTGGCTTATATTACTCTACTAAAGATTATGAGTGGGTTCCAGTGTACTGATTCTGTGACATGTGCACCTGAAGAAAGATTCCCAAAACACACGAGTCCAGCTGTAATGAGAATCTTTTCATGTTGTGAACCCCTATGTGGAGATTCATTTTTAATTCTGTGTAATACATTTTTAATGGTACATACCAAATCTGTTTTTATGGTACTAAGCGCTTAGAACCTAGGGTTCTCTTCTATATGTCCACACAAAGTCCACGACTATATATTCTATTCATAGTTTTACATGATTTGCTAGTATGTGGACATATAGCACATACAGTCTGGGCTTCTTTCCCTCTATAGAAATATGTGATTATCAGGGACAATTTCGAGAATCTTGAGGATGGACATCACGAGAGGTTGAAGCAGGCTTCTGATTAACATTTGCTTCAAACATTCATTTCCTCTTTTACTAGTTCCTACAAACCATTCGGAATTGTATTTCTAATTGCAATAGACATTATAGATTTGTAGGAGCTGCTGCATATTATTCATGGCATCTGGAATTCTTTACAAAACTTCGAGTTGTGCTTTATATATATATGGTCGGTGTAAATTATCTTTTATTGTGAAAAACTGCAAAATAATTATACCAAGAATTTTATATGCTGTGTATTTTCTCTTACAATATATTCTTAGGAAGTTTTATATTGTTGTACAGCCTCTAGAGACTTGCCTCACATGCAACACTTGAAAGCTTGTTCATAGCAGCTTAAAAGCATATACCACATGATACCACCCAAGTTCTTGCAGGTTTCTTCTTTTAGCTACATAATCAGGGCAAAGCAATAACCATGCTGAATCACAAAATATGGAAGGAATTAACAACAAATTGCACTGATTCTAAAAATAATTTAGAATAAGGAGAACAAACAGCAGTGCAGAGAACGTATGGCTTTCCCAGATGGCTAGACAATAAAGATGTCTGGATGACTAGCCAATATATTTCACTGAAATAATCAGTGCAAAAGAAAAAAATCTGAAACCAATCTAGATCAGCATTTTTTTTCAGTCACAGCATCCTTTAAAATTATGCAAAATAATTTAACATGGCTGCTTAGGAGCTGAACTCTTTACAAATCTACACGCCGGAGCATCCAACAAGAGCACAGGGAGCCGTACAGCAACTGAATACCCCTGCATTATCTCCATAACCATTGGGGAAACATACCTAGGAAAAGGAAGCTGCACAAGAGACCAGAAAAACTGACAGACATTTTCCCACGACAGTTAAGACAATCAAGCAAAAATGGCGGTGGCAGATCTCCAGTGTCCCCAGCTATCTGCTCATCAATAGAAGAAGATACATGAATGGGACTTGAAGGAAATATTAAATAAATATCCAATTTTAAAAGCTTAAAATCGGCAACTCTTTCCACTGTCAGCAGCCCTGTAAAAGCTATACCCTTTAATGACAGAGCCCACTAACACTGAGCTGAGCGCACATCATTTCTCATTGGATGACACTAGAAAATAAAAAGGACTCTGTACTAGCTTCCCAACTCTGAAACAACCAGTTTCTAATACAACCCTAAAGGACATGTTAGTATCCCTAAGGCATTCTATACACTGATAGTATGGTACGTATACAACATTTCAAAGCAGAGATACATGATATGGGAGATAGAGTCAAACACAAAGACATTTTGTAACCAAGCAACATATGGAAGATTTCTCCCACTACAACAATCTTACGATCCGGGGCCTACAAAGCCATGAAGTCAGCAGACATGTAATTCTATTTTCTAAAACTGACTCATATTCACTGAAATCCTAAACTAGCTCACCTACCAGACTAAACACATCAGGATGTATTTGTATGCATCTATTTCTATCATGTAAAGGAAAAACTTTTGGCACTGGCCAGGATAATTTCCCTTACAGTTTCACAGGTATAGCCAGTGGAAATCAGCTAAAATGTATAGTCCTTTATTAAATGTGGTGACAAACAGCCATAAAAATATGATGCATTTCGGCCATCATGCTTTAATCAGGCATTTAACAAAGGACTATACATTTTAGCTTATTTAACTAGCTTCCACCTTTACCCCAACCTTTAGAGCCCTTGCACACTGGGGCGGTTTGCAGGCGCTATTGCGCTAATAATAGTGCCTGCAAACCGCCCCGAAAGTGCCGCTGCTTTCATTCCAGTGTGAAAGCCCCGAGGGCTTGCACACTGGAGCGATGCGCTGGCAGGACGGTAAAAAAAGTCCTGCCAGCAGCATCTTCGGAGCGGTGAAGGAGCGGTGTGTATACCGCTCCCTTACCGCTCCTGCCCATTGAAATCAATGGGACGGCGCGGCTATACCGCCGGCAAAGCGCCTCTGCAGAGGCGCTTTGCGGTGGTATTTAACCCTTTCTCGGCCGTTAGCGGGGGTAAAACCGCCCCGCTAGCGGCCGCATACCGACGGTAAAACGCCGCTAATAATAGCGGCGTTTTACCGCCGACGCCGCCCCCCGCCCCAGTGTGCAAGGGCTCTTACCTTTACTTGTGCTTATTTGAAGATTGGAGATTTTCAGAGACCTTTGAGACTGGGAGCCATAGCTTGAAAGCTGAGCAGGATTCACAAGACGTGGTAGCTCTATACACCTATCCTGATAGCATTATATGCAGTTCTGTCCCAACATACACTCTGACAGAGGAAAAATCTGACCAGTGTAACTAGTTCTCTAAGCAACAATCAAACCCCTTACCATTGCAATTGCAAATATTATACTGCCAAGACAATGGAGGGAGATGTTGAACTCCTAAAACAGTAGCATATTATATCAAGGTACCATTCACAAAAAAAAACCCCATTCCCCAAGAAAGCATCCCCTGCATGGAAAAAGCTAGATACAAATCAACTAATTACAGTTAAAGTTGGTGTAACACTGCTTTATATTTTAACTGAATACAAGATATGTTCTGGTTTGCAAGTTTTTGTTTCAAACTATTGTTTTAATTATGCTTTCCCCTGTATAGGGTTGTGGTAACATACCATCTAGGTTCTTATGCTATGTTTTATCTTGCGTTTTACTTAAGATTTTTACTTAATGGGTAACTCCACTTTCATGAAAAAAAAGTAAATTAATATAGCATACTGTATACAAATACTACACAAGCTGTATTGTAATTGAATGTTATTAAAAATTACATTTCCTTTCCAATCTGCAGCACTGTATTTTCTGTAAACTGCAATGCAATATGGCAACCTAGAACCTTCTGTACTCATTTGGAGTATAGAACTTCCCTAGAAAGGTCATTTCCCACTTGTGTGATTGGCTTCCTTGAGTCTGCACTAAGATACAAGTCACACCTGCAAACAAAAATTTCAATTTTGGTAAGATACTCGCAAAGGGTTAATCACTTCAAAAGGGATGCAGACACCACAACGTTCCTCATTATAACAATGCAAGTGCATCAGCTAATTAATAATACAAGGTTCACTCCCATTCAGTCTCACATAATCAAAAAAAACAGCTTTTTCTTCAGAGCAGAAAGAAAAAGGAATCTGCTACTAAGTTTGTTAAAATGTGTTGCAATGTACAGTTGTGCTCATAAGTTTACATACCCTGGCAGAATTTATGATTTCTTGGCCATTTTTCAGAGTATATGAATGATAACACAAAAACTTTTCTTTCACACATGGTTAGTGTTTGGCTGAAGCAATTTATTATCAATAACTCTTTTTAAATCATAATGACAGCAGAAATTACCCAAATGACCTTAATCAAAAGTTAACATACCCTGGTGATCATGCACACAAAGGGGTTTGAATGGCTATTAAAGGTAACCATGCTCACCTGTGATCTATTTCTTTGTAATTAGTGTGTGTGTGTGTATAAAAGGTCAATGAGTTTCTGGACTCCTGTCAGACCCTTGCATCTGTCATCCAGTGCTGCACTGACGTTTCTGGATTCTGAGTCATGGGGAAAGCAAAAGAATTGTGAAAGGATCTGTGGGTAAAGGTAGTTGAACTGTAAAAATCAGGAAAGGGATATAAAAAGATATCCAAGGAATTGAGAATGGCAATCAGCAGTGATCAAACTCTAATCAAGAAGTGGAAAATGAGGGGTTCTGTTGACACCAAACCACGGTCAGGTAGACCAACTAAAATTTCAGTCCCAACTGAAAGGAAAATTGTTTGGGATGCAAAGAAAACCCCACAAATAACTACAAGTGAAATATAGGACTCTCTGAAAACATGTGATGTGGCTGTTTCAAGATGCACAATAAGGAAGCACTTGAAGAAAGTTGGGCTACATGGTCGAGTCGCCAGAAGAAAGCCATTACTACGCAAATACCACAAAGTATCCCACTTACAATACGCCAAACAGCACAGAGACAAGCCTCAAACCTTCTGGCACAAAGTAATTTGGAGTGAGGAGACCAAAATTTTGCTTTTTGGCCACAACCATAAACGCTACATTTAGAGAGGAGTCAACAAGGCCTATGATGAAAGGTACACCATTCCTACTGTGAAACACGGAGGTGGATAGTGGATGATGTTTTGGGGAAGTGTGAGCTACAAAGGCACAGTAAATTTGGTCAAAATTGATGGGAAGATGAATGTAGTATGTTATCAAAAAATTCTGGAGGAACATTTGCCAGGAAGTTGCGCATGGGACGCACTTGAACATTCCAACATGACAATGATCCAAAGCACAAGGCCAAGTCGACCTGTCATTGGCAACAGCAGAATAAACTGAAGGTTCTGGGGTGGCCATCTCAGTCTCCTGACCTCAATATCATTGAGCCACTCAAACGTGCAGTTCATGCAAGACAGCCCAAGAATTTACAGGAACTAGAGGCTTTTTGCCAAGAGAAATGGGCAGCTTTACCATCTGAGAAGATAGAGCCTAATCCACAAATACCACAAGAGACTTCAAGCTGTCATTGATGTTAAAGGGGACAATAAATGGTATTAATAACTGGGGTATGTAAACTTTTGATCAGGGTCATTTGGGTAGCTTCTGCTGTCATTATGGTTTTAAGAGTAAACACAGTTGATTGATAATTAAGGAGGCATGGCAAGGGGAGGTGTATATATATATATATATATATATATATATATATATATCTCAGGCCTGGACTGGGACAAAAAATAGGCATTTTAGACTGAGCAGTCAACTTTTCCAAGGACCGGGGGAGGGGGGGCGGTAGACATTCGGGGGGTGGCTGTCCTCCACTGTAATGTGGGAACTGCACTGCAAAGGGGCACTGCAATGATTACAGTGCAGTCCCCTTTGCAGGGAGCGTGGATCTCTCTCTGGTGGTGCGGGTACAGCATGGCTCTCTCTCTGGTGGTGTGGGTACAGCATGGCTCCCTCTGGTGGTGTGGTACAGCGTGGCCCTCTCTTTGGTGGTGTGGTACAGCATGGCTCTCTCTCTGGTGGTGCGGTACAACGTAGCTCTCTCTCTAGTGGTGCGGTACAGTGTGGCTCTATCTGGTGGTGCGGGTACAGCGTGACTCTCTATCTGGTGGTGCAGGTACAGTGTGGCTCTATCTGGTGGTGCAGTTACAGCGTGGCTCTCTCTCTCTGGTGGTGCTTTACAGTGTGACTCACGGTGATGGGGCTATTAGTTCCCCCAGCACAGTCCTCTCTTTTGTTTTCCATGTCTCCTGTAGTAGCTGCTACAAGCACTCCTCAGCTTGTTTCCGGGTTTTCTCTTTCTCCCCAGCAGAGTGCATGCTGGGGACTGTAGTCTGCTCCCTGCTGAGAACAATTGGGCCACCTATCTCTGGGACTACATTTCCCATGATGCCCCTCTAGTTGCTTTTAACTGGCCCTCCGCTGTGGCCAATGGGGAGGGAAGAAGAACAGACAGGAAAGCCTTCTCTTCCCCGTGCTGCCGTCATGAGAAGCGGAGGGGGAGCAAGCGGGGGGAAACATCATGTCATCAGCCTGCAGCTCCCCCCACCGTGCAGATGCCCATGGCTGAAGCCACCAGAGATGACACAGGCATGGCCGCATAGCGGTAGGCGGCTGCAGCCTGTGTTACCCATGTTCAGGCCGCGGTCGCCGATTACCTCCTGCTGTGTGAAGAAAAGAAACAAAATAAGTGTAGCGCTAAGAAAGTCTTAAATGTCCAACATAAAGACAAAATCATCCAAAAGTTTTAAGTGCAGATGAGAGAAAGGTCCTCCATGCATGTACGGCTCCAAGTGGTTGGTAGTCCACAGAAGTTATGTGCCTTCGTATAGGGAGCAAATCAATAAGTGCATAACATCTGGAGTGAAGACAGACAAAGCACAAAAAGGAACTGAAGAATCTAGTAGCTAAAGGTTTTGATTCTTGTATCTTAAATAAAAAGGAGAGATCTTTTCTAGTCCCCCTTGCCCCTCGTATCCTGGTTATATATTACCTGCCCAAGGTCCACAAGGACCCTCTCCACCCCCCAGGCCGACCCATAATTAGTGGTATTGATTCGGTCACCTCTAAAATTGGGAAATACATAGATTTTTTTCTACAGCCATCTGTACTTAAGATGCCGTCCCATTTAAAAGATACCAAGGATGTGATTAAACTATTATCGAATGTTTCCTATTCTGGTGACCTTATCATGGCCACTGCGGACGTTGCGTCCCTTTATACCTGCATTCCACACCGTAAAGGTGTGGACGCGGTACATTGTTTTCTAAATAGGGATGCCTCCCTTGCTCCACCCCAGATAGACTTTATCATTGATTTAATTGAGTTTGCAACGCAACACAGTTATTTCTGGTTCAATGGTAAATTCGCCAACATAAAGGGGTGGCTATGGGAGCAAAATTTGCTCCTAGCCTGGCCAACCTGTTCATGGCCAAGTGGGAGGAGGATGTCGTCTATGCCATGGAGAACTCACACCTTCTGTTGTGGGCCCGGTACATAGACGACATCCTCCTCCTGTGGACAGGCAGCCATGATGGTTTGGTTGATTTTTTGCAACCTTGAATAACAATGATAGGGGTATTGCCTTATCTTTTGAGACCAGTACCACTTCAATCCATTTCTTAGATCTTGTTATTGAAAGAAGGGAACATACATTTATATTCTGTACCTATTTTAAATCTACTGACAGGAACGGGTACATATCGACTGATAGTTGCCATCACAGTTCCTGGATCAGATCTGTTCCTAAAAGTCAGTTTTTACGACTGCGTAGGAACTGTACTGACCTTGATACTTTTAGGGTTCAGGCCACAACCTTGAAAGATAGGTTCCTTGAAAAGGGCTATAACTCTGTAGATTTAGATAAAGAGATTGAAAATGCCTGTGCTATGGACCGCCAGATACTATTAGAGGATAGACCTCGACAATCAAATGGTCGTTTCTGACGTCTTTCTCTATGCAGCACAAGCATGTTAAGAAAATCTTTGAAAGCCACTGGGATGTTTTAAAAATGGATAAAATCTTGGGACCTCTGTTGCCCAAGACCCCGAAGGTGGTTTTTAAAGGTGTTCCATCTCTTCGGAATAAGTTGGCACCTAATGTCATCAACCCACCAGGGAAACCATCCTTTTTTCATGATTGGATTGGATTTTATCCCTGTAAAAAGTGCTTGGTCTGCAAGTTTAACACCTGCGGCAGAAAGGCCAGTCATAGTTTTTCTTCTACTGTAACCGGCCATACATATAGGATTAAACAATTCTGTACGTGTGCCACTACAGGAATAGTTTATCTCCTGACTTGCCCTTGTGGCAAGCAATATGTCGGCCGGACCATCAGATCTTTCACCACACGGGTTTCGGAACATATCAATCTCATTAAAGCAGGCAGTACTAAACACACTGTCCCTAGGCACTACAGGGAATTTCACGATCGGAACCATGTGGGGACCCAGTTTCTCATTATTGATAGGTACGTGGCCCCCTGGCGGGGTGGGTCGACTCTTAGGGGTGTCTCGCATTTAGAGACATATTGGATATATGAGTTGGGGTCCCATTTTTCACAGGGTATTAACGTGGAGTGGGACATCAACTCTTTTATCAATTAAGCTTAAGCATAATTATGATCTCTCCTTTACAATTCAACTATTAGAAATCACTGTTATATCTTTATTATTTAAGTTGATTATTAGTTAATTTAATATATGATATGGAGTCTGGGGTGATTGTTGCTCACTTCAATATGTGTAATACATTTCTGGATATGAATGTAATTGATGCCCCCCATTGGCAGTGTCACTCCAGATCCCGTTTTTATGATTTTAGTATTGAATACTATTAGATGCTAGGAAGATGCTCCTGTATTATCTTTTTCAAGGTAATTTTATTTTGGTCATCAGCCTTTTGTATCATTTTTTATAATTTTTTATTCCTAATATTTTATTATAAGTGCCCCTTTCTGGTATATTTATTCAAAGTTCTTCTCTGCTGACACTCTGGAGGTTGCTGCTGGCCTCAGATTGAGGCTTGGTTCCACCCTGTGAAGCGCAGCGGCGCCTTATTCTCTTTATGAGATGGGAAGTGTTGTTATTATGGGAGTGAGGCTTGGGGAGCAGGCTGGTGGGTATTGACGCCGCACACGCAGTGCGGAATGATGTCACGATGCTCTCCGGAAATTATGTTAAATCATGTGGGTGGAGCGTGGCGGCGCCGTTGTGCCCATACAGGAAGTGCTGCCTGGTTAGTGAAAGCGAGGCTTGGCTTGTGCTCCGATCGTTCCGGTTAGACGGACCGAGCCAGAGCACAGCTTATTGTGTTTAGAACACTCCCCGATTCTAATTTCCTATTCTAATCTTTGAGGCATGTGGTATAACGATCCCTGCTTTGCAATTTCTGTACACAATAGATAGTAAATTAATTATCTTATGACCCTAATAAACCGGAAGTGACCTTCATTCTTTGCACTTCCGGTATGTGGACACTCCCAGTGGGGGTCATTTTTTGTTTATAGAGCGGTGAGGTGAGGGTGGTCCATACCCCAGATGATGGCTCCTTAGCTGAAACATGTCGGGTGGACCCCTTACGATTGCCGCTATATGATATTTGAGCTTTTTTCGATCTTCAAAAATGTGAGTCTGTTTTTTAATTATTTTAATAAATTAGTGTTTTAAAAATGTTATTACGCTATGTGAGTTTTCTTTGCTCCTCGCATGGCATATGAATTATATGTTTGGCTTATGCTGGATTGTCCATGGGTGAGGAAGCCGTGCTGTTATCCCTTTCTCCACCATATGCTGATGACATCTGACAAGACGCATTCCTCAGAATCGTTGGTCATTAAGCCTTTCTGACTTGTTTGGCGTATGCCATTTCAGGTCATATAGTTCCGGTAAGCCTCCTCAACTCTTGGTGATGCCCCCGGCACTGTTGTAAAATCTTTGTACACTTGTGGTTTTCCTACTGTCTACCCACTTGCCAGTTTTGGTGAAACCATCCATTTGTGAACTTGGGAGATTTTTTTCCATCACTGGCCATTTATTACCCCCATAGACCTTTGGTGACGTTATCTTCACAATTTTTTCACATATTTTTACATACTCAGTATGGACTGTTATGTTTTATGATTTTTGATTTTTGATTTGAGGTGTTTGGTTCATGGAACCGTCACAGGTTTCTTATTATTAATCACTGGTACATTTGATAACAAAGTACATTTATTGTTTTATTTAATTTTTCTTGTGATCAACACAGTTTAATTATTTGGTATTATCCATATTTATGGTCATATATGTTTTGTTAGCATTCATCTTATATATGCACTTATGTACTGTGATGTACACGTTTGTGGATGTGGATTATAGAGCTACACTTATTTTTTTAATATATCATTTGTAGAATAAGAAGATGGGCCAATGTTCTCTTTTATGGTGTCATGTTCTCATCTAGCCATAAATGGATTGGCAAGGCTGAGCGTGAATTTTGCGCCTATTGCGCACCTTTAACTTGTAAGTAAATTTGACTATCAAACCAAAAATAATTATGTGACATTGTGAAATCAATAAGGTGTAAAATAAATAGTTTTTGCGTAAGAGGGATATGATCAACTGACTACAAATAAAATTCAGCTGCTTGTAAACCATCATCGTGTGAGATATTAGTGTAAAGGAAAGTTACATCAGCTGTAATGAGGTAGGCACCTGTGGGGATATGCAATGTCTCCAGGTCATTGATCCTTTGTTTAGTGTCCATGATATAATATTTGGTGTTAACAACCAAAGGCTGTAAAAATAAATCTACATATTCCTCTATTCTAGAGATCAAAGCATTAATGCCACTAATGATCGGCCTTCCTGGGGTTTAGATGCATTTTTGTGCACTTTAGGCAAATAGTATATGATTGGTATTCTAGGGGAGCTGGGAATTAGGTATTCCTTTTCTTTCTTATTTAAAATCCCATGTTTATATCCCCATTTGATCTTCTCCGTAAGTGCTTTTTTGTATATTATAGTTAGGTTTTTGGCCAGAGGTTTATACTGTATGTATTAGAGTCACTTAAGATTTTTTGCATTTCCGTCATATAGTCCTGTTTATCCAACAATACAATGCCACCCCCTTTATCAGTGCGTTGAATAATTCCCTCATTTCTGCTAAAAAGACTTTTCATACCCAAAAATAAAGATCTATCTTCATGTAACTTATTGACAGACACATTTTCAATATCTCTCAGAACCATATCTTTAAATACTGTGATATGAGGATTCGAACCACCTGGAGGGTTAAATAAAGAATCATTCTTCAGTGTGTTTATACAGAGAAGGAACTAAATGATTTCTAGCAATGGGATTATGTAAAAAATATTTATTTAAGGAGATCGGTCTTGTAAAATGTTGTAAATGAATAAACTTTTTGAAACAATTGTTTTTTTGGGGAAAACTTGAGGCCTTTACTAAGTGTTCCTAAATCGTCTTTATTCAACATTACACTACTTAGATTGCAAATATCTGAGGTATCTAGGTTCTCCTCTCTTTGGCATTTATTGATTTTCCTACCTTCCTGTTTACCCCTCTGTTTCTGGTGCTTCTTTTGCATCCTCGGCCTTCCCCTAAAAAAGTTAATTTTATATCTTTGCTATCAAAAATACAAACTGAGCTTGACCAGATAGGAAAGTTACCAGATGGAGATTACAGGTGATGTAATTTACTAAGTGTGATCTCTACCCTATCACCAGGAAGCTGTCAGTTGCAAAGGATTATAGGCAGAAGAGAAACATTGTGAAATATTTACATTGTGGGACTTTTTCACATCACAAGCCATTATTTGGCCTGGTAATGGACCAATGCTGTTTTTTTCAATGATTTTTATCTATAATGGATCCGACAATACATCCGTGAGCAGTTTTAAATGAAATTTTTTACCTTTAGAAATGTCATTTTGCTGTGGTTCTGATCTAAACATGGGAAAGATGCACTACTTTACAGGCAGACTAAGGAGACCCCCATGCAGATATTTAAAGGAATATTTAATTTAATTTAATTACTCACTTTAAGCATTATTACAATCACTGCTCCTGAAAAATGGACGTTTATAAAACTTTTTTTTGCATTGATACATGTTCCCTGGGGCAGGACCCGGGTCCCCAAACACTTTTTATGGCAATCACTTGCATATAAGCCTTTAAATTGAGCACTTATGATTTTTCATGTTCGTGTCCCATAGACTTTAATGGTGTTCGTACAAATGTTTTGCCTGTTTGCAAGTTCTGCTGCGAAACCAAACTGGGGGGTGTTCGGCTCATCCCTAGTGTATGCAAACAAAACAAAAACATCTAGATCAGTCTAGTGTCAGTGTTAGAGTTAGGCTCGGTGTCCATGTTAGTGTCAGTGTTTGTGCCAATGTGTTTTAGGTAGACAAAAATGTGTTATGTTTCCCTTACTCATTCACATGGGAGAGGGGCCTAATCTGAGTGCCCCTTTATTTTCAGATTGCAATATTATGTTTGCATTATTATTATATTACAATGTATTTATTTTTTATTATAATATTTTATTTTCAGATTCCAATAAGCCCCCCAACCACAGACCCCACAACCTATTAGGCCAGGGTCCTGGGGAAGTGGCCCTTTTCCTCATCTTCCTGGTAAGGTACTCCCTTATATTGAGGCTATTTGGCCTGGTATGGTTCGGGAGGCTACACACTTGCCCTCCTCTTTCCCAGCCATTTAATGGAATTGTGCTGGTGATGTCACTGATGTCACTGGTTTTTAAGGGTTCATGCCTGCACCTGCCAGGATCCTTAACAATCATTGTTAGTGGGAAACTGTCATGTGTAATAGCAATAGTGATATCACATATTCATGATGTTTGTCTCCCCCAAAATGGGCAAATGTTAAGGTATTCGTCTAAGCCCCTGAGCAACCAATGTTTGGTCTAAACACAAGTTCAGACCTTAAGTTCATCCCTAATTGACAGCTGTATATGCACCTGCGTCTCCCTAGAGAGCAGGAAACCAACTGAGGACTTTGGAGCTAATAAACTTCTGTGTGCATGAGGCATTAAAACCTGACACAGGATAAATAGTGGCACACAGAAAGGATTAATGAACATTTCTTCAACACAAACTCTGAAGTTCATCAATATAAAGTCCATAAACAGTCCATGGGGCACTACAGGCATAGCCACAGCTGTTCCCAGAGTAAGCCAGCTCTGTATAGGAAAGAATAAGAGAAAAATGGAAAGCGCCCACTAAGTGCAGTATTAAAAGCGGACTTTTATCTCAAATGTTTAAAGGCACTCACGGGATAGGATAAACAGGATCACTCATCATAAAGAGGCACCGCCGCTTGGCCCAATCTTCGTACAGAATTTTGCTTCTGATTTTCTCATAGTGTGTAGCTGGCTTTATGTAGAATGTAGCCAAGCTGACCAAGTTTCCTGTATGGATCTGATTTGTTGAGGACAATTTCATTAGATTTTTAATTTTTAATTATTTTATTTATTTATTTATTTTTTTTTATTTAACTTCCCAATACAAAAATATAAAAAAAAAAGAACAAGTCACAAATATCAAAACATGTTACAGTTTTCCCCTACCCCCCCCCCCCCCGCTCCAACAACACCCCCTCTCCCCTCCCACTCCTGTGCCCACCTCTCCCTTCCTTCCTCCCCCTCCTCCCAATCTCCATCTCCCTCCCTGCTCATCTTTTACTCTACACATATTTCCACATATTTACTAGTTCATTTCAATTGTATTTATGTCTACCACAGAACTGTGTACTGCTCTCTGTACTTTACTCACTTGTCATTCTTCTAAACGTGTTCCCAATTCTCTTTCCCATTTTGGAGGGATTTTCAGCTCAGCCAACCTCGTGAGCAGTGGCAGCTGATGCTCCATTTTTTTGGGGGGCGGCAAACAAATCCCCCAACCCACCCCACTGCCAGCCCCACTCACCAGCCCGCTTGGTAGCCCCGCTCGCCAGCCCCGCCTGTCCACTCGGCAGCCCCATTTGTAGCCCGCTCACCAGCCCCGCTTGCCCACCAGCTCCGCACCTACCCCATCCAGGGCTTTGGGGGCTTCCCCAGCTTCTCCTCCCAGACAATTCGGTCTCAGGACCCACTTCCTGTCCTGATTGTCCAGGAGGATAAGCAGGAAGACAATAGTGAATGTTAATTCGCTATTTTCACAAGTGGGTGGGCTCAGGGTGCAGTGCTCTGAGCCCTGAGCCCACCCTTTTTGAAGCCAATTAGAACCTCCTTCACCCCCCCCCCCCATAGAACTCAATGCGTTCAGTACTCTGCATGGAGATGAGTATTTCATGAATCTGGGCTATACAGTGTTTCATGGTCTCCTGCGAATTACAAAGGTGTTTAAGTGGGTTTAGATCTTCTTCAGGTCTAATTGGTTGTGGTAGTGTTGATACAAAATGCTTTAGCTGTAAATACCTCCATTCATTCAATATCATCCGGTCCCCCTTGTGTTTTAATTCCTGGAATGGACAAATCTTTTCTTTTTTTATTATATCCTTCAACTGTGTGTTTTAAATCCATTCCTCAAATGTGCCCCACTGCCTGGTAATAAAAATAAAATTGTTCTTGTTAGTGAAATTAGTAGTAGGTGCCATATCTTAAATACATTTTTAGTCAATACATGTGTATCTACATACAACGTTCTATACCTATGTAGCATCCAAATCATCTTATTCAGCTTTTTTCATTTTAAATACAGCATTCATCTTATTTCTCCATTCTAAAATGCTGGACAAGAAGTTGAAGGGGATTAAAGTTTCTGTGGTATTAATTAAATGAACAGATAGGGTTTGTTTGTAAGAAGTGATTGATTCCTTGGGGAGATAGACAGTAGAGGAGACAGTGATGACAGTGATGAGGTTCAAGGGGGTGGGCGGTACCAATGATTCTTGAGATCCAGTGCTGGATCTAAGTCCCTCTGACATGTTTTTTCCTACTGGGGCTTAAATATAGGGTATGGTACACTGGTCTCCGGCATTGAGTAGTGTTCCAAATTTGGTATCCCGGTCACACACCAGTGCATAGGTTGGATATTAGAATGAAGCATGGCATTGTGCAATACAGTGCAGGTATTGTGATAACATAAGGGTGAGATTTTGGAATATAAAAAGAAGTGAAGAAGAGGGTATTGTGGGTAATAGAATATCATGTGGCTTAATCTGGGGATTTACTAAATTGCATGCCAGAGATTTATTTTTATTTTGGTTACAGTTTGGCAGGATTAGAAACCCCTTTTCCTCCTACTGGATTTCATTAGAGAGATATCCCCTCACTTCCTATCCTTTTGTCAACATTTTACCAGGAAGACAGGAGGAGCTCTTTGTTAGTAGAGTTGCTAGATTGTCAGTTTACTGTCAGAATCTTGTCATATTTTATTTCTGTCTGTGTCCATGGTGCAGCTTCTCCCTCACTTCATGTCAAGTTAAACTGTTGTCATCCAAAGTAAGTGGAGGGCATTCTCTCCAACAGATTCCACGCTGGCATGAAAAAAGAACATATTAGTACCAGTAGGGTAAAAAATGAATAGATCTTGAAGACTGGATTTTTAATATCTATATAAAGGACAGTTGTCCTCCTACTGATACCAAGGTACACAACAGTTTTCACCCCACTGACACTATTTAAAGGTACAGTCTCTCTCCCACTGACACCAACTTTTGGACCGGTATGTTATGTACTGCTGACTTGGACAGTCTTTAAGCTGTGCTTTACGTTACATATTCCTGATCAAAGTGTTTTTTGTCGTATCAGTTTTAAGCAGCTAAGTAGCTTCTAACTATCTTAAATAAAGTAATCTTAAATATTGGGTCAAATTATCTCTATTTTATGTGCAGAATAGAATATGTAATGTAAAACTGTAATGTGGTTCATTCAAGGACTGTGGCAAATGTTTGCTATGTATACAGTGAATAGGCATAGATTCATTTTAACCAACTCTATTAAAGCTACTTTCAATGTTCTGCACAATCCACCACACCCAATGTAGCACACTGGATATAAAGGAAAATCCTAAATACGCAGGATCAGAATCTTTTTTGTGAGTATACAACCTGTAACACCACACTATGAAATGAGTTGTGTGAGAATTTTAAAATGTGCATTCAACACTCTGCCATCTCTTGGGAATATCCACAGATACGTTTGATTGTGTAAAGTGTGTAAATGTATGAATAAATGGAATGAGTGGTGGCCTGATGAAGGAGGGTCTGCCTACTTAACAATCTTCAGAAATTACCCCTGTGCATGTGCCTGGTAACCTGGGTCCTTATGTCTCTTGAGCCCTAGGTGTCCAGCAGGATCCTGTGAACTGGACTTGGATCCAATCAAGTCAGAGTGGCCTCTCATAAGAGTATGAACATGTGAATACCAACATGGCCCTAGGTATGACTTAAGTGAGGAACCTGAATGCAGTAAAACAAAGGGATGGTTGCTGGGGTCTTGGACTAACCATCACTCAAAACTTTCACTGTAGGTCTTATGCCCTGTACACACGACCAGTTTTCCCGTTAGAATAAACTCTGAAGGTTTTTCCGACGGAGTTCCGACGGAATTCTGCTGAAACTGTTTTGCATACACACGATCACACCAAAGTCCGATTGTCAAGAATGCGGTGACTTACAGCACGTACGACGGGACTAGAAAAAGGAAGTTCAATACCCAGTGCGCCACCCTTTGGGCTCCTTCTGCTAATCTCGTGTTAGTAGAAGTTTGGTTAGAGATGATTCACGCTTTTCATACTCCAGCTTTTTCAGATCGTTTTACTGCTGTTCAGTTTGTGCTTGTGGGTTTGTATCTAGTTTTCAGTGTGGGTAGTCAGTTCGTATCTGTTTTTTCTGTGCATTTATGCTCGTGGCTGATTTTCAGCTCACTCTTCACAGGCCTTGCTGTTCTTCAGTGCATTCTGTTAAGTTCGTTCTGACCAGCTGACCGTTTTGAAACCATGGTGCAGGTACGTACTCATCGTAGAGTTTGTGCTGTGTGGGGGCTTGGTGTTGGGGATCTTACTTGACCCAAGTCCAGGCCCTGAACAGGGCGAGGAGGAGTTCATGGACCAAGAATTGGTTACAGCGTGACCAATTCTCGCACATGCCATTGCTTCGTAAGATCCAGGAGAATAATCCTCATGATTTTAGGAATTATCTCAGAATGACGGACCCTGTTTTTCACCATCTGTTGGCTTTGCTGACCCCTTATATCAGCAGGCAGGATACCTGCATGAGGCAAGCCATCACTCCAGGACAGAGGCTGGTCTCCACCTTGCAGTACTTGGCGACTGGGAGAAGCCTGCAGGACCTCAAGTTCTCAACAGGCATCTCCCCCAGGCTCTGGAGATCATTATTCCAGAGTAGGGATGAGCCGAACACCCCCCTGTTCGGTTCGCACCAGAACATGGGAACAGGAAAAAAGTTCGTTCGAACACGCGAACACCGTTAAAGTCTATGGGACACGAACATGAATAATCAAAAGTGCTAATTTTAAAGGCTAATATGCAAGTTATTGTCATAAAAAGTGTTTGGGGACCTGGGTCCTGCCCCAGGGGACATGGATCAATGCAAAAAAAAGTTTTAAAAACGGCCGTTTTTTCAGGAGCAGTGATTTTAATAATGCTTAAAGTCAAACAATAAAAGTGTAATATCCCTTTAAATTTCGTACCTGGGGGGTGTCTATAGTATGCATGTAAAGGGGCGCATGTTTCCTGTGTTTAGAACAGTCTGACAGGAAAAAACTCATTTAAAACTACCCGCGGCTATTGCATTGCCGACAAAACACATAGAAGTTCATTGATAAAAACGGCATGGGAATTCCCCAAAGGGGAACCCCAAACCAAAATTTAAAAAAAAAAATGACGTGGGAGTCCCCCTAAATTCCATACCAGGCCCTTCAGGTCTGGTATGGATATTAAGGGGAACCCCGGCCAAAATTAAAAAAAAAAAATGACGTGGGGTTCCCCCTAAATTTCATACCAGACCCTTCAGGTCTGGTATGGATTTTAAGGGGAACCCCGCGCCAAAAAAAAAAAAACAACGTGGGGTCCCCCCAAAAATCCATACCAGACCCTTATCCGAGCATGCAACCTGGCAGGCCGCAGGAAAAGAGGGGGAATGAGAGTGCGGCCCCCCCTCCTAAACCGTACCAGGCCACATGCCCTCAACATTGGGAGGGTGCTTTGGGGTAGCCCCCCAAAACACCTTGTCCCCATGTTGATGAGGACAAGGGCCTCATCCCCACAACCCTGGCCGGTGGTTGTGGGGTCTGCAGGCGGGGGGCTTATCGGAATCTGGAAGCCCCCTTTAACAAGGGGACCCCCAGATCCCGGCCCCCCCCTGTGTGAAATGGTAAGGGGGTACAAAAGTACCCCTACCATTTCACTAAAAAACTGTCAAAAATGTTAAAAATGACAAGAGACAGTTTTTGACAATTCCTTTATTTAAATACTTCTTCTTTCTTCTATCTTCCTTCATCTTCTGGTTCTTCTGGTTCTTCTGGCTCTTCTGGTTCTTCCTCCGGCGTTCTCGTCCAGCATCTCCTCCGCGGCGTCTTCTATCTTCTTCTCCTTGGGCCACTCCGCACCCATGGCATGGGGGGGAGGCTCCCGCTCTTCTCTTCATCTTCTTCATCTTCTTCTCTTCTTCTTTTCTTCTCTTCTTCTCTTCTTCTCTTCTTCATTTTCTTCTCCGGGCCGCTCCGCACCCATGCTGGCATGGAGGGAGGCTCCCGCTGTGTGACGGGGCTCCTCGTCTGACAGTTCTTAAATAACGGGGGGTGGGGCCACCCGGTGACCCCGCCCCCCTCTGACGCACAGGACATGACGGGACTTCCCTGTGGCATTCCCCGTGATGTCACAGGGAAGTCCCGTCAAGTCACCATGCGTCAGAGGGGGGCGGGGTCACCAGGTGGCCCCGCCCCCCGTTATTTAAGAACTGTCAGACGAGGAGCGCCGTCACAAAGTGGGAGTCTCCCTCCATGCCAGCATGGGTGCGGAGCAGCCCGGAGAAGAAAATGAAGAAGAGAAGAAAAGAAGAAGAGAAGAAGAGAAGAAGATGAAGAAGAGGAGAAGAGCGGGAGCCTCCCCCATGCCATGGGTGCGGAGCGGCCCGAGGAGAAGAAGATAGAAGACGCCGCGGAGGAGATGCTGGACGAGAACGCCGGAGGAAGAACCAGAAGAGCCAGAAGAACCAGAAGAACCAGAAGATGAAGGAAGATAGAAGAAAGAAGAAGTATTTAAATAAAGGAATTGTCAAAAACTGTCTCTTGTCATTTTTAACATTTTTGACAGTTTTTTAGTGAAATGGTAGGGGTAAGTACCCCCTTACCATTTCACACAGGGGGGGGCCGGGATCTGGGGGTCCCCTTGTTAAAGGGGGCTTCCAGATTCCGATAAGCCCCCCGCCCGCAGACCCCCACAACCACCGGCCAGGGTTGTGGGGATGAGGCCCTTGTCCTCATCAACATGGGGACAAGGTGTTTTGGGGGGCTACCCCAAAGCACCCTCCCAATGTTGAGGGCATGTGGCCTGGTACGGTTCAGGAGGGGGGCCGCACTCTCGTCCCCCCCTCTTTTCCTGCAGCCTGCCAGGTTGCGTGCTCGGATAAGGGTCTGGTATTGATCTTTGGGGGGACCCCACGCCGTTTTTTTTTTTTTTTTGGCGCTGGGTTCCCCTTAAAATCCATACCAGACCTGAAGGGTCTGGTATGGAATTTAGGGGGAACCCCACGTCATTATTTTTTTAAATTTTGGCCGGGGTTCCCCTTAATATCCATATCAGATCTGAAGGGCCTGGTATGGAATTTAGGGGGACTCCCACGTCATTTTTTTTTTTTAATTTTGGTTCGGGGTTCCCCTTTGGGGAATTCCCATGCCGTTTTTATCAATGAACTTCTATGTGTATTGTCGGCAATGCAATAGCCGCGGGTAGTTTTAAATGAGTTTTTTCCTTCAAAATGTCATTTTGCTGTCAGACTGTTCTAAACACAGGAAACATGCGCCCCTTTACAGGCATACTATAGACACCCCCCAGGTACGAAATTTAAAGGGATATTACACATTTATTGTTTGACTTTAAGCATTATTAAAATCACTGCTCCTGAAAAAACGGCCGTTTTTAAAACTCTTTTTTGCATTGATCCATGTCCCCTGGGGCAGGACCTGGGTCCCCAAACACTTTTTATGACAATAACTTGCATATTAGCCTTTAAAATTAGCACTTTTGATTTCTCCCATAGACTTTTAAAGGGTGTTCCGTGGCATTCGAATTTGCCGCGAACACCCCAAATTGTTCGCTGTTCGGCGAACTTGCGAACAGCCAATGTTCGAGTCGAACATGAGTTTGATTCGAACTCGAAGCTCATCCCTATTCCAGAGTGATAGTGAGGGAAAAGACTGCGCTAAAATTAATCAAATAGGTGAGAAAAAGCTGCTGACACTCAAACATACAAAGTTCAAAATAGATAATATAGTGACCGTGTAGCGCTGCTAGAAAGTGTAAAATAAATCACATTGTAAAAACTAAATAACAAATGTAATAAAACCAAAAAATATATATTGGCTAGACTGGATATGACCCAGTGAGTGCGTGAGAAAAAGGTACCTGAGCAGCATCTGATGAATACAGCATAAGATCCTAAAGCCTGTCTGACCCCTCTGTCATATGACATCTGGGGTCCATCACAGCTGGTAAGAGTACCCATTTACCTCTTGAGTTTCGTTGTTATTGACTACAGACAAGCCTTACACCATTTTCCTACTATTGGGACTTCCTTCACCTGAGGGATACACCATCCGACACTTTTGTGAACACTTTTTCTCACGCACTCAATATATATTTTTTGGTTTTATTACATTTGTTATTTAGTTTTTACTCTGTGATTTATTTTACACTTTCTAATCGCGCTACACTGTCACTATATTATCATTATTCCAGAGACCTGTTCTGCCATCATTCAGATCCTGCAGAAGGATTATATTAAGGTAAGTTTTCTCTTTTAACATCACATTATATGTATTTAATGTTTGCTAATGTATTGTATTTATTTCATCATTCCCTAATTACCATGATTGGAATATGCTGTAAATGTCCCCTTTGCCCTCATGCATGCTGAAAGCTTTTAATGCTCCTTTTTTGGCCTACATGCATATTTGCCTTCACTAACCTCCCCAGCATACTATCCTGGGCCCATATACGCCTATAACCTAGTCCCTTAACAATGTATATTGTCAGCTCCATTGTACTACTTTCCCCGAAACACCCCCTAAAATGTGTCCAAATGTTATGTGTGTCCTTAAATTCATTTTTAACCCCCCCCCCTAAAATGTGTCCAAATGTTATGTGTGTCCTTAAATTCATTTATAACCCTCCCCCCCATAAAATGTGTCCAAATGTTTTGTGTGTCCTTAAATTCATTTATAACCCCCCCCAAAATGTGTCCAAATGTTATGTGTGTCCTTAAATTAATTTATAACCCTACCCTCCAAAAAAATATGTCCAAATGTTATGTGTGTCCTTAAATTCAGGCAGAGTGCTGGAGGCTTTTTTTTTTGGCTCCCAAAGTCACCTCAAACCCTTCCCCCCATACAATTTTATCAAAGGGCCATCAGAGGGGGTGAGGAATCTGATAAGGGCCTTATATTTTTGTCTTTAAATACTCTTTAAAATAAATATTATACTGATGTTGTACAAGAATGTTTTTTGTGTAATCTGCTTGCAATGTTATGTGCAAAAGTACTTATATTTTTTTTCTTGTTTGACTCCACAGTTTCCTTCAACGCCACAGGAATGGCAGACTGTGGCCTCCCATTTTGCTGAGCATTGGGACTTTCTCAGCTGTGGAGGGGCTATAGATGGGAAGCATGTCCACATTGTGCAACCACCCCATTCAGGGTCTTACTATTATATCTATAAGGGGTTTAATAGTGTAGTGTTAATGACGGTGATGTCGGCACACTATGAGTTCCTCTATGTGGACTTGGGGAGGATTGGCCGAATGTTGGATGGAGGAGTCTTCGCCCAGATGGAGTTTTACCAGCGTCTTCAGACTGGTGGCCTGGCATTGCCACCTGATGCAGATAACGTGGAAGGACTCCCCTTTGTCTTTATTGCAGATGAAGGCTTCGATCTGGGTAAGCACCTGTTGAGGTCATTCCCCCAAAGGACCCTCACCCCGGAGAGGAGGATTTTTAACTACCGGCTGGCCAGAGCGAGAAGAGTCATTGAGAATACCTTCGGGATAATGGCCAGCCGATTCCGCTTGTTTCTGACACCAATCCATATGGCGGACTACAAAATCAACCATATCATCCTATGCTGCTGCATACTGCACAATTATTTACGAAAAAATTCACAGAATTATATAGCCTCAGTTGGGCCTGAGGCCGGCCTTATTACACAGAATTTCCTGACGGGCCTGGATACTGGCCATACTGGCTTGGCCCCCCAAAACGCCTGTGAAGTTAGGGAGAAATATGTTAATTATTTTACGGGTAGGGGGGCCATTGGAATGCCAGACAATGTCTAATTTTCATTACTAAAAAAAATGATCAGATAAAATCTTGAAATGTCTTTATTGCTTGCTTTTCTTTTTAGCTGTCTCCTAGGTTCTCCTAGTGCACTTGTAGCTCCAAGTGAATTTCCTTTAGTAAAAAAGCCCCATTGTCACTGTAAACACAAAATTACTTATAACACTAGTATTGAGCATTGAAAGAAGAAGCCACAAATTGTTGTTTTTCAAAATGTTTACTCTGTGCACATTCACAAAAATATTTGTTATTTTTCTCAATATTTTTTTTTTTTTTTTACAAACAGGCATGTTTTAAAACATTACATACACAACTCTGGAATGTACAAAGTTTAACGTATAAAAACTGAAGACAATATCAGACATTATAGTGTCAAAAATGTCTTGATATTGCCTTCATCAGATGGGGTGATGTCACCCCTGTAAAAGTCAAATTTTGAAGATGCACACAAATTGGGAGTCCAAATGGGTAATGTCAACATGTACTATCTCCCATCATGGGGGATCAGTGGATGTGTTTTGGGGGTGCAACCCCTTCCTCTCACCTACTAGAGTTACGAGGAAGGGGTTGCACCCACAAAACACTTACATTGAGATCCCCTGATGGCAGATAGCACATGTTGACACACCATGTGCATCTTCAAAATTTGGCTTTTAAAATGTAAAAAAAATTTGTTTGTTGAGTCCAACAAATGGGAAATGGATGTGATTTGCACTAAATTTATATTCTCCCCAACATATCTATCATGTTTTTCATTTGTTGTTCCATAACATTCAGTTTATTTGGAATAATGTCGATTTCCCCATTCCATATCATGATGCCGTGGATGAGCCTTTGGGCGCTGTCACTAGTGGAAGGTTCAGCTTCCTGTTCCACAACCAGCACATCACCTAATAATTGTTTAAAAAACATGTATTAGAAATATGCAGGGCATACATAGATTACCTGAAGCTGGGGTGTCAGACACTCAACTGTTTGGGTGACCATCCCGCCCACTTCCTCCAGATCCTGGGCTGATTTCCCATTCTCTGTGATGTGGGGGGTCCCTGGTGTTCCTGAGTGGTGTCCTCCAAGTCTTTTCTCCCCTATGAGAATGAAACAAAAAATGTATACTTAGCACACAGATATTTGAGTCCAGAAATAGGAATATGAAACATTGGAAGTGGTGTACAATTGTCTGTTTGGGCAGAGTTCCAAGTTGAAGACATGATTAATTCCCTTTTAACCAAGCTGGAATACCTTTTTGGACAAGTTTCACAGATGGAGACAACCCAAGTATCCACTGGAGCACCTGTGTGGGTCACCCTAAAAAATGTGCTCTGGTGTCCCACACTAGTGCTCCTGAGTCCAGATGTATAAACAGCTGCTGAGTGTCCTGTCCTTACATTCCACTGAATCAAGTTTGCAATTCATTCTAGTTTCAAAGACATCTAGACAACAATGTCCTAAACTTCTTCTAAGACAAATTAGCATGACCAAAATGTAGTTAACACTGTATCATCTAAAAACATTGTATTTATTTGCAAATGAACAATGTTTCCTATGAACGATTACTGTGCCCACGACCATAAAAGTAGCCATTTAAAACTGTACAACAGTAAAGAAAAGCACATGGAGCAGCATGCAAGTTAATAATCATAATAGGAACACACGACAAATACTTACTTTTTTTAAGCACTTTCTTTATCCTTCTATACTGATCCGGCTCCCTTAATTTTAGGTCTGACCAGCGTTTTCTTAATTGCTCCTTTGATCGTCGGATCCCAAATTTGTGATGCAGACTCTTCACCACTTTCGTCATGATTTTGGCCTTACGCAGATTGGGGTTTGAGTATGGCCCATTCTTAGCATCATAGTCACCCTTCCTCAATATGTGGACCATCTCCACCATCTCCTCAAATGACATATTGGAGGCCTTAAACCTTCTCCTGGATCAGGACGCTTCCTCCTCCAGGCTTTCCTCCTCGTTACTACTATTAGTAGTCACCTGGGGTGTCTCCACTATGTTCCTCTCCCACTGCGACAAAAGAGACGGGGCAGGGAATCTTTGAGAAAGAACGTCAGGGGCGGGCGACGCGGGCACAGTTTCACGCATGCGCAGTCTATATCAAGCTAACAGGCATTTGTCGTACGTCCGATCTGTGTGTGTGTGTGTGTGTGTGTGTGTGTGTGTGTGTGTGTGTGTGTGGAGGAAGGAAGAACGGAAGTGGCGAGCCTGCTAAAAGAAGGTAAAATTTAAACTTGGCCCATCATAGTGGCCTATACTGCTTCAAGATTGAGGCCTATATTGGGATAAGATAATGAGAGTTTAGGCTGACATTAGTGTTTTTGTCTTGTGTATTGTCTTACAGCAAAGATGAATCCCCTTAAGGACCCATAATTAATGGGCAGTTTCATGAACAGATACAGGGAGATGAGGAATGTGTGGGAGGAAACAGCTTACATTATAATAAACCAGCTAGGAGTTCATCGCTGGAGAAAATTCTGGAATTTGTGAAGACTCGGGTCCCCGATGCAACCATCAAGTTTGTGGAAAATAAAATTGGGATCTTGAGGAACATGTATAAGAAGGAGCATAATAAAATCAAGAAATCCCTCAGATCAGGAGCATCAACAGCGCAGGTGTATGTACCCAGACTGTGGTACTTCAACAAACTGCGGTTTCTGGACGACCAGACTGAAGCCAGGAAATCACTTTCTACGATTCCCTGCAGCCTTCCCTCCACTGTTCCCTCAACCCCAGCAGAGGCTGACGAGGAACAACCTGGGCCTTCCATCCCAGAAGAAGTGGATGCTCCCAGCTGGAGTCAGGTATATTCTTTTTTAGACATATTTATTGTCCTAATATTAATGATGTTAACTAGATGTTAGAATTCCTTACAAATAAATTATTTTATACAAAAGATGATGTATACATATCACTAGACAGTAGTGGCCAAAAATGTTGGTGACCAGCTTGAAAAATGCTGGGGTCAGAATGATAGTCTTGTCTATTTATTAACATTCAATTTGCAAGTCATGAGCTGAAAATTGTGTGTGATTGATGAAGCAAAAACTACAACTATGTCCCTTTTTTATACACAGGATGAGCTCAGCCAGGAGGAGGGTCTGGAAAGCGTCAGCCAGGAGGAGGCTGTGCCCAGTGGCAGCCAGGAGGTGGCTGGGCCCAGTAGGAGCCTCACCCAATCCCAGGTGCCTCCCCTCTGCCTTTTATTATATAAATTTTTAGACATAACATAGAAACTGAAACATCTTACATGTGATGAACATTAAATTATTTCAGTGACATATTCACGGTTGCACTTTCACAGTTTGAAGGATTGTAGGATCTTTCAGTTGGCCGTGTGTTGGACTCGCTCACAGGTACCAATCCCATGAGCGACTCCCACACATATTTGGCTTAGGTCACAGTTTTGAATTATATATATAACAATCAGCTCATACCATCAATTTTAGATTACAAAAGAAAAAGAGATATATCATTGTTAACGGACGCCCCATAGGGAGCTCACTGCGTCCGTCTTTGAAGGTTTTGGGTTGAGCTGTTACTCTATCATTGATATGCATATCATTCAGAGTTGTATTTAAATCCTTAGACAAATACTATACCGATTCATTCTGATTCATCACTTTCCAATAACTTTCATCTATTGATAACTATTTGTAGTTATAACTTGGTGAGGGGGGGGGGGGTAACAGGGATATCGGATGCCTCTATACATCTGCATCAACTTAGAAGAGCTTCAGGTATTAAAAGGTATATTATTATTATGCCATTCAAACCAGGGGCACCAGTGGAGGAAGTTCAAATTATGATTGCCCTGTGAAGATGCAAACATTGCTTCATATGTGATATGTAAGTTGGTAGTTCTTATGATCTCAGCTATGCTTGGGATTTCTGGAGTTTTCCATTTTTTGACCAATTCTTGTCAAAAGAAGTTTATTGAGTATACAATGTTATAAAGATACATAAAGTAAGTTTACAAGGATCTATAAAGTAAGCTCATTGTTTTAAAGTAGGGTTTATATAGGTAAATATCATGAAATTTCAAATATTAAACATTGGGTTCACGTAAACCTAAATTAAAGATATATATCATTTCCTTAGTTACTTTTGTAGGTATTTAAATGATTTATACCTACTATACATATTGTTTACAAGTAGAGTGTATATAGGTCAAATAAATTCTGATAATGAGCTTTAATCGTAAGGTGGAGAAAAGGAAAGAGAAAGAAGAAAAAGGGTTGAAAGGTAGAGGTATGGTCCACAAGGTTGTCCCGCTCGTCAGTTTATTATTCTTTTTAGTTCTCTTTGAAGCCTTAGAATGGGGGTCTCTGTAAGTCATTTAATCTGTTACCATGGCAACAGGACAGAGTCATTGAAGTTTGACAGGAACTGTTGTTTTATCCAAGGATGCCAAAGTTTTTCAAATTTTGGAATTTGATTTTGATCGATGGCTACCATCTTAGCATGGGACATTGTATTATTCATTCTGTGAATTGTTTCTGCTAGTACCAATGTAGGAGATTTCCATGCCTTGGCCAGTGTTTGTTTTGCAGCCGTTATTAGTTGGATCATAAGTTTGAATTGAGAGAGTGTTAACCATTCCGGTTTTAGATTAAGTAAAGTTAAATATGGATCTGGTTGTATTATTTTTTTAAATATTTTAGATGCAATCACGAAGACTTCCTTCCAGAAGGTTTGGATTACTGGGCACGTCCACCATATGTGTAAATATGTGCCTATTTCTGGGCATCCTCGAAAACAAAGAGCTGAGGTATTAGGTGAATATTTTGCTACTCTAGCAGGTACAAGGTACCAGCGAGTTAGGACTTTATAATTTGTCTCCAGTGCTAAGATGTTGGGTGAAGATGACTTAGATGTGAGCCATATGTTAGACCAGTCCGTGTCTTCTAAAGTTCGTCCCAGGTCCTCCTCCCACCTCTGAACGTAAGAGGGTCTATTAAGATTTGCTACTCCATATAATTGATTATAAAGTGATGAAATTGTACCTTTAGCAAATGGATCTTTTGTACAGATTGATTCAAAAATGGATAATTGGGATAATGGTGTATCCCCCTTTAGGAATGGTGTATAGAAATTTTTGATTTGGAGATATCTAAATATCTCAGAGTTTGGTAGATCATATTTTTCTCTAAGCGATGGGAATGAAAGGAATGATTTAGATGCTATGAAGTCATTTAGTGTCTGAATGCCTGATGTTGTCCAAGCTTTAAAAGAATTTGGGTAGATCCATGCCGGATAAAAGGCCGGATTTCTGATAAAAGAAAGGAGAGGATTGTGTGGAGATTGTAACTGATATTTGGTTTTTAGTTTATCCCAGAGAGATAAGAAGTGTTTAGTTATGGGATTATGAATTTTAAAGCGGTCTTTAGGATCAAGCCATAATAAATTTGATATTAATAGAGGGTCATTTTCTGAAGCCTCTATAAATACCCATAATGGGATTTCCTGTTTTGCATGGTATTTGGACAGACTGGCCAAATGTGCTGCTCTGTAGTAGTTAGTAAAATTAGGGTATCCCAGGCCTCCTTTATTTTTGGGAAGATGTAGTGTGTGTATAGGTATACGTGGTTTAGAAGAGCCCCATATAAACGAAGTTGCTCTTTTTTGTACTATTCTCAAAAAATAGGAAGGAATTGGAATAGGGAGGACTCTGAATAGATAAAGCAATTTGGGTAGAATAGTCATTTTGATTGCATTAATCTTCCCTATCCAGGATAAAGGAAGTTGCGACCATTGTTTTATTAGATTTGTGATCTGTCTTAATACAGGAGGATAATTGGTTGAGAATAAGTCAGAATGAGATGCTGTTAAATGAATTCCAAGATATGGGATTGATTTTTCTGCCCATGTGAATGGGAGTGCAGCCCTAGCCGGGATCAATTCCATGTTTGTGAGTGAAATATTAAGCACTAGGCATTTCTTAGGATTAATCATAAGGCCGGATAGGGCTGCAAACCCATCAAGAGCTGGTATTAAGTTAGGACCAGAGACCTGTGGTGATGATAGAAAAAGTAATATATCGTCTGCAAATATACATAATTTGTGTGTAATACCTCCTACTTCAATGCCAGTTATAGTTTGGTTTGTTCTGATGTATTGGGCCATGGGTTCGAGTATAAGGGCAAATAATAAGGGAGATAATGGGCAACCCTGTCGGGTACCTCTTTCGATATTAAAGGCTTCAGATTTGTATCCAGCATATTTTATATAGGCTTTGGGTTTATTATATAATGCTTTGATCCATGTTAAAAAGTGGGGTCCAAAACCCCATTTTTGTAATGAATATTGCATATATTGCCAGGATACTGTGTCAAATGCCCTCTTAATATCGAGAGATAGAAAACATAAAGGGATTTTCCGTTTTTTAGCAATATGTGCCAATAACACTGCCCTGCGTATATTATCGCCTGCCTGTCTATTTGGCATGAAGCCTACTTGATCTCTATGTATTAATTTTCCTATAATGCTATTGAGGCGTTTTGCTATTATTTTTGCTAATAATTTAATATCGAGGTTTAACAGAGAGATAGGCCGATAATTCACACAGTAAGTATCATCAGAAAGGGGTTTTGGGATCATACAAACAATTGCCATTAGTGTTTCTTGCCGAAAAGAATGTCCATCTAGAAGTTTGTTAAAAGTTTCAGTGAGAATGGGAGAGAGTATTTCTGAGAATGTTTTATAGTATAAAGCCGAGTAGCCGTCTGGGCCTGGTCTTTTGTTAAGTTTTAGGTCTTTTATGGCGTTAGCAACTTCATCTATAGTTATAGGCTCATCCAAACTGCTTTTTTGATTCTGAGATAACTCAGGTAAGGTTATTTTTGAGAAGAAGGATTCAGCCTCTGTAGGATTAAATTCATTGTTTGTCTTGTATAAAGTTGCGAGATGTGAGTGAAATTTATGGACTATTTTAACTGGATTACAAGTGTAAACATTTTTTGATAATTTCAAACGTATTGGTTTGAAAGATTTGTTAGTTGAATTTAATGCCCGAGCCAAATATGTACCTGGTTTGTTTGTATTCATGTAGAAATTGTGTTTGGAGTGTTTGAGGGATTTATCAACTGACTCAGTGAGAAATAGATCGTATTCCAATCTAGATTTTTCCAGATGAGATTTTGTACTCTGAGATGGATTATCTTGAAATGATATGTAGGCTGCATTAAAATTGAGTTCTAGTTTTTTTGCTAAATTTTTGCGTTCCCGTTTAAATAGTGCCATTTGTCTTTGTATTGTACCACGCAAGACAGGCTTATGAGCTTCCCACAGTGTTATTGGGGAAATGTCTGTTGTATTATTAATTGATATGTATTCCTTTAAAGCTTGTTCAATGGCCATCTGATGTAGTGGGTGTTTGAGCATTATGTCCGGTAAGTACCATGTTGGGTCATGCGCTTTTGGTATGGCTGAGGCTATAGTAGTGTATACTGCATTATGGTCAGACCACGGAATCGGAATTATATCTGATGCAATAATTTCTGGTATCATTCCTATTGTTAGAAAAATATGATCTATTCTGGTGAAGGTTTGATGAGGGTGCGAGAAATAAGTGAATTTCTTTTTCATTGGGTTACTTTCTCTCCATGAATCTACCAGATTGTATTTGGAAAGAAGTTGAGAAAAAGGTAATCTAGAGGTTATTTTGGATGGTGTAAAAGGTGATTTATCTAGAAATGGGAGGAGGACCTGGTTCGAATCCCCACACATTATCACTGTTCCTATTTTGTGTGTATTAATCACTTGTAATATATGTGAGAGGAATGGTGTAGGTTGTTTGTTAGGAGCGTAGTAGGAAATCACCGTGATTGCTGTATCCATTATATAACCCATGAGTATCAGGTATCTATCTTCTGGGTCTTTAATTTCTGATGATAAGGTGAATGGTGTGGATCGGTGAAATGCAATTAGAGTTCCCCTTTGCTTGGTACAGGCAGAAGCCGTGTAAATTTGTTGATAAAAAGGAGAAATATATTTTGGAGTAGAATCTTTGGTGAAGTGTGTTTCTTGGAGGCATACTATGTGAGCCTTCTTGTTATGGAAAGTACGGAAGGCTTTGGTCCTTTTTTGAGGGACATTTATTCCCTGAACATTCAGGGAAAGTATATTCAGTGGTGCCATGGCAATAGATCAAATAGTTTTGACTTACTTTTTGTTATGCAGAGCTGACTGCGCAGATCAACCTGTGTGGACTGAAGAGATGAATAGATAGAAAAGAAACCAGTGAATTCTGGGGTAAAGAGTAAACAAAAAACATATGAGATTAGATGATACATTGTATCAATTATTTTTTGCAAGTAATCACAATTTACCCGTGAAAGAGAATAAATATCTCTCTCAGGGGAATAAGTGCCTTCGTCACACTCCCACATAATATGGTTGGGAGAATGAGGAGGGCTAATGGGGGTACACGGATCTTCCGCTTACAGGAGAGAAGTGCTATGTCAAAAGACATCAAAATGATGTTTCATTAATTGGAGTGCAGAATATAGTTTTTGTTGAAATTATTTATTCCAGGGTGGTTGTATATGGTTAGTCTTGCCCTAGGCTAAATAATTCAGTTAGAAAGGTACTGTTAATAACTTTGGTATTGATGAAGATAGTTTGAATTATTTTGGGATTTTAACCCTTTTAGAGTAAACAATTACATATTTTATTCATACGTAACTGTTTAGATATGTTAACTCATAAAATTGAGGTTGTATTGCTTCAGATTAGAATAAACAAAAACATAATTCTAGGAACTAGTTAGGTAATAATATATTTGTTTTAAGAAAAGAAAGAAAAAGCTTCCATTACTTCTGGATTATTGAACATATTTGTCCTAAAAAGTAATAAATCTATTGTTATTACCTGATAATATATAACTGAACAAGAATTTCCTTATTTCACTTATATATTCTAAGGCTATATGAATCAGAAGTAATAAGAAATATAACTGGAATGTAACATGATCCCACACAGTGTGTGACTATCAGAATGCAGTTACATTCAGTTATAAATATAGGTTTTTTATAGAGAACCATCTCTTAGTATATTAAATGAAGAGATATCAGGAATTAGGATGTCAGTCCATTGAATCTTCTTGGTCCATGGATGATGTGGCATAACGGCCTCTTTTGTGAGAATGATGATTCCCATTTTGTTCTGAAATTTTCTGGGTGCTGCCTGAAGGTGAAGATGATGCCATTCTTCTGCGTGTGGGAGTGTTGCTGCTTGTGGGTTCTGTCAGATTTAATTTTAAAAGGGTTTGTTGTAGTTCATCTGCTGATCTGCTTCTGTAAATTGTACCTTGGTAGTTAAATCTGACTGAAAAGGGGAAGCCCCATTGATACATAATGTTGTGGCATTGCAGTTCCATTAGTTGGGGTTTCATGGATCGTCTTTTAGTAATAGTAAGTTGGGATAGGTCAGCAAAAATTTGATAATTGTGTCCTTGAAAATTAAGTTCCTTTTTTTCTCTTGCAGCAATTAGTATTTGTTCTTTCGTTCTGTAATAATGAAATTTTGTGATTATATCACGTGGGGGTCCATCTTTCTTTTTGGCTGTGAGGGCTCTGTGTACTCTGTCCAGTTCTAAACGTTCAATAGGGATATCTGGCTTTAGTTCTTGTAATAGAGCAGTAATAGTAGATTGCAGGTCTGTCACAGTTTCAGGTATTCCCCTTATGCATAAGTTTGAACGTCTGGCTCTATTTTCATAATCTTCGAGCTTAGTTTGAAGTATTAAATTCTCTTTTTTTAATTGTTCCAATTCTGTTATATTTTCTTGGGTTGTAATTTCAATTTCATCCATTTTTATTTCTAAGGCTGCGGTGCGGTTTCCCAGCTCTCTTATTTCTTTGGTTAGGCTTTTTGTTATTTGGTCTGAGGTTTGTTTTAAAGCCTTATGAAGCATCTTTTCAAATTGTAATAATATTACTGGGGATACTGAGGAGGCTTGTGGAGAAGTTTGTGAGAGGATTTGTTCTGTATCTGACTCAAATGGAGAGTCTTGCTGTGACATTTTCTGTCTGTGAGAGCGCCCTGATGCTGTATCTTGTGAGGTGACTGGAGCTGCTTCAGCTGCAGTGAGTACCTGTGAGCTCTTTGTGAGGTGATTTTTATTTCTGCCACGGTTTCCTCCCAGTACCATATTTCCTGCCCAAACTTTCACAGTTTGTTCCCTGGGGCAAAAAGGTTCAAATGGATACCTTTTGAGCCTGCAGGCTCCGCTTTGTCTCTTCTCTCCTCAGCGGTGTGGAGCTCTAACAATGCATGTCTGCTCCGCTAGGCTCCGCCTCCTGCCCCCCCTTTTTTGACCAATTCTAATCTAGTGCTCAACAATATATGTGATATTATTTTTCTTGTTGGTTGTGGGTGTTCTTCAATACCTAATGATAGAATGGCTAGTCCCGGATTGGAAATAGGGGATTTTGAGTCACTAAATTTCCCTATTAATATAAATATTTTATTGCAAAAGTGTCTCAGTCTGGGACATGACCATAGTATATGAAAAAGAGAGCCCCATGCATCCGCATTGCCTCCAGCAAAGAGGAGACATCTGGTGGTTAAATCGCCCTATTCTAGTAGGCATTAAGTACCACCTTAACAGAATTTTTTGAGTTCCCATAGATTGACGCTTTTAGTGGCTTTGTAGGTATTCATGAGTGCTCCTAGCCATTATTCAGAGGTATATGTGGTCATTAGATCTATTTCCCATGTTCTCATGGATGGTGTTTTAGAAAAATCTGATTTTTGGTTCAAATGGTTGTAAAATAACAAAATTCCTTTAATGGTTGTGTCCGGGTTGTGAGGTATAAATAGATTCTCCAAGGGAGTTCAATTTGATGTTTAGGTATGGATGTCAGGAGATGTGTTACTTGAAGGTATGTGTATTGATCCTTTAGTTGAAGGTTATATTCAATTTGGGCCGCTCTGAAGGTTTTTACAGTGGGGCCTATTTCAATGTTGTCTACCGTAGATATGCCCATAGAAGCCCAGTGTCCAACTTTCAAGTTAGGAATTAATAGTTGAAGACTAGATATAGGTAATGGTATAGATTTCAAATTGGAGTCTTTCATAGGGGTGTTTATCAATACTCGCCAGGCTCGGATTGAGGCCATCATAGTAGGAGACAGTATTTTTGATATTTGAGCCTGTAGAGCACTAGTCAATAGAAGATCTTGTGGTTTTTTATTAAGGCATTGGTGTTGTTCTAGTTCTAACCATCTAGGTGTTTGGTTTTGAGGGAACCACTGTTTCAACTGAGCTAGGGTAGCCGCTAGATAGTAGTCTTTAAGTAATATATGGCCTACTCCTCCTGTGTTTCTAGATTTGATCAATTTGCTGAACGTACATCTAGCTTTCTTTCCTTGCCATAGATACCTATTTAGTGTGGATTGCACTTTAGTAAAAAAAGTACTGGGGACAGGAATAGGTAATGCTCTAAACAAGTATATAAATTGGGGTAGGATTGTCATTTTGAATGCTGCTAGTCTGATTGACCACGTTAGTTCTGACTTAGTGATGTTCTCCAGTTTTGATTCTAGAGTATTGAGAAAATACTTGTAATTCGCATCTGCTAGTTGATCAGTTGTTGCTGTCAGAGTTATACCTAAGTATTTTATACCACTGGTGCTCCAGGTATATGGATAATGTTGATTCAGCTTAGACTTAGTGGCATCATCAATACCTAATCCCATTATATGGGATTTGCTTTCATTCACTTTATAATATGAGATTTGGTTAAACATTTTCAAAGCTGCATGTACCTCTGCCAGGGAAGACTCCACCTCTGTTAAAATAATTATGATATCATCGGCAAATAAGCTAATGGTATGTTCATTAGCACCTGTCGAGAACCCCCTGATATTTGGATGCTCTCTGATATAAATAGCAAGGGGTTCCATAAGAATATTGAATATAAGGGGGGATAATGGGCACCCTTGTCTTGTGCCGTTGGATATGAAGAATGGAGATGATAATATGCCTGCTAAATACACTCGGGCTGATGGTTTGGAGTATAATGCAGTTATGGCTGATAAGATATTTCCTCTAAATCCGAAAGTCTCCAGGGTCTTAGTCAGGTATTGCCAATGGATGCAGTCGAAGGCCATCTCCGCGTCCAATGCTAACAGCAGAGAAGGCCTTCACTGCACCTCCGCTAGATGGATAATGTTAATCAATCTACGAGTGGCATCTGAAGTTTGCCTATGCTTAGTGAATCCAGTTTGATCTGCATGTATAATCATGGGCAGTATGTTAACCAGTCGTGAAGCTAATAGTTTAGCATACAGATTCACATTGACATTCAACAGTGGGATTGGCCTAAAGTTTGCGGGGGAGTCTGGTTCTGTCCCTGGTTTAGACAGTGTTCTGATCAAGGCTTCCAGCATTTCAGGGGGGAAAGAGGCAGAGACAGCAGCGGTATCAAAAATCTGTTGGTAGGGGGTCAATATGGTTTTGAATTCCTTGTAATATTCCCCACTGAAGCCATCAGGGCCTGGAGACTTGTTCATGGGCAGTGATTCTATGATTTTATATATTTCGATATCAGTGAAAGGTGCATTTAAGGAATTTAATTATCAGGATAATTTTGGTATTGATAGGAAGCAGTCAATGGCTTCAGGGGTAGGTTGGTGTGTCGTTGAGACGTTTTTGAGATTATATAGAGAACTATAGTAATAGCTAAAGGCATCCGCTATTTTTTGGGGATGATACTCTTTTTGTTTTGTTCCTGGGTAGATGATGTATGGGATTTTTGATTTATACCTATGCCCTTTCAGAGTTTGTGCCAACAATTTGCCTGCTCTATTACCGTGGGCGTAGTATGACATTTTCAGTTTCTTATTGGATTTTTCAAAATTATCTAGCAAAAGAAGTCTTAATTCATATGTAAGTTGTAGCAATTTATGGGATAGAGCCGGGGTTGTGTTGGTTTTGTTTTGGGTGTCTGTGATATTTCTTGGGTCAGGTCGGAAAACCGCCTTTGCCTCTTGGCCCTAGCCCCAACTTGAATGCCAATACCCCTTATAAATGCCTTGTGGGCATTCCATAGCATAAAAGGGTCACTAACAGATCTAGTGTTATTATCAAAAAAATCATACAACTTGGTTTTAAATATTTCTTTCATTTTTTCTTGCTATAACAGGAAGGAGTTGACCCTCGTCAGCGCGCTCGCCCCAACAGAAGACGAGTCCGCCATGGAAAGGACAACTGAAGCGTGGTCTGACCATATAATTGAGTTAATCTTGACATTTTTAGTTTGTAGCAGTGTTTGTTTATCCACTATAAAAATGTCTATTCTAGTATACACAAGATGAGGTGGAGAAAAAAAGGTAAAGTCCTTTTCACCAGCATGGAAGCATCTCCATGTATCATGCAGATTCTCCTTGTTGATGGAGGGTAATAATGATTGCGCTGGATATTTGCGTTGAGTTGTTGAGTCCATTGTTGGATCTGGGGTAAGTACACATTGAGTACACGTTGACTATTATGTAGGTTGTGTTGTTGAGGTCACATACTAGCAATAGGAATCTTCCCTGGGGGTCACTTATTTCTTTATGCAGTTTGAAAGCAACAGAATCTCTAATCGCTATAAAGACTCCCTTTGTTTTGGATTCTGCATTTGCAGTAAAAATTTGAGGGTAATGTCTATTGGAGCACTTGGGAGGACTTAGGGAACTGAAATAAGTTTCTTGCGCACATAATACATCACAATTATGCATGATAGTCTCCTTCCACAGGGAGCTACGCTTTGCCGGGTGATTTAGTCCTTTGTCATTTATGGTTAGGAAGTTAATTGACATGGTGGAGATCTGGGTTAACCACTATAGTTGAAATGTAAGATTCTTGTGTTTTGGTTAAAGCTCTGTTCAGTATTGTTTTCCAGTAGAGCGAGTAGTAGTCAAGTTGGGATCATGTGTGAGAGGGTTTGTACTCACAATTGATTATCTGATTACACTTTACAGTGATGCCAGGCAGTAGGGATGAGCCGAACACTCCCCTGTTCGGTTCGCACCAGAACATGCGAACAGGCAAAAAAATTTGTTCGAACACGGGAACACCATTAAAGTCTATGGGACACGAACATGAATAATCAAAAGTGCTAATTTTAAAGGCGTATATGCAAGTTATTGTCATAAAAAGTGTTTGGGGACCTGGGTCCTGCCCAGGGGACATGGATCAATGCAAAAAAAAGTTTTAAAAACGGCCGTTTTTTTCAAGAGCATTGATTTTAATAATGCTTAAAGTGAAACAATAAAAGTGTGATATTCCTTTAAATTTCGTACCTGGGGGGTGTCTATAGTATACCTGTAAAGGGGCGCATGTTTCCCGTGTTTAGAACAGTCTGACAGCAAAATGACATTTCAAAGGAAAAAAAGTCATTTAAAACTACTCGCGGCTAATAATGAATTGCCGGACCGACAATACACATAAAATTGTTCGCTGTTCGGCGAACTTGCGAACAGCCTATGTTCGAGTCGAACGTGAGTTCGACTCAAACTCGAAGCTCATCCCTACCAGACAGTCTTTGAAGTGGTTCAGTTGTATCCTTGTTGTTGTTGACGTTATGGTGAAAAGATGATGAGTTCTTGAGGTAGAGGTCTCCGACATCCAAAAAAACTTAGGAAAAGCACAAACAAGAGAAAGAGAACTTAACAACATAACATGAAAAACAGTAATGTGTACCTAACGTAGTGCATTCTGTGGATTGGATATACTCCAGACTTGGGCAGCTTTAGCTGCTAGATAAAGTGGGGGGTAAAACAACTCTGTTGTCCTGGCCTGGGTTTCCAGGGATTAGACCTTAAATCTAACCAACCGGGCTCATATTAAGTATGTGATTTAGCATTTTTTGCAGTAACTTTTTTCCATTCCCTCTCAATGAGACGCAGGGTACTGGTGGCTGGATTTCCCCCGTCTGGGTCAGGAAGAATATCCCATTCTTTTAGCAGGGCAATCCCTTTTTCCAAAGAGGTGATCGAGTAGGTATGATTGTCTTTGGTGACAGTCAGTTTCGTGGGGTACCCCATCTGTAGGCAATTTTATGGTTTCGGAGAACTTTAGTCACTGTGGTCAGACTTTTCCTTTTTTGAAGCATGTACTGCGTGTACTGTGAAGGGACCTGGTCTTGTTTTCGTATAAGTGACATTAAAAGTTCTTTCACATGGAAAAAATGTAGGCGGGGGATTACATCCCTAGGGATGTGGTCTGGTAAGTGAGATGGCTTGGGGAGACGGTGAATCATATCGATGGTAACGTCTAAGTCCGTAAGGTCAGGTGAAAGATTTTTAAAGAGGTTCATTGCATAGAGGTTCAGTTCATATTGCTGTACAGTTTCAGGGATCCCCCTTATCTTTTTAATTGTTCCTCCTGGACCTGTCCTCCATGTCAGCTAATTTAGCTTTAATCCATTCATTATCTTTCTCCCTTTCATCATATGCATCCACCAAGTCATTAATTGTACCTGCATATTCCTCCATTTTGGATTCTATGTGATCCACTCTGTTCCCCACCTCTTGTACTTCCCGTTTAAATATGTGCATGCATGTAGCCATATCTGACTGGATAGTACTGCGTAAAGATAGGAGCATGTCCTTTAGTACTGTATCTCCTTTCTGGGCCCAATCCGTTGCCATCCAGCCTAGGTTTGGATTTGGCAGGGCTATTAGTAGATGGAGAAGGAGGATAGGAGCTCTGGCTAGCTGAGGAGTAGTTTTTGGACTGAGGATTACTTTTAGTTGAGGCCCTTGTGTGCTGAGAGGCCGCCTCTGGTGTGTAGGCGTCAGTGCCATTTTGGCTGTCTCCGTCCACTACCATGGGGAAGAAGTCTGTGAGGCGCTGGGGCTTCCTATTGCCTCTCCGCTTGGACATGGTCCCTGGGATGTCCTGAGCTGGATCGCCAAAGTCTTAGGGTGAATAGGCGTCCCTATCAGCGTTGCTGTGTGCCGCTATGTCCCTGGTACGCCGGAGCTTCTCAGCTATGCTGCCATCTGGCTTCCACGCAGGCCATGCCCCCATGGATATTTTATTTTCAATAAATACTTTCCTATGTGTTTTTCTTCAAAAAGGACAGTTTGTTTGTGAGCAGGCAGGTACATATCAAAAATACAATGTCAAATTAACAAGGGAAACCAACCTTCTTGAGGTTAATAAAAAATACAAGATAATAATGCAATTGTGGTAACTTGACACACAAAAAAAAAATTATATGGAGATTACTAGAAAATAATTTTTAAGTAATCGTAAAATAAATCTTGATGGAATAAAAAAAAAATTATAAAAGATGAGTATAAAAAATAATTGTAAACATTATTATGGAGATCGGGTTTTTAAAAAATAGAACATTATTCACGAGATGAGGATAAATAATGAAGAAATAAGTTTGTGAGAAGTCTGTGTGAATATGAGCAGCAAAACAACTTCATTCCTCTAGCATTATAAAGAAGAAAAGAATGCGCTGTATTAAAAGATCACAGAATTAGCAGTGTCAGGAATGTGCTAGCTCCAATACGAACGCTAGTTTTAACACACCAAGCGCTTCCATCTCATACTTGCTTCAGAGCATGCGTTGTTTTTGGTCTGTCGGAACAGCATACAGACGAGCGGTTTTCACAATAGGAATTGGTTTCGTCGGAAATATTTAGAACATGTTCCATTTCTAGGTCCATCAGAATTTTCAAAAAAAAAAAAGTCAGATGAGGCATACACACGATCGGAATATATGATGAAGAGCTTCCGTCTAACTTTTTCTGTCAGACATTCCGCTCGTGTGTACGTGGTATTAGTGCTGGAACTGGATTACCATCCCAAAGCTAGTGGACACTACCCACTTATTAAGGTCATACCGGGCTTGAAAATTGAGCAAGATTAGTGAAACAGAAAGGCTAGACACAGGTGGCTGTTTTTTGACAGCTCTGAAAAGCAATTCACAGCGGATCTCTTTCCAAAGCTAGTTGACAGGCAGCTCTGAGGTGATATGCTGCCTCCTGGATGCCTATCTTTTTGGTAGGGTAAAATCCTGCCACACTGCACACACCATAATCATGTGCATTGGAACAGTTGCAGAGTAGTCCTATTAACTTGAATAAGGAAGGTTTGGCGGCAGTACCACCTGTCGTAAGTGATATGCTGTATAAAATTTACCATGCCATGATGCAACCGTGGCATGTGTACCAATATCTTTGCCGGCAATGTTAAGATGCCAGTGGCGGGTGGAAGGGGCCATAAAGATCAACTACCTGTTTTCTCCACCCCTCTGCCATCTGTATAAATAGGGCATTAGACATGATGTGTGTGGCTGCAGTGAATTACAGAGGACTGGGGTTAATCTACACCGAGTGAACTTTGCTCTTTAATGGGCTTGAATACATATCAGATCACTGGCTCTTCCCACTTGCGGCCTGAAGTTGCTCTTTAAGGGTCCTTAATACATAATGCAATCACATACTATTAGATTGTTGCCTTTCTAGACCTTCCAGCTATTGAATATTTCATTTTCTTTTCCATTTCAAGCATATATGACATTTTTTGTTTTTTTCTGAAAGAAAGCACTATATCATTATACAAAGCACAGAGGAACTAAAATAGAGAAAGGAACAATTCAAAGGTTTCATTTTTCAGGTTATGCTGAAGGAGAAAGTATTGATTTGTTACTTTTGGAAAAGTCAGTTTCTTTTCCAGTACAGTTGTAATCGTTTCAGAAGCCTTAAGACAGGAAAGGAGGCCAACATATCAATCACAAAACCTCAATACTCCTTTTATCTCACAGATCAATAAGGAGATGTGTAGCTAGCACATTATCTTCAATGCTTTTATGAAGCAGCTAAATTTACTCTCCGTGTCTTTCAACAGCATGGAAGACAAACAGTTTGAGATGTTAATCTGCCAGATATATGGCTTCTAGCTCTGGGTCCACTATAACATCAGTTATAATGATTTAGAACAGATTAGGCCATTTCCCTACTGCGTGATATTAATTGTTTCCTTCATACTCTATCAATTGCTAATGCCCTTTTTTTTTTTTTTTTTTGCAGAGACCGACACATCAGCTAGTGGGTGTCATTTATGATGACTGGATGCAATACACCAATGTACATCTTCTTTTTAAGTTGAAGCATTAAAACCCTGCACTGTAAAAGAAAACCTAACTTAGAAAAAAGAAGAAAGAGAAAATTAATCTTAAAAATGTACAAATGAACTCAGAGAACCATTTTCACTGGTTCTCTGTTTTATGCACCTGGCCCCTGGAGACAGAACACAGGAGACATGTCTGGTGCACACATAACATATAACAGAACTAAAAAAAAATGCCCTAGCCACACCCTTAAAGAAACTATATGTATTGGGAACTATTTCTCACATATTTAATGGCTTAAATATTTTCTAAGGCACCAATATGGAAATGTATGCCGATTGGTAGATTTGATTTCACTCTGACCTTCAACAGTAGCCTTTCTCAACCAGACCTGAAACAGGTTGTAGCTTATATAGTGGCTGTCATAGCTACACAGTTATTGCCTGTGTCAACGGGCTTTGAGCTTGTGTCAATGGCATCAGTTTAACATCAGTTTGAGACACTTTTCAGATCATTCAGAATTCAATGACTGGTGCATTTGGCCTGCGGTTTATCTTCTGACCTTCCTCAAGGATGCTTTATTTTTCCATAAACTTGTATGGGTGTTCAAAACCAATTTCATGTGAACAGAAGCCAATTTACACAGGCTATAACTCTTTTACTAAAGTACTACTGTAACCTTGGCTACAATGTAAAAGTTAGCAGACAGATTGTATCTTGGCTTTTTCTAGGGGAGAAGGATCTGCCAGTACAAAAAAAAGTTTGGCCAGAGACTAAAGGCTGCCAAATATGTATTAAAATTCAGCTGTGTCAGCAGGGACCGGACAATTTTTTATCCAAGCGTAGCACCCTCTAGTGTGCTAGAAGTGGTAGTAATTAGGTTTTTGTTAGTGTAGGTAACTTCCAGGCCTGGCTGGCAGTCAGCCTGTTTTGATCTGGGATGGGAGTGACTCAGGAAGAGCTGGGTGACTTATCACAGGCAGCATCACCAAGACCTCCCACTTCTTTCCTGAATGTTCTAGAATCTTCTGGAAAGGAAGGAGGAGAGGAGAGGTGGAGCTTCCTGTGGTATTCTGATGATCCCTGACCAATCCCCAACTTGGATTGGCAGAGGGCAGGTCTCCTTAAATACTTAGGGTCAGCCCAGCTGGGAAAGATTTGCTCGGGGTGGAAGTTGGAGATGGAGTGCTAGGCTGTCATGGCCTTGGATGGAGCTCCCCAAACTGGGGGGGTGACCTTGGGTCTGCGATCGGGTGTGGACAGGGCCCTCTGAGAACACGTGGAGGAGTCCTGGAAAGGAGGCACAGGAGCAAGGAGAGGACATCAGGAGAGCACTGCCAGGCAAGTCTCCAGGGAGGAACAACAGGTCACAGCCAAGAGGGTTGGTGAGTGTCATACAGTTGTTAGGTCTGGAAAGCACTCTTAAGAGGACTGGGTTCAAGTAGACTAGGATGGGTGCAGAGCCAGTGGGGTGGACTGTGATAGCATGGGCAGTGGAGAGAGAGACAGCTGCAGCCAGGAAGGCTGGCAGGGCCTGAAGATGTGGTACTGGGCTCAGTAGCCACGTGGACAGCTAGCACTGGGACTACTTACCTTTTGCTACACCAAAGGGGTCTGCGGTCCCTGCCTGTAAAAGGCATCTGCTTTGGGCCTGGCTGAGCCAGTGTCACGCCTATCCATCAGGGATAGCTGGTCCTGAAGAGTGAGCTCAAGAGTTGTACTGGAGCTAGAAGTAAAGAGGTTGCATATATCTGAGGTGTATATAGTTTGGTCCCATATACCTTTTCTGCAATCAATTGGGCATCTCAAGAATATCCCATTCCCATCCAAGTTAAATCCCCTCAATAAAAATACAAAAACAAAGTTCAAGGACTGTTTTTCTGTCTGAGGATGAATGAGAACTGTGTGCCCGGCTGGGCAGGCTGATGGACGGACCACACCACTCAGCAGCTCCTATGGGGTACCGCTACACAAGTATGGGCAGGTTGGTTGTACAGAAGTTCATCTAACGAACAACTTCTGTACAACCAGCCTAATTTGGAGAAGAAGCTCCAGGGATTATATATATTTTTACAGTTTAGAAAGCTAAGTGCTTAGCCCAAGTTTGAAAAAATTTGCAAACATTTCAAATGAAGCAGTTTGAAATCAGTTATTTCTTCATGTAGCTGTTGACAGTGGTGTTTCCTGGTCTCAGGCAATCTAGTTTCCAATTGTTTATGTTGTTTCTCTGCTTCACTTTTTAAAACCTAATTTCTGTGATTTTAATACGTGAACTGTCTTACAAAAAATAATAACTTTTAAAAAAAAAGGCTAATCACAAAATATAATCATAATCATACAATCAAATCATAATATAGAATACGTTCACCTTTAAAACATGTTACAGTTACACCTGTAACATATCCCAGCCCCACTCCCACCTCCTCTCCCCTGCAGCTGCTGTCACATTTAAAATTGATGCTGCTGTATGGACCTCCACGTCAGTCTAACCATTTACCTCAATCACACAACCCTTATAAATCAACAGAATAACAAAGACAAAATCCCCCAAAAGTGATTAGACAAAGCCATTAGCTATGATCAAATCAAATAAAATGTACGATTCTGTTTAATTACTATGATGAGGCCGATATAATAGTGCCTGATGTGTAAATAGAGAGCTAAAGGTAAAATTATTATTTTATTTAAAATGTTTGCTTTTTGAGTACTTTAAAGCAGAACTTCAGTCATGTTTTCACCTTTCCATCTATTGAATCCTCTGCCCTTGTTGTTTTAATTTTGGATAGTAAAACATTTTTTTTTTCTGCCAGTAAATACCTTATACAGCCCACTTCCTGTATCTTGTCTGGTGAAAAGCCTAGGCTTATGACATGCACAGCTCTCTCTCTCACTCTTGTGAGAGTTTGCCAGGAAGGGAGGGGGGTGAATCATAAGAGGGTCAATGAGAGCTGCAGGGCTGCAGAGCTGGAGGTGTGCCTACTGTATGTGTGTCTGTGTACATCCAGGAAGTGAACAGGCAGCAGCTTCAGCTGCCCACAGTTAAAATGGATGCAGCCAGACTTAGTGGAGGTAGATTTCTGCAGCATATTTAGCAAGTACAGAATCAAAGCATATATAAAATAATATGCAAAGTAGTTGGCGGGAAGCTTAAGAATGTTCAAGATGTTTTTATTACAAATTATGTGAGCAGACTGCAGTTCCTCTTTAAATTGCTCTTTTCTACTTCTTGCAGAGGTTTTTCTTCTATAAAAACACCCAAAAAAAGACAAAAGCGATTTGATTCTCAGACATTACCAAACATGGACAGTAAGAATGCAAATCTTAGGCGCGGTTCAGCAGGATCCATTCATTTAATAGAGTCAGTTCTATTTTCCTCAAGCACCCAAGCTGAGAGGAGGCCAAAGATTTCCTAAAAGCCAATAATATAATAGCACTATAGTTTGTCCAGTTCAGAGCCTTTTCATACAATCCTCTTACCCCCTCCAGAATGTAGTCACAATAGTTTATCAGTATTCTAAAACCATAGTTTCACCAAAGCTATATTAAGGCTAGGGATGAGCCGAACACCCCCAGTTCGGACCAGAACCTGCGAATGGACCAAAAATTTGCACGAACTTTAGAACCCCATTGAAGTCTATGGGACTCGAACGTTTAAAATCAAAAGTGCTACATTTAAAGGCTAATTTGCATGGTATTGTCCTAAAAAGGGTTTGGGGACCCGGGTCCTGCCCCAGGGGAAATGTATCTATGCAAAAAAGTTTTAAAAATGGCAGTTTTTTCGGGAGCAGTGATTTTAATGATGCTTAAAGTGAAAAAAAAGTGAAATATTCCTTTAAATATCATACCTGGGGGGTGTCTATAGTATGCCTGTAACGTGGCACGTGTTTCCCGTGCTTAGAACAGTCCCTGCACAAAATTTTTAAAGGAATAAAAATAATTTAAAACTGCTTGCGGCTTTAATGTAATGTCGGATCCCGACAATATGAATGAAAATCAGTGAGACAAACGGCATGGGTACCCCCCCCCCCCAGTCCATTACCAGGCCCTTTGGGTCTTGTATGGATATTAAGGGGAACCCCGCATCCAAATTAAAAAAAGGAAAGGCGTGGGGCCCCCAGGCCCTATATACTCTGAACAGCAGTATACAGGCGGTGCAAACAAGACAGGGACTGTAGGTTTGTTGTTAAGTAGAATCTGTTTGTAATGTATTTTGAACTGGTACATTTTTAAAGTGTAGCTCCAGCCAAAAAAATCTATTTTTAAGCTTTTTGGAAAACATAGGGAAGGGTTTTTGTTTTGCTGTCTGTGCACCTCTTCAGAAGATTTCACCTCACTTTCTGTCCCAATGAAAAATGTTTTTTGACAATTTGGGGTTTTTAGTGAAACAAGGATTGGTGATAAAGCATCAGTGGAGAGGAGACACGTTTTCCCATATTAACTCTTACAGGAGAGAATTTCCCTTCCTAGGGGTAGATTTCATCTCACTTCCTGTTGTCTCCTTCCGTTTGCAAGTAGGAGTCTTTTGTAGGTTGGATGTTTGAAAGTAGGGGCCTGCCCTATATACTCTGCAGAAATTGGGGCCTTAGGTGTTGGTGTTGCCACAACACTGTAAGTCCTCACAGTTACTCTTGGTGGGCGCAGAAACGGGCCCTGCTGTGAAATATTAGATCAAGAATTGTAATTACATGTCCCTGTTGAACAGGGGCAGAAAAATTGGGCCTTAGGCACTGGTGCCACAACACCGCAAACCCTCACATATACTCTAATTGGAGCGCAGGAATAAGCCCTCCTGCAAAATATTGCATCAAAAATTGTAATTACACTCCCCTGTTAAACAGGGGCTGAAAAATTGGGCCTTAGGCACTGGTGCCACAACACTGCAACCCCTCACAGATACTCTAGTTGGAGAGCAGGAATGAGCCCTGCTGCAAAGTATTGCATCAAAAATTGTAATTTCCACGCCCCTGTTAAACAGAGGCTGAAAAATTGGGTCTTAGGCACTGGTGCCACAACACTGCAACCCCTCACAAATACTCTAGTTGAGCACAGCAACAAACCCTCCTTGCGAAATATTGCATCAAAAATTGTAATTACACACCCCTGTTCAACAGGGGCTAAAAAATCGGGCCTTAGCCACTGGTGGTGGCGCCCAGAACCAAAAATATTCTTACAAGCTATCAGCATGATCATTGAGGAGGAGGAGGATAGTCACTCAGCATAACAGGATAGTCACTCAGCATCAGCATAGGCAGCCTTGAAGGGATCTGACATTTCAAAAAAAAGTTGGTGGACAGGCGCAACCTGTGATCGGATACAAAGCCTCCGAAAGAACGCTGGATGCAGGACAGGCCAGTAGCTCAATTGCATACTGTGCAAGCTCTGGCCAGTGATCCATCCTCAAGACCCAGTAACCCAGAGGATTTTCAGTGGGAAAGGTGTACCTTGGGGTTGTGGACTAAAAAATTGTCTGAACCCATCAGTCAGACGGCCACATTCTCCACCACTCCTTCTTTGACTGACCGAAGCCTCAGCAACACGTTGTCCAGGAACAGGAGTTTGTAACCTCTCAGTCTTTGGGAATGCGTTGCACAGACCTTTCTGCAAGGCCTCCTAAAGATGTTTCATCCTCTGCTCCCTCTGCGACGACAAGATAAGGTCCGCGACCTTACCCTTGTAATGTGGATCAAGGAGGGTTGCCAGCCAGTATTGATCCCTCTCCTTGATACCACAAATACGAGGAACCTTCCGCAGGCTTTGCAGGATCAGGGAGGCCATACAGCGTAAGTTTGCTGAGGCATGCGGTCCGGAGTCCTCTGGGTCACTGAGGACGACATGATCAGCAGCCACCTCCTCCCAGCCACGTACAAGTCCATGTGTTTCTTGGGGCTGTAAATGATCCCTTAAAGACTGCTGATGATGCTGAGTGCCGGGCTCCAACTCCATGCTGACACAATCCTCCTCTTCCTCCTCCTCCTCCTCGTTCTCTTCCTGTGTGATCGGCGGGCACGCAGGAACACTTTCTGGATAAAGGGGGCCTTGAGAGCTAAGGAAGTCCTCCTCTTTCTTCCTCTGTTCTGCCTCAAGTGCCCTGTCCATTATTCCACGCAGCGTGTGCTCCAACAGGTGGACAAGGGGGACAGTGTTACTGATGCATGCACTGTCACTGCTCACCATCCTTGTGGCCTCCTCAAATGGTAACAGGACAGTGCATGCATCCCTGATCATGGCCCACTGGCGTTGGGAAAAAAAACAGGCTCCCCTGACCCTATCCTGGTGCCAGAGTTGCACAGGTACTCATTGATGGCTCTCTGCTGCATGTGCAGCTGCTGCAGCATGGCCAATGTTGAGTTCCACCTGGTGGGCATGTCACAGATTAGGCAGTTCTTGGGCAGGTTAAATTCCTTTTGGAGGTCAGCAGCCGAGCACTGGCATTATATGACCTGGGGAAATGATCACAGACTTTCTAGACCTGCCTCAGGACATCCTGTAAGCCTGGGTACCTGCCCAAGAACCGCTGAACCACCAAGTTAAGGACGTGAGCTAAACAGGGCACATGGGTCAGTTGTCCCTGTCGGAGGATGGAGAGGAGCTTGGTGCCATTGTCGCATTGTCGCCACTATTGTCGCCACTATACCTGCCTTAAGCTGGCATGGCGTCAACCACCTCTGAACCTGCCCCTGCAGAGCTGACAGAATCTCTGCCCCAGTGTGGCTCCTTTCTCCCAAGCACACCAGCTCAAGCACCGCATGGCATCTTTTTGCCTGCGTGCTTGCAAAGCCCCTTGAACGCCTACGGAGCACCACTGGCTCCGAAGACAAATCAGCACAGGAAGAGGCCAAGGAGGAAGAAGAAGAGGAGGGGGTGGAGGAGAGAGGTGTGGCAGAATCACCACTAGTAGTATTTTGGAGGCGTGGTGGCAGAACAACCTCCAACACTACTGCACCCTGTCTTGCATCCTTCCCAGCTGCCAGAAGAGTCACACAGTGTGCGGTGAAAGATAGGTAACGTCCCTGTCCATGCTTGCTGGACCATGAGTCAGCGGTAATATGCAACTTACCACTGACCACCCTGTCCAGCGAGGCCAAGACATTGCCTTTCACATGCCGGTAGAGAGCCGGAATCGCCTTCCGTGAGAAAAAGTGGCGTTTGGGAACCTACCACTGAGGAACTGCACATTCCACAAACTCACGGAAGGGGGCAGAGTCTACAAAATGAAAAGGCAGCAGTTGAAGTGCTAGCAAATTAGCATTCAACTGCTGGGCATGTGGATAGCTGGGAGTGAACTTCTTTCAGTGCAGCAGCTGGGGCAGGGAAATTTGCCTGGTACAATCTGACGTCGGTGTACCGTTAGCAGATTGCCCCTAAATACTTGGCTGTGACACACCTAATTCTAAACCTTCATTCCTCTCAGTGCAGGTCTCAGAGAGGACTGAAGGTATAGTGGGGTTGGAGATCCCAGCTGATGAGGAGCAAGGAGAGGTCCTCTTTGTTCTTTGGTGTAGGTCTTTTATGTGCGCTTGCCGAAGAACTGCATGGCAGGTCGACATATGTCTGGTCAAGCATGTGGTGACCAAGTGGGTGATGTTTTGGTCACGCGAGATACGCTTGAGACATATGTTGCAAATAGCAGTGGTGGGATCAGATGCACTTGTCTCAAAAAAGGCCCACACCAAAGAAATTTTGGAATAACGCGCAGAGACAGCAGCGCCCTGCACATGCGGAGCTCTGCGGTGTGATGCAGTCAGTGTGCTGCCCTTATGCTGGCCCCTGGAGGGCATCCTGCCTTGTTGGTGATGTGCCTCCTCCTCCTCCTCTTCTCTCCTATCAGGCACCCATGTGGAGTCAGTGACCTTATCATCCCCTCCCTCACATCACTGGAGCAAAGCTGGCAGTATGCTGCAGCTGGGGGAACATGACTGCCAGATTGCTGTCCTCCTTGGGCACCCCCTCTCTCTGGGCTCACGTTACTGCCTTCCTCTAGCTGGGTACCATCATTGGAGCCTTCAAAATGCTGGTCATCCTCCTGGAGCATGTACCCAACACTATGGTCAAACAGTTCGGGGGACTCCTCAGGAGGACATGGTGGGGCTAGGGAAGGAGTGACTGATGCCATTGAGCCGAGGGAAGAGGCCGCGTTGGCAGCTGCTGTGCCAGACAAAGTACCCTGAGCCTGGGTGAGAGAGGATGAGGAGGATGAGGACAGCTTGGTCATCCACTCTACCAAGTTTTCCGCATGTTGCGGCTCAACGCGGCCAGCTGCCGAAAAAAAGGACAATCGTGTCCCATGGCCACGTGCTGATGAGGATGCACCGTCTCCACGACTAGCACTGTTGCCTCTAGACACAGAGCCTGCTTGCCCTCTTTTATTGGCTTGTGACTGTCTGCCTCTCCTTGTTGGCCTTCCAGACATACCAATGGCCTGCAGTGAGATGTAGCTGCACAAAGCTGGGATGTATATATACCCTGTTTCCCCGAAAATAAGATCTAGCATGATTGTCGGTGATGGCTGCAATATAAGCCCTACCCCCCAAATAAGCCCTAGTTAAAATCCTTGTAGGTCTTATTTTCAGGGTAGGGCTTATTTTCAGGGAAACAGGGCAGGGCTTATTTGGGGGGTAGGGCTTATATTGCAGCCATCACTGACAATCACACTAGGTCTTATTTTCGGGGAAACAGGGTATATACTGATACTGCAGCTAGCAGAATCAACTGTCTGCCTGTGGTATTAATAGGATCAGAAGAACACCACCAAATGTATTCAGGTAGCTTTAAGTGCACACTGTGCAGAGGACACAGTACACTAACTGTAAATACTGTAGCTGCCCGTCTGTTGTATTAATAGGAGCAGAACAACAGCAATTGTCTTCAGGTAGCTTTAGGTGCAAACTGTGCAGAGGACACAGTACACTACCTATAAATACTGTAGCTGCCTAGTAGAAAAATGTGAACAATTCCGCGCCAAAAAGTGTTAATAAATTTAAATAAATTAAAGCAGCTACACCCTAACTGGATGAAAAAATCATCAGTACATAAGTGAGAAAAGGGGAGAAGTGGGGAGCGCTAGATAGGAGTGAAAAATATATAAAATTATATACACCAAGTGCTAAGCATGAAAATTGAGCTTCTAGTATATAATAACCAGCCTGCCTATGTGTATCAAAAAAAAAAGATAAGTAGAATACTGGGACTAAAACCAATAAGGATAATAATGTGAAGTGATTAATCATACCACAGTAAGTGATTCCAATGTTAATAACTTAGATAAACATTAAAAATTGCAATGAATATACAAAGTCCATCAAATGTGAAGAGATGATTGAAGTGAAATCCTGGTCTGAATCTTGACATCAAAGCATAAAACAGCAGAATCCCTTCACCATCACTGAGAATCACCAATGTGCTCATAGAAATGGGTGTCAGCTTACCAGATGGAGTTGACCAATTTAATGAAAAAAAGGTCAAATAGGCTTTAGCAAGATAATGCTTGCTACAATGGAGAGAGGTAGACCGGACTCCTATCCTCACATCACAGGGTCTCACGCATGGGATATGAAAACAGATGGAGAGGAACCGAACATAGTGTAACACTGTTTATTAAAAATTAATAAAAACAAACATAGCCAAAGGGCTACTCACATATAAGGTGCCATCGCCCGGCACTGAGGCTGGAAAGCGTATCTCTGATGGGGAACCTGCTCTGCAAAGAAGCTCCCAGCTGATCGCGGCAGCGGCGTGCGTTCCACCCACAACAGACAGACGACCACGGAAGGCCGGATGTGATGTAATTGCGTGACCAAGTACCGTCTCGACGTACGTTTAGTTAAACACGTCTTCAGGACCTGAAGGGCCTGGTATGGAATTTAGGGGGACCCCCCACGTCATTTTTTTAAAAAATTTTGGTTCGTTTTCATGAGTTCGACTCGAACTCGAAGCTCATCCATATTCCTCAACTTACCTTCTGCCTGATTCCAACCTGTATGTCAGGGATACCACATGCAGGCATCCAGCATAGGTGATCAGATCGGTTGGTTGCACCTGAAGGAATCAGGATTCAGATGAATAAGTGAAAGTATGTTTATTAAGACTATAACACACTTCCAATACCAACACCAGTAAACATAAGCAAGTAAGTGAAAAGTAAACGTAACAATGCGAAACCCTAAACAATAACCTAACTAACTATATACTAATGAAGAGAGCACACTGGAGCAAGACAGGACAGGCACAGAAAACAAGGACAGCAGGAAACAGGTTACAGGGAACAGGTCTTAGGATCAAAGTACAAGGATCAAGCATCAGATTCAGGCAGGTACACATCTTGCAGGGAAAATACTGAAGCACTGAACATCAGTGAAGGGTGGGCTTATATACCCCCAGCAGTCCACATCAGGTGTCGCCTAATTCCCTGTATAGTCCATCTGCTGGGAGACACCTGCTGGTGGCCACCAGAACTACACCCTTTGGTTCCGAGAACACCAGCAGGTGACCCAAGTAATGACACAGGTGCTGACACTGTAACCACTTATTACTGACCTTTGACTTGTTTGCAGACTACGCTTTTGCTTTTGCTTGATCCCTACCTGACACATCTGTTACAGGACCCCGGCTTGCACACCTCTTGGTGGAATGATCATGAGTAGGGATGAACCGAACACCCCCCTGTTCGGTTTGTACCAGAACATGCGAACAGGAAAAAAGTTTGTTCGAACACGCGAACACCGTTAAAGTCTATGGGACACGAACATGAATAATCAAAAGTGCTAATTTTAAAGGCTTATATGCAAGTTATTGTCATTAAAAAGTGTTTGGGGACCTGGGTCCTGCCCCAGGGGACATGGATCAATGCAAAAAAAAGTTTCAAAAACGGCCGTTTTTTCAGGAGCAGTGATTTTAATAATGCTTAAAGTCAAACAATAAAAGTGTAATATTCCTTTAAATTTCGTAGCTGGGGGGTGTCTATAGTATGCCTGTAAAGGGGCGCATGTTTCCTGTGTTTAGAACAGTCTGACAGCAAAATGACATTTCGAAGGAAAAAACCCATTTAAAACTACTCGCGGCTATTGCATTGCCGACAATACACATAGAAGTTCATTGATAAAAACGGCATGGGAATTCCCCACAGGGGTACCCCGAACCAAAATTTAAAAAAAAATGACGTGGGGGTCCCCCTAAATTCCATACCAGGCCCTTCAGGTCTGGTATGGATATTAAGGGGAACCCTGGCCAAAATTAAAAAAAAAATGATGTAGGGGTCCCCCTAAATTCCATACCAGACCCTTCAGGTCTGGTATGGATTTTAAGGGGAACCCCGCACCAAAAAATAAAAAAATAAAACGGCGTGGGGTCCCCCCAAGAATCCATACCAGACCCTTATCCGAGCACGCAACCTGGCAGGCCGCAGGAAAAGAGGGGGGGACGAGAGTGTGGTCCCCCCTCCTGAACCGTACCAGGCCACATGCCCTCAACATTGGGAGGGTGCTTTGGGGTAGCCCCCCAAAACACCTTGTCCCCATGTTGATGAGGACAAGGGCCTCATCCCCACAACCCTGGCCGGTGGTTGTGGGGGTCTGCGGGCGGGGGGCTTATCGGAATCTGGAAGCCCCCTTTAGCAAGGGGACCCCCCGATACCGGCCCTCCCCCCTTTGTGAAATGGTAAGGGGGTACTTACCCCTACCATTTCACTAAAAAACTGTCAAAAATGTTAAAAATGACAAGAGACAGTTTTTGACAATTCCTTTATTTAAATGCTTCTTCTTTCTTCTATCTTCCTTCATCTTCTTCTTCTGGTTCTTCTGGCTCTTCTGGTTCTTCCTCCGGCGTTCTCGTCCAGCGTCTTCTATCTTCTTCTCCTCGGGCCGCTCCGCACCCATGGCATGGGGGGAGGCTTCCGCTCTTCTCTTCATCTTCTTCATCTTCTCTTCTTCTTTTCTTCTCTTCTTCTCTTCTTCATTTTCTTCTCCGGGCCGCTCCACACCCATGCTAGCATGGAGGGAGGCTCCCGCTGTGTGACGGCGTCTCCTCGTCTGACGGTTCTTAAAAACTGTCAAAACGGTTTTGACAGTTTTTTAGTGAAATGGTAGGGGTAAGTACCCCCTTACCATTTCACACGGGGGGGGCGGGATCTGGGGGTCCCCTTGTTAAAGGGGGCTTCCAGATTCCGATAAGCCCCCCGCCCGCAGACCCCCACAACCACCGGCCAGGGTTGTGGGGATGAGGCCCTTGTCCTCATCAACATGGGGACAAGGTGTTTTGGGGGGCTTCCCCAAAGCACCCTCCCAATGTTGAGGGCATGTGGCCTGGTACGGTTCAGGAGGGGGGGGCACACTCTCATCCCCCCTCTTTTCCTGCGGCCTGCCAGGTTGCGTGCTCGGATAAGGGTCTGGTATAGATTTTTGGGGGGACCCCACGCCGTTTTTTTTTTTTGGCGCTGGGTTCCCCTTAAAATCCATACCAGACCTGAAGGGTCTGGTATGGAATTTAGGGGGACCCACGTCATTTTTTTTTTTAAATTTTGGCCAGGGTTCCCCTTAATATCCATACCAGACCTGAAGGGCCTGGTATGGAATTTAGGGGACCCTCACATCATTTTTTTTTTTTAATTTTGGTTCGGGGTTCCCCTGTGGGGAATTCCCATGCCGTTTTTATCAATGAACTTCTATGTGTATTGTCGGACCGGCAATGCATTAATAGCCGCGAGTAGTTTTAAATGGGTTTTTTCCTTCGAAATGTCATTTTGCTGTCAGACTGTTCTAAACACAGGAAACATGCGCCCCTTTACAGGCATACTATAGACACCCCCCAGCTACAAAATTTAAAGGGATATTACACTTTTATTGTTTGACTTTAAGCATTATTAAAATCACTGCTCCTGAAAAAATGGTCGTTTTTAAAACTTTTTTTTGCATTGATCCATGTCCCCTGGGGCAGGACCCAGGTCCCCAAACACTTTTTATGACAATAACTTGCATATAAGCCTTTAAAATTAGCACTTTTGATTTCTCCCATAGACTTTTAAAGGGTGTTCCGCGGCATTCGAATTTGCCGCGAACACCCCAAATTGTTCGCTGTTCGGCGAACTTGCGAACAGCCAATGTTCGAGTCGAACATGAGTTCGACTCGAACTCGAAGCTCATCCCTAATGCTGAAGTATGTAACTGTGGTGGTGAAATCACCCCCGACAGCGCTGGAGTCACGGCTTTATGTATCGTGGGAGCAAACACTGTTGCTGTCAAGATAAATAAATCCGCTCTGCAGCTGAATGGCGTACCTGAAAACAAAAAAATGGTTACCAAACATGATAAAAACATAACAACAATAAAACATTGCAGAATAGAATACAGTAAAAAAGAGCAGAACAATAGAGAGAGAATAGAGAGAGAGAACAATAAAACGACAACTATTTTTGTTTTTTTTATTTTATATTTTTTGTTTTTTTTTTTTTTTACTTTTTTTTGTTTTTGTTTTTTTTTTTACACTTTTTTTTGTAACTTTAACTTTTGTAACTGGTACCAGGTTTGGGTCTCTCAAAATGCGATGGAATCTTGGGAGACCCTGTGAAGGTGTGTCCTAGTCTGTGCAGTGCTGTACCCTACGCTAATACTCAACTAGTGTATGGTAGCGTTCAAAACATTCACCAATGCAAAGACCAGGATTGTCAGGACAGGAGGGACAATAATACCGGGTGTCACGCCTAAATCCGCGCTTGCTGCAGACATAACATCTTTTTTGGGGGGCTCGTTGGTTATGGGTACTCGGTAGGACATAAAGAAAATGCCTCTCATGCAGCCGGCTTACTGCATTTGGTTGGGAAAGGTGAGGTGGAGCTCCGTCTGGAAACAGAAGGGCTCTGACAATCTCTTCCTGGAATTTAAGGAAGGATCCAGTCCGTCCTGAAGCTCTGTATAGCACATAAGCGTTCAGAAAAGCCAATTGAAATAAATAAACAGACACTTTTTTGTACCAGCGTCTGGCCTTACGGGCAACTAGGTACGGCGCCAACAACTGGTCGTTGAGGTCCACCCCTCCCATATTTTGGTTATATTCGTGGACACAGAGGGGTTTCTCCACAACACCAGTCGCCGTAGTAATTTGGACCGTTGCGTCTGCATGAAGGGAGGTAAGAACGAAAACATTCTTATTATCCCTCCACTTCATAGCGAGCAAATTATTACACTGCAAACAGGCTCTCTCCCCCAGCCTAAGACAGGAATCTACAAGCCGCTGGGAAAAGCCCCTGCAATTAGGTTGCACGGTGCCACATGCTCCAATCTGATGATCAAAAAGGTGACTAAAAAGTGGCACGCTCCTGTAATAATTGTCCACGTACAAGTGGTACCCCTTTCCGAATAAGGGTGACACCAAGTCCCACACAATCTTGCCAGCGCTTCCTATGTAGTCAGGGCAGTTTGTCGGCTCTACGTGACTATCTTTGCCCTCGTAAACCATAAAACTACATGTATAGCATGTGGCCCTATCACAGAGCTTATACATCTTGACCCCGTATCTGGCACACTTGCTGGGAAGGTACTGTTTGAATGACAAGCGGCCAGAAAACTTAATCAGGGACTTATCAACGCAAACAACTTGATGGGGAGTAAACAAGTCTGCAAAATGTTGGTTGAAGTGGTTTACGAAGGGCCAAATTTTGTAGAGCCGATCGTATTCAGGGTCTCCACGAGAACGACAGAGTTCATTGTTGTTGAAGTGCATGAACCGCAAAATCTGCTCGTATCATGCCCTGGCCATGGAGGCAGAGAACACGGGCATATGGTAAACTGGGTCAGTGGACCAATATGACCGCAACTCACTCTTTTTATTTATGCCCATGTTGAGGGAAAGGCCCAGAAAGATCTTAAATTCGAAAACCGTAATTGGTTTCCAATCTCTGGCAAGGGAGGACTGGGGAATAGTGGCGATGTGTTGACCAGCATACAAATTGCTTTGGTCCACAATAGATCTATAGAGATCTTCATTGAAAAACAGCGAATAAAAATCCAGTGACATAAAATCAACTGTTTCCACCTGAATGCCGAGTTGGCCAGTGAATGGGGGAAGTACGGGTGCTGCAGAAGTGGTGGGTTCCCAATTCGGATTGGTGAATGCAGCAGGAAGGGCACTATGGGCACGACGGGCCTGTGTTCGTCTTCTTGGTGGCAACGGGGCACTACTTGTGCATGCCACCTCGCCAGCTTGAACTGCACTTATGGGACTCGCCACGTCACCAAGTGTTACTGCAGTGCTGGATATACGACCAGGGTGTACTATGCCGCTGGTGCTTGCCAGTTCACCAGAAGGAATAGCAGCGCTAGTACTTCTCTGCTCCATATGAGGGACCTGCGGTTCTTGCACTTCAAGGACAGAAGAAGAAGATTGGGGTCTGGTACGCCTGACCTTGGCAGGGACCACAACTCCGTCGTCAGAGCTATCTGTCGTCTACAGGATCGTATTCTGAGCCTGAATCTGACAGATGAATGACTTCCTCTTCACTATCTGTCATGCTCAGAAATGTGTAAGCCTCTTCACTAGTGTACCTCCGATTTGCCATTTTGGGCTCTAAATTTAGTGGTACACTAGTGAGACTCACAGGCAAAAAAGCTCCTGACTGTCAGCGACTGTATCAAAACGCTACCAAAAAACTGTTAGCAATCACAGGGATCAGGCCTGACTCTGCGAATGCTGCAGTTATGTGTGCTTAGTGTTTTGTAAGTGTCAGTGATCGATCGATACTGCACTTGGGTGGGCTGGGCTGGGCTGGGCCGAGGGGCAAAACGCAGGTGCTAGCAGGTATCTGGGCTGATCCCGCTAACACTGCATTTTTGGGAACCCTAAACTGCTGGGGACGCTAGTATAGATCTGATCGGATCGGATATCGATCCGTTCAGATACTATACCACTAAGGGAGGTGTATGCTGTGTGCGTGGGTGTTAGCGGTACTGGCACTAACCTAACGCTGCCTGGGGCGACGCAGACCTTATCTGACCCTAAAAACTTAACTTATATCACCGCCAGGCAATTAGGGGGTTAAACCTTTATAAGGTAATAAACGGCGGGTGCTCTGAAACTATAATAAACTATAAAAAACAAACTAACTAACCAGCGTCACCCGTAACAGTTATACAGTGATCACTGGTGAAAGGGTTAACTAGGGGGCAATCAGGGGGTTAAAACCTTTATTAGGTAGTATATGGGGGTCCCTGTCGCTATAAAACGCTGACCGCAAACCTAAATACTTACCTCCCTAACTAGCATCACCTGTGTCACTAATACAGCGATCAGAAAAACGATTGCTTAGTGACACTGGCGACGGGGGGTGATCAATGGGTTAAAACTTTATTAGGGGGGGTTAGGGGGGTACCCTAGACCTAAAGGGGGCTAACCCTAACTGCCCTACCACTTATAACTGTCACAAACAATGCAAAAAAAAAAAACTGCTATTGGTGTCACTGTGACAGGGGGTACAGGGGGGGGTGATCGGGGGGTGATGGGGGTGAAAAGTGTGCCTAGTGTGTTCTACTGAAAGTGTAGTGTTGGTGCAACTCACATTGATGTCTTCTCTCCTCGGCGCCGGAACGAAAAGACCGACATGAGGAGAGATGACATCACTTTCTCTGCCGCTGTTTACATTACAGCAGCAGAGGAAGATTTTTTTATTCGTGGGGAGCGATTGCGAGGGGGTGGCCACGAATGAGTGGCCTCCCCCTCAGCCTGTATCGCTTCCCCAACGAAGCCGACCGCCTCGGGCACCGGGGGGGGCGTGATGAGCCCCCAGCCCACGGGAGGCAGATCACGTACCAGGTACGTGATTTTGCCTGCCCGTGTCATTCTGCCGAAGTATATCTGCGTTAGGCGGTCGGCAACTGGTTAAAGCACAATCACATGTGCGTTTCTAAAAGGGTTTTTTAACAAACCAACATGTTTGTTGTATAACAATTTTTTAGGTCACATTAATACGTAGAAATTGCCTTTTAAGGTAAAACAGGCATGTTTTAAACCATAAAAAAATACACCACTCTGGAACTTACAAAGTCCCAACTTTTATAGAAAGTGAAGGCAATATCAGACATGAGTATTTATAAACTATGTTTGATATTGCGTTCAGCAGATGGGGTGATGTCACCCCTGGAAAAGCCAAATTTTGAAGATGCACACAAATTGCCTAATGTTAACATGTGCTAGTTGCCATCATGGGGGATCAATGGACGTGTTTTGTGGGTGCAACCCCTTCCTCTCAGCTACTTTATTATTGAGGAAGGGGTTGCACCCACAAAACGCGTACATTGATCTCTTGTGATGGCAGATAGCACATGTTGACACACTGTGCATCTTCAAAATTTGGCTTTTTTAATATGTCAAAATTTAGTCATAAAAACAACAATAGACCTGCAATAATTTAGGGATTTCTGGGTATTTTATATTCTCCCTAAAACATCAATGATGTTCTTTATTTTGTTTTGAACATCATTGATGTTTTGCTTTATGTTTTCTAAATCCCTATTACACCCCATTATCTCCCCGATGAGGATCTGGGCACTTTCACTTGTGAAATGACATTCCTCTTCCACAACATCACGATCACCTAAAACCAAAAAAAACAAAAAAAACACAGCATGTATTATAAATATGCAGGCATACATCTCTTACCTGAAGCTGTGGTCGCAGACACTCACCTGTTGTGGTGACAAGTTCTAGAACATCTCCCTCCTCTTCCTCTGGGTGGGTTTGGGGGATTTCCCCTTCTTCCTGAGGTGGGGGGTCCGTGGTCTCCTCTGATGAGTGGTGTCCCACGAGTCTTTTCTCTCCTATGTGAAAAAAATAGGTACACTTAGCACACAGATATTTGATGGCAGAAATAGGAATATGAACTTGAAGGGATATAGGGGTGGAGACGCGGAGGCAGTTGCTGCCACTTGCCTGTTCGCGCATGCACACCTAAAGGTTGGAGATTGGGACTATCTCGGCACTTGTTAATGACTCACAATTGAAAAAAACATAAAAAGTATAAATTTTAATAACTACAATACAAAATTACAATGTAATATATACATGCAATGCTAAAACCAATTTTATACACCACACTGAACATGATTACTGACGGGTTAAACCCGCAAAGTTTCTGTAGAGGGGGGTATACAGGATTTTTTCCTCAACCGGTTTCACGGTCAGGACTGCTTCTTCAGGAGGGATAGGTCTATAAAACAATTAATAATCTTTAATTTTAAGCAAAATAGAGGATATACAGTAAAATGGAATTATCACAAAACAACATGATACAAAAATAATAACAGGATTGAAGACTGGCTCACCCACTCAGACGGATTCAATGGGATAGCGAGACCCAACACAAATCACTTGGTTTTCACTAATGGTTTAATTGAGGCTATACTCACTTTCAAGAAATAGGAATATGAAACATTGCTTGGAAGTGGGGTACAATTGTCTGTTTTGGCAGAGTTCCAAGATGAAGAAATATTTTTGTCAATTGTCAAGCTTGAATACTTACCTGTTTTGTGCAAGCTTTACAGATGGAGACACCCCTATAGTATACACTGGAGCACCTGTGTGGGCCCCCTAATAAAAAGGGTGTTCTTGTGTCCCACACTAGTGCTCCTGTGTCCATATGTGTAAACAGCTGCTGAGTGTCCTCTCCTTACACAGAATCTAGTTAGCATTTCATTCTAGTTACAACCCCATCTAGCCAACAAACTTATTTTAAGAGAAGTAGGGCAGTAAAAATGTATTGAACTGCATCTGGCCAAAACATGGTGTTTTAGTGGCCGAACGAACAATCTTTGCTACGAATGAATAATGTGTCCATGAACATGAAAGTTGCCATTTTAAACTGTACAACAGTAAAGAAAAGCACGTGGAGCAGCACAAACGTAATAAAAATAAAGAATAGGAACCCAGGACAACTACTTACTTTTTTGCAGCACTCTCCTGATCCTTCTATACTGATCGTGCTCCCTGATTTTGAGGTCCGACCACCGCTTCTTAAGTTGATCCTTGGATCGCCATACCTCAAAATTCTTCTGCAGACTCTTCACAACTTTCACCGTGATCTTGGTTTTTCTCACATTTGGGTTGGGGTAAGGTTCATACTTCTAGTCATAGTCAGCCCTCTTCAATATGTCCACCATCTCCACCATCTCTACATATTTGATGCCTTAAATCTTCTCCTGCGGGATCGTGACGTTTCTGGCTCCGGTCTTTCCTCCTCCTCGTTGCTGCTATTATCATGCACCTGCTCTGTCTTTGCCATGTGCTCTTCCCCACTGCGCCGAAAGAGAAGGGGCGGGGAATAGACTAGAAAGAACATCAGGGCGGGCGGAGTTTCACAAATGCTCAGTGTATATAAAGCGTAACACGCATGCATCGTACGTACGATTTGTGAGTGGAGGAAGGAGTATCGGAAGCGCCGATCGTGATAACGAAGGTACAATTTTAACTTGGGCCTATACTGCTTATAGATTGAGGCCTATATTGGGACAAGATTAGAAGACTTTAGCCTGACATTAGGGTTTGTCTTGTGTATTGCAGATAAAATGGATGGCTTCAATGACCACAACTTCCTCCCCCTGTTCATAGACAAATACAGGGAGCTGCCCTGTCTGTGGCAGGTCAAATACCCACTTTATAATCATAAACAAAAGAGTCAGGCAGCGCTGGAGAAATTGCTGGAGTTGGTGTTGCAAATGGCAACCATCCCCTATTTAAAAGCCAAAATTGGTGGCCTGAGGACCACTTATATTAGGGAGCGCAAGAAGGTCCAGGATTCCAAGAGATCCGGAGCTGCAGCAGATGACGTTTATGTCCCCAGGCTGTTGTACTTTATGTCCCCAGGCTGTCGTACAATGAGAGACTGCGATTTCTGTCAGACCAGACTGAAGCCAGGGAATGCCTCTCCACTCTTCCTTCCACTCTTCCTTCCACCCTATCTTCCACCCCAGCTGAGGCTTCCGATGTCCAACCTGGGACTTCCAGCCAGGAAGAAGTAGAGGAGCCCAGCTTGAGCCAAGTATAGCATTCTTCTACAGATTTCTGGGCAAAACATAAATGATGTTTACTAGATGTTATTATTGATCACTAATTGCTGATTTAATAAAGTGTTTTACATATCAATAGACAGTAGTGGGCAAAAATAATTGGGACAAGAATGAAAAAAGCTGGGCTCAGAATGATAGTCTGTTATATTTGTTATCATTCAATTTGCAACAGTCATGAGATGAAAATTGTGTGTGATTGATGAAGAAAAAACAAACTAAAACTATGTTCCTTTTTCATACACAGGAAGACCTCAGCCAGGAGGAGGCCGGGCCCAGTAGGAGCCTCACAGATTCGCAGGTTCCTCCCCTCCGCCTTCCAAACAAAAGACCTAGGAAGGGGAGTAATGTGGAGGAGTCAGCGCTCAGACTGATTCGGGAGGCTTCTGCGTCCCTCAGAGCCACCCCCACTCGTGAAGAGGCCTTTGCCTGCATGACTGCCACAAAACTGCAGGACATGCAGGAAGGCCAACGCCTCATGTGTGAGGAAATCATTTATAAAACATTAACTAAGGGGGTGAGGGGCCAAATCATACCCAATACCCACCTGTGTGAGTTGCATCATCCTCCTCCTCCTCATCCTCCTGCCACAACTCCAACACCACAGACACAGCCTGGAAGAAAGAGTGGAAGGCAGACAAAAAAGTGATGACCTAGGTTGAGTCTCGTCTGACAAAAGATGCAGGCTCTTGTATGACCACAGCCTGGGGACACACATGTCATCTGCTGCTGGTCATGATCTCTTGGACTTCTGGACCATATTGTAGTCCCTTATATATGGACTACTCAGGCCACCAATTTTGCATTAAAATAGTTGATGTGTGCCCTGGGGGCCAAAGTCTTCGCCAGTTTCAGCAGTTTCTCCAGCATTACCTCCCTCTTTCTTTGGTTAGGACCCCTTAATAATTTTTTTTTTTTAATAATACTCGCCTATGTGTGTTTTCCTTCAAAAAGGACAGTTTGTTTGTGAGGAGGCAGGTACATTTCAAAAATACAATGTGAAATTAACAAGAGACACCAACACCAAACAATCTCCTTGAGATTAAATAATACAAGATAATAATTGTGTTGTGGTAACCTGACACACAAAACACACCCAAAACTATTCTGGAGTTAAAAAAAATAATAATTAAACAAATAACAGGAGATCAGGATTTAAAAAAGTAAAAAAAAATAATGCAGTTTTAGGCCAATATCCTTATTGAATGCGGATCTAAAAATATTCAGTAAAATTATAGTCTTAAGACTACAACAGCAATTACCCTTCCTGATCCATCAGGATCAGGTAGGGTTTGTTCCAACAAGAGAAGCAAGGGATAATACCATCAAAACCCTGAATTTGATGCATATAGCAAACTCAACTAAGACTCCGTGTGTGTTCCTAGGAACAGACGCGGAGAAGGCATTTGATAGGGTGGAATGGGGGTTTATGTTTGCAGTCCTTCATCACATAAAAGTGGGGGGGGGATGATTAGATGGATTGCAGGCATGTATAAAGAACTTAAAGCTCAAGTGAAGGTAAACTGAGTAGTCTCCCCCCCATTTGCGACAAGGCAGGGATGCCCATTGTTCCCTTTATTGTTTGCACTGATACTGGAACCTCTGTTATGTAGAGTTCGGCTTAATAAGGATATTTGGGGAATAATGGTAGGAGGAACTCAACATAAAGTTGCAGCATATGCAGATGATATGCTCTTCCCAATGACCAATCCCATAATCTCACTCCCAAACTTATTTAGAGAAACTGAGACATACAGTACACTGTACTTTTTCAAGATAAATTTCTCTAAATCAGAGGTATTGGCAGCAGCTGTCCCGAAAGAAATGATGATGTCATTAAAAGCAAATTATAAATTTAAATGGGCAGATCAATTCCTGAAGTATCTAGGGACTTGTATAGCAGTGGACCCTTCTAAAACATATGAGCTTAATTTCCCACCAGCGTTAAAAAAGGTACGAGGCTTATTGGAGAGTTGGCATAAGGGATTACATTCCTGGTTTGGAAAAAGCAATATAATTAAGATGAATATTCTACCAAAGATTCTGTACCTCCTTCAGGCAATCAAAATTGCAATCCCTAGGAAGTTCTTTAGAAATATACAAATAATATTTACAAAATTCATCTGGGCACACAAACATCCTAGGATCAGGAGGACACTGTTGTCCCTACCAAAACAAAACGGGGGGGCTGGCTGTCCCAGATATATATAAATATTACCAGGCAGTACATCTGGGCCGCCTGTTGGATTGGTGCCGACATGGAGAACTTAAAATCTGGCCAGGATTGGAGCAAGCGCAGAGTGGGGAGTTACTGTATAGGGCCCCTTGGTGTTTTAAGGATTTGGCATTTAAAACTAAGACACACCAAACAATAGGACCTACCCTCCGTGTCTGTTATAACCTCTTTTTAAGGGTAAGTTATCAACACAGGAATCACCTTTAGTACCTATATTGGGGAACCCGCAATTCATATTAGGAACACAAAAAGGACCTTTTGACGTCCTGATCAAACGGGGACTGTATCAGGCATCGCATTTTCTGAGATCTGGCAGATGGCCAACAGTGCAGGAATTGGTAGACAGAAATGGCCCCTTCCAATTAGATTTTTGGTTGGCGGTACAACTACGACATTATCTATGTACTAGGGTACCGCCAAGTCCTCTGGATCTGAATCTGTTACCACTTGAGAAATACTGTATGGAGACTGAACCAATAAAGCATGCTGTCTCCAGAATGTATGCGTTGTTGATTAAACCATCGGAGAACTATCAGTTACCTTTCCTCCGGAAATGGGAAACAGATTTGGGGAGGACCTTTTCGGAGGAACAAAAAACGAATATGATACATTCAATATTAAAGACAGCAATATGTACCAAAATACAGGAAACAAATTATAAAATAATTTCACAATGGTACAGAACCCCAGATAAACTTCAAAAATGTTTCCTGAATGCATTAGACAGATGCTGGCGATGCCAGATAGAACAGGGGACTTTGTTACATGTTTTTTGGTCTTGTCCCAGAGTGAGAACATTTTGGAGGGAGGTCCGGGAGATAATTTAAAAAATTAGCGATGTGGAAATACAGGAAGACCCAGCTTTTTTCCATTTGCATCTGTCAGAGATTCCGGGGACAATATATAGGAACTCTATTTTGTGTCATTTGGCGAATGCAGCTAAAGCATGCATCCCGCTTAAGTGGAAACAGGCACAACCCCCTACAGTGAGAATGTGGCTTAGGAAAGTAGAGGAAGTAAACAGGATGGAAGATCTAGTCTGAACAACTAGAAAAAAAAGGGAAATTTATTTAAAAACCTGGTCGCCATGGAACTCTTTTATTTCTTCGGAGGAAGGGAAAAAATGAATTGATACAAATTAAAGGGGGGGGGGAGGGGGAAGGAGTGAAGTTAAATGAGGTTTTTTTTTTTTTTTTTTTTTTGGGAGGGGGGTAAGGAAAGGAGGGGGGAATGGACTATAAATAGGAACTGCAATCGGAATACTGAGAGGTAGCTATAGTATTATGGCCGGGTCTGGGGGAAGCGCCCCCCTCTGACGCGGCAAGAAGTAACAACATGGAGGGCGGAAATGAGAGACGAAGATTACTCCTCTTATTTCTTTGTCTTCTTTGCCTCTTTTGTGACTTCTTTATGTTTATTTGGGTTCATTCTTTTATCCATCTTTATTGGATAATATATTAGAAACAGACAGGAGTAGATGGAATGGAATGTAACGAGTTATTATCATTTTTTTTTTTGTTTTGTTTTTTTGTTTCTTGCCTGGCTGTATGTGCAGAAATTGAATGTAATATACAGAAGGATTGTTCATTTCTCTCCTGTTTATATAAAAGAAAAATAAATAAATTATAAAAAAAAAAAAATGCAAAATCTAAAAACATTAAAAAAAACTTTTCGGGAGATGTGACAAATCAAAATATTATATTCATGAAATCACAACAAATAATAAAGAAAGAAGTTTGTGAGAAGTCTGTGTGAATATGAGCAGCAAAACAACTTCATTCTTCTAGCATTATAAAGAAGAGAGTGTGCTGCATTAAACAATTTAAAACATTGCAGCGTGACGAAAGTGCTATATCCATTACGAACGCTAATTTTACCAGACCGAGCAGTTCCGTCTCGGAATTTACTCTGAGCATGCGTGGCACTTTGTGCGTCGGAATTGTCCACACATGGTTGGAATTTACGCAAATGGATTTTGTTGTCGGAAAATTTTATAGCCTGCTCTCAAACTTTGTGTGTCAGAAATTCCGATGGAAAAAGTCAGATGGACCCCACACATGGTCGGAATTTCCGACAACAAGCTCCGATCGCACGTCGGAAAATCCAACCGTGTGTACAGGGCATTACATTGTTGTGGCAACACCGCCACCACCACCACCGGCCCAATTTTTCTGCCCCTGTTCAACAGGTGCATGTAATACCAATTCTTGATATAATATTTCACAGCAGGGCCCGTTCCTGTGCCCACCAAGAGTTACTGTAAGGGCTTACAGTGTTGTGGCAACACCAACACCTAAGGCCCCAATTTCAGCAGAGTATATAGGGCAGGCCCCTACTTTCAAACTTCCAATTTACAAACGACTCCTACTATCAAACGGAAGGAGACAACAGGAAGTGAGATGAAATCTACCCCATAGGAAGGGAAATTCTCTCCTGTAAGAGTTAATATGGGAAAAACATGTCTCCTCTCCACTGATGCTTTATCACCAATCCTTGTTTTACTAAAAACCCCAAATTTTCAAAAAACATTTATCATTGGGACAGAAAGTGAGGTGAAATCTTCAGAAGAGGTGCACAGACAGCAAAACAAATGTTACAGGGGTGATAACCCTTCCCTATGTTTTCCAAAAAGCTTACTTTACAGGCATACTATAGACACCCCCCAGGTATGATATTTAAAGGAATTTTTCACTTTTTTTTTCACTGTAAGCGTCATTAAAATCACTGCTCCTGAAAAAACGGCTGTTTTTAAAACTTTTTTTGCATTGATACATGTTCCCTGGGGCAGGACCTGGTCCCCAAACCCTTTTTAGGACAATAACTTGAATATTAGCCTTTAAAATTAGCACTTTTGATTTTGAACGTTCGAGTCCCATAGACTTTAATGGGGTTCTAAAGTTCTCGCAAGTTTTCGGTCCGTTCGCAGGTTCTGGTGCGAACCGAATTGGGGGGTGTTCGGCTCATCCCTAGTCTGAAACATTCACTGAAAGAATTTTGTCTGTCCTCTGTTAGGGGCATAGTATGATATGAAAGAGTATTGATGGTCATCTAGAGTTCCCTATCACCAGGGGGAATCTTCCTTCCGGGTCCCTGTGTTCCAACCGTGGTGTAAATTTGCAGCATTTAGAGATTAGGATCGCTACTCCCTTCGTTTTGTCCTCGGCATTTGGCAGGAAAAACTGGGGAAAGTGTGCATGGAGGAATGAGGGGGTGTACCATGCTGGGAAGTGGGTCTCCTGCAGGAGGAGTATGTCAATGTGGCAGGATCGGTATACCTGAAAGGTTTTCCCTCTTTTTACGGGTGAATTTAACCCCTGTGCGTTATGAGAGATTAATCGTTGCTTTATTGTCATCAGCCATGGAGCAGACAGAGATGATTGCTAATCATTCTATGGTCACTTAGCTTGTCCCAGACAGCAGATAAGGAGAAGTTGGTTTTTAGCAGGGCTGTCGGGGCTTCCAAGGCCACTTCGCAGTGAGATAGCATCAGTAGGCTGGCTGAAAAAGAGAAAAGTTTAGGAACAGAGAAAAGAGATAGGAAAAGAGGAAGTATAATTTCAATAACATGAGAACAGTGGGGCCTATAACTGGCCCGGAATGAAAGGAGGGGAAAGGCTCCCTTCTTTCATTCAGAACAAATATTTTTTCATAGCCCATAATCAGGGCTATTTTCCTACCATACAGAGTTGAAAACATGTCTGAGTGGCAGGAGGGAGCTCAAGGCATCTGCCTTGAACAGGAGTGAAAACTTTTAACATGCACTTATGTGGAAACAACACTACAGGTCCCCCCTTTTGTTTGCGTAGCCTGGAAGGTCCAGATGAGAGAGTCAAAAAGAGTGGAGGATAATGTGATTGATAGGGGAGGTTGGGGTATCGGTTTGTAACTTGTCAACAGTAACATTCGTGTGAACTGGTGTCGAGATTCATCCCTAAAGGGAAAAGAGTTCTCAGGCAGAAAGTCTGGCCTGGTAAGAAATAATCAATTGGATCGAGGTTACTCGAATCAGGGGGGTAAATTATGCCTTACACTCTTGGGCTTGGCTTTTCCCTATGGTGGTGAGGTGGGGCTCGGGGTGGGACGCTTGGCTGACCCCTGCTGCATGTTTGAAGTGTCCATCGCAGACTCCTGGGTGATGAGTTTGAGGTCTAGCAGTAATCGTTCACCATCCGGGAAGCTGTGAATTGCATGTTGTTTACCCTTATAGGAGAATTTTAGGGCGAAGGGAAATGCCCAGCGATACTTAATGTCCCTCTTAGTAAGGGTGACGAGGATGGGTTTTAGGGATCTCCTTTTCTGAATGGTGGACGGGGAGATATCCGCGAATATCTGGATAGCTTGTCCCTGAAACTGTAGCTGATCTTATTGACGGGATCTCTTCATCACTTCTTCCTTGATGGAATAAAAGTGGGGTTTTACCACAATGTCCCTGGGGTGTTTCATCCTTCCTGGGTGGGCCCAGGGATCTGAGGGCTCTATCCAGTTCCAGTTTATGTACTGGAATAGAAGGTATAAGAGTTTTGATAACGTCCTGTACTGCTGACTGGATATCAGTAATGGATTTAGGGAGCCCCCGATCCTAAAATTGTCTTTCCTCAAGTGATTCTCAAGGTCATCGATCCGGGCATGGGTAGTATCAAGTTGCTCCTGAAGAAATTGTAAATGATCTGTATTTTGATTGGCCCTGAAAATAGTAACATCCAATTTATGTTCTAGTTTCAATCCTTGTCCCGAGGTTCTGGAAATCTGACCGAATGTCTCCGCTGTTTGGGTCAGTCCCTTATCCAGCAGCTCTGAGATTTTGGAGAAGAGATCAGAAACATTAAAGGTGACATCAAGGGCTGGTTCAGCTGGTGCTGGGCTGGAGTCTGGATGTGTGGGGGTTAATTTCCATAGGGCCCCATGGAGCACTCTATGAGGGACACTGTGGATGCTGGTGATGGAGTGTGGCCAGCATGTACAGTGCCTAGCATCTGGGGGGTGTAGGAAAGGGTTGCAGGTGTCAGCACTTGCCTGGCTGCAGCAGGATCTGCAGCCTGGTCTCGTGCCTGAGTCGTGGCTGCTATCTTGGATTTTTCCTGGTTGTGTAGGGACTTGAACTGGGGTCCCAGGGTTGTCCTGGCGTTCCCTTCCCGGCATGTACCGATGCACGGGGGTCTCCCCTTCGTTCCGCCGTTACTGGTTCCTGCAGACTGCTCTCCGTGGCTATTGTAGCTGTGTGGCCGGCGCAATGCAGAGCTCCGGGCTTATGTGGCCATCTTGGGAGTCTCCGCGCATGCGTCTCCCTTTTTTGAAATTTTGAAATGCAACAACTTTAATTTAAAATTCACCATAAACTATCATGAACACATACTGAGTTTTCTAGATATTCAGATCTTTGTCAATCCTGATGGCAGCCTTACCTCTACCGTATTTGGAAAATCCTCTGTAGGAAACCCCATTTTACATGCCGACAGTTCCCATCCAACACCCTTAGTGATGAGTATTCCGTACAGTCAGTATTTAAGAATAAGGTGAAATTTGCAGCAGATGCTGATTTTGAAAAAGAGGCCAAGGCTTTACAATTGCGCCTACTTGAAAGGGGCTACAGTAAGAAATGCCTCAAAAAGGCCTACAACCGAGCAAGAAATCAGGATAGGGTGCAGCTCATTCATGGCAAGAAATCTCCCAAACCTCAGGTGGGGGTAAGAATGATCACCATTTCTCTGGACAACAAAAATAAGTCTATAGCATAATGCAAAAGTATTGGTATCTGTTACTTGCTGATGAAGCTGTATCCAAATATCTAAAAACCTACCCTGAAATAACTTTCAGAAGATCCAGGTCTTTAAGAGACAGTCTGGTCTAGAGCCACGACCAATTCAAGACTGTAGGTCTTAACAAACGCAGGGGAATCTTTCCCTGCAACAAATGTAACTTTTGTAGCTACATCCATGGAGCCCAGCAGATCACACTGCCTGATGGATATATCTACAGACTGCATTTTCTGGCCAATTGTCAATCGGTGGGGGTGGTTTATATCATGATATGCGACTGTGGTGCATACTATGTGGGGAAAACAAAGAGGCCCTTTTTCTATCGCACTTGTGACCATTTCAGTCTAGTCTCTAAATCCAAAATGAAAACACCCATTAGTAGACATATGGGTCTTTTTCATTGGTTCGACTTGCATTTTTTTGCCTTGGAATATTTATCAGTAAATGAGAGAGGAGGTGACAATGGCAAGTTGCTCTTACAGAGAGAAGCTAGATGGATTCATAATATATCACCCCTCAAACCCCCGGGACTGAATGATGCCTTTAGCTATAAGCCGTTTTTATGAATAGGTTTATTCCTATAGCATTTAAACCCCCTCCTCTCATATTGTGGCTTCTTCCCACTTTCTTCCCCTTTTTCCTCTTCCCCATTTTCCTGGCCTTTCCTTTTTTCTCCCTCTGTCCTTTCCTCCACTGTTCTTTTCCCTCTCCCCCCTCCTTTCCCTTCCCCCCTTTTCCCATTCCTTTTCATGTTCCCCTCTTTTCTCCCCCTCCCCTTCCTCCCTCCCCTTCTTCTTGTTTCTTCTCCCCACCCCCTTCTGTTTCCCTCCCATCCCACTTTCATTTCATCTTTTCCCATCCTCTCCTTGACAATTGGCCTCTCCCACCACCTGGTTTCTGTCAAAGTAGGATTATATAAGCTTATTGATGCTTTTGTTTTTGATGTTTTCCATGCATTTTTGTGGTGTGCCTTATCGTCAGATGCAATCGAAATGTGATTGTCATATTTTATCTATATAGTTTATTTATCTAGTTTTGTTAAATCTGGGGATCAGCAATCGTACGGATGCCCCGGGCACTTGCTGTATATGTGTCCAACCAATCACACATGCTTTGCTTGAGCCCTACCAGCGTTGTCAGCACAAGCCTTTTGACTCTTTTGTTCCATCATCTCAGTGGCCGCTAGTCAGTGTCTGACATCCGTGTCACTGTTTTAGAAATGCCTTGATCAGTGACGCTGAGGGGTGGGCCAGAATTGCTCTTCGGTACATAGAAATACTCTTCTGAGGGATTTTGACTGTTTGCAATCGTTAGGGGATACTGGGGTCACTGATCACCATTCCCTCTGCTGAGAAGGAGAGGGGGCTTTTGTCGTCTTTCACTTGTGGATGATTTGCCTGTAATGCTCATTCGTAATGTTGTTGCTCAGCTCCAGGGTGATTTGGGACCCCTGCCCCTGCTAAAATGCTAAAACAGGAACAATGTTCTTTAAAGATACCTCAAATACAGGATGATATATATATATATATATATATATATATATATATATATATATTCTTTTATTTCGTTTTTTTCTTGCTTTTTAAGATTACGCTGGTTGACTTTTTGGCATTTTTAAAGCCCCACTAATTAACATCTGCTGTTTTTTCCTCATTGCCTATCCCAGCAGCAAACCGTACCCTCATTCAGGGAATGAAAGAACTCATTGGTTCGATTTTGAAAATCTATTTTTGAAAACCTACTTTGATTAAGGTAAATTTGTTTTATCTAAAGATAAAACTCATACCATCTTTTTGACCAACACTCGATTAATAATTACTATACAGTCAAAACATGCTACTCTATGTATTTCAGAATACTGTCCTCTCCCTATGATTGCAAATCTGTCCCCTTTGACTTAGGCTCCAGAAGGAACCAAAATCATTCAATCGATCCAAGTATTCTTGTGGTTTTAAAGCATCTGGTAAGCATACATTCTAAGTTCATCATTTGATGAAATGTCTGTAATTATGTTTAAATGCTATATCTATGTAATTTTCCTGACATGATTGTCACAATATCTTATAGTATATTTATTTACAAATATTTGTCTTTCTTGTCATATCAACTTCATGCAGCACTTTCAAAAGCTCCTGAGGAAGCTCCTGAGGAAGCAAAACGTGTAGAGTAAGAAGTGGCTGCACTGGCATATGAAACATACGCTTATTGAACATGTATTGTCATTTTTAAAGCAAGTGTTATATGATTAAATAAAATTTATATTTTTATATATTCATTTGTTTGTTGTCTTGGCACCTTAAAAGTCCCGCCCATTGCCATTGTTTCTAATACCAGATACCAGTTTTGTATAACCCCAAAAATAACTGGAGGGCCCAATGTCATTACACCTGTTCCCTGGAACTTAGGGGGTCCCAACTAAGGGGTCGTATTAGAAACCAAAGGTCCATTAGTCTCTCCAAACCCCCTGGCCACTGTATTTATAATATTTGGGGCCCAAAGTTCCATCGTTGGAGCCCTCAGATTTGAGAGGATCCTTTGGCACAGGGTTAAAATAAGGTGACAATGTCCCTTTAATATTGGGCAGGAAGTAGTGGCCAGAACCTTTCACCACCAAACGATTTGTGATTTCTCAATCTGGCATCCGGAGCTGGTTATATCGGCTGTGACTCTAGACCAGGCAGTGAAAAGTTCTCATGGAACCGAGGGCATAGCTTCTATATATATTCAGCACCAGCAAACAGCTCTCTGACAAAGCAGCCCATTTAAATGATTCCCTTTCAATTTTCTTCAAATACTTCCTAAACCCCAGGCTTATCTCCCTTTTTTCTTCTAGTCAGCTACTTGCACTTTTGGGACTTGTAAACCATCCAGTCCATGGTTTCATAGAGAACTATCTCTAGGGACTATATCCCACACAATCCCATTCCCAACAGTCTATTTTTCCCAAACTGCACAGCAGCCAATCACAAAGTCCTCTGCTGTCCTGGGTGATGGAAAGGGCTCTCCTGCATAGCCCTAAAAGCTTTCTGTGTCCTCTTTCTCTCCTCTGCCCACAGAGCTGCTCCTCCACTCACTAGTGGCTGTGTGGTGGAGGCAGCAGCAGCCACTAGTAGTGACAGCCTGGTCCATGCTGAGGTACAGAGCAGTAATGCAGAGCGGGACCACATGATATTTTTTTTTAATTAATCTTTTTGTAAGAAAAAAAAAAAAAACTGCCCTAGTTGTTAAATAGTTTAAGTATGCCATTAGTTTACAAAATGAAAGAGTATTTCCTAATCTGCCATAGGCAGTATTTGCAACTTGGAGCTATGTGTATTATATGTGTTTTTAGTACACTGAACTTATAGTGGTGCAATAACATATGAACCAAAAATGTCTATAAATGCTGTATAATTGAAGATTTATGCTGGATTTACATCTAAATTTGACACCTAGGAGGGACACTTGGTGCAAAATGAAAATAAAAGTGTTTTCGTTGAGTGTAAAATACTAGATTCTCCATATAATACAGTTGAATGAAATGTATGTAATTCCCCACAGATGTGGGCTAATCTCAGAGCTTTATACCTTCCTAGTTGCCCCAGAAACAGCGAAACCCCCAGAATATGTTAGCAGATGGGAAAGAGACCTCAACCTTGCTCTTGACCATGCTGATCGGTCGTCCATTTGGCAGGTGACTAAATCTACCTCGCCAAACATCGCCACCCTAGAAACTAACTACAAGGTGCTTACAAGGAGGTACCTGGTCCCCTCCAGGAAACACAAATTCATCCCGCAATACGCACTGCACTGCTTTCACAGCTGTATTGAGGCAGGTACGCACCTCCACATTTGGTGGGATAGTCCCATAGCACAAGCCTTTTGGTCAGAGATTTTTTCAATCTTATTAAAACTTTTTGCCGCATCTCTACCACCTGATCCAACAGTGGCTCTCCCGAACAACAAACCCATTTTCTTGACTCATTGCCAATTTAAGCTAATGCTCTATGTCACTACTGCTGCCACGCAGACAATAGCGATAGCTTGGAAATCCTCAACCTTGTGTGTACTTGCAGCAAAGCACAGAATCCCTCAGGCTATGATCCACACTAAGATAGAGGCAACACTATTGGATAAAGTCCCGAAATTCAAGAGGCTCTGGAACCCTTGGGTTACCCACTTCTTAATCCCTGATTTTGATGAGACCCTATTGCGCCCATAACCAATATAACGTGCTTTCTTTACCCTACCCTTTGAGTCTGCCACTACACCCCTATACCTCCCCATTAGGGGGTCAGCCCCCTTTTTCCCTCCCTCTTTTTCCCCCAATCTTCCCCACCTCTTCCTCCCTCACGTCCCTACCCACCCCCCTCTAACTCCTTTCTCTCCCCTCTTCTGTTCTCCCCTACTCCCCCTACCCTTTGTCCACTGTCCATCCATCTAACTTTCAGTCTTAACCCCTTCCTAACCTATCCCCGCAGCTTCCCTGCTCCTGGCTCGGATTCCTAGCCAGGCTTACCCCAAACATGCCCGTATCTCTCACCCTATTCTACAGTCTGCCAGATCTCTTGTGTTCTTTGATACTCTCCTCTATAAGGGTGCCAAACTGCTACCACCACCACTAACATTTAGGCATGTCATGGAGGGTCTGAACCCACCCCCCCTCCTCCCCTCCCTCCCCCTCCCAGTTCCTTACCCTTGCTGTTAATGGGTTGTATACCCATAACATTTAAACTTACTTTTATGACAGTTTATCCTCCTCTGTTGTTTTTTAAATGGCCACTTGGCCTAACTCGATCCTTACTGAACTCCATTCATTATCATACCTGCTTTAAACTTATCACCCTTACGTTACTACTTGTACTTTTACACTGGGACCTATTGTCTCTTCTTTCACATTTTTTTGAACGAGAAAATTAACAGTTGGCCGTGTTGTCTTCCCCTCACGGCACAGTATTCTCCCAGATGGGGTGTCCGAGGGTACTTGACAATACGCCGTACTTTACATTCAACATCTAGAATTGCTTACATTGTACACATATGGTGGTTATTATTGCTCTGTGATTTGTACTTATTTTGTGAAACTAGATTTACTAGCTCCTACTGTACAGCAGATATTGTTCATTTTTATTACTGTTCTCTCTGATAAGCTTCAATAAAAATATTGAACAAGTAATGTATGTAATTCATCAATTCATCTAAAGGCTTTGGTAATATTAAAATGACATTTAGGGGGGCAGAGTCAGCAGCCAAGAAGATGGCCGCAGCTTGAGAGAGCTCCGGAGGGGCCTGCTCCAAATGGCAGCTCTACAGTGACAGGGAGCAGCTTAATCAGCCTGCTTTTTCAGCAGACCGATCACCTCCATTACCTCTCACTGTTGGGGAAGAGAAACACAAAAGAGGGACCAAGGAAGCTTACTGACATTTTCCCATCACCAGGGGCCTCTCCCAGCCAAGATGGCGTCGGTGGCTCTCCTGACTTATAATAAACCTTGCACAAGTCTGCAGAAAGCTAAAGTTAAATACTCTATTATAAATAAAATAAAGTCAGCGCAAGAAATCCAATATTTGAAAATACAAGCAGCTGTACACTGAAGGTAAACATAAAAAACCTCAAAGTACATAAGATGAATAAAGCAGTGCAGCGCTATACCCAGAAGTTCAAATATTACTAATAAAAGTCCCTTTAAATTTAAATCCAAAAGTTGATAGAGAAAAGGTCTCCTCTGTAGTGGTCTAAGTGCTCATGACAGTCCATGCAGTGCTATACATCCGTGATTCCACCACCAGCTAGCCAAACCGCTCACATCAGCATATGGACCCCTGAGCTAACAGACGGGTCAAAACAGCATTTACCACTCTCAGTGGATAAAGATGGAGACTTGCATGGGCTGGGCAGATGGTCACACGATATAAAGGCAACACTCAGTAATTGATGATCATGTTCACATGCAATAAAAATAAGAGTACATAGTGCACACTGTGTGGCTAAGAAGATCACATTTATTAAAAGTCAAGTACTCACATACACAGCACTACACCCTAGTGCTGGGATAAAGGTAAAATGGCATCAAAGGATAACGTCAAGTAGTAATGGTGGCTGCAGTGATGTCCAAGGAACTCCCGCACGCGTATTGTCCACATCCAGACTTCATCAGCGGTAGTGGAGTCCAAGACATCAGATCTATATATATATAGAGCCCCAATAACTGTTTCCTCTGTGATAAAAAACCTCCCACAGGTACCATCCAATCAGCTCCGGTCACTATGGGGTCAAGGGGATTACTTCCTGCCCAAGCTTATAGGTCACTCTTGCAACCAAGGCATCTACATCATGACGCCCGGTCATGTGACCATACGATCAGGAAGTAAAACACCTATTAGCATAAAACGATGGTCATGTGACCTTACACTCATGTTACCAGCAGAAGCTGGAACACAAACAACTATAGAACTCCGCCCCTCATAACCAAGCCTCCTCCTCAAGCCATTGCTATGGTGATCAGCTCAACATGGCAGTAACCCTCACACAGCCTGCTTTGTGAAATTTAAATGTCACAACTATATGCCACTGTTTGTATGGCTGCTACCGGACCACAAACTAAAAAATGCTTATACCGATCACCAGACCTGCATATAATAGGCTAAGAAGGAAGAGGGGGATTTCAAATAAAAAGGTTAAAATAAAAATAAAATTTAATAAGCAGCATATGGAAAATTCCCCATATACTATATAAAAAACAACATCACTGCAGCCACCTGACAGCCATACCATGAGCATAACATCTATTCCAAATCTCAATGTATAAGATAAACAAAATACAAATATACATATCGATATTCCAGAGGGAAAATATACCATGCACGTAATTAACGATCTGAGATGATACACCATGCGAATTGTTTATCGATCGGAAATGAAACAAATCGAGTCGAATTCGACATTGAGTCCCATGGTTACCCCCACTTGGGTCTCGTAAACCCAAAATGACTCACGGCGACTCAATTGTCGAATAAAGTTCCCCCCCCTCCAATGGGGGGTCACTTTTTCAACCCCCCAGAATATTAATTTGGCGGGGCTTCGAGCATGGAATAATCGAAAATGCTTGGAAACGTTGTGAGTGACCAAACCTTTTTTAATATTATTCACATGTTTTCCTATTCTAATATGTAAAGGTCTAGATGTTCTCCCTACATATTGGAGGCCACATTCACACTCCATCATGTACACTACCCCTGTAGTGGAACATGTGATGAAATCCTTTATTTTGTAAACTTTCTTGGTTGCTGTGGCAACAAACTCCTTACATTTTTTAATATTACCTTTAGCCTGTTTACATGGTGGACAGTGTCCACAGGCATAGATTCCCGTCAGTATATTAAATATCCTATTCTCAAACAGGACTGGTGGATCAATAACCCCAGGGACCAACTTATCTCTCAAAGAAGGAGCCTTTTTATAGACAAACTGGGGAAACTGAGGAAGAGCTGGACCAAGCACCTTATCCCGCATGAGAATAGGCCAATGTTTGCGAACCACTCTTTCAAATTGTTTATACTGAACATTGAAATCAAGAACCATTTTAATATTCCCTGATGTATCCTGTTGAATTTTAGGGCAATTAGACACCAACGTGTTTCTATCAAGCATCCGGACACTTTCAATATCTCTATCAATACTGGTCCTGTCATACCCCTTTTGAATAAAGTGGGCCGACAGAACCTGTGATTGTGAGATGTAATCACTCTCTAGTGAACAATTTCGCCTAATGCGCACGAATTGTCCCTTCGGGATGTTGCACAACCACTGAGAGTGGTGGCAGCTTCCTAGGGGGATGAACGCATTGCGCTCGGTTGGCTTGAAATGATTCATCAGCTTAAATCTATTCCCCTCCATAGAAATATCCAAATCTAGGAAGACAATCCGTTCGTTACTGATGTTCCAAGACAGGACTATGTTCCTGGTATTCCTATCCAATTTCTGTATAAACAAATCAAGATTGGTCCTATCCCCCGTCCAAATCATAATAATGTCATCAATATATCTTTGGTAACAGACAAGTTCCGGGGGCGTATTTTCGTAGATGGCGTCTTCCTCCCAGTGTGCCATAAATAAATTGGCAACACTGGGAGTGAACCGGGCCCCCATGGCTACGCCTCTAGTTTGGAGGTAAAATTGTCTGTTGTACCAAAAGTAATTTTTTGATAGACAATCCAAACAATCGAGAACGAAGCTCTTATGTCTTCTCGTAAGATCGGATGTTCCGAAAGCCCACTGTACGGACTTCAAAGCGTCCTCATGACTGATAATTGTGTACAGTGAGCTAACATCCGCTGTTATTAAAAAACAAGAAGACAAATCAGGTAAGGCTTCTATGATCTGAAAGATATGTTTGGTATCTTTCAAAAAGGATCGGGTTTTAGAAACCATGGGTTGTAGAAAAAAGAGACTGAGTCGATCCCATTGACTATTGGTCGGCCAGGTGGGTTGGTACTGCTCTTATGTATTTTTGGCAAAAAGTATATTATTGGAGTGCGGCATGCAGATGGATCCAAATATGATGCTTCTTTGGCATTCAGTACTCCAATATGCTTCCCTCTTTCTATCAATGAATGTAATTCCTCCTTAAACTCGAACATGGGATCCATCGTAAGTTTAACGTACGTTTTGTAATCACTTAACAGGTTCTCCATTTCGTTATTATAATATGCCTTGCTGAGTACCACCAAACCTCCTCCCTTATCCCCGGACATAACATTAAATCCTTCCGTTCTATTAGTGATTGAACACCCTTCTTGATATATTTTGGATCGTTCACTTTCCGGATCTTAAGTGATTCAAGATCCTTAGCAATCATGTTTTTAAAAACATCAACATGCTTAGTGTCCAGATTGGGGGGGGGATTAAAAACTAACTTATTGTTTATTGTTTTTTATATAGTATATGGGGAATTTTCCATATGCTGCTTAATAAATTTTATTTTTATTTTAACCTTTTTATTTGAAATTCCCCTCTTCTTTCTTAGCCTATTATATGCAGGTCTGGTGATCGGTATAAGTATTTTTTAGTTTGTGGTCAGGTAGCAGCCATACAAACAGTGGCATATAGTTGTGACATTTAAATTTCACAAAGCAGGCTGTGTGAGGGTTACTGCCATGTTGAGCTGATCACCATAGCAATGGCTTGAGGAGGAGGCTTGGTTATGAGGGGCGGAGTTCTATAGTTGTTTGTGTTCCAGCTTCTGCTGGTAACATGAGTGTAAGGTCACATGACCATCGTTTTATGCTAATAGGTGTTTTACTTCCTGATCGTATGGTCACATGACCGGGCGTCATGATGTAGATGCCTTGGTTGCTATAGTGACCTATAAGCTTGGACAGGAAGTAATCCCCTTGACCCCATAGTGGCCGGAGCTGATTGGATGGTGCCCGTGGGAGGTTTTTTATCACATAGGTAACATTTATTGGGGCTCTATATATATATATAGATCTGATGTCTTGGACTCCACTACCGCTGATGAAGTCCGGATGTGGACAATACGCGTGCGGGAGTTCCTTGGACATTACTGCAGCCACCATTACTACTTGACGTTATCCTTAGTTGCCATTTTACCTTTATCCCAGCACAAGGGTGTAGTGCTGTGTATGTGAGTACTTAACTTTTAATAAATGTGATCTTCTTAGCCACACAGTGTGCACTATGTACTCTTATTTTTATTGCATGTGAACATGATCATCAATTACTGAGAGCTGCCTTTATATCGTGTGACCATCTGCCCATGCAAGTCTCCATCTTTATCCACTGAGAGTGGTAAATGTTGTTTTGACCCGTCTGTTAGCGCAGGGGTCCATATGCTGAGGTGAGCGGTTTGGCTAGCTGGTGGTGGAATCACGGATGTATAGCACTGCATGGACTGTCATGAGCACTTAGACCACTACAGAGGAGACCTTTTCTCTATCAACTTTTGGATTTAAATTTAAAGGGACTTTTATTAGTAATATTTGAACTTCTGGGTATAGCGCTGCACTGCTTTATTCATCTAAAGTTAAATACTCTGCATCAAAATATGGTGCGGATGGGCATACGGATGAGTGCTGTGACTCCTAGGAAAATACTAGAGAGAGAATTTCTCTGTAAAAAGGCAGGCCTTCATGGATACCACATTAAAAGAGATGTTGGTGTCCCTGTGTGGCACTGTCAGAGAATACCAACCAGCTGTTTGGCTAATAGAAATGTGCATGTAAGAACACGTTTGGCTAATAGAAATGCGCATGCACACAAGAATGTTCGCAGAATGGCTAACATGAATGGGCATTCGCGCATGTGCGATGTATGTATGCAATGTAATGAAAAAAAATAAAAATAAATAAATATATATATATATATATATATATATATATATATATATACACACACACGTATGAACCAATGTTGTTCACAGCTAGTAGGACTTGGAAACTCAGAGACAGTGAAATAAATAGGATGAATGTGTAATGTTGTGTGCATGAACCATGTGAGTGAACATAATAATGTGTGGGACAATGTATATGACAAACCATGCTAAAGTTAAGTGCTCTCTGTGTTAATACTTATTTGGTTTATTATACCTCCTACAGATGTACTACACATGCATGTATCCCTGATGAAGCGAGCCTGGTCTTGCGAAACACGTTGGGTTACATTTCATGCCTGTGTACTTTGCAACTTACATTTTATACCATGACACGTGTAATAACATTTTTTACTGTATGTATCATTTCAGTGGCTTGGCTATGATTCATGTTGTTTATGTTTGCATCACAATTTTAATAAATTTTGAGACTGTATTTGCTCTGTCAATTGTTGGCTAACCGCATTCACCTCATTTAAAGTCCCGGGGCAATTTCCTGTATTTTGTTGCATATATAGTAATGGAGGTGGTTTGCAGGTGACATCAGACCTTTTCCTTTTTGTCTGTATCCAAATGATCATCGTTATATGCTCTAACTGTCTACTCTTAACTTTTGGCTATTGATTACAGACGCCGACTTTTGGATCCTCATTATATTGAGATAAGATCACGTTTTCCTTAACTCCAGCTCATTCTCTGGCTTTTTATATATCTTTGGTTATCCAGTTATGGGATCTTCCCGGTAGACTTACAGTCTGTCCTTATGGACCTTGTGGTTTTTAAATTTGCTGCCCCATCTGGTATTTTGCATAGCCAACATTGGCCCTTGCTTAGGGAAGCATGATTTTGCAAGGTTACAGCCTTAAAGCTCCACTCTGCATGAAGTTGATTCAGAGATGAAAAGGAACATGCTGAAATTACTTTTATTCATATTGCACAAACAACACTTTATCCCACAATTTATCATAGTTAGACAACTTTATTTCTGTAAGCAATTTTCAGTATAGATAATGAAATAAAATATGCACAGCACTATTATAAAATATTGGCAAATCCAAGGAAGACCTATTGTGAAATTTAACGCATGAATCTTGTAGTTTTTAAATTTGCATAGCCAACATTGCCCATTGCTTAGTGAAGCATGACTTTCATGGTGGCACCCAGTCACCCACACATCATTTTCATACTACCAGTAAAACATTTCCATGTTTCATTTTTTCTGGACTTCCACCCTCCATGCTAGTGCAATCTGGCCAGGTCCTCTGGCTGTCCTTGCACAGCATATGCAATTTTGTTGGTTGAATAATGTACAATGTATTTACAGTTTACCTACTCTGGGTTCATACACCTTCGACCACACTGCTATACAATAGGGTGACAATTAGTTACTCCAAGTGTACTGACACAGAGCTGGCAGGCTGCCTTTTATAGTATCTCTGTTCCCAGGATCGGCATGCCTTGTGTGGCTATGCTTGTTATCTTGATAGTATGATACTAAATCTATCCATTAGGGTAGGGGGTGGGCATTACAAGGCAACTGGCATAGAGAAAAAAATTAAATAAATCCAGTCCTAGGTATTTCGACTCCTTATGTTGCATTCTGAATTGAGTAAAGAATCTAACAGTGATTGAGAAACTCCTCCTGATGCTTTGTCAGGTATGCATTTTGAAACACAGATACACTATATTACCAAAGGTATTGGGAGGCCTGCCTTTATACACTGTGACGGTATGCAAGGTGAGATACACGATAATAGGTACATTTCACCTTGCATTCGTTCCATTGTAAGGGACTGAACTGGAACCCGGCACGGTTTTTCCAGCCTCTGTGGCAGGCTGGGTTCCAGTCCGGATATTCGGGTCCACTGGAGTCCAGACTCAGCTGGAAATATCCAGGAAGAAAGCACAGCAGGGCTCTGGTTTTGAGACTCAGGAAGGAAACTGAGTGAGAGGAGCTCTGGCTATTGGACTGTAAGGTTTGCTTTACCGCATGTTTTGTGGGTGACGGGGACCAGCCCTGCACTGTCTAGAGAGGAGGCTGTTTGTTTAGTTAGCGCCGGACGGCAAGGATTTACTTTAATGTGTTGTTTTTATTTTGCAAACCTCCTTGTAAATAAACCTGGCATCCGCCAGACTTTTAATAAAGTGCCCATTTGCTGACTGTCCTTCAGAAAAGGTGATCCCCACAAGCTAATCTTCCCACATGTGGTGGATTCAGCGAGCACTTTTCTGAAGATGGAGGAAATGTTAAAAGCCCTGCCAAAGCAGCTCAGCGGGAAACCAACCGCCAAGTCGCAGAGGCTGCTGCAGCACAACGGGTGGCCCAGCAGGAGATGCACCACCAAGTCACAGAGGCTGCTGCAGCACAACAGGCGACCCAGCAGGAAATGAACCGCCAAGTCGCAGAGGCCGCTGCAGCACGATAAGCGGCCCAGCAGGAAATGAATTAACAGTTTGCAGAGGCTCTGGTGAAACTGAAAAAGGGGTCCACACCTCCTGTGTCAGCGGAACCAAAGATGGTGCGTGCCTCCTACCACCTGCAAAAGATGACACCTGTGGATGATGTTGAGGCATACATTGCGACTTTCGGGATGGCCAAAAGAGCAGTGGGCGGGTCTGTTGGCCCCATTTCTAACAGGAGAACCCAAAAAGGCCTATTTTGATCTAGAACCAGATAAGGCCCAGGACTATGAGACTCTAAAGACAGAGATACTCGCACGCTTGGGTGTCACTATGGCAGTCCGGGCCCAGCGTGTGCATCAGTGGTCCTACTCCAGCAACAAGCCAACCCATTCAGAAATGTTTGACCTGGTCCACCTCACCAGGAAGTGGTTGCAGCCAGAGATCTTGACAAGCCCTCAGGTTGTGGAGCGTGTGGTAATGGACCGGTATCTGCGTGCGCTCCCTACTGCCCTGAGGAAGTGGGTCAGACAGGGGGCCCCCAAAACTGCATCCCAGTTGGTGGACCTAGTGGAGAGGTAAAATAAACACTAATGTGGCCAGGGGCAGCAAAGTGTAGCAAGGAGAGTAGGACTTTATATGAAGCTCATGGTGACAAAAAGAACAAAATGGTGGGATGTAAAATTGTTTAATATTGCATAAGAACATGTTTAACAAACATAGAATTGCACAAATATGAATATGCACCTGTAACTAGGCGCCACAATCTACACTGGCAAAAACTAGTAATAACATGTTTACAATCATGTACAATAATGGTAAAATTTTAGGGGTCCACCAGTGTTCATAAGTTGTATAAACGTTAAAAAGGTAACAACTGCACAGTCAATAGTTCTTGAATCCTTAATGGGTAGGATTATCAAATGCTTTCATATCATAATAGATGTATAAATGGTTCACAACATCAAATAGCTTGACACGTTTAGTGGCTTAAAACCGCTCTTCAGGAGCAGATATGTGAATTGTCTGCAATAGAAAATGTGTAGATACTCAATATCAAAGTTGGGGGAATATTGGCAAAATTCCACCCAAGCAACCAGGGTAGGGCATATAAACTTACGAGGTATGAGCACCAGACCACATGATGTCCAGGTCAGCAGGCCAGCCGAAAGATCAGTAACGGGAGCCGAGAGGGCACGTCCAAAAGCGGCAACCAGTACTCCCGGGCTCACCTGGTGTGAGAAATTGTGATGAGGGACCATACAATATGTGTAGCAATGTGAAGGAGAAAAATTGTGTGGATGCGATGATGAAGTGATAGGAGTGAGGGTGGACTGGAGGGAAAAGTGATGAGGGTTGAGGTAAGGGATAAATGGTGGTCAACCATTGAGGGTGAAAGACCATGGTAGAAGGTCAACACCAAGATGCCCGATGTAAGGAAGGAGAGATAGGTGATAAGAGAAGCTGGGAAGTGTACCGAAGTGAGAGGGAAGGAAAGGACGGACCAGTCCAATCAAGGTTGTGAAGCCTATCTGGCAGGGAGCCCAAAGAATCCTGGAACACGCAGAGGCCGCCGCCCGTATAAGCGCGCTGCCATGGACCCGCCCCCTACGCCACACCATGCAAGTGTAAAGGGGAAGGGCATCCGGATGCCGACGCCCAGGCAGGAAGTTGCCCGGCGGCCGGCGCCGAACCAATCCTTCTCACCGCTTGCGCAGCGGGACAGCAAACCGTCGGAAGGACCAGGTTCCTCATCACAATTTCTGACACGAGGTGAGCCCGGGAGTACTGGTTGCCGTGTCCGCTGTCGGTGGTGGTTGCCGCTTTTGGACGCGCCCTCTCGGCTCCCGTTACTGATCTTTCGGCTGGCCTGCTGACCTGGACATCATGTGGTCTGGTGCTCATACCTCGTAAGTTTATATGCCCTACCCGGGTTTCTTGGGTGGAATTTTACCAATATTCCCCCAACTTTGATATTGAGTATCTACACATTTTCTATTGCAGACAATTCACATATCTGCTCCTGAAGAGCGGTTTTAAGCCACTAAACGCGTCGAGCTATTTGATGTTGTGAACCATTTATACATCTATTATGATATGAAAGCATTTGATAATCCTACCCATTAAGGATTCAAGAACTATTGACCGTGCAGTTGTTACCTTTTTAACGTTTATACAACTTATGAACACTGGTGGACCCCTAAAATTTTACCATTATTGTACATGATTGTAAACATTATTACTAGTTTTTGCCAGTGTAGATTGTGGCGCCTAGTTACGGGTGCATCTTTATATTTGTGCAATTCTATGTTTGTTAAACATGTTCTTATGCAATATTAAACAATTTTTACTTCCCACCATTTTGTTCTTTTTGTCACCACAAGCTTCATATAAAGTCCCACTCTCCTTGCTACACTTTGCTGCCCCTGGCCGCATTAGTGTTTGTTTTTCATCATAGTTGACAGGGATGGAGGCACATGGCTTTACCCAGCCATGGCCTCATTTAAAGTCCCATTTTCCCATTCCCCCCCCTTCATTTTCTAGTGGAGAGGTACACTGCCGCTGAGGACTTGGTGAACCCATCTACGCCCCACTTCGGTGTCTCTAGGGGTGCAAGATCGCCCAGCGATTCTGTTAAGACTGTTCCGGGGTTCAAGAGCATAGGGAAGGTGGATAAGACTGTTGTTACAGTTGATGAGACTGTGGGTCCTAGACCTGGAGACTGGCCAAAGAAGCCAGGAAGGTCTTTAGGGCCGTTAAGAGGACTGGTGGTAGGCCACATACGTTGTTTTCGTTGCCATTCATTAGGGCATATTGCTGCAAACTGTCCTATAGATGATGAACCTATGCAATGTGATAATGCTTTTATGAAAAGATGCATTTCTCTGTTTGCACAGGTCGCATGTACTGCATTGTGTTAGAGTCGCATGGAAAAACAGATGTGTGTTATTTCAATGGATGGAAAGCCACTCACAGCCTTGCTAGACTCTGGTAGTGTGGTGACCCTAGTCAGGAATGATTGTGTGAACCCCACAAAACTACACCCCAGTACTATTGGGGTAATTTGCATCCATGGGGACACTCGGGACTACCAGACAGTGGTGGTTGAGGTTGATACCCCCTGGGGCAGTGTAACACATTCAGTGGGGGTGGTACCTTCACTGCTTCATGAAGCTTTAGTGGGAAGAGATTTTCCACATATTTGGATAGATAGATAGAGCTTCCCTGCTGGGGAAGCACGGAACTCTCACCAGACCCTTTTTGTCAAAGGGAAGGGGATGCTGTTGGTGGGATTGAGGAAGCCGGAGATCCTCTTCCTTTCCCTGTCATGACTGGGGAGCCGGAGTACCTAGAAGTCAGGTCTCAGCCTGAGGGTAACGAACGGGAGACCCCCTCTGACCCTGACATTGAGAGTAGCCAAAATGTTGTACGTGACTTAGAGGTCAGGAGAGAGGATTTCTGTATCGAGCAACTGCGAGAGACCACCCTCATGAGAGCCAGGGAAAACATTAAGATGTTGGACGGGGAACCGGTGGATGCTGATTGGGTGGTGTCTTTCCCCTACATGGCCGTTAAAAAAATTTATTGTATTGAGTGATAAAACATGGAGAGGATGAGGTAGAACAGCTACTGGTCCCCAAACCCTTCCGCAGGGTGGTGCTAGACTTGGCCCATGGTCATGTAATGGGGGGGCATCTCGGTATTGAAAAAACCAGGGAGAGAATCGCCCAGAGGTTTTTCTGGCCCGGGTTGCATGCAGATGTCAATGAGTACTGCTAATCATGCCCTGAATGCCAAATGTCAGCACCGTCGCCCCCTGTTTCGCAGCCCCCTTGTCCTTCTACCAATAATCGAGGTCCCCTTTGAGACGATCGGCATGGACCTGGTGGGGCCGGTTGTGAAATCTGCGCGGGGTCACCAGCATATTCTGGTGATCCTCGACTATGCAACGTGCTATCCTGAGGCCATACCCTTGCGCAACACCTCCGCTAAGGCTATCGCCAAGGAATTGGTTCAGGTGTTTAGTCAAGTCACTGACCATGCTCCCCTAAAGTGGATGTGTGACAACAGGGAGAAAAATGCCCTTGTGACAAGGTGGTTCCTAGCTTTACAGCCCTTTTGGTCTATGGTGGCGCACAGGCCGGGAAAATTCCAAAATAACGCAGATGCTCTCTCTCGCGTGCACTGTATGCTTGGGTCAAGTGCTCAGCCACAGGGGCTTGAGCAGATGGGGGGGATATGTGATGGTATGCGAGGTGAGATACACGATAATAGGTACATTTCACCTTGCATTTGTTCCATTGTAAGGGACTGAACCGGAATCCGGCACGGTTTTTCCAGCCTCTGTGGCAGGCTGGGTTTCCGGTCCGGATGTTCGGGTCCACTGGAGTCCAGACTCAGCTGGACTTTAAATATCCAGGAAGAGAGCGCAGCAGGGCTCTGGTTTTGAGACTCAGGAAGGCACCTGAGTGAGAGGAGCTCTGGCTATTGGACTGTAAGGTTTGCTTTACCTCATGTTTTGTGGGTGACGGGGACCAGCCCCGCACTGTCTAGAGAGGAGACTGTTTGTTTAGTTAGCGCCAGACGGGAAGGATTTACTTTACTGTTTTGTTTTTATTTTGCAAACCTCCTTGTAAATAAACCTGGCATCCGCCAGACTTTTAAGAAAGTGCCGTTTGCTGACTGTCCTTCAGAAAAGGTGATCCCCACGAGCTAATCTTCCCACAACGCACATGAACTTTAATGACATCACAGTCTTAGTCCGTAGGGTTCAATATTGAGTTGGCCCACCCTTTGCAGCTATAACAGCTTCAACTTTTCTGGGAAGGCTATGAAGACATAATAGCTAGAAAATTGGACTCTAAAGGCACACGGGTAAGCCATGTAAAAGTAATTAGGATTTTTTATTTGTAGAAAACTATTAAAAAATAATTTTTACACATAGGTACATATAAAATTCATGAAACTAATGTTGTATGACCCACACATAAATTCTGACACCACTTCCAAAATAAACAGTTACAGTAATACACCCAATGTTACAATGGTTGAACTTCCAATAGTAGTAACCAAATAGGGATGTAGACATGGAATAGTTTGAGTCAGAGTGTGAATCCAAATACAAGATATTCGCTCTACATGTTGCGTGTAGGGATACGCTTCTTCAGGAGCACAAAGATAAATAAGATACTTTATGTAAACAAAATTGATGCCGGACTATTAGGAAAGTAAATGAGAAACCAGCCAGTCCAGGATGTAGAGTCTCAAGGTTCGAGCCGCAACGTATGATGTGTATATCTCCTGGTATCCAATTAGCATCTGCTAATGTCTTTATGGACCTTGCTTTGTGCACTGGTTTGCAGTCATGTTGGAACAAAAGGGGCCATCCCCAAACTGTTCCCACAAAGTTGGGAGCAGGAAGTTGTCCAACAAGTCTTGGTATACTGATGTTTTAAGAATTCCCTTCACTGGAACTAAGGGGCCAAGCCCAACCCCTGAAAAACAACCCCACACCATAACCCCCCTCCACCAAAAAGATTAAGACCAGTGCACAAAGCAAGGCCCATAAAGACATGGGTGAGCGAGTTTGCGGTGGAAGAACTTGACTGTCCTGACCTCAACCAGATAGAATACCTTTGGGATGAATTAGAGTGTAGACTGCAAGCCAGGCCATCTCGTCCACATCAGTGCCTGACCTCATAAATGCTCTTCTGGAAGAATAGTCAAACATTCCCATAGACACACTCCTAAACCTTGTGGACAGCCTTTCCGGTTGAAGAGTTGAAGCTGTTATAGCGGGTGGGACAACTCAATATTGAACCCTACGGACTAAGACTGGGATGTCATTAAAGTTCGTGTGTGTAAAGGTAGGCGTCCCAATACTTTTGGTAATATAGTGTAAGTTGTTTTTAAGTTAAACTGGGCATTAAAATTGGCATGCATATGACCTTCAGTGTGACTTAATATGAAATATCTATCATTGAAGAAAATGAAAACAGAAGCATTTAATAATTAACATTATCCAGCGGGTTCACATTATGATCAGTGGATTCAACTCATTTGCAAGGTCACAGCCTTGAAGCTCCACTCTGCATGAAGTTGGGTCAGAGATAAAAAGGAACATGCTGAAAGGGCTTTTCTTTATACTGCAGAAACAGCACTTTTCCTACAATTTATCATAGTTAGACTACAGTACTTTATTTTTTTGTAAGCAATTTTCAGGATAGATTAATTAAAATGCGTGGTATTGTTATAAAAGATTGGCAAATCCAAGGAAGACCTATTGTAAAATTGAACGCATAGAGCGATTACAGTATATTATAGCATTTGTAGGTTTACAAAAGTGGATAGACATTATATTAAACAGAAATCCTGAATATAAAAATTAGCTGCTTCGACAAGAATGTGTTGGTTCACTAGATACAAACATTTTTGATTAACCACTTCAATACAGGGCACTTATACGTCTTTCTGCCCAGACCAATTTTCAGCTTTCAGTGCTCTCACAATTTGAATAACAATTGCACTGTCATGCGACGCTGTACCCAAACAAAATTTTTATCATTTTTTTCCCCACAAATAGAGCTTTCTTTTGGTGGTATTTGATCACCTCTGGGGTTTTTATTTTTTGCGCTACAAATAAAAAAAGAATGAAAATTTTGAAAAAAAATCAAGTTTTTCTTTGTTTCTGTTACAAAACATTGTAAATAACTAAGTTTTCTCCTTCACTGATGGGCACTGATGAGGCTGCACTGACGGGCACTGATGAGGCAGTACTGACTGGCACTGACGAGGTGGCACTGATGAGATGGCACTTATATGCAGCACTGATAGGCGGCACTGATAAGCAGTACTGATGGGCACTGATATACAGCACTGATAGGTGGCACTGATGGGCACTCATAGGTGGCACTGATGGGCACTCATAGGCGGTACTGATGGGCACTGATAGGCGGCACTGGAGAGCACGTATAGGCAGCACTGATGGGCACTGATGGTGGGCACTGATAGATGGCACTGATAGATGGCACTGATAGGCAACACTGATCAGAGGCGTTGGCAGGCATCACTGATGGGCACAGAGTGCCATCCCTAATGTGCAATGATTGCCATCCCTGGTGGCTCTAGTGGGTTTACCTGGAGGTCATGGGTGGGCATCCCTGGTGACCATGGGTGTACATCCTTGCTGGCCATGGGTGGGCATCCCGAGTGGTCCTGGGTGGGCATCTTCAGGGGGTTTCACTGATAATCAGTGCAGACCCCCCCCCATCAGGAGAGCAGCCAATCGACTCTCCTCTACTCGCTTCTGTCAGCACGAGTAGAGGAAAAGTCGATACACAGCTTTTCCTGTTTACACTGTGATCAGCTGTGATTGGACACAGCTGATCACGTGGTAAAGTGCCTCCGTCAGCCTGACACACCACACCACCAATCGCCGAACTGCACACCCCCCCCCCCCCGCAGGCACGCGATTGCAGCTTATCCTGCTGGATGTCATATGACAACCAGTCAGGATAACTGAAACACTTGCCGGCTGTCATTTAGCTATAGGCAGGGCAGGAAGTGGTTAAGGCAGGCCACATACATGGATCGAATTTCAAAATAATTTTCTTTCAAAAATCTTATCTAAGGATATTCGTTAGAATTTCGCACCATTAGTGGGCTGCAGCAACAGCCAATTTTCGTGCGGTCGTCGAATTTGAGTAATCGGGCTTGTGGGAAAATTTTTGAAATGCAAATGATTTTCTAATCGGTGATGGGAGAATCGTGTGGAAAAATGTAATCGAAAAAGAAATGCGCATGAGTGCAAGAAAATAAAATTCCCAGAAAGGAAAGGAGGTTCCCAGCCACGCAA